>NW_020664436.1:26940922-26951368 GCF_002925995.2 Terrapene triunguis
ATATATATATATATATATATATATATATATATATATATATATATATAATCATTTGTTAGAGAGAAAGGATCATCACTCCTTGATTGAAGTTGTAACTAGCTTTCCATTGCAAGGCTGATTTTGGCACATCACAGCCTTCATTCCCCCATCTATATCCCTAAGAATTGATCCTTTCTTCTTGCGACTCTACATCTAAGGTTTGTGACCACAGGAGAATTCTTTCAGCAATCTATGAGGTGAATTGGAGAAGCCATTTCTAAGTTGTAGGATTTTTTAAAAATACAGGTAAAGTTCTTGGTATATCTTATTGATTTGGTCATACCATATCTCAGAAATAACTGGCCCCAGAAACATCCATTTTGTTATATTCAAGAGTCATTACACCCGTTCTGATTTGGCCCCAAGTGTGTAGCTTTTTTTCTTGATAAGATGGTCTTCAAACTGCAAACTAAGCATGTGTCTTGTTAGGTGTGGTGCTTATTCTTAAATAAATGTAGGGGAAGACATCAGATTCTCCATGCACACTCCACCATTAGCAGCTCTGTTCTTGTGTGCCAGCCTCAGCCTCTGGCAGCCAGAGATCCTAACTCAGGGCCTGATAATGCCCCCATGATTCATAACCCACAGAGGGGAACTTCCACACATGAATCTGATGTATTCTCTGTGGAAGGTGGGGTGAACTGTCTTCACATCATCTTGTCCTTTCTCTAGATCCACACATCAGGAGAGGTGGGTCAGTGGTGAGGCTGAAGGAAAGACAGATGTAGTCTCCCCACCAACGGACGGGATTCAGTGAAATCCCAATGAAAGATAATAGAGCCCCATGCTAATGTGAGCTACAGGTAACCCCACTGTATCTCGGAGTACTTCCTGAGCTAACCAGTGGCAGTGCCAGAGTCACTGCAGCAATTGTATTAGGCGATTTCAACTTCTGCACTGATTGTGGCGCTTCTACGTTAGCTCAAGATTCCACAGCCACCAATAACAGCCATAGAACTAGCCCAGGGACAGTCTGGCTCAACACCTATAGTTGGATGCACTCTGGATTTTATCTTTGGCCTGGGATTGGAGGTGGCTGTTACATGCTCATCACAGTGGGGGTTATCATTGCTACTCTAGTGGCATCAGAGAGGCCTTTCCCTGGCCATCCGCCCAGCAATAAAAGGTTCCTGGATACTATCCCAGCAAGACAGATGTCCTGAGCCACTAACCCTTGCAGAGGACTGTGCCTTCACATCACACCAGCAAGCTAGAGTTGCCAAGCCTGTGATGTCACAGAGGGCCAGGCTTTTACAACAGCCCTAAAAGATAGGGATGCTGCAGCCAAGACCTCATCAGAACCTCCGCCTTCAGTTCACCCAGCCAGCTAGAGGTGCTGTGCCAGTGACTTCACTGCAAGAGACTGGTGATCATTTATAGGGAGTTTTCAGAAATATATCTTTACGGAAGAAAATTTTCCCAAATGCTCCATGAGTTTTGGAGGATTTCTCTTTCATAGCTTTGAAGCTGCTCTTCTCTGCAACAGTCTGAATCTCTTCCTCACTTAGAGAGAACCCAAAGAAGTCAGCTATTTTTTTCAGTCCTAACATCTGATTCTGAAAAAAAGGAAGATAAGAGTGAATATTATTGAAATAATATTCCATTTGGATCTCACCTGTGGAGTGATTATAAGAGTATCTCTGAAGGGTTTGTACTTTCACAGAGCAGAATTACTGTGAAAAATCTGCAACTACTTCCTTTTGCATCACTGAGGAACTCTAAGAGGTGTAACTTCCAGGCAGGTTCTGTACAACGGGCCTTGTCCTGAACTCCTTACTCATGGAAGTAGGATACTTTGTCTAAATGAAAAGTGGGCTCTATACTTTTTATATGTGGCTGTGCATACAAGTGAGTAAGAATAATACCTAGAGCTTTTGAGCACATAATTGAGTCCAGAAAATTTATACCTGTTAGTATTCATACACTTCAGGTGTGCTGAAGCAAAAGGCATTGCTAAGAAATGTGCAAATAAGGACATGCCTGAATAAGGAATTCTATACCCTTCACACACCAAGTGACGGTGCATTTTGACAGATACAATAGTGAGCAGAAAGAGCTGTTCTAAGGGGATTTGCCAGTAGTCGACCTAAAAATAATAAGAGGAAAACTAGGAGAATAAAATAAAATAATTCAGCCCCTCAGAACAAGCCAGGAAACAGAATTTCCATCCCACCAAAAAAATTGAATTTGCAGGACTTTTAATCAAAAATTAGGATGAAAGGCCAAAAATTGAACTTCTGCAATATTTTGTTTCAGACATGCTGAAATGTTCCTATTGTGGAAAGGTTGTGGTGTTTCCAAAATAAAATATGATTTCTGGGATATCCAGCAGATCACCTATCTGGCAGGCAGCCAAGGAGCCCAGTAGCCCAGGGAGCTAGGGAGTCAGCTGCTCAGGGAGCCTAGGAGCCCACCTGTCCATTCATGAAGCAGGTATCCCTGGAAGCCAGACACCCAGACTCCTGGCCAGAGGCAATTATGGTTTTGTGGGGCCACAGCAAGTGGGATCCCCTCCCCATCCCTTCCACCTGCAGACCTCCCACACCCCTCCCAGCAGTCCTGCTGGGGAAATGGGGTTGGGGCATGGGGGCTTGCCCTACCCTGCCTGGCACTCCTGCACTAGTACCCCAGCCTGGTCTGCCCACCCCGGTGCTCCTGCCGGGGATGGGGCAAGCCCCCGCACCCGCATCCCACTCCCCAGCAGGAGCACCAAAGCAGGCAGAGCAGGTTGGGGGACCCATTTTTCCAAAGGCCTCCAATTAGCCGGGGCCCCTGGACACGGGCCCCATTAGCCCTGTGGCTAATCCGCCACTGCTGGTAGTTAGGGAACTGGTGAGCCTGGAAGCCCAGCTCTGCAACTGCTCACCAGATGGGCTGCCAAGGAGCCTGGCTGCTGAGGAACAAGGAGCCTGAAAGCTCGGGACAACCCCAGTTCCACCACTGAGGCTGCCAAGAAGCATGGGAATAGAGAGATGGGCAGGAGGGGGAGCTAGCAGGAAAGCAGGCAGGGTGGCCAGTAGGTTGGCCTGCCTGGTTTCCATCTAAAGTGTTGAAGCAATCTACATGTAGCGTCCATAGAATCAGCATTTTCTGTTGGAAAGCTGACAACCTCTTAGAGAATGAAAGAGAGAGAGAGAGAGAGAGAGAGAGAGATTGTATTAAGATTTTTCTAAATAGATTTAGTGTGGGGCCAAGGTACCACACTGCAGGCACTGAAGAAATTAGATCACCCTGTTTTTATTTTATTTTTTAAATAATCTCCCAAACACCTTGTCCAATTTGCAGCAACCCTTCCAGGAAAAAATCTACCCTTTATCTGCCCTTTATCACAGCTGTGAAATTTCAGGTGAATTCATTTCACTTTAGCAAGGTTGGGTATCGGGATCATAATCAGACTGCAAACTGAACACGTTTTCCCCACCGTGGAAACCTATTACACAAGTTGTTAGCGTTTCCCCATGGTCACTCTCCATATGCTTTGTGGTAGCTGGGCATAATAGGAAGGCATGCTAAAGACAGCCTTGATTTACAAATGGAAATTATTGTTAGATGGCTTTGTGGATTTTGTCAGTGCTTTACACACTTCATGTTACTGTAATTTAGGTTTTAATTCAATATGTAGAATACAATCCCATCCAGCTCACTCATGTGTGAGATTTGGAGAAGTCCACATTGGTTACATATGGGCATATCTTATTGTCCTCCATTTTGGCAAAATTTCCCACTAAAGACAATTAAAGTTTTGACTGAGTGAGGGCTGAAAAACTTGGCCGGTTTTATTGTGAAGATGTTTTATCTGAGTTTCAGAGATGCAGCGCACCCACCCCCCAATACTGTTGATGTTCAGTATTTTTGAATATTAAGCCACTGGCTCATGTTGACAGTATATGTCAAGGCTGCTTCCCCACTTTGAACTTTAGGGTACAAATGTGGGGGCCTGCATGAAAACTTCTAAGCTTAACTACCAGCTTCGATCTGGTCCGCTGCCACCACTCCCAAAATGCTAATTCCCTTCCCTGGGTAGCCTTGAGAGACTCTTCACCAATTCCCTGGTGAATACAGATCCAAACCCCTTGGATCTTAAAACAAGGAGAAATTAACCATCCCCCTCCTTTCTCCCACCAACTCCTGGTGGATCAAGATCCAACCCCCTTGGATCTAAAAACAAGGAAAAATCAATCAGGTTCTTAAAAAGAAGACTTTTAATTAAAGAAAAAGGTAAAAATCATCTCTGTAAAATCAGGATGGAAAATAACTTTACAGGGTAATCAAACTTAAAGAGCCCAGAGGAATCCCCTCTAACCTTAGGTCCAAAGTTACAGCAAACAAAGATAAACACTCTAGCAAAAAGGTACATTTACAAGTTGAGAAAACAAAGATAAAACTAACACGCCTTGCCTGGCTGTTTACTTAC
Organism: Terrapene triunguis; assembly: GCF_002925995.2. Classification (NCBI taxonomy): domain Eukaryota; kingdom Metazoa; phylum Chordata; order Testudines; family Emydidae; genus Terrapene; species Terrapene triunguis. The sequence continues at coordinate 26,945,376 of NW_020664436.1, forward strand.
AAGTTTGAAATATGAGAGACTTGTTCAGAAAGATTTGGAGAGCCTGGATTGATGTCTGGTCCCTCTCAGTCTCAAGAGTGAACAACCCCCAAAAGAAAGAGCACAAACAAAAGCCTTCCCTCCACCAAGATTTGAAAGTATCTTGTCCCCTTATTGGTCCTTTGGGTCAGGTGTCAGCCAGGTTACCTGAGCTTCTTAACCCTTTACAGGTAAAAGGATTTTGGAGTCTCTGGCCAGGAGGGATTTTATAGTACTGTACACAGGAGGGCTGTTACCCTTCCCTTTATGTTCAGTATTTTTGAATATTAAGCCACTGGCTCATGTTGACAGTATATATTAAAAAAATCTTTATTAGGCCTGGTGTAAGTGGGTGCAAATCCATTGAAAGATAACGGCGTTACACCTGCTTACAGCAAGGCTGATGTTGGCTCTTGGTAATCATTTCCCCATGAAGTGGATACTATTAGATGTAGGCCTTATTCATTCCAAAGTCTCTTTGTTCCTAGATTCAAGTTTCTTGGCACCTTGGTGGTCACAGAGGATGAAATTCCACCCTACTCACAGGTCTAGAACTAGGATTATAGGACATTTGCATACCATTTATTTCATCATAGGGATTAAGTAGAGCTGATTTAAAAATTTCCACTGAAACATGAGGTTTTTTTATAAAATGTGGCTTTTTGATTAAATTTTCATGAAAATTTCTGTTTTGTCGGTTTCTGTCAAAAACAAAATGAATTGTATAGGCCTTGCATGGGCTTAGTAGCTGTGTTGTTATCATTAGTTATGCACTATTTCAGTATGAAGTAAAGATTCCTTTAAACAGCATTAACCTCACCTCTTTCAGCTCTTCATAGGTTATCGCCATAACATTTTCATCATCCATATGCTTGTTCCATTCAACTAAATAATCAAAATAGGAGCCCCAACACACTGGAGAAAAAAAAACCAGAAAATCAGAATGATTCAATAATAATGAGGTAAAGATGAACTGAGACAAGGAATGTGGACTCCTTTTATAGTCTTAGGCTGACTTCATGGTGTCAGACAGGTTTTGAGGTGAGGACTACACTAACACATTTTGCCACTGCTCTTCTGAATAGGAACAATAAGTGTTCCTTCCATCTGACGGCTAGTACTGGCCACTAATGGAAGAGCACACATCTGGTAGGTGAGTAATTCTTAACCTGGGGTGCACGCACCCCTGGGGGTGCGAGATGCCCTTTCTGGGGGTGCGAGACATGCCAGATTTTTTTAGAAGGTAAATCATTGAAAACACAAATTAAGCACAGGCATGTAAGTACAACTACTTTGTTTAATCAAATCTATGTATTTATTAACATTATATGTTTTAAGGGGTGCAAGAGGGGTGATAAGGGGTGCAAGAGGGGTGATAAGGGGTGCGAGAACATATTTTGAGAACCAAAGGGGTGCAGGCTGCAGTAAAGGTTAAGAACGACTGTACTAGGTGGAAAGGACTAAACACCCTCTTAACCACCTTAGGGACATAGCGTAGAAGCTTTCCAGCCAGCTGAACATTCCAGCGCACTCCTGTTTGCCATGGAGACATCCTGTCTGACTGCTGGCTGGGTCGGAAAGGAGGCTCTCCTTTGCACTGTTCCCTATCACAGCTGAGTGAGTGATAGATTTTTTGGTTCAGTGAACCAAAAAATCCAAAAAAGAATCTGGCTTGAATTGAACCAAAAACAGTGTTTAATTTTTTATTTATTTTTTTGCTGAATCAAAAAAGTAGAAAAAAATAGTTTAAAATCAACCAAAATGTTTCACTTGACTCCAAACAAATTTTATTTTGAGTTATTCATTTTGATCCAGCCGTTTTGGATTCTTTTCACCCTTTTTGTAGTCTTTTCTTTAACTGACCAAATTTGGAAGTGAAATGCGATTTTGAATAGAAAAGTTTAACAAAATATTTCAAACTGAAACAATCAAAATGAAATGATTCAGAATGATTGAAACAAAATGTTTCCTCTGTTTAGAAATTTTATTTCCAAACAAAACTATTTACCAAATTCAGCCTGAAGTCAGCAAATACTTTTGACTCCCAAAAAACAATTAGTTGAAAACATTTTGCTCACCTCTATTCCCTTCTTTATGCACCAGTGGGAAGAATTTTAGCCTTCTACACACTAAATGAATTCAGCTTATGCATAGATTAGCAGAAAAAAAAGTATAGGGGGAAGTTGTTTTGAGTTGGAATATTGGGTTTGGATTTCTAGGCCAGCATGCTTATACCTATTGTGACAAAGCTCTGTCCTTGTCTCCGTGGGTCCCTCGTTTCCTGGCAGATTTCGCTAGCCTCAGAGGCTCACTGTGACCCTCTATATAGCCTTTCTCTCTAGCGGCAAGGGTCACAGCCTACTGAGCCATTTTCATCATAAGCCAGCAAGGGAGGTGAGGAAAAGCTATCCTCCCTTGCACTGTCTCTGTTGTCTCCCAGTCTCAGTGATTAATGAGGGGGGCAAAGAGGGGAGCCCAGGCCCACCCTCTACTCCGGGCTCCAGCCCAGGGACCCTAATAGTATCAGCTATGGTAGCTGACTTTTTAGAAACAGGATGTGTACAATTCCCTGGGCTACTTCCCCACAGCAGCCCCCCACTTCCTCAAGATCCACTTCACCCTTACCTCAGGGCTTCCTTCCTTGTGCCTGATATGGTGTGTACTCCTCAGCCTCTCCAACAGCCCAACTTCCTCCTACAGCTCCTGACATGCACACCCACCTGACTAACTGGGAGGCTTTTAACTAGTTTCAGCCAGCCCCTGATTGACTTCAGGTATCCCAATCAACCTAGTGTCCTCCCTGCCTTCCGGAAAGATCTTAATTGGCCTCAGGTGTCTTGATCAACCTGGAGCAACTGCCATTTGGTTACCATGGTAACAGGGATTTGTTTAGTCTGGGGCTAACATACCTGTTTCTCACTACTTTTCTATAGCCATCTGGCCTTGCCCCGTCACATAACCCCCCACCCCCTCTGCTCAACACCATAGAGTTCGGCAACTTGGGACACCAGGCATTGCTGTGGTGGCATCCAGCCCTGTGCCGTATGCGGAACTGGAACGGTTGGAGGGATAAGAACCACCTGGTGACCCTTGCGTTCTTTTCCTTATTCTGCTGCATCCACTGGAGGGGTGCATGGTCCATCACAAGAGTAAATTGCCGGCCTAAGAGGTAATAACACAATGTCTCCATAGCCCATTTGACAGCAAGACATTCTCTCTCAACTACTGCGTACTTCTGTTCTCTTAGGAGCAGCTCTCTGCTTAGGCAGAGGATCAGGTGTTCTTCTTCTCCAACCATTTGTGACCGAACCACCCCCAACACCAACTCAGAAGCATGTGTTTGTAAAATAAATTCCTTGTTAAAGTCCAGGGCTATGAGTATGGGGTCATTACAGAGGGCCGCCCAAAGGTCTATGAATGCCCCCTCTGCTGCATCGGTCCACTTCACCATGTCTGGACCTTGGGCCTTCACCAGGTCCATTAGGGGACTTGCCCTAGTGCTGAAGTGGGGAATAAAACGTCTGTAATAGCCTACCATGCCTAGGAACGCACGGGCCTGCTTCTTTCGGGCCGGCCGGGGCCAGCTTTGAATCGCCTCTAGCTTATTCGTTTGGGGCTTCACTATGCCCCTTCCTACAATATATCTGCTAGCTCTATGGCGCATTTAGCAGGTTTAGCGGTGAGGCCAGCCCGCCTTATGGTGCGCAGTACTGCCTCAACTTTCTCCAAGTGGGTTCCCCAGTCTGGCGTATGGATGATGACATCATCTAGGTACGCAGCTGCATAACTAGTATGGGGGCGCAGCAGCTTATCCATGAGGTGCTGGAATGTGGTCGGGGTCTCATGTAACCCAAAAGGGAGGACGGTGTACTGGAATAGCCCGTCCGGGGTGGAGAACACTGTCTTTTCTCTAGCTTCTTTAGTCAGGGGAATCTGCCGATACCCTTTTGTCAGATCTAGTGTAGTCAAGAATTGGGCACTACCCAGTCGATCAACCAGTTCGTCGATGCGTGGTATGGGATATGCATTGAATTGGGATATTTCATTCAGTTGGCAAAAGTCATTACAGAATCTCGTGGTACCGTCAGATTTAGGCACTAGAATGATTGGACTGGACCACTGACTGTACGATTCTTCAATAACCCCTAATTCTAACATTTTCTTTACTTCGGCCTTGATTTCTTCTCTTTTGGCTGCTGGGATACAGTAGGGTCTCAATGTTACCTTGGCTCCAGGGATCGTGCAGATATGGTGATAGGTCTCAGTTGTCCGCCCCGGTTTTGTAGAGAACACATCTCGGTCACGATTAATCACATCGGTTGCCTCAATCTTTTGGATCGGTGTCAAGTTCGGTGATATCCTCACTTGCTCATGTAAGTTATCCTCCTGGGGAAGGGTCTCCTGGGTGACTAAGCATGCCTCTCGATTGTGCCGAGTTTCCTCCCTGCCTTCTGGAAAGATCTTAATTGGCCTCAGGTGTCTTGATTAACATGGAGCAACTGCCATTTAGTTACCCTGGTAACAGGGATTTGTTTAGCCTGGGGCTATTGTTGATGTCGCTAGGCATAGCTATCAGGTAACTCGGGGGGGTGGAAGGCCATAAGTGCTGATGAAACCCCCCTGCTCTGGGTCTAAGTGAGCTAAAGCAACTCCATCTTGTGAACTTTAAATAGCCTCAATGCTAACCAGCCTAAAAGCAGAATATGTAATGGTCAGCTTTTTAGCAGACAGCTGCAGTTTCACTCACACTAGCAAAAGCAGTAGTGATAAGGAAGAAGGGGGGGGAGGAAGGGGGGAAGTCTACTACGTAGAGGCCTACAAGGCCAAAGATAAGCATGCGGACGAGAACTTTTCTAACACGCCACAATGTAGTGCCTACTGTAACCGCTGTCGGGAAGGGAGGGGTGGAGGGGAAACAGAACAAAGGCTTACACACAAACAGCTTGGAATATAAAATGGGAAACTTGCTTGTATTTGTTGTGCTTCTGATTTGAGACATGCTGGTCTCCTGAGTGCCTTTTCGAGATCTCGAATAAATTTGGTTTGCTTCTCCACCCTGGTGTGTCTATTGGTGCGACGCACACCGGACAACGAACCCCCTGTTGCCCCCTCAGGCCCTCTGGGCCAGCAACACTAACATACCTGTTTCTCATTACTTTCCTATAGCCATCTGGCCTTACCCTGTCACACTATTTTAATAAGTACTGTATTAGCATAGTCGGTAATATAACTCATATTTAATTTCCTAAATCTGTGTTTCAGACTATATAAAGTTCAGGGTAATGGTGGTCAGGCCGTAAGAGCTTACATGACTTACTCAAGATCACAGAGGGAGTCTGTGTCAGTGAATGAATTCTCTTGATTTCAGGGGTCACAGTCTGATTTCAATTACAACATTTATAAATCTAGAATAACTTTAAGACCAAGAAGTTTTTCTTGAATTATAACAATACAACTGAGATCAGAATCTGCCCTACGTCTTCCTGAATCCCAGTGCCCAGTTTTGCCAATCCATTAATTACAGAATAGCTAAAAAACAGAAAAACAGAGTGTACATTTTCCATGCATAAAAGCTGTAAAATACTCATCCCATGAGCCAAAGGAGGGAAGTGTAGGCATATTGTTGTAAAAATGGAAATAAGATACAGCGGTGTCTTTTAGATTTCGAACCAGCAGCAGTATCTAAAAAAATATAAGTAAATGAATTATTTGTTTAACACTTGACAGTCAATACAAAGAAGTTTGTACTTTTCCTAGCACAATGAGATCCTGGTCTATTACTAGGGCTCTTGGCACTATGGTAATACAAATAATTAATAATAATTAAGTAAGAAAAAGTTTATATTTGTTTAACAATCACAGCATCAGTGGAATCAGTTTAATTAATTTTACCTTATTTGAAAAATAAGGAATGGCTAAGCTCATTAGCAGGATATTTCTGCTGAAATGATAGCAGAGAAACAGTAAACATTTAA
>NW_020664436.1:26961368-27067720 GCF_002925995.2 Terrapene triunguis
AAACTCTCCCTTTTTCAGAGACACACCTATAGTCTTGTACACCCAGGCATTAAAAGAAAGAATGCCTCTCCCTCTTTGATATAGAATCATAGCATATCAGGTTTGGAAGGGACCTAGGACATCATCTAGTCCAACCCCCTGCTCAAAGCAGGACCAATCCCCAACTAAATCATCCCAGCTAGGGCTTTGTTAAGCCGGGCCTTAAAAATCTCTAAGGAAGGAGATTCCACCACCTCCCTAGATAACCCATTCCAGTGCTTCACCACCCTCCTAGTGAAAAAGTTTGTCCTAATATCCAATCTAAACCTCCCCCACTGCAACTTGAGACCATTACTCCTTGTTCTGTCATCTGGTACCACTGAGAACAGTCTGGATCCATCCTCTTTGGAGCTCCCTTTCAGGTAGTTGAAAGCAGCTATCAAATCCCCCCTCATTCTTCTCTTCTGCAGACTAAATAATCACAGTTCCCTCAGCCTTTCCTCATAAGTCCTTTGATATATTCTTCTGCTTTCTGTCAAATAGGGGTCAGCTGCTTTCTTGTCCCTACTTAGCTGCTGTTTAGCCAATCTATACATACTGGGCGAAATTCTTCACTGGGTTACGCCCTTGAAAATCCAGAGAAATTCCATAGATTTTGGCAAAGTCAGTCCTGACTTAAACTGGTGTAACCAAGAGCATAATCTGGCTCACTCTATGAATCTTCTTTATAAATCCCTCCACCCTGCTGATAATCTTTGTTGATCTTATCTGAACCGCACCTAGTTTGTCAATATCTTTCTAGCAATGAAGTTCTAAGAATTGAACACAATATTTCAGGCACAGGCAAGTAGAGCCACATAGAGGGGAAATATCACCTCTTTGTTTCATTAGGATTTTCTCTTTGCACCCTAAACTTGTATTGACCATTTCACAGCAGCCATATAGTATTAAAAACTGAAATGTAGTTTGCTGTCCACTTTCATCCCTTTCAGCATTGCTGCTTCCTATATACTCCCACTGAATATATGTGTTTGAGATTATTTTTCCCTAGGGAAACAATAGGCATCTATTCAAGTTGATTGCTATTTCGCTATACTCTGGCCATTTTTATAATTTTTCTCTGACCCTCTGTATCATCTCTTTGCACTCGGTGGTGTTCTTGGCTCCAGTATTTGAACAACTGCCTTACCTTGACATCAGGTCAGCATGCCTGGAATTTTATTCTTGTTAACAAATTTTCTGTTGAATGTTTGTGCTTAGGAAAGATGCTGAATTTACAGCCAGGGAGATTAAAGTCTTCTCTTTATCCATATAATAAGTACCACATGGGCCACAGGAACATCAGTGTCCTTACCCTCCCCTATCAATCAGCTTTTCCCTGCATACTGCATGGAAAGCCGAGGGTGAAGGGTATTTCAGTTTCTCTGTTCACTCAATTATTGCAATTGTTACCATTGTGATGGTATCTCCCATAAGGCCTTATGGAAATATGCTTAGAATGTGTTTTATGCTACATATGCCATGTAACATATCTCTGTAAAGGTTATAATCTACGGAATGTATTAATCCTATTTGCATGCATGTATTATTTTTGTATTCGACGTTATGAATGTTATGAATGTTGGCTGTGTACTGGCTTGATTTCTAAATAATTTTAGTAGAGCATTTGGTCAGTTCCTGGAGAAAGAAATGTTGAAATTAAGTATCTAATCAAGAAACACTTAAAGGACAATGGATCTTGGAATGCTCCAATCCACATAAGAAGTAGACATTAAAGGTAGCATGTAAACAGTGGATGCTACCTGTAAAAATTGTGAGTCATGCATGGACATGTGACTTGCCCAGGTGACTTCTAAACTCCATCAGGGAGCTGGACTTTGCATAGGAGTGAGGAGGGGGTCTCCACCCACAAGAGAAAGACTATTTAAACCCCTGGGAGACCCCTCCATTTTGTCTTCAGGTGGCTAAAGAGGGAGCCTCTCCACGCCCCAGGATACTTTAAAGAAACTGGAACAAAGGCCAGTAACTACAGGGGGTGTGAGTGATTGCTGGACCCAGGCTAAAAGGAGATTAGTCTGTAAAAGGGAGCATTCTGGAACTGGTGAGGATCTTATCTGTATTCAGTTTGATTAGACATAGATTTGCGCATTTTATTTTATTTTGCTTGGTGACTTACTTTGTTCTGTCTGTTACTACTTGGAACCACTTAAATCCTACTTTCTGTATTTAATAAAATCACTTTTTACTTATTAATTAACTCAGAGTATGTATTAATACCTGGGGGAGCAAACAACTGTGCATATCTCTCTATCAGTGTTATAGAGGGCGAACAATTTATGAGTTTACCCTGTATAAGCTTTATACAGGGTAAAACGGATTTATTTGGGTTTAGACCCCATTGGGAGTTGGGCATCTGAGTATTAAAGACAGGAACACTTCTGTTAGCTGCTTTCAGGTAAACCTGCAGCTTTGGGGCAAGTAATTCAGACCCTGGGTCTGTGTTGGAGCAGACGGGCGTGTCTGGCCCAGCAAGACAGGGTGCTAGAGTCCTGAGCTGGCAGGGAAAGCAGGAGCAGGGGTAGTCTTGGTACATCAGGTGGCAGCTCCCAAGGGGCAGCTCCTAATGATCCAACCCGTCACAAGCATATCCAGTTACTGCCTTATATATTCAGCACACTTCAAACACCTTTTTCTGAAAGCCGCTATCCCACTAGCGACCCTAAGCATAAGGATGGACTACCCCAAAACCTCAAGCCAAGTTCTATGTCTTGGAGAACAACAGAATCTGTGAAGTAGCATCTAAGCCATTGCTAGACTATAGTTTTAATTGTATTATAGCTATAGAGTTTCCCTAATTTACACCAGCAAGGAATTGGGCCATAAATCTGCAGGCAAATTTCCCAAAGCCATTCAGACCCAGACTAAAACTCTATTTTCAGAAAGATGAAAAGCATTAAGAAAATATTGTGTTCCTTTATTTTAATAACTACTCTCTCTCTCCTTCCATTTGAGCAATGCTTAATATGGGTTTTCTTATGGAAAGATTTGTACTGACTTGAGCTGGGGTTGAAGCAGTCCCTGCCTTTGGTAGAAATCCCTTTGTGAAGAAGATGCTTCATTTAAAACATTTTTTGAAAATGTCTCCACATACCAAATGCTATTAAATATTTTAGCAAGACTGGTGGAGTTGGGTGAGATGGGGCAATGGTAGGGAGGAAAGAGGGTAGTTGGGGAGAGAGGTTCTTCTAGGTGATATGTACTGGAGCAGTGGTGTAGTATTAGTCTGGGTCTGACTGATTACAATAGCATTGAATAAAGGAATGCAGTCTAAGCATGCTGAGAATCGGCTGTCACTGTAAAGAGAGCTGGAGAGTTGTGATCATTTACAAACATTCAGAGAAGTTTGGATCACTTGATCTATTTTTCTAGTGCATGTAATGCAACTGATCTGATAGAATTGTGGGGAACTGTTGCTTTAACAATGTTTTCTTCGTCCTCAGGCTTTGCAGTACACCTCATACTTTATCTTTGCTCCCAGCTTAGTTCTTCCTAGGCGTTCTTCAAACATTTTGTCCATTTCTTGGTTCTGATCTTCATTAAAAAGATTCTTCCAGTCGCTAACACCACCTACAAAGAAGCAACATTTATTGTGTTAGTATGTATAATATATGTACAAAAACTTTGAAAACGAGGAATTTAACATTTCTATTTTTTTCTAAAGATCAGTCATTTTGATCACTTTCGCTAACTGGAGTGTGTTGCTATGATTTTGAAACACAAGGCCTGATTCAGTGTTACTTCAGTGTAATTCTACTGATGTCAGTGGAATAACTCCAATGTAAAACTGCTATAATAGAGTCCATCTCATTAAGCTTCATTGACTAATACAGTATAGCACATAAAAAGGAAAATGCAGCTCATTTAAGGAAATAAAGTAATTATTAGGACTTTATGCAGTACAGTTTTGTGAGGCAGCATTGAGCAAATAAAGGGGAATTACTTGTCTGAATTCCCCTTAGCAGATGATTGTGAGACTGGTATTCACAGCAGCAGCATCAGTGTAGTATGCTCTCCCAAGAGAAGGGACAAGAATCATAGAATCATGGAACTGGAAGGAATGCTGAGAGGTCTTCTAGTCCAGTCCCCTGCACTCATGGCAGGACTAAGTATTATCTAGACCATCCCTGACAGGTGTTTGTCTAAGTTGCTCTTAAAACCCTCCAATGACAGAGATTCCATAACCTCCTAGGCAATTTATTCCAATGATTAACTAGCTAAGAGGAGTTTTTCCTAATGTCCAACCTAAACCTCCATTGCTGCAATTTAAGCCCATTGCTTCTTGTCCTATCCTCGGAGACTAACAAGAACAATTTTTCTTCCTCCTCTTTGTAACAACCTTTTATTAAAGGTTAATAAAACTACTACCATGTCCTCCCTCAGTCTTCTCTTCTCCAGACTAAGCAAACCCAATTTTTTCAATCTTTCCTCATAGGTCATGATTTCTAGACCTTTAATCATTTTTGTTGTTCTCCTCTGGACTATCTCCAATTTGTCCACATCTTTCCTGAAATGTGGCGCCCAGAATTGGACACAAAACTCCAGCTGAGGATGTATCAGCTCAGAGGAGAGCGGAAGAATTAATTCTCATGTCTTGTTTACAACACTCCTGCTAATACATCCCAGAATGATCTTTGCTTTTTTTGCAACAGTGTTACATTGTTGACTCTTATTTAGCTTGTGATCCACTACGACCCCCCAGATCCCTTTCCACTGTACTCCTTCCTAGGCAGTCATTTCCCATTTTGCATGTGTGCAACTGATTGGTCCTTCCTAAGTAGAGTACTTTGTATTTGTCCTTATTGAATTTCATTCTATTTACTTCAGACCATTTCTCCAGTTTGTCCAGACCATTCTGAATTTTAATCCTATCTTCCCTTCACCACACACCTAGCACCTTTACGAGCAGGAGGAAAGGGATCTCTCTCCCTCTCTCTTCCTCTTCCTCTTCCTCCTGTGCTCTTCCTTCCTGTGCCTATTTGTGGGCTTGGGCTAGTGGCTTAATTAGCCTTTCTGCCCGGCCCCACCCACAAATTAGGCACAGGTCTGCCTTATCAGTGCCAATCTGCTATGCCTGATTGGAGCTTCTGTGAACTGAGTGTTTATTCAGGGTTTCCAACCTAGCACTTCATCACACAAGGCAATAAAAATGTATCCCTCGACATTCTTTAGAGAAATCTGCCTCAAAATCCTTACCTACCAGTGAAGGGAGAGGGGAGTTCCAGTTCACTCTGTTCATAGAACTTTAGCCTTGGGCCCAAAAGCCTGATTCAGCAATTTGGGCTTCTTTATAAACTCTAGATTGCTCCTGTGAGACTGTTTCCTCCTCGTCCTCAGTGATTTTTATAAAAATGATACATGTTCCCAAAATGTTCCCACTTATTAAAGAAGATTGTCTGCATTTTTAAAGATCCTTCTATTAACTCTATAAAACTCCAGTTGAGGATGTATCAGCTCAGAGTAGAGTGGAAGAATTACCGGTACTTCTCGTATCTTGTTTACAACACTCCTGCTATTACATCCCAGAATGATCTTTGCTTTTTTTGCAACAGCATTACACTGTTGACTCATAGTTAGTTTGTGATCCACTATGACCCCCAGATCCCTTTCCATGGTAAAGTTTCATAGGCAGTCATTTCCCATTTTATATTTGTGCAACTGATTGTTCCTTCCTAAGTAGAGTACTTTGGATTTGTCCATATTTAATTTCATCCTGTTTACTTCAGACCATTTCTCCAGTTCATCCATATCATTCTGAATTTTAATCCTGTCCTCCAAAGCACTTGCAACCCTTCCCAGCTTTGTATCGTCCACAAACTTTAAAAGTGTACTCTCTTTGCCATTATCTAAATCATTGATGAAGATATTGAACAGAACCAGGACCAATCCCTGCGGGACCCCACTTGATATGCCCTTCCAGCTTGACTATGGACCACTGATAACTACTCTCTGGGAGTGGTTTTCCAACCAGTTATGCACCCACCTTATAGTAGCTTCATCTAGGTTGTATTTCCCTAGTTTGTTTATGAGAAGATCATGCGAGACAGGATCAAAAGTCTTACTAAAGTCAAAGATATACCACATCTACTGCTTCCTGCCATCCACCAGGCTTGTTACCCTATTTGTTTTTGACAAATCCATGCTGTTTGTTACTTATCATCTTATCTTCTAGGTGCTTGCAAATTGATTACTTAATTATTTTCTCCATTATCTTTCCGGGTACTGAAGTTAAGCTGAATGATCTGTAATTTCCCAGGTTGTGCTTAGTCCCCTTTTTATAGATTGTCTCTATATTTGCCCTTTTCCAGTCCTCTGGAATCTCTCCCATCTTCCATTATTTTTTTAAGATAATTGCTAATGGCTCAGATATCTCCTCAGTTAGCTCCTTGAGTATTCTAGGGTGTATTTCATCAGGCCCTGGAGACTTGAGAACATCCACCTTATCTAAGTAATTTTTAACTTGTTCTTTCCCTATTTTAGCCTCAGATCCTACCTCATTTTCCCTGGCATTCACTATGTTACACATCCAATTGCTACTAAACTTTTTGGTGAAAACTGAAACAAAAAAGTCATTTAGCACTTCTGCCATTTCCACATTTTCGGTTATTGTTTTCCCCCCTCGTTGAGTAACAGGCCTACCCTGTCCTTGGTGTTCCTCTTGCTGCTAATGTATTTGTGGAAATAGAAAGCTGCAATGCTGTACATCAGTGTTTCTCAAACTGGGGTCCCTGCTTGTGTAGGGAAAGCCCCTGGCGGACCGGTTTGTTTACCTGCCTCGTCCGCAGGTTCAGCCGATCGCGGCTCCCACTGGCTGCCGTTCGCTGCTCCAGGCCAATGGGAACTGCTGGAAGTGGCGCGGGCCGAGGGACTTACTGGCCGCCGCTTCCAGCAGCCCCCATTGGCCTGCAGCGGCGAACTGCGGCCAGTGGGAGCCACGATCAGCCGGACCTGCAGACGGGGCAGGCAAACAAACCGGCCCGGCCTGCCAGGGGCTTTCCCTACACAAGCGTCGAACCCAGTTTGAGAAACACTGCTGTACACACTCTTATTGCTAGCCCATGCCCGGATCCATGCCACTGCGTCTTCACTACTATTTTTACCCATGCTAGCTAAATTAAATTGAGCATGAGTATGCCTACCTGAGCTGCAGTCAGACATCTGATTGCAGTGTAGACACACCCTAATGCAAACTGGATTAGCTTTAAGACCAAAAAAAAAGAAAATACCCACTTTGGGTCCCCGGTACCATACAAGCTCTGCAGCTGGCCCTATATCCTTTTGACCATAGGGGAGGAAACAACTTATTGCTAAATTCCCACACTCTGTCTCTCTTCTCACCCCAAACTCAAGAGGGTCAGCTTTGGCAGGGGCAAAAGGGGTAGCTGGTAAGGAATACAAATGTCCAAAGGCAGGTGTCCAAAGTTAGCTAAAGGATTTTTTTCTGACATTCTCCTTTAAAAAAGGAATTTCTGATGAAATGTTAATTTATATGCAACAATATTTATTTTCAAATATTTTTATCAAATGAAAATAAAATGCATTTGCTGTTAATAAATGCTAGGGTTATGTCTGCAAAAAAGAAGTAGGAGATGATTTGCCACAGCTGCTGGGAGACTGGTTGTTGTATCTTTGGAACTTTTTAGGAATTCACCTTTGCGGAAGAGAACATTGCCAAATGCACCATGGGTTTTGTGGGCATTCTCTTTCATAGCCTGGAAGCTGCTCCTATCTGCAACCGCTTGAAGCTGTTCCTCAGTCAGGGGCAACACGGAGAATTCAGCTATCTTTTTCACTCCCAAAGCCCTGTTCTGGAGAGAGGATGTTAGTCAAATAAAATGCATTATTTTATTTCTGTGGTATTTCCACTTACAGTAGCTGGCTTGATATTTTCCTGTAGTGTGTTTAGCGGGCTTCAGTGTGATTGAAGTGGTGCATAGATCTTATGCTGGCCCTCTGTATAGACGTGAATTGCACCCAGTGTGAGGAAAGCTGTTAGACTTAGTCTCTACATAGCTGAGGTCACAATATACTGTCTATACACACCTTACAATTAAATGCCTACTCAGATAGGGATATGCATATCAGTTATTTGGGAATTAGGCTTTAAAAATATTTTGGCTTATACTAGAGCTGATCAGAAAATGGGGAGGGGGGGAAATCATGAAAAAACTGGTTCAATTTTTTTTCTCATTGAAATTTCAGCAAAAAAATATTATCAGAAATCAAATAGGTGAACATTTTGGCTAGTTCTATTTCATATGGCAAACTGTTGGTGCTTTGGAGTTCACTCAAAAGACAATCTGTATAATTGTTACCTAAACACTTCTTCAGTAACCTCACCTCTTTCAGTTCTTCGTAGGTTATTGTCATAACATTTTCATCGTCAACATGCTTGCTCCATTCACAAATATAGTCAAAATAGGACCCCCAAGGTACTGGAGGACACCAAAGAATCATGTAAATTAATAATTATTAACACGAATAATGGCTCAAGACTAAGGGTATGTCTACACTACGAAATTAGATCGAATTAATAGAAGCCGGTTTTATAGAAATCGGTTGTATACAGCCGATTTTGTGTGTCCCCACATAAAATGCTCTAAGTGCTCTAGTCGGCGGACCGCGTCCACAGTACCGAGGCTAGAGTCGACTTCCGGAGCATTGCACTATGGGTAGCTATCCCACAGTTCCCACAGTCTCCGCCGCCCATTGGAATTCTGGGTTGAGATCCCAATGCCCGAATGATGCAAAACAGTGTCGCGGGGGGTTCTGGGTACACGTCGTCAGGCCCCTGCCCCTCCGTCAGAGCAACAGCAGACAATAGATTCGCGCCTTTTTACCTGGGTTACCTGTGCAGACAACATACCACGGCAAGCATGGAGCCCGCTCAGCTCAGCTCACCGTCACCATATGTCATCTGGGTGCCAGCAGACGTGGGACTGCATTGCTACACAGCAGCAGAAGCTAACTGCCTTTTGGCGGTAGACGGTGCAGCATGACTGGTAGCCTTCATTGGTGATCTGGGTGCTGGCAGCCGTGGGGCTGGCAGCCGTGGGGCTGCATTGCACCAGCCCCTTGCCTTTTGCCTTTTGGCAGTAGATGGTTTATTACGACTGGTAACCGTCCTCGTCGTACAGCAGTGGCTGTCGATCATGGGCACCTGGGCAGACATGCTCAGTCCTATGGAACTGTCTTGATGATGATGGTTATCAGTCGTAGTATACCATTTTCTGCCAAGCGCCCTGTTGGCTCATCGCACGTTAGTAGAGTCTTCCCTGAGCAGCAGATCGTGCAATAGGCATGAAGGCTAACTGCCAAGCGCCCAGTATTTGCTGCCAAGCACCCAGAAAATGCCGAGGGCTATCAGTCATGCTGCACCATCGTCTTAAGATGTAAAAAATAGATTTGTTCTGTATTCATTTCCTTCCCCCCTCCCTCCGTCAAATCAACGGCCTGCTAAACGTAGGCTTTTGAGTTAAATCTCTGGGGGGGGGCATTCTGTGTGACAGTTGTTTATGTTTCTCCCTGATGCACAGCCACCTTTCTTGATTTTAATTATCTGTACCTGTACGCCATGTTGTCACTCGCCCCTCCCTCCCTCCCTCCCCTGGTCCGTCAGATACTAGTTTCGCGCCTTTTTTCAGACCAGACGCCATAGCCAGCACTGGGATCATGGAGCCCGCTCAGATCACCGCGGCAATTATGAGCACTATGAACACCACGCGCATTGTCCTGGAGTATATGCAGAGCCAGGACATTCCAAAGCAAAAACAGGACCAGCCGAGGAGGAGGCGATTGCAGCGCGGCGACGAGAGTGATGAGGAAATGGATATGGACCTAGACCTCTCACAAGGCACAGGCCCCAGCAATGTGGAAATCATGGTGTTCCTGGGGCAGGTTGATGCCGTGGAACGCCGATTCTGGGCCCGGGAAACAAGCACAGACTGGTGGGACCGCATCGTGCTGCAGGTGTGGGACGATTCCCAGTGGCTGCGAAACTTTCGCATGCGTAAGGGCACTTTCATGGAACTTTGTGACTTGCTTTCCCCTGCCCTGAAGCACCAGAATATCAGGATGAGAGCAGCCCTCACAGTTGAGAAGCGAGTGGCAATAGCCCTGTGGAAGCTTGCAACGCCAGACAGCTACCGGTCAGTCGGGAATCAATTTGGAGTGGGCAAATCTACTGTGGGGGCTGCTGTGATCCAAGTTGCCAGGGCAATGAGAGACCTGGTGATATCAAGGGTAGTGACTCTGGGAAACGTGCAGGCCATAGTGGATGGCTTTGCTGCAATGGGATTCCCAAACTGTGGTGGGGCGATAGACGGAACCCATATCCCTATCTTGTCACCGGAGCACCAAGCCACCGAGTACATAAACCGCAAGGGGTACTTTTCAATGCTGCTGCAAGCCCTGGTGGATCACAAGGGACGTTTCACCAACATCAACGTGGGCTGGCCGGGAAGGGTACATGATGCTCGCGTCTTCAGGCACTCTGTTCTGTTTCGAAAGCTGGAGGAAGGGACTTTCTTCCCGGACCAGAAAATAACCGTTGGGGATGTTGAAATGCCTATTGTGATCCTTGGGGACCCAGCCTACCCCTTAATGCCATGGCTCATGAAGCCGTACACAGGCAGCCTGGACAGGAGTCAGGACCTGTTCAACTACAGGCTGAGCAAGTGCCGAATGGTGGTGGAATGTGCATTTGGGCGTTTAAAAGCGCGCTGGCGCAGCTTACTGACTCGCTCAGACCTTAGCGAAAAGAATATCCTCATTGTTATTGCTGCTTGCTGTGCGCTCCACAATATCTGTGAGAGTAAGGGGGAGACATTTATGGCGGGGTGGGAGGTTGAGGCAAGTCGCCTGGCCGCTGATTACGCGCAGCCAGACACCAGGGCGGTTAGAGGAGCACAGCAGGGCGCGGTGCGCATCAGAGAAGCTTTGAAAACGAGTTTTGTGACTGGCCAGGCTACGGTGTGAAACTTCTGTTTGTTTCTCCTTGATGAACCCTCCGCCCCTCCCCCCCCGTTAACTCTACTTCCCTGTAAACCAACCACCCCATCCTCCCCTACCCTCCCCCCTTCGAGCACCGCTTGCAGAGGCAATAAAGTCATTGTTACTTCACATTCATGCATTCTTTATTAATTCATCACACAACTAGGGGGATAATTTCAAAGTTAGCCCGGGATGGGTGGGGGAGGAGGGAAGGAAAAGGACACACTGCAGTTTAAAACTTTAAAACTTTAACACTTATTGCTCGGGAAATCATCTGGGGTGGAGTGACTGGGTGGCCGGAGGCCCCCCCACCGTGTTCTTGGGCGTCTGGGTGAGGAGGCAATGGGACTTGGGGAGGAGGGCAGTTGGTTACACAGGGGCTGTAGCGGCGGTCTGTGCTCCTGCTGCCTTTACTGCAGCTCAACCATACGCAGGAGCATATCAGTTTGATGCTCCAGCAGCCGGAGCATCGACTCTTGCCTTCTGTGTGCAAGCTGACGCCACCTCTCATCTTCAGCCCGCGATTCAGCACGCCACCTCTCCTCTTGAGCCCGAGATTCAGCACGCCACCTCTCCTCTCGCTCATATTGGGCTTTTCTATAATCAGTCATTGACTGCCTCCACGCATTCTGCTGGGCTCTGTCAGCGTGGGAGGCAGTCTGTAGTTCTGTAAACATTTCATCACGCGTCCTTCGCTTCCGCTTTCGAATATTCACTAGCCTCTGTGAAGGAGAAAGATTTGCAGCTGGTGGAGGAGAAGGGAGAGGTGGTTAAAAAAGATACATTTTAGAGAACAATGGGTACACTCTTTCATGTTAAATTTTTGATGTTCACATCACACAGCACATGTGCTTTCGTTACAAGGTCGCATTTTTCCTCTTATATTGAGGGCCTGCCGGTTTGGTGTGAGAGATCACTCACGCAGTGCCAGGCCACAGATTTCAGCTTGCAGGCTTTTGGCTTTTTTAACCTTCTTAACATGTGGGGATGGTTTCAAACAGTACTGCTTTCATTAACCATACCAAGCACCCGTTGGGTTGGCCATTTAAAATGGGTTTGCAATGTAAAAGGAGGGGCTGCGGTTTCAGGGTTAACGTGCAGCACAAACCCAACTAATTCCCCTCCCCCATACACCCAATTCTCTGGGATGATCACTTCACCCCTCCCCCCACCGCGTGGCTAAAAGCGGGGAATATTTCTGTTCAGCAGAGCAGGAAGGAGCACCTCTGAATGTCCCCTTAATAAAATTGCCCCATTTCAACCAGGTGACCGTGAATGATATCACTCTCCTGAGGATAACAAAGAGCAATAAGGAATGGATGTTGTCTGCATGCCAGCAAACACCGGGACCATACGCTGCCATGCTTTGTTATGTAATGATTCCAGACTACGTGTTACTGGCCTGGCGTGGTAAAGTGTCCTACCATGGCGGACGGGATAAGGCAGCCCTCCCCAGAAACCTTTTGCAAGGGCTTTGGGAGTACATGAAGGAGAGCTTTCTGGAGATGTCCCTGGAGGATTTCCGCTCCATCCCCATACACATTAACAGACTTTTCCAGTAGCTGTACTGGCCGCGATTGCCAGGGCAAATTAATCATTAATCATTAAACACGCTTGCTTTTAAACCATGTGTAATATTTAGAAAGGTACACTCACCAGAGGTCCCCTGTGTGCCCACAGGGTCTTGGGTGAGTTCGGGGGTTACTGGTTCCAGGTCCAGGGTGATAAACATCCTGGCTGTTGGGGAAACCAATTTCTCCACTTCCTCGCGGCTGTGAGCTAGCTACATTTTCTCCATTCTCATCTTCCTCGTACCCCGAACCCGCTTCCCTGTGTGTTTCTCCAGCGAAGGAGTCATAGCACACGGTTGGGGTAGTGGTGGCTGCACCCCCTAGAATGGCATGCAGCTCCGCGTAGGAGCGGCATGTTTGCGGCTCTGCCCCGGACCTTCCGTTTGCTTCTCTGGCTTTGTGGTAGGCTTGCCTTAGCTCCTTAATTTTCACGCGGCACTGCTGTGCGTCCCTGTTATGGCCTCTGTCCTTCATGGCCTTGGAGACCTTTTCTAATATTTTGCCATTTCGTTTACTGCTTCGGAGTTCAGCTAGCACTGATTCGTCTCCCCATATGGCGAGCAGATCCCGTACCTCCCGTTCTGTCCATGATGGAGCTCTTTTGCGATCCTGGGACTCCATCATGGTTACCTGTGCTGATGAGCTCTGCGTGGTCACCTGTGCTCTCCACGCTGAGCAAACAGGAAATGAAATTCAAACGTTCATGGGGCTTTTCCTGTCTACCTGGCCAGTGCATCTGAGTTGAGAGTGCTGTCCAGAGCGGTCACAATGAAGCACTGTGGGATAGCTCCCAGAGGCCAATAACGTCGAATTCCGTCCACACTACCCCAATTCCAACCCCCTAAGGCCAATTTTATCGCTAATCCCCTCGTCGGAGGTGGAGTAAAGAAACCGGTTTAAAGGGCCCTTTAAGTCGAAAGAAAGGGCTTCGTCGTGTGAACGTGTCCAGGCTTAATTCGATTTAACACGGCTAAAGTCGACCTAAACTCGTAGTGTAGACCAGGCCTAAGAGAGACTAAACAGGGGACAGAGATGCACCCAGCCTCAGCAGCGTGATACTTACCATACATGAAGTTCAGATGTACAGAATTATTCAGTTAGATAACACAGGAATATTAATCAAAATCAACAAGAAATATTCTGGTTCTGCGGTGAATTGTACTCTCTAACTGATCCTGTTGTTACTTTGTCAAAACTCCTGTTAAGCCAAATCCATCCCTAATGCGACTCCAAGTCAGTGACGTTACATCAGGATTGAATTTGCTCCATTAATTTCTGTTCTTGGTTACATTTTATACAGTAGAAGCAGTATATGGGAACTATTAAAACCATTGACATCTATTTTAATTAGGCTTGGAAACCAACAGAATGGAGAATAGAGACCCATTTTATACCTATTTTAGTAGTTCTAGATTAGTTATAAGAGATGTTTTCCTCTTCTTTTTTTCTGGTGAAAGTTTTCTGAAGACCTGACTGAAACTTTAAAAATCTAGCCAAGTCTGAAGACTGTGCTGTATAGTAACTTTATTATACTGGTAGGTAAAGTTGTACACAGAACTCCAGTTTGTAAAACTATCTAGTAGAAAGTGATATTTTGATGCATCAAGTGTAAGAGAGCATAGAGTGAGTTCTCACCCTTAGCCTCACATTTCCTGACATTTGGGTGCTGGATTTCTCAATATTTATTCTTGCATTAAAGACCGTTACCCCCACGGCCACAGAATTTTTGGAAGAATAAGGAGAAATGCCAGTAGAGTAGATGTGGGATAATCTGTCTCCCATGCTAAGTCTCATTCTCATCTGTAATAGTTAGAGATTGGCTTAAGCCCTGAATCATCAAATTTAATAACTCCTCCAAAAGTTTCATCATAATTATGATAACTAGATATTCTTGTCTTCCATGTAAATGTCCTGTCCCTTTTTGAATCTCCATAAACTCTTTGCTTCAGTGACTTCCTGTGGCAATAAATGCTAGCCTTTAAAGTTTCATACAGAATAACTTTCAGTTTCATCACCCAATTAGGATTGAGTGAAATCTCCATGAATTCTTGTAATTTTTTCTTTCCATAGAATTATTCACTAATTCACTTTCCATGATTTCACAATCCTAACATTTCAATTTTTCAAGAAGTTTCAGAAGACTGCAATGTTTTTAATAGGAAGAAACTAAAAGAAAGTAAAGAATGTTGCGCATGAGAAACCAAATGCTAAATTTTATGCAAAAATACTTATTTGTAAATGTTGCAAATGTAACAACATGTACCATACTACAAAACAATATATATGCACCACAGACGCGAGTAATGTTTGCTGTGGAAACCATTACTTTGATTTTCCTAACCTGTGCATTTAAATTTTTAACCATAGCATTGACAATAACAATAGCAATGGCATTTCTTTGGCAAGGAATATGAGAAGTCATTTTATTTCTCTCATTCATATGAATAATTCCCATTGCCATATCTTCCTAACCAAGGTTATTTAACATAAACTGAACTAATTAGTTCAGTTTTAACTACAGCCTGGTTATTTATAATTATATTACACCTTATATTTCCATAGCAAACAAATTATATTCACCAGATTTAGGATACCCTGCTAGGATCACATCCTCCTGCCTGGCTTCAAAGGACTCAAGAGCCTTGAATGTTTCAGGACTGCACACAGTTGTGGGGTAGAGAATCCCCTTGTAAGAAAAAAGCAGATCATCACGGTCCATTGTGTCACAAACAGCAATTCCCTTTTCTATCAGATCAATGAATTTCTTCCTGTGGTTTGCCATTCTCCTCTCTCTTGATGTAAAGCTGTATGCAGACAGACAAGTGCAGACTACCTTTTAGTAGACCTTTTGTGGATCAAGTAAACAACATTTGACTCCTCCCTATTCATCTGTAGACAGAGATTCAGCCCCAGACAAAGAGCCTGATCTAGCTCGCATTGGAGTCATTTACAGTCCTGTCATTGACATCAGTGGGAGTTGGAGAAGACCAAAAGAGGAAAACAAGGGAATTAAATTGCTTCTTAAGCCAAAACTCATATATAATTTCAAAATATCACATGTAAAAGATTGCTGTAGAATGAGTACCTAGTGCATGTATAAATAATACATTAGTGACATGCAAAAAATTACACTGATGCCAGGCTCCTGTTGGGATGGTACATGCCCCAAAGTAGGTTTCCCATGGTAACCCTGCCCTTTTACATACGCATTATACTGTTTTTTTTCTTTACACAATCACATCATTCTTTGAGTCCTGAGACCTGAAGAAGAGTGGCCTCTGTGT
Source organism: Terrapene triunguis (assembly GCF_002925995.2). Taxonomy (NCBI): domain Eukaryota; kingdom Metazoa; phylum Chordata; order Testudines; family Emydidae; genus Terrapene; species Terrapene triunguis. The sequence goes on from NW_020664436.1 coordinate 26,977,252, forward strand.
AGGGCTTGTAGCTGCAGAATTCGCCTACTAGGGTGGGTAACCACAGGCTCCATTTGGTGGCCTTGGGGGTACAATGGCTAGCTCCTCCTTTCAGCCAAATATTTTCTCAAGTTTGGAGTGAGATGATGGAGTTTTTGCTATCTAGTGATTGGGGGGTGGCTGTACATATGAGTACATAATGTTTTATTAATGATTATTATGTTTATATTAATATAGATCAATTGGTGTCTGTGTCAAGGGATGAAATCCTGGCTCCATTGAACTCAAAGGCAAAGCTCCCATTGACTCCAGCGAGGCCAAAATCTCTGCCTTGAGGAGCATTTATGGTCTCAGCCTTTCTCATACTGTATTCCCATGAGCAATAAATCCCATTCTCCTCATTCACTGAATCCCACTCTCACAATTCCAATCACTTATTTGAAGACTTTTGGACCCTCCTTAAATTCTCCTGTCTGCACAGGACTTTGCTAAATTCTTCAAAGAGAGAACTAAGACCGTATTAGGGTTAGGGTGGGGTTTTGGTGGTAGAACCACTGCCCATTTTTTTTCAAACCCTACCCCAATGAAATAATTTGGGATCTGTGTGGGAAATCTTAAGGGATTTCCCTCCTGCAGGTATTTCTTCAAGAGGGGGTGTGTGGGCCCTTTTTTTGTTATGGATGGATTTTTATGATCAGGCACAACAGTAAGATTAGGTCATGCCAGAATGGAGATTAGTGGTGGAAAGCCAGCTAGAAAAAGTGAGTTTTGAGGAGGGATTTGGAGGAGAATTAAGTATCTTGGCAAAAGGCTTGATAAAGTCTTAGTAATATGAGCTCTCAGTACAGCATTCAGCTATTAAACATTTGCTAAGAGATTAGGAGAGAGCATGATACTTTATACAGATTATATAAAATGTGCAAATTCACAAGGCCGTCTGAATGCATCAAATGTGAAAAGGGGAGATTGGCAGAGGAATATAATTTTGTTTAAGCTTCTAAAAAGGTGTTTACAAAAAGTGGAGAATTAAAAAAGATTAGAGCACTTGGTAGTATCCGGTGTAATGAAATCCATTCTGTCCAGCTCACCACCTCCCAAAGGTCTAGGACAACAATGCAGTGTCTGAACTGCTCTTTACTGAACATAGAGCTTTGCAGGGTAAGTTAGTGGGCTTCAGCCATGATGCCCACAGAACACTGGCAGCTGATAATAGCTAGGTTAGCGGTGAGCTGACTACTGCTTCTGATGTTCTATTTGGCTCCCTTAACAACAAACAACAACCCACCTCTCAACCATACCCTCAATACCTACAAATTGTACACACAGCTAGTCTAAGGAAAAAACAAGTTCTTATTACTGTCACGGTGTTCTGTCTTCTCCCCACACAATCCTGCTCTGGTTTTTTCAGCCATCTGTTGCATCTGGTCTTAAACTAAAGGCATGTTTACACAGAGAGAGCTGTTCATGGGCTAGCCTACCTGAGCTAGCTTGAATCCAGCCAGCATGAGTAACAAGAGCAATGAAGACCGTGAATAGCAGGCTTCAGTGTAAGCAGTACAAGCCCAGCATCAACCCTGGATACATGTTCAGCTCACTAGCCTGCTCTGAAGCCCATAGTGTGCTGTCTTCACTTCTACCCATATTAGCTGATTCAAGCTATCTTGGGTAGACTAGCCCATCCACAGCTTTTGCTGTGTAGACATACCCTAAAAGTGTAAGCTCTTTGGGACAGGGATTGTCTTTTACTGTGTGTCTGTACAGCTCTTAGCACAGTGAAGACCCCATCTAGGCACTATTGTAATAATAATAATAAATAATTAATACATAATTAATAATGGGCCCAATTTGGGAAGGATTAACTTCCATAAGCTAAAATCATGAAGATTGTGGGTGTAATCCTAGAGTAACTGAAGTCAATGGGAGCTTTGCCATTCATTGAGGCCAGGATTTCATCCTGTATATTGCAAGTCAAGATTCTGAGGGCCCACGAGAGAACAGGACAATCAATAGCAATAGAAGCAGAAAGATTGGGTCCTGAAAAGGGGTGTGCTGGGGAGGGTGGGATACTAATTGATGTGTTAAGAGTCTCAAAATGGTTTCCGAATTTGTGGCAGTCCTAAAATAGCTGAACAATAGCCATCAAATTCTTTTCCAGTGCAAACTGGTGCAGATCCATTGATGTCAATGGAGCTGCCTGTGAGAGAGATGATGAACACCAGCAGAACTCTGAGAGTATTGTATCAACTTTGTAAATGTGATCTGCATTTTTGTGAGCCAGACACTGGAAGTATGAAAGCTTCAAAGTCTTTTTGCGGATACAGACGAACACGGCTACTCTGAAACCTATTGTATTGAGATGAGCCAGATGATATGGGCACATAGGCTATTCATAGACCTTTGCATCAATACATGTTATATGTATGTGTATTCCTGGCTTGCTAGGTGGGTTTTCCATGGGATCTGGAATCACTATGGGGTGATTAATGCAAACTCCCAATACTTCTTATGTAGATACCCAGCCTTTGAAGCTTTGCAACCTAGGGGAAGGGGCATTGACTGGTTTTATCTGTTTCAGGAGTCCTGGGAAAGAGAGGCCCCAAAACTGTATAAAATGTCAGCCTGAGATGATTGCGGGACTAATTGTGATCCAACAAATTGACACAAACTTTTAACCAAGAGGGCAAACCCTGCTGAAGGATTTGAAGAACTGGAATTTGCCAGCATTTCCATAAGAAAGATGGGGGATCTCAGGTAAGCTTAGTATGCAGTTAGGCCTTTTCTTGCTTTATGATATGTTTTTCCTGTAATGTTTTTGTCCTAAAACAAATATACTTTGCTTTATGAAGTATAGGCGTGTAGGGGGGGTGTGGCTGTCCCTCACTGCCAATCTCTGAGGGAGGCCACACCTCTTTTCTGTCACTCCCCTGGAGTGGCAGTATATCAAAGGGGGAAAGTTAGCAGTCTCACAGTCTCAACCCTCAGTCAGTGGAGTGCAGCAAACGATTCCAGGGCCCAAACACATAGGCAAGGCGGGGCCCCAAACAGTGTAGAGTTCCAGCCCTCAAGCAGGGCACAGTAGTTAGGGACAATTCAGGGTCCCAGGCCTTTGGACAGGGTGGGGTGCCTTGCAATCTAGTGCTCTGCCCCTCAAGCAGGGGCAATCACCACCCACAGTCTATGGGGTGCCAGCAGAGATTAGGCACCCAGCAAACAGTCTCGGGCGCCAGCAGGGGCGAATGCCCCCCAGTCTGTTGTCCTGGCTCTGGTGGGTGACAGACAAATGCAGGCCTCTTGGCATAAGGAGGGGGAGTATTGCCACCCCAGGGGGGCATGTCAGGGGGGACATGGACCCGCCCAATTCCACCATGTCCCAGCCCAGGGCCCTAACAGTGGCAGAGTGGTCTGCCACTAGGTCAGTGGGGAATCCACCCGCAACACGTTGTTGGTGTCACTAGGCATAGCTACCAGGTAACTTGGGAGGGTGGAAGGCCATAAGTGCCGATGAAACCCCCCTGCTCTGGGTCTAGTGAGCCAAAGTAACTCCATCTTGTGAACTTTAACCAGCCTAAATGCTAACAGCCTAGAAGCAGAACATGTAACAGTCAGCGTTTTTTTTAGCAGACAGCTGCAGTTTCGCTCAAACAGCAAAAGCAGTAGTGATAAGGAGGGGGAGAAGGGGAGGGGGAAGTCTACTACGTCTAGGCCAGCAAGGCCAAAGATAAACATGCGGACGAGAACTTTTCTAACACGCCACAATGTAGTGCCTACTGTAACTGCTGTCGGGAAGGGAGGGGTGGAGGGGAAACAAAACAAAAGGCTTACACAAGCAGCTTGGAATATAAAATGGGAAACATGCTTATATTTGTTGCGCTTCTGATTTGAGACATGCTGGTCTCCTGAGTGCCTTTTCGAGATCTCGAATAAACTTGGTTTGCTTCTCCACCCTGGTGTGTTTATCAGTGCGGCGCACACCGGGCAACGAACCCCCTGTTGCCCCCTCGGGCCCTCTGGGCCGGCAACAACGTTGACCTGGCAGCACCACAGCCAGACAGTAGTCTGGTACCCCTGGGTTGCTTCCTATACTCCCCCTCAGGTGTACCTGAACCCTGGGGTCATCCTTCATCTCCCTGGGGTATACTGCCAGTGGCAATCCCAGCAACTCCTCAGCGTCAGGTATGTCTGGCAAACCTGGTCCCTGAGACAGCAGTGGACTGGAAGCATCTGCCTCCCTCAGTGGCTCCTGCTCAACTGAGCTACAGGACCTGCCTTTTATGCTTCCCATTCCTGTCCCACCTCTCTGCTTCCGGCATGGCAGGCGTGGACCTCCTGGTTCCACCCACCAGGGGGTGTGTGGCCCTCCGTCACTGCCAATCTCTGACGGAGGCCACACCTCTTTGCTACACATACACACCCTCAAGCCCAGCTCCCGTTCTCCGGGGCCAGTCAGGTCCCCTTCCCCAAGTCTTGACAACATGTCTGTGTTGGTGTGCTCCTTACCCGATTGACATTGTACAGTGAAGGCAAATGGCTGTAAGGCCAGATACCAGCGCATCAACCGTGTGTTGGTGTCCTTCGTTTGTTGGAGCCATCTGAGGGGTGTGTGGGCTGTTACCACCACAAAGGAGCTGCCTAGGAGGTACTAGCGAAGGGCCACTACTGCCCATTTAATGGCCAGTGACTCCTTTTCAATCACCAAGTAGTTCCTCTCCCTCAAACAGCTTTAGGCTAATATAGAGGACTGGTGTTCCTTCCCGTCGATGTCCTGAGAGAGGACAGTGCCCAGCCCTATTGTCGAGGCATCAGTTTGGACAATAAAACCGCGTCCCAAGTCAGGACTATATAACATGGGCTCCCGGCACAGGAGGTCCTTCAACCCTCAGAATGCCGTCTCACAGTCAGGATCCCACCGTACATACTGTGGCTGATCTTTAGTCAGCAGGCCCATCAAGGGGGCAGCAATGGTGGCAAAGTGGGGGATGAAGTGCCGGTAGTACCCCACTAGCCCCACAAAGTGTCGGACCTGTTTCTTAGTGATGGGGACTGGGTGGTCCTGGATGGCTTGGACCTTCCTGACTAGGGGCCACAATGTACCCTTGTCCAAGGGTATAGCCCAGGTAGTTTGTCTACTGCCAACCAATTCGGCATTTCTTGGGGTTGGCGGTGAGGCCAAGGGTTCTCAAGATGGCAGCCACTCGGTTTGGGTGGTCTTCCCAGTGGCAACTGTAGACGACCACATTGTTCAGGTATGCCGCGGTGTACTCGATGTGAGGTTGCAGGAGCGCCACAGAGGCTGAAGGGCATCCGGGTAGGGTGATCAGATGTCCCGATTTTATAGGGACAGTCCTGATTTTTGGGTCTTTTTCTTATATAGACTCCTATTACCCTCCACCCCCGTCCCGATTTTTCACACTTGCTGTCTGGTCACCCTACAGCCGGGTAAAATGGTAGAGTCCGCTGGGGGTGGCAAAGGCGGTCTTTTCCTTTGATGCTGGTTCCAGTGGGATCTGCCAATACCCTTTTGCCAGATCAAGGGTGGTAATATATCGGGCTTCCCCAAGGTGGTCAAGCAGTTGATCCACCCAGGGCATCAGGTATGCGTCGAACTTTGAGATTGCATTGATTCTTTGGAAGTCTATACAGAACCTGCAAGTCCCGTCTGGCTTGTGGATGAGCACGATTGGACTGCGCCACTCACTGGTGGACTGCTCGATCACCCCGAGGTCCAACATAGCCTGGATCACCTGTTCTATGACCTCCCACATGTGGCGTAGGAAGGGCTGGGTGGTCACTCAAATCACTTCCCCAGGGTTGGTCTAGATAGTGTGTTGCACACGGGTGGTCTGTCCAGGAGTGGCCATCAAAGTCCTCGCAAAAGCTTGAAGGAGGTGCTTGGTCTATCTCCTCAGTGAGGGTATCCCTGAGCTGCGGTTCTGTTCATTCAGTCGCCATGGGGAACTGGGGCCCCAGTTCCGGTTCAAGGGGGTAGGGTGTGATCATTAGCCCTTCCCTCTCACGCCATGGCTTTAAGAGGTTAATATGATAGACTTGTCACCTCTTTCAACAATCTGGATGACAGATTTCATAAGTAACTGGGCCTGCCTGGTGGATTACCTCATACGGGCCCTGCCATCAGTCTAGGAGTTTGGACTCCTCAGAGAGCAGCAGCATGAGGACCCAGTCTCCCGGCTCGAAGGTCCTGGTGCGCATTCCCTGGTTAAAGGTTCTCGCTTGGGGCCCCTTGGGCAGCCTGGAGGTTTTCCCTTGCGAGGGTCCCAGCCCGGGCCAGGCAGTCTTGTAGATCTAAGATGTACTGGAGGAGGCCCTGAGTCCAGGATGGGGTCTGCTCCCAGGTCTCTTGCATGAGGTCCAGTACCCCTCGAAGCTGGTGGCTGTATAACAGCTCGAAGGGGGAGAATTTGATTGAGGCCTGTGGCACCTTGTGGATGATGAGTAACATGGGGGGGGGGATCAATTGGTCCCAGCGGCGAAGCTTCTCTGGGAGAAACTTCTGGAGCATTCCCTTCAGGGTTCAGTTGAACCACTCAACCAACCCGCCTGTCTGGGGATGGTACACAGACATCTGGAGCTTCTTGATTCCCAGGATGCAGCATATTTCCGGGAGCAGTTGGCACATGAAATTGGTTCCTTGGTCTGAGAAGATCTCTTGGGGTAACCCCACCCGGGCGATTTTCGTAAGTTCCGCCGCGATGGTACAGGTGGGTGTGCTTCTCAAGGGGACAGCCTCAGGGAACCGTGTGGCATAGTCCATCACCACCAGGCCGTATCTGAACCCTGCAGTTCTCCTCGCAATGGGTCCCACTAAGTCCATGGCGACCCTTTCAAACGGCATTCCAACCACTGGCAGAGGAACCAGTGGGGCTTTCGGCATGCTGGGAGGCGCTGCCAACTGACACTCTGGGCAGGACGCACAATGATCTTTTAACCTCTTGATGCACCCCAGGCTAGAAGAAGCGTGCCAAGACCCAGGCCTGGGTCTTCTCTAGTCCCAGATGGCCGGCAGCAGGAATGTCATGGGCCAGCCGTAGAATGGCCCATTGATGGCATCGGGGTATCACCAGTTGAGACTGGGGCTTATAGGTCCAGGGTCGCGGTCAACATGGTACAGTCAGTCCTGTGTTAACTCGAACTGCAGCCATTGGTTGGCCCACTGTGGGTCTGTTGCCAAATCCACGGCTGTGTCCAAGGTGGAGTCATCTTCCCCAGGCCAGGTCAGGGTGCAGACTTTGGCAGTGACCTAGTCCTGTGGTGGGGCTCGCAGGTCACCTAGGTTAGGGTCCCCCTGTTCAGTGGCCTTGCCATCAGGGTGCTCTCCCTCGAGGGCCATCTATACCGGGGACTCTTGGTGACCCATGGCTTGCAGCAGCTGGGAGAATTCAGGCCAGTCCTGGCCCAAGATGATGGGGTATGGCAGCTTCTGGACCAGGTCCACAGGCAGAACCCAGGTTACCCCATCAATAGTTAGTGACACTGGTGTCGTGGGGTATGTCTTCACGTCCCCATGGATGCACCAGAGGCATATCTGCCCCAGGGGTTGGTCAGCCACTGGGACAAGCCACCGTTGCACCAGCGTTTATCCACACCCAGAGTCCACCAGAGCATGTAGTCCTTGCTTGCCCAGGTCCACAGGCACCATCAGCTTGGTTGACGGGTGTCATCGGGCATGGGTTTCCGCCAAACACACCTGGCCAAATGAACAGTCCATGGCTGGGCATTGCCATTGGAGGTGCTTGAATTGGCCACACGCGAAGCAGGGGCTGATGTTGGCAGAGGCGATCCGGGTCTTGAGCTCCTGTGGGGTTCCGGAGGGTCCTGCGGCATAGGTTTCCCTCCGCCACCTCGGCCAAGGGGTGGTCAGCAGGCCATCGGGGCCAGTCAGGCTTGAGGACCAGGGCCGCGGCCACCCTTGCTGAGCAGGTTAAACTTGGCAGTCGTCCGGGGGTTGGATGGGGGGACCGGACCTGTAGGAGTATTAAAAGAATCTACAAATGTCCACCAGATAGTAATGGAATTTTCAAGCAAGTCAGGAATGTAACCCGGGTGCGGTAATGGGAAAGTCAGAAAGTGCAGTGGACAAATTCTGCAACAAATTATCCATAAATATATTTTGGAATTTTAAGTTAATTTGCTTTGCCTGAAACGTTATAATTCAAATAATACAAAAATTTGACTTACACTTGACATGAGAGCTCTTTGTCTAAGTGTAGTCACAGGAATCAGTGGTTAGTGACCATCCATTGTGAGACAAATGTTTAATCTTTTTTTTTTTTTTTAACCATGACCTCTGTCCGAGGCCTTTGGCCGGGAAATAAAATTCAGCCTCAATACCTTTTTTACAGTAGACAAATCAAATACTTGAACAAAACAACACCTGGAATCCAGCCATGTAGCCATATTATGTAATGATTGTTTAAGCTCTACAATTAAGCTCTTTCTCAGATTGCAAATGGTGGAGTATTAGGCTTCTGGTTTTATTTCAGTGCTCTCTTTTCTTAGCTGGGAATTAGAGTAAAATTAGATGTAATTCTCCACCTTGGTGTGTATATTTTAGGTGCTGTGGATATGGGTTCACCACTTCTAGGGCAGTGCACTGCCCTCACATGGGCTGGACTGTAGAGTTATAATCCAGCTAATATTGACATTCACTGCCTCAAAGATTTTATTGTCTAAAAGGGATTGTTAATGAAGCACAGTTCTAGTGCCTGGCAGACTCTACGGGGACACTAGCACATGTATGTCCATTACAATGGACTTGGCTCAGTCAGCAGTGGGACTTTCCATTGCCCCTTAGGCCGGACAAAGACACTCCTCCTATGACCCCTCTTTTATGCACTGATGCAAACAAGTTACGTATTACCCTTCTGACATGGTTAGTGACCATCTTACACCTTGTATCTGTTGGTTCGATCAAAACATCCTGTCGTCCTGACCTTATCTTTAGGAGGGGTCATTTTGGCCCTGTACCATCTTTAGGGAGTGTGTTTATACCATAACTTTGTAGCGGGGTGTTCTTGAACCACTCTTCTGGAATGTGTTGACATGAAAATTTAGTGCCTAGTACTTCTTAGGAGTGCCTGTGTTTTAGCAACACCAGCTATATTCTTGCCAAGTTCATGTACTGACCAGTGAACTGGTAAGCAGGCATTTGCTTTGTAATAGGGCCTGACTTTTGCTCATAGCGTTATTTTTGCTAATTTGGGTTCAGGCCTCAAGCCTTGTACTAGGCACTGTGTTCTAGGCTCTCTCTCTTTCCACTACACCAGGAGTTAGTGGAACTATTAAAACCTAAGGTGCAAGGTGACAAAACTTGCTTTTTAATGACAGATAATGCACTTTGGCAGTTTTGTAGTATTATATTGGATGTGGTCATTACAATCTCATTGGTTAAAGGAAGACAGTAAGCTGTATGTTAAACATGCTTGTTGTAAAATTCAAGTCTGATAGATTTCAGAGGGGTAGCCGTGTTAGTCTGTATCAGCAAAAACAACGAGGAGTCCTTGTGGCACCTTAGAGGCTAACACATTTATTTGGGCATAAGCTTTCGTGGGCTAGAACCCACTTCATCAGATGCATGGAGTGGAAAATACAGTAGGGAGGTATAAATACACAGCATATGAAAAGATGGGAGTTGCCTTACCAAGTGGGGGGTCAGTGCTAACGAACCAATTCAATTAAGGTGGAAGTGGCCTAATCTCAACAGTTGACAAGAAGGGGTGAATACCGAGGGAGCAAAAATCACTTTTGTAGTGCTAATGAGGCCAATATAATCAAGGAGAGTGAGAACATGATTGTTTACAAATTCATACAAAGAAATCTGGATCAAGTAAATAGGCTTTTCCTTCAGTGTACAAAAGCAAACAAGCAGATCATTTTGTGCTTCAGTAAGCTAGCTTTCATTTTCATGCTTTGCAGTACACCCCATACTTGATCTTTGCTCCCAGTTTAGTTCCTGCTAAGGACTCTTCAAACTTTTTATCCATTTCTTGGTTCTGAGCTTCAGTAAAAAGGTTCTTCCAGTCACTAACACTGCCTGCAAGCAAACATATTTATTTAATTTTAGTGTATATATCACTGCCTGGTAGCGAAGACTGTAGTGTTTCAACTTTTGTTCAGAATTGGTTCTTTTCAGCCATGGTTTACACTAACTAGAGTGTACATTGGTGATCACTAAGGACCTGATTGAAAGCCTACTGATGACAGTATAATCTTTTCATTGACTTTAATGAGGTTTGGATCAGACCAGTGGTGAAGCCAGTTTTTGCAGTAAGGTGGGGGTGATGGCTCATTCGTTGAAGGTTGGAGAGCAATTCCGCCCTGCATTCACATGTCAGCAGAGGTTCCTCTCCCATAGATCAGGGCCTGGCTCTCCACTTTGGGTGTTGACATGTCACATAGTCGCAGTGCCATTCAGGTTTGGTCCAGACACCCCTCCATCATGATGGAGGAGTGGCAGGGCCAAATTTCAGTGAGTGGCATTGAGACATGGTGCACAAGGTTGCAGCCCCACACCACCTCATGTGCCACGTTACAAGGCTTGGAGCACAGAGCCAGGCCCAGCCCTGTGGGACTGGAGCCGCTGTTGCCAGGTGAGTGAGCAGCTGGTTCGCTCTCTAGCCCCATGTGAAAATTTGTGTTGTACACCTCCTTTTGTCAATTGCATAATATGCTTGAGAAGGCACAGATGCTCCACCCCCACTCTACTCCAAGGCCCCGGCTCCACCCTCACTCCACCTCTTCCTGCCCCCCTCAGGCCCTCCCCTGCCCACGGACTCAGCGCCTATACCACACATACACCTAAAGGCCACAGGGGGTGGTTGTTCCCCTTGCCCTCCTATTAGTTCCGCTACTGGAATAGGTTCTTCAAGAGAACATTTATCTTATTACAGAAAGATTTTTCTTTGGCCAGTGCATTTTAAATAAAGTAAATATTTAAGCTAATGAGCTACAAAATATTCTTTTTTCAGTGTGGCCATCATGTTTTTCATTAAATACTATGTGCAGTAAATAAAAGACCTCATTGTCACACCATTATGATGAGTAATATCTTACTCCCTGAGTAATCTTATTTAAATTAATGCCACTACTTTCTAAGGTACTATGCAGAGTGAGTAGGAGTGGCAGACTCGGGCCCATAGAAAGTGCATGCACCTTGCTTAAGGAAATCAGATAATTAATTAGGAGTGTGTGAAACATACCTGTGGACCAGTTACATGCTTTTGATTATCTGGCATGGCAGGATAGAAGGGAAATAGTATTACTGTGGGACTGCTCCTAATCCAAAGTTATTTTGGGGGTGCATGCATATTCTGTCCTCCCAGAAGGGCTGGAAGCTACAATAAAAGCTGCTTCTTAAAGAAAGGGTGTGGGAAAGCAGAGCAGAAACAGAACTATAAATTATCTTGGAGATACCATGGGCCAAATCCTTGGGACCTGTAGATTGCTGACATATGAAAGAATGTGGCTGACTACAGGTGACATACAAACTGATTCCAATATCTGTTGGGGAAGGTCTATCGATTGAAATGTAACAAATGACTTTCCCCCAAATTGAAGACTGTCTGGTTTGGGGAACGGGCGGGGGGAGGGGGGAGCTTTGCTTTGAAGAGAGGAACAAAGAGAAGCCAACCTGAAAAATCTTTGATGTTCTTCTCGAAAGAAGAGTGACTGGTGAATGTACTTTAATGTGGAATGAATGTTTTAAATACTGCCTCAGTGACGTGTATTGACTCCCAGTAACTTTTAATATGGTGTCTGCAAAGAGAAGTTTGAGAATAATCTGCCATTAGGGGACTGTCAATTGCATCTTTGGGAATTCACCTTTGCGGAAGAGAACATTTCCAAATGCCCCATGGGTTTTGTGGGAGTTCTCTTTCATAGTCTGGAAGCTGTTCCTGTCTGCAACAGCTTGACTCTCTTCATTAGTCACGGAGAACCCAAAGAACTCAGCTATTTTTTTCACTCCCAAATTTGAGTTCTGAAAAGAGGAAGAAGGTGTCAGGGGGCAAGTTGTTCATCGAGAATACATTGTTTCATTGTCATTGTGCCAGACTCACACTGGAACTAGAATGCTTTGCTTTACCCCCAGTAATACTTTTCTAAAGCTTCACATCTGAAGATTTCAAAGTGATTCATGAAGCTGTATAAACAACAGTGTGCCCATTTTACACATGAGTAAACTGAAGCTCACAGAGGTTAATGGCCTGATTTTCAGAACTGCTGGACACCCACAGCTGCTGTTTGCTTCCATGGGAGCTACGGATGCCCAGTACCTCTGCAAATCAGACCATTTGTGACCTGCCCAAAGTTACAAAAGAAGCTTGTAACAGAGCAAGGTACAGCAAGGGCATTGGCAACAGAAGCACCCTCACAACGTTCCTCAAACCACTTTTAGGAGTGAAAGCAGAGTTTGGGCTCCATGCCAGTTCAATACTTAGCTTCTGTGCTTTTTTTTTTTAAACAGCTACCTGTTTCTTTTTCTTCAGTATGGTTGCAATGCAGATGTTTGTGTTAAAGCACAAAAGGAAGGAGTGGAAGCAGCAAAAAAGCCATTTATGAGAGGTGTTGAACTAAACCTGTGATGGGTTAGAAATTAATGGAGATATCCCATCTCCTAGAACTGGAAGGGACCTTGAAAGGTCATTGAGTCCAGCCCCCTGCCTTCACTAGCAGGACCAAGTACTGATTTTTGCCCCAGATCCCCAAGTGGCCCCCTCAAGGATTGAACTCACAACCCTGGGTTTAGCAGGCCAATGCTCAAACCACTGAGCTATCCCTCCCCCCCCGGGATAGGTGTGCCTTGCATGTCTAAGTACTTAGGTGATTGGCTGACAGTTCATTTGCTGTGCACAAATATCAAGCCCCACATGTCTGTGATACATGGAGACTCTAAGGACTGTCTTTATCATTTACAATCTTAGGCCTTGTTTCTAACAAACATGTAAAGGCTAAGGGTTCGTTTACACTAAAATGATAGGTCAACCCAGCTACATCACTCAGGCGTGTAAAAAAAATCTACGCCTGAGTCATGTGGATAAGCCGACCTAAGCCCCGGTGTAGACAGCGCTAGGTCGACGGAAGTATTCTTCTGTCAACATAGCTACTGCCTGGCGGAGAGGTGAATTGACTAGAGTGATGGGAAAACCCCGCCGGTTGCTGAAGTAACTATCTATGCTGAAGTGCTACAGCAGTGCAGCTGCAGTAGCTATTTAAGAATAGACAGGCCCGCCGACAGGGGATGGGGGGGCAAAAGGGGCAATTGCCCAGGGGCCTGGGCGATTTAAAAGGGCCTGGGAGCCCTAGGGGACAGCGAATCGGGGCAACCGCTCCGGGCCCTGTGCTTTGGGGGGCCCCGCGGCCTGGCGCAATTGGCCAGCGCAGTCGGTCCTGGAAGTGATGGGTAGGTCCCAGAAGTGCGCGATTTGTCACTTCTGCCCCGGGCGCTGCACCCCCCAGGGGTGGCCTTGGCCCTGGCTCTAGGCCCAGAATTGCTGTCGGCAGGCCTGAGCATAGACGTAGCCACACTTCTCAGAACATCAGTGCTGTGAAAGGTGGCTTCATCCCCAGACCCCTAATATGTGAGCAAATAAGCAAACAGGAGAAACTGGCCTCTCCACCCTCACAAGAGCTCTGGTTGGCTAGACAATTGGTAGGAAATCCCACCCTTAATTCCTGCTGCCAGCTCTCCTCTGATTGGAGAAGGGGCTCCTGAGTACACAGCAGGCTGAGAGTCTAAGCTCCAGGCTGGGGGACTGGCCCCAGGAGCAGTCTGGCTGTGTGGCCATCTGTGAGCCAGCATCATGCCGCATGTGAGGATCAGCCAGAGCCCAAAGCAGTGCCCGGACCAGTGACTGAAGGACTGATGCTGGCAAGCATTGGGACTCTTTGCTGACAGGGTTTTGTTACCTATAATGGTGTTGGAGTGGTTTCTGAGTGAATCCCTTCCCCCGCTCGCCCCCCCCCCCCGCCCCCAAGGGCTGTAGAAGGAGCCTTCACACCACTGCAATGAATGGGAGTTGGGAATTAACTCCCAATAAGGGGAGCCTCCAACACACAAGTCACTTTACACTTATGAGCAATCCGTACCAAGCTGGGGCTTCCCACATAGGTAAACTAAGGGTACATCTACACTTACCGGAGGGTCCGGCGGCAGGCAATCGATGTTCTGGGATCGACTTATCGCGTCTAGTGAAGACGCGATAAAATCGATCCCTGATCGCTCTGCCGTCGACTCCGGAAATCCACCGCGGCAAGAGGCGGCAGCGGAGTCGACGGCAGCGCGGCAGCGGTCGACTTTCCCCTGTCCTCACAGCTAGGTAAGTCGACCTAAAATACGCAACTTCAGCTACGGTATTCACGTAGCTGAAGTTGCGTATCTTAGGTCGACCCCCCGCTGTAGTGTAGACCTAGCCTAACTCACATGCTTGCGTGTTTGCAGGACCTAGGCCTTAAATTGTAGCTAGACCATATTGTGGTTTTCACCAGTTAGTGTCAATGTTACTGATTCAGGGTTTTTGTAGTGGAAAAAACAACTTCAGAATTGCTGAGCTGCCAGTAATAATTGCTTTCTGTACATTCACTGTTCAAAGATGTTAAACCCAGAAGGAACCATTATAATCATCTAGTCTGACTCCCTTCATAAGCACAGGCCATAGAATTTCTCCCAGTAATTCTTGCCTAATAGCTCATGGCTGAACTGGAGCATATGTTTTAGAGAGAGATGCAATTCAATCTGTTAACTCCCATCGATTTTCAATGGGAATGTTTGTGCCTTTGAAAATCTTCCTTCTAGTTCTTAGTTATTCTAAAGTAGTTTTGTTCACTTCTATGTTTCTTTGACACCTTAAAGTTAATTCAAATAAGACTGATAATGTCTGAATAGTTCAGTGACCAACACTACATGAAACACAAGATAAAGCACTCTTTACATAAAGTTAACCTCACCTCTTTCAGTTCTTCATAAGTTATAAACATAATATTTTCATCATCAAAATGCTTGTTCCATTCAATGATATGGTCAAAATAGGAGCCCCAGGACACTGGAGAAAAAAGTGTCATATAAAGTGTGAATACTTAGGAGGCTGAAGATGGGTAAGCCAGGGACAAATGCATGAGGAAGGATGTGCGCGTGAGGGGGATGGAGTTCTATGTCCTTCCTTCATCCTCCCGCACCCTTTCTGGATGTGTCTGAGCAGAGCCAGGAACAAGCTGGCCAATAACACATTTCCCACAGGCCTAGGTGAACAGAAAGGATTCTCCAATTGTGAAGATAAAGGCTACCCAGTCAATCCATCTCCACAGACTTCAGACAAGCACTCAGTAATTCCAAATGCACAACCACTTTCACTACCTACCCAGCAAATGGAGGTGTTCAAAACTCATCTTGAAGTGAAATAACTCTTTAGAGAATCATATACTCAAGGAATTATTCTGGGGAAGTTCTATGGCTTGTGTTATACAGGCGGTCAGATGAGATGGTCATAATGGTCCCTTCTAGCCTTGAAGTCTATTAATCTTAGTTTACTTTTCACATGATATTGTGGCTCCCAACCTCAAAGTCTGATTTGTATAGTGTATTTAGCACTTCTCTGTATAGTCAGCCTGATTCTGCTCTATTATACCAGTGTAAATTAGGAGCAACTCCACTGAAGCTGAAGGCAGGTGCTAGTTTATAAATTTGGATGAAAATTTGAACACAAGTGAAAGAGTAAAGTGCTTTTTAAAAATATTATACACAGGAGCAGGAAAAGCCTACATAGATTCCAAACACCTGTTGATTTTACTTAGGGTTACCAGATAGCAACTGTGAAAAAACAGGACGTGGGTTGGGGGTAATAGGCACCTATATAAGAAAAAGTCCCAAAAAATGGGACTGTCCCTTTAAAAACGGGACATCTGGTCACCCTAATTTTAGTGGACTTTGGACCAGACCATTATTCATCAAAAACCACCTTTTGAAATTCTTGTCAAAGTTTTTGAATTCTTAGAATTCCTTCTATCAAGTTCAGAAAACTTTGCAGTATAAATAATTTCATAATTTCATTGTTTTTAAGGCCAGAAGGGACCATTGTGACCATCTAGTCTGACCTCCTGTATAACACAGGCCATACAACCTAATCCAGTAATTTGTGTATCAAACCTGTAACTTCTGTTTGATAATAAATCTGGCTTACCAGATCCAGCCCCGATTCTGCATGGCCTTACACCTTGTGTATTCATTTATGCCTGCACAAAGTGGGTATAAAACACAGCCATTCTGATCTGATAGCGTTTTACACCCACTTTGCACACACATAAATGACAACACAAGGTGCAAGCCAATGAAGAAACAAGCCATATTTGCTTTTCAACTTTGTCTAACCACTATAGGTGAAATTCTTCTGTGCTCTCCTTAGCTACAGAAGGCCCCAAGCGCTAAGAAATTGGTGTGGTTGTACTATACAGGAGAGCCAGGAAGCTGAAGGATAATATATGTGGGCTCGGCAGGCCCAGCGGCTCCTCCGGGTAGCGGGCGCAGGGCAGGCCCGGCGGCTCCTCCGGGTAGCAGGCGCAGGGCAGGCCCGGCGGCTCCTCCGGGTAGCGGGCGCAGGGCAGGCCCAGCAGGTCCTCGGGGTGGCGGGCGCAGGGCAGGCCCGGCGGCTCCTCCGGGTAGCAGGCGCAGGACAGGCCCGGCGGCTCCTCAGGGTAGCGGGCGCAGGGCAGGCCCGGCGGCTCCTCCGGGTAGCGGGCGCAGGGCAGGCCCGGCGGCTCCTCCGGGTAGCGGGCGCAGGGCAGGCCCAGCAGGTCCTCGGGATGGCGGGTGCAGGGCAGGCCCAGCAGGTCCTCGGGGTGGCGGGCGCAGGGCAGGCCCGGCGGCTCCTGGCAGCCGCCCCGGGCCGCGGAGGTTTCCCAGCCCCGAGCTAGGCTGGAGACGTCTGGTCTCTCCGACGGCTGGGGCCTGACTGAGTTCTGAGGGCGAGCCTTTGTACTTCCGGGTCGCCGCCTGGCCCCCTGAGGGGCGGGCTCAGAGTTCCCTAGCTCCGCCCACTCCGGCCTCCGGATGGGTTCTTCCCTCTCCGGGGCGGCGGGGAGCCACACCGACTCACTACACACACACCCCCTCAAGTCTGGCTCCCAGTCTTCGGGGCCAAACCCTTCCGTCCCCCCTAGGCGGAACAGGAAGTCAGCGTTGGCATGTTCCTTACCAGCCCTATGCTGGATGGTGAACGCGTAGGGTTGCAGGGCCAGATACCACCGCAGTAATCGGTCATTGTTATTCTTCATCCTCATCAACCATCAGAGGGGGGCATGGTCCGTGACTAGCGTGAACGACGCGCCAAGGAAGTAGTATCGTAGGGC
This sequence comes from Terrapene triunguis, assembly GCF_002925995.2. Lineage (NCBI taxonomy): Eukaryota > Metazoa > Chordata > Testudines > Emydidae > Terrapene > Terrapene triunguis. The sequence goes on from NW_020664436.1 coordinate 26,994,583, forward strand.
ATCACAGGCCCATTTTATGGCGAGTGCCTCTTTCTCGACCATGGCGTAGTTCTTTTCACGGGGAAACAATTTTCGGCTCAGGTATAGAACCGGGTGGTCTTCTCCATCAATTTCTTGGGATAGGACGGCCCCCAGCCCTACCTCTGAGGCATCCGTCTACAGGATGAACCCCCGGTGGAAGTCTGGGCTGTATAGGACCGGCTCCTGGCAAAGACATGTCTGGAGGGTCCGGAAGGCGTTTTCACAGGGTACCACCGCACCTGCCGGGGGCTGTCTTTCGTCAACAGTCCGGTTAAGGGAGCTGCGATGGTGGCAAACTGGGGAATGAACCGTCGATAGTACCCGACGAGTCCCAGGAACTGTCGGACTTGGCGTTTTGTGGTGGGGGTCGGGCAGGCTGCCAGGGCTTGTACTTTCCCGACGAGGGGCTTCACTTGTCCTCCCCCAATAGTGTACCCCAAGTATGTGGTCTCCTGCCATCCGATCCGGCACTCCTTCGGGTTGGCTGTCAGTCCCGCCTGCTGCAGGGCTCTCAGGACCGCCGCCACCCGTTCCAGGTGGTCTTCCCAGTGCCATCTATATATCACGACGTCATACAGGTAGGCTGCCGCATAGTCTTGATGGGGCCGTAGAAGGCGATCCATTAGCCGCTGGAACGTCGCCGGGGCCCTATGGAGGCCAAAAGGCATCCGGGTGAACTGGTACAGTCCCGTAGGAGTGGCGAACGCGGTCTTTTCCTTAGAGGGGTCATCGAGCGGGATCTGCCAATACCCCTTACTGAGGTCGAGGGTGGTGATGAACCAGGCCTCGCCTAGGCGGCCCAGCAACTCGTCCACACGAGGCATCAGATAGGCATCGAACCGTGAGATGGCATTCACCCATCGGAAATCTATACAGAAGCGTCGGGTGCCGTCAGGCTTGGGTACCAAGACCACCGGGCTACGCCACTCACTCTGAGATGGCTCGATGACCCCCAAGGCCAGCATGGCCTGTACCTCTTCCTCCACCTCCTGGCGCATCCGGTACAGCAGTGGTCTGGTCGTTTCTCGGATTACCTTCCCTGGCTCAGTCTGGACTGAGTGATAGACCAGGGTTGTGTACCTGGGTAGGGCCGTGAAGGTTCCTGGGAAAGCCTGCAGGAGACACTTGGCCTGCTTGCGCTGCTCCTCCGTAAGAGTGTCGCTGAGCAGGGGAGCAGGGGGGTCCTCGGTCCGGCGTGCGTGGGGGCCGAACTCAGGCTCTGGCGGGTAAGGATTAATCAGCAGGCGCTCCCGCCACGGTTTCAACAAGTTTACATGGTACCGCTGCGTCTTCTTGCGCCAGTTGGGCTGGCGGATCTCGTAGGTGACGGGCCCAACCTTCCGAGCTACCTCGTAGGGTCCCTGCCAACGGGCCAGTAGCTTCGACTCGCTCGAGGGCAGGAGGAGCAGGACTCGATCACCGGGTTCAAAGTCACACACCTGCGCCTCCCGGTTATAAGTCCTTTCCTGCCTGTCCTGGGCAGCCTTTAAGTTTTCGCGGGCCAGGGCCCCAGCCTGAGCAAAGTACTCCTGCAGCTGGAGGACATATTGCAGGAGGCCCTGGGTTGGAGAGGGGGACTGCTCCCAGGTTTCTCGCATCAAGTCCAACAGGCCCCGTGGATGGCACCCGTACAACAGTTCAAACGGGGAGAACTTGGTGGAGGACTGGGGTACCTTGCGGATGGCTAACAGCAGGGGAGGGAGCAACTGGTCCCACCAGCGTAGCTCCTCCGGGGGGAACTTCCGCAACATTTCTTTGAGGGTCCGGTTAAATCGTTCCACCAGCCCGTCTGTCTGTGGGTAGTAGACGGAGGTCCGTAACTGTTTGACCCCCAGGAGCTTGCAGACCTGCTGCAACAGGCGGGAGGTGAAATTCGTGCCTTGATCCATTAGGATTTCTCGGGGCAAACCCACCCGAGCGAAGACCTTCACCAGTTCTCCGGCGATGGTCCGGGCAGTGGTGCTCCGCAACGGAATGGCCTCTGGGAAATGGGTGGCGTAGTCCATGATGACCAGGACATACTGGAACCCCGACGCACTTTTGGGGAGCGGGACCACCAGGTCCATGGCCACCCGTTCAAATGGTGTTTCCATTATAGGCATGGGGACCAGGGGTGCCCTGGGTACACGTTGCGGAGCGGCTACCTGGCACTCTGGGCAGGAGCAACAATAGTTCCTCACCTCCTGGTGAACACCGGGCCAGAAGAACCGTGTTAGAATCCGGGCGAGGGTCTTCTCCTGGCCCAGATGTCCCGCAGCCGGGATGTCATGTGCCAGCTTCATCACGGCGCGCCGGTGACACCGCAGTACCAGCAGCTGCGTTTGGGGCTCCTTAGTACGGGAGTCACGGTCCACCCAGTAAAGACAGTCCCGGCGTAGTTCGAAGTGGGGCCACTGGGTCGCACGTTGGGTGTCGATGATGGTCCCATCGACTGCCGCTAGTTGTTCATAGGCCCTGCTAAGGGTAGGATCAGCTCTCTGGTCACGGCAGAAATCGGTATGGAGGAGGGGCTCAACCTCGGGCCCAGGCCGGGGGTTGTCGGCTTCTCCGGTTCCTGCCTCGGGTTCTGGGGTCCTGGGCTCCTCTTCCGGTAGGGCCCCCTGGGACTCTCCCTCCAAGGCCGGGGTTGACCGGAGGATCTCCTCAAAGGTGGGCCAGTCCCGCCCCAGGATCACCGGGTACGCCAGTCGAGGGGCTAAGCCAACAACGATTCGGCGACTGACGCCAGCCACTGTTAACCGGACCCAAGCACTAGGGTACGGCCGGACATCCCCATGGATGCATTGCAGGTGAATTGTCCCCAAGTGGGGGTCTGCCTGGGGTCCCAGAGCCTGGCGAACCAGGGTTTGGCCGCAGCCTGAGTCGATCAAGGCCTGCGTGGAGTGGTCACTGACAACTACCGGGACCGTGATCTTGGGAGCCTGTGGTAGCTGGGCCCTGGTGTCCCCTGCACAGACCTGACCGAAGCTACAGTCCATGTCTGTACAGTCCCGTTGCAAGTGTCCCGACTTCTCACAACGGAAGCAGGGCCCGAGTTCAGGGCGACCGCCACGGGAGGGGGCTCCCCTCGGACTCCTAGGGGGACTCCGGGGAACCCTCATGACACTCGGCATGGGGGTGAATGGTCCAGGCCGAGGGGGAGGTTCCGGGCGTCTGGGCCAAGGTCCCGGGCGGGTCTCTTGCCCGCGGCCCAGGTTCCGTGGTCCGGCCGGGGCGTCCCCTCTCCGTTCAGTGTTCGGGCGTTCCGGTCCGGGGTTCTGAGCTCGGAGGGCGGGTCCCACTGGTGATTCGGCCGCGAGGAAGTCTTCCATTAGCGCGATGGCCGCAGCTAATGTCGCTGGCCGGTGGCGGAGCACCCAGGCCCGTCCTCGCGTCGGGAGGATGTGTACAAACTGATCGAGGATAACTTGTTCTGTAACCTCCTCTGCTGTCCTCGTTTCTGGCTGTAGCCACCGCCTACACGCCTCCTTCAGAGCTTGGGCCACCAGCCTGGGTCTGGTGCCCGCGGGGTACGTTTGGCTCCGGAACCGCTGCCGAAACGTCTCTGGGCTGACGTCTAAGGCGTCCAGGATTGCGGCCTTCACCCGGCTGTAATCCCTTGCATCTTCCATAGCCAGCCCCCTGTATGCCATCTGGGCAGTCCCTGTTAGGTAGGGGGCCAGAAGGGTGGCCCATTGGACCTGGGGCCACCCCGCGACCAGCGCCACCCATTCGAACGTTATCAAGAACGCCTCAGGGTCATCGTCGGGACCCATCTTGGTGAGTCGCACCTGGACGGCGGTGCGGGGCGACCCAGCCCCGTCCCCTGGTTGCAGGTCTACGGGGTGCGGCATCGCGGTCACAAGTTGCTGCAGCCGGTCTCCCAGCTGCTGAATGAGCTGCTGCTGCTACTGGAGTTGAGCGGCCTGCTGCTGCTGCTGCTGAAGTTGGGCAGCGGCCTGCTGTTGTTGCTGCTCGAGCTGGGCAGCTGCCTCCTGCTGCTGCTGAACATGGGTGGCCTGCTGTCGCTCGTGACTCTCAGCCAGCAGTTGAAACAGTCGCTCCATCTCCATTGCTCTTTTTGGGGAGTCTCTCCCCCCAGGCCCTTCTCACAGGGCCAAGGGATCACTCCCCACTTCTGGTACCACGTGTACAAGTGTTTGCCGGGGCTCGACCCTCTCCGGAGCGGCGGGGAGCCACACCGACTCACTACCCACGGGGGCTAGGGTACTCTGTCTGGCTGCAGGGTCTCCCCCGGCAGCCCTTGCAATCCTGAAAAGATACAGTCAGCCCGACCCTGGCTCAGGGCAGGCACCAGCATTAGGTCGGGGCTCAGACCCTCAGTCAGGGCTGAGCAACAGTAAGCAAAGTTATTTAAGCCCAGGCCCTAGGTCAGGGCGGGGCAACAAACACTGAGTCAAGAGCTCAGGCCCTCAGTCAGGGCTGAGCAACAGTAGTAGGCCTAAGCCTCCACAGGCCTGGGAGAGGGGAGACTGCCACCCACGGATTGGGTGGCAGGGGGGACGCAGGCCCTCCCACTCCACTGCGTCCCAGCCCGGGGCCCTAGCAGCGGCAGAAGGCCCGCTACTTGGTCAGTGGGGATCCTGGCCGCAACACACTGACATAGGCTCTGGCAGTGCTGCAGCCAGACTGGGGTCGGCTGCCCCCGGGCTACTTCCACACTCCCCCTCTGGCCCTACCTGGGGGCTGGTGTCGGCCTCGGGGAGATCCTGGACCATGGGTTCATCAGGCCAGGGATCGTTCGGCAGGTCCGGCAACTCCTCCGGATAGGAGGCGCAGGGCAGGCCCGGCGGCTCCTCCGGGCAGCGGGCGCAGGGCAGACCGGGCGGCTCCTCGGGGTAGCGGGCGCCGGGCAGGCCCGGTGGTTCCTGGCAGCCGCCCCGGGCCGCGGAGGTTTCCCAGCCCCGAGCTAGGCTGGAGACGTCTGGTCTCTCCGGCGGCTGGGGCCTGACTGAGTTCTGAGGGCGAGCCTTTGTACTTCCGGGTTGCCGTCTGACCCTCTGAGGGGCGGGCTCAGAGTTCCCTAGCTCCGCCCACTCCTGCCTCCGGATGGGTTCTTCCCCCTCCGGGGCGGCGGGGAGCCACACTGACTCACTACAGGTGGGGTGTGAAGTGGGCTGCTACTGCTAATTATAGTCCATGGGCTAAGAAGTGGCTGCAGCCCATCTACATAGGCACCCTGCTGCCTTTTTCTGAGTTGAGGGGAATGATTCTGTCCTCCTCTACATGTACTGGTCTTCTTCACACAGCCCACTTATTCATGCTTTCAACTAGGAATGTGAATTTTCCACTAAATAAGTAAAGTAGCAAGTGTACAGTACCTTTTCCATTTAGAAAAGCATTGAAGAACTCATCCCAGGTTTTGAAGGAGGGAAGTGAAGGTATGCTGTTGCTAAAGTGGAAATAAGATACAGCTATATCCTTTGGATTTCGAATCACCATCAATATCTAAGGGAGAAAAAACACTTTCCTAAAGTTTAACAGATAGTTTAATTATCTGAAGGCTGAAAGACATTTACACCAAGCATTCACTAAATATTTCAAATAAAAAAATGGTAACAAATCAAAGTCTGTTCATAACTAACTAGCAAACAAAGAGTAGCCACGGATGTTAAATATTTTGTTCCTTGCAAATAGCTGAAATGGTGACCCTCCAATTTAAAATGGATACTCACCTTGACATTATTCTTGAAAATAGATGTGGGTAGCATATGAGGAAAAACGTGTGTTGCGAAAACTCTTCTAGAAGATAATTTCTTTATCCGCTTTAATTAAAGAAAAAAGGAAAGAAAATGGGAAATAATCTATTCCATGACATTTTATCTTTAAAATATTTTTGCAGGAAATTTTAGTTTATCTGAATGGGCCAGGACGACAGGCATGGAGACTGAAGGTTTCCATGCATTCAACAAGAACACCCCATGTAGGAGAAGTGTGACCATCCTAATGGCCACACCAATAGGCCACAATCCTGAACTCCTAGGGACACCTCTGTTGGTGAGAGGGTAATACAGTTCCATTCTTGCCCTCCCTACAGACTTTCCACAGTGGACCTGTAGTGATGGTGGAGGTGGATTTTGTGAAGTGAACATCTGACCCATGGAAGTCCATAGGAGTTTTGCTAATGACTTTAATGGGAGTAGCAGCAGACCCTTAGTTGCTAAGCAGTCAGATGCAGTCAATTTTCTGTTGGTGTTAAAGGTTCTTTCTATGGAACTAATCACCAACTCCCAAGATTTCTATTCTGTTACTGTATTGGAGCATCGGAATGAAGCAAAGCCATGTGGTCTTTAAACCTAACAGTGCTTTAACACATCAAGAGTCCTCACATAGAAATACCTGTCTCCCTTAGAACTGGCTATAGGAAGCACTACCACCCATAATACTGTTACCCCTGCTTTACCCAAGTGGCTAGTCAAAGTCTGCGGGCCCTGCAGGATGCTCTAGGTGGGATTAGAAATTGATGAATGAGTCTGTTATTTTCTTTGATGCAATCTTGTTTGTGTGCAAGGAATGAACAAAGTTCCTGCACTGAACCAAAAAACAGGACAGAACTTACTTGCTCGCAGCACCAGACTCTTTCAGCCAGCTTGTTCAGGCTGTGTGTGTGTGTGTAGGGATTCCCTCCTGCTTCTCTGGGTCTCACTTCCCTTTGTCGTGTGGCGCTTCAGCTTGTGCTGTCTCTCTCATACACATACCCCAAAAGCTGTTCCCAATCAAGCCCCTGCTCTTGAAGTCCTTTGGGTCACATCATTCAGCTTCCACTCAACTTTTCCATGTGCCTGTGTTTTGGGGTGCTACTACCGTTGTTTCAATCATGGCTCCTTTACATTTATTCTGAATGGAAGGTTGTGGCCATGCCTGACCCTTAACAAGGTTTAGTGCAACTGATAATAATACTTTTCTTTCATTTCCCATTCCCCCAACCTCTCTCCAACCTCATAAACCTGCAACCCAGCCACTGAGGGAGAGGAACTCATTACAGTACAAATAGAATATACTATGTATGAAACCTTTGTCTATGCCATATAGAGAGTAATTTTAAGTATCCTGTGTAATTATTATTGATTTGTACTTTCCCCAAAACTTTTTATTTGCTCATTCATCAGTAATTTTTGCCACCTAATATTTGGTGACAGCAGGTTCAATTATTCTAGCCAGAGAGAATTTATTGTAATCATACAAAGTCATTTCCTGTCAATAGAGTATTCCATACACACTATAGTTTAATTGTTATATGTATCAAATGGCAGATTTAACAATTTCTAGTAGTTATTTTATGACAACCTGAAACTTCCCTGGATCTCCAAATTCAAGATATGTATATTCAACTATTTCTTCATCCTGTTTCATTCTCTTCATTTCTTCTTCATTTTTCTTTGCACTTGTTGTAACCAAGTCTCTCAAGATGTGGACAATCCAATTAGTACCTGAAACCAATAGTTTAAAAAACAGTGAGGAGCTGAAACCATCTCAAGGCAAATGGTGAATAGCCTCCAAATGAAAAAGAAAAATACTTGGCAAATTTGATCATAAATGAATCCTAGAGAATTGAGAAGTATGAAAAGAATGCAAATATAGCAAATGCAAAACTGTGACAAAAACTGAAGAAGAAGAATGGTCTTGGCAATTACTATCCAGGAAGCCTAATTTCAATCCCTACCAAAAAAAGTTAATATTAAGAGAGAGAAAAACATAAATAATCTTCATAATTCTTCTCTCTTATATAGCACTTTTCATCAGTAGATGTCAAAGGCTTTACAACAGAGGTCAGTATCATTATCTCTGTTGTACAGATGGGGAAACTGAGGCACAGACCAGTGAAGTGGCTTGCCAAAGGTCACACAGCAGGCTACTTGGCAGAGTCAATGACTAGAACCCAGTTGTCCATTAGGCAACACTGCCTAATTAGCAGCTAAGAGACCCAAAAATAATAAGCAACGTGGGTTTTATAAGAAATATATCTTGCTAGTTAAATTCACCTATATTTTTGGATACAGTTGCAATGTTAGAATTGCAACACTTACTTGTGTGATTAACTTCAAGCATGTGAGTCAGCCCATTGATTCCAATGGAACTATTAATTTAAGTGTGTAACTGTTTGCAGTGCCGGAGCCTGAGTAGATGAAGAGAATGCTGTAGCTGTAATATCTGATTTTAGAAATGAATTTTAAAAGTGTTTCATGGAATCTTACTTTCAAAATTAATGAAAATTGGCTTAGGTATAAACACTACCAATAGGGGAAAAAATTGACTATAGGACCATAAACAATGATAAATTTGAATGTAATAAGTTGAGGAGAAGTGTCTTATGGGACACCCCAGGAGTTGTGGTCAGGTATATCTTAATGTGACTTCTTTATTAGTAATCTGAAGACAGGGACGTAACAAGGCACTATTAGTAGCGCTCTGGTCACTGATGTTGCAGCAGCATAAAGAAGGCTGCAGGCTCAGCTATGAGCAATTAAACACTTTCTGTTGGGAGATTATGATTACCTGGGTGGTAATCACTTAGGGCAACCAGACAGCAAGTGTGAAAAATCGGGACAGGGGGTGGGGGGTAATAGGAGCCTATATAAGAAAAAGACACAAAAATCGGGACTGTCCCTATAAAATCTAGACATCTGGGAACAGGAAGTAAAGGGATGTTCAGAAGGAAAGCTTAGAGGGCGAGCACTGCATGGAAGCATCTTCTTGCTGTAAGCCTGCAGTCCACTGTTATGCTTTGCAAAGAAAGGCTAAATACACAGGTGCTGAAAAAGTAACAACCTGGTGTGTGTTTGTGACTGTGAGGCCACACGAACTGGCTGGGCAGTGCAGTACACTGGGTGACAGAGAGGCCCTGTAACAAGGGTAAATAAAGTTAGCTAACAATATTTACTTGGGTGGTGAGGAAAGAGGAATAATGCAAAGGTTTTGGAGAGGTTAGAAACTCAGACAGAAAAATGGCCTCTGAACAGTGGCTTATTGGATCCTGACCTTGCAAAACTTTTCACTTGTCTGTAATGTTGCACATGTGAGTGCTCCTGTTGGAGGCAGTAGAACTACTCACATGTTAAATCAGGCTTAAGGGTTTGCACGATTGAGCCCTTAGATGGTTTGTCCCACTTGTGCTCTCAGTGGTACAGTACCAGAAGAAAGACCACAATACCCACCATGCCCTTAAATGGTATACAGGTTGTCACATGCTTTCTCATGAGGAGAGGGATATGTTCATTTCAAGAATGTCAGCTTGTAAATTCCCAGAAAGAGATAAGGCAATACAAGTTCAACTTATGTTAACCCCAAAAAAAAAGTGTTTCTATGCAATTTACAGAAAAGAAAGTAAATAAAAAGACGTTAAATATTAAACGCCCTTGTGTGTTTGATCTTGTTGCTTATGTGGTACAAAGCTCTTGGCCTTCTAACAGCAAAAACGTTCTTTTTCCACTCAGGATGTCAAAGCAACCTCTGTGAGTGACATCTGCTGAGAGATTGTGAAATCCGCCCAAAACCCATAGACCAACCTAGCCTCCAGCCTTTGATGTAGACTTGTTACAGTTTACAATACAAGTTAGCATTTTGTTAACACAATGTCTTTTTAAAGACAATAAATATCAAAAGTATCATTTTCTCCTTCATAGCATGTGGACATGATTAGCAATCAATCATTTCCCAAGTTCCTGATTATTTATGTCCATTTCAAATGGAATTTGAACATGCAGAGGTTTCCCCAGAGCTCAGTGTGCAAAGCTGATAAATAATTTGTAGAAAGTTTATGGCTTCACTAAAATTGAGTTCTTTTCCAGGAAATTATAAAATCCAACATTTTTTTTTGTTCTCACTTAAAGTGTTACATCATTTCAGCTTTTTTTCTTTAAAATAACCTCAAACAAAATAATATTAAATTAAGATTTTTTGTTCAACATTTCTTGCAGGAAAAATCTTGGGTTTTTTTCAGGCAACTCTAGGACTTTACAAACTGTTTGAAAACGTGGTGAATGGGAGAGACACCCAGGGCATCTCTGAGGGAAAAGGAAGGTTTAGTGTGGACTAGATGAGCATTGATTTGGTCTTTCTGAACCCAATCTGTGTCAAGTTGTGGCTGTTCACATTATTGCTTGATTAGAGAGGGTTTTCTGCCTTAGCCAAGTTCTGCAGTGGGTCTACCTTTCGGCTCTTGCTGTGAGCACTTGGCCTTCTTCTGCACATCTTATAGAAGATTTGTGTGTGTGTGTGTTGTGTCCTATATACACACCACAGGCCAAATTCTGCATTATTAACTTGGAGCAACTCCACTAAGTTCATTTGGTTGTGTGATGTGAATGGTAAGTGCTGGACTCGGCCATTCAGAAACTGCTGTTCCAGATTTACCAGTGCACTTGCACACAGCCCCTCCCAGACATATCTCAAAGCTCCTTTCATTATTTATTTATTTTATTTTATTTAAGCTGAGACTGCAAATCTATCTGACACAGCCAACTTTAAGCCTTGTATACAGTCTTCTAATTGAGACCTGCATTACTAGGGTAAATGTTGAGGACTGGATTGTGGAACCCATACTCATTTTGGTGAGCACTTACTCTTACACATAGCATCAATGGGTTAGCAGGGCAGCTCACATGAGTAAGTACTCATCAAGGTGAATAGGATCTAGTCTGCATTGGGGAAGTGTACAAAAAAATTCAAACTCTTTTTGGAGCCTCAAAGTAGACACCGCTCCAGTGAACAAAACAGTTCTTATAACTGATTTAGTTAAATCTCCAACAGCTGAACCAGATTTTGTAAACTTCCCCAGTGCTGTGAAGGCCTTTGCATTCTGCTTTTGGACTCTGACCAGTTAACGATGTGTCATTTTTGCTGGGCCTAAACTAGAGAAATGAACCACTTTGAAATGTTTTGCTTAAACCAGTCCAATCAGTGTGTCCACACTAACCAAGCTGATTTGATTTAAGTTTTGACCACGACTACACTGGCACTGGCTTAAGCAATTTCAGATACACTGATTTCAGAGTTCTTAGCTCACTGTCCCTGGCTCAGCTACCAGAAGCAGTGTTTTCTGAGAGATTTTCAAAGGCTACTGCTGCACTGTGTTACAGTAATAGCGAGGGAACTAGTTCAGATAGTTTACATCTACACTGGCACCCACCCAGTTTAGACAGAACCAGTTCTTGAGAACCTGCAGAAAGCCTAGTTGTCTACAGCCCATTCTTGGAATGCTTGTAAACCAGATGGAGTCCTTGTGTGCCTGGACACAAATGTTTTACAAGTGTTCAAGGCAGTCAAATCAGCTTTTAGACTGGCCAATTTCTCTGGAGTAGGCAAGGCTTAAAAAGGCAGAAGCATTTACGATGCATCCTAAGAGATTTTACAAAAGGTTTCAGTCCCATGGTCAATAAAATAAACATCTAAAACCTTATCAGAAGATCTGTTTTCTGGCTGGAGCACCTAGTTTTCCTATTGTGTTTTCTTGCCTTCCAGTAGTTTTCCAATCTGCCTCCATGTTAGCTGGTGTTTGCACTTGATATAGTTCAGTTTATGAATGCAAACATCATAACCCAGCGTGAGAATGCACATTTAGTTTTACATGGAACTTTTTCTGAAAAAACAAAGGATAGTAATACCTGTTTGCCAAAGTGGTTTTATAGATTACTGGCTGCTACTAAAAGTTATGGAGTTCAAAGGACTTTGAGAAATAAGTATGTAAATATGACCATACTGGATCAGACCAATGGTCCATCTAGCCTAGTATTCTGTCTTCCAACAGTGGCCAGTGCCAGATGCTTCAGAAGGAATGAACAGAACAGGGCAATTATTGAGTGATCCATCTCCTGTCGTCCAGTCCCAGCTTCTGGCAGTCAGAGGTTTAGGGACACCCAGAGCATGGGGTTGTATCCCTGACCAAATTGGCCATTGATGGACCTATCCTCCATGAATTTATCTAGTTCTTTTTTGAACCCAGTTATACTTTTGGCCTTCACGACATCCCCTAGCAATGAGTTCTCCAGATTGACTGTGCATTGTGTGAGGAAGTGCTTCCTTACAGGGCTCCCAGGCCCTAAAGTAATACAAATAAATAATAATGATAGGTGCATTTTTGCACCTATTAAATTTTTTATTTTTAAAAATACCAACATACATTTTTAGTTCTATCATCTAGTGATAAATATACCATGGAAGGCTAAATCCAATTATTTTTGCACATTTCTTGCTTTAAAAGAGATTCCAAAATATCATTCTCTGTTCCTCAGAATCACAGAGATAAGAGAAAGGACAGGAAAGCATAATGCATGTTAGTTTTTAAAGGAACATTAGAAAAGCAGCTCCATTGAAGAATTAGAACCTATAAAGGAGTTCCTCTCTACACCAGGAGCAGGTGCACTCATCGCCAATGAGAAGCTGGACTGGTACAGTACCACTGCCCTCTACTGGCTGGAATTAAAATTACTCACCCATGTCATAAGACCTATACTTTTGAACAGAAGGACTGAATTGTATCCCCTTTGACTACAACATAGTGATGATGTGGATGTCCTAGGCAGGGCTGGGAAGCACCTAAGAAGCACTGAGGCGGGTTCTGTGGTTACTCCCCCTCTCTCTTTCTTTCTTTCCCCAACCCTCCTCCCTCCCCTCAGGTTCTTTCCATGCAGGGAGCCAGAGTCACTGCAGCATGCAGGAGCAAAGCACAGCTTGGCCCCACCCCCTCCTCCTGCTGCCTCTGACCTCCAGCACTTAATCCTCTAGCACTTCCATTTATCTGAACACCTGGTTATCCAAAAGTTTTGGATGCCCCCAGGCCATTTGAAAAAACAGGAACGTCCTGTAATACTGTTCAATGTATTGCTCAATATGGCACTGAGTGGTGACATATGGAGCCTCACATAGATAATAAAAAAATATACACTGAAGACAACAAATATGTAAATGCTTTATTTAAATAGCACATATATAAAACATTGTCTTGCAATCAAAAAAATAAGGAAATTCACAAACTTTTGTTTAACAGTAAAGGTTAAGGTTGCTCTCATCAGTAAACCAAACCATAAAAACACTAGGAAATCCAAAATCAAGGATTAAAAATGATTACAGAGTAAAGCACTCTCAAATTAGGAACTGCCAGAATTAAACATTGCTCTTGCAACCTTAATTTGGTCCCCTTGTGCGTGTGCATTATGATACAGCCTTTAATTGCATGCAGAAGGAATTACCTATGAAAAAAGTTTGGTGTGAGTTACTCAGCATCATTCAGGAACTTGGTGGCACAGGCAGTGATAGAATCTGAGTCTTCAAGGCAGCATTCATCTGCCCTAACCACAAAACTGTCCTTTCTCTTCCTGCAATCCCCTGCCTCATTCACTGCAAACTTTACAACTTCTGCAGCAATTTAGGCAGGGGAGTTACAGACAACACACACTTTCACTACACAGCTCTTATTCATCCCCAGAGGAGGTCTGTCCTGGGCACTGAATGAAGCAGGGGTTTGTATAAATAATAATATGGGATTGTATAATTACAGGCTGTATCATAATGCATACATACGGGAGGGGGTGGGGTGAATTAAGGTTGCCTGGCCAGCTTTCATTTCCTAACCTGAATGTGCTTGATTCTGAACTTTGTATTTTCTAATTTTTATGGTTTAGTTTAATTATGAGAACAACCTTAACTAACATTAAATGAAGTTTTTTTGTTTGTGAATTCTATTTAGGTTCCTATACTGCACCCATCACCCTGCTATCTGAGCAACTACCAATGTTACAAATAAACTAGGTGACTAACATAGGTCAAAGGTTTCTCTCCTTTCCTCCCCTGAAGGGGCAGAGTTAAGGTGTGGGGTTTTAGTATCATTACCATAGTAATGAAAATATATAAGTCCAGATTCTCAGATGGTGTAAAAGGGAACCACTCCATTGGCTTCAAAAGAGTAACACACATTGACACCACCTAAGGCCAGTGCTCTATTGATATGTTGTTTTATATATTGTGCTGTTTGGCATACCGTGTACATTAAAAATGTATAATAAAAACACACCTTAAATTTTCCTCCTCAGGCAAGGAAAGAAAACCTAATCAGACTAGTATTAGTCACCTCTTTTATTAATAACTAGTGATGACCTGCAGCTTTGCCACTCAAATTTATGGTAAGTATGACCATTTCAGGCATCACCCCTCCCGCACCTTGGCAGTTTTAACAAAGCTCAGGTTGATGTGCATGCAACTCATCCAAGCAACTGTCGGCATAGCTTTCCATCCGGCAGCTAGTCAGGAATGTGGTGGAGCTGGAAGGTTCTAGACTCCATGCCCAGGTGGCTCTCTAAGCTGCCTGACTCCACTGGCAGGCAGCTCTAAGAAGCCTTAAACAGATGACTTGGGAAAGTGTGTGTGTGTGTGTGTTGTGCTGGGAGATGTGTGTTGATTTGTGCGAGTGATGAATTAGGTGTGTGCACTGCAGGAAGGGGCTGTGTGTGTTTGGGGTTATTGTGTGTGCTGCTTGTGTTGTGGTTGTGTTGATTTATGTCGAGGGGGTTGTGCTGGCGGGTGTCACAGTTTCAGTGCTAACTGCACAGGTATACGAACCTCACACAGGAGAAGAAGTGGCTAAGGAGCAGCTCTGGGCCCAGGCAGCCCCACCCAGCTGCACCTACAAAGCCTGCACAAGCTGGAAGTGGAGTTTAAAAGAGGAAGCAGAGCACCTCAGTGGGAGGTAAGTAAGGGAAGGGAGCAGACCTGAGGTCTTGGAAAATAACAGGCCAGGAGCTCTTGTTGCCTGAGACCTGACCACACAGTCCTGCCCAAGCCTGCAGAGGAGAGACTGGTGACTGTTTGGGAAGGTCAGAAACTTTATTTTTGGTTCAATTCTTTAATTTAATCTGGGGGGAATTCAGGTACACCAGGGTCCAGACCCCAAGTCCTGGAGCTAAGGAGAAAGCCCTTATGGGCACCAAACAACTTCTCAGGGTACGTCTATACTTACCTCCGGATCCGGCGGTAAGCAATCGATCTTCTGGGATCGATTTATCGCATCTTGTCTAGACGTGATAAATCGATCCCGTATCGATCCCGGAAGTGCTCGCCGTCGACGCTGGTACTCCTGCTCCACGAGAGGAGTACGCGGAGTCAACGGGGGAACCTGCCTGCCGTGTGTGGACCCGCGGTAAGTTCGAACTAAGATACTTCGACTTCAGCTACGTTATTCACGTAGCTGAAGTTGCGTATCTTAATTCGAAGTGGGGGGTTAGTGTGGACCAGCCCTCAGTTATTGAACTTTTCTTCCTGTCTGCTCTGAAAGGGGTGGATGCATGACTCAGCCTGAGGGCTGAGATGAAAAAGAAGAGACTGGCCGCACAGGCTGGAGTTGCAGAAGAAAGGGGAGACGTCTGGGAGGGGAACCCCTGGCCATACCCCTGCCTGACCACTTTCAGTGTGGGTCACATTTCACACCCCCTGCTTTTGGGTCTTTCTTGAGGGCAGAGGACACCCATTTAAGGTTTCAGGCTTCCAGCTGACACCTCTGAGGTGGGCACCTGCATCTCTCTCCCTCCAGATCAGGGTTTTAGGTTTACAGTCCCTCAATAGGTCTGATCAGGGTCCAGTACGTGAGGTTAACCTTTCTCTGGGGATACAGCAGTGAGTACCAGTTACCAACCAGCCGTCACAAAGCACAGTACATTTATTGTTAGGGTAAAAGCTTTACAGAAAAAATATCAAAAACAATAGAAGTTCCTATGCACCTGATAAAAGCTTACCAGAGCTCAGCCATCAGTCTGAGGGGGTCCTAGGAAGCCAAAGTCTTTCCAACCCTTCCACAAGGATTGCGGACCCCCTGGGACAGAAGGTCTTGTCCGTTTGCTGAATTAAAAGGCCCTGTCTCAGTTCAAGCTCAGCTTTTCATACTAAAAGTCCTTTTTTGGTTCGAGTCTCTGGAAAACCCAGTTTGAACCAGTATATGCAAACACTCCTGGGGTTATGCTTCTTAGGAGTTGTTTACCATTCCCAGGGTAATTGTCCCTCACTGTTTGTAATTCCTGGAGACGCTGTGGTAGCCCTCCCCCCTGGAGTAAAACACAATCATACATAAACCATTCATAAATTGACTACAGTGGTCCCATCTGTCACAGGGGAATTTTGTTTTGATTTGAGGTGGATGGTTATGGGAGATGATAGTTGATTTTTTTGTGTGTGTTGATTTGTGCAGGTAACAAATGAGGGGTATGTGCTCTGGTGAAGGGCTATGTGTGTTTAGGGTTTTTGTGTGTGCTGGTTGTGTTGTTGTGTGGGTGGTATTGAGAAACTGCCACAGTTCTTCACCAAGTCTACCGTCTATGTAGTGTCCCTCACAACACTGACTCATACTTGATGGGATAAGTCTCATGACTGGAATATTGGCATAGAAGGGTATAACTTGTTCAGGAAGCACAGGCAGTATAAAAAGGAAAGAGGTGTTCCATTATATATCAAGAATATATACACTTGTTCTAAGGTCGATAAGGAAGTAAGGGGCAGACCAGTTGAAAGTCTCTGGTTAAAGATAAAAGGAGTAAAAAAAATAAATGGGGGTGATGTCATGGTAGGGGTCTACTATAGACCACCAAATCAGGAACTGGAGGTGGATGAGGCATTTCTAGAACAAATAATAGAAACAGCCAAAACATAAGACTTGGTAGTAATGGAGGACTTTAACCACCCAGACATCTATTGGAAAAGTAATATGGCAAACCACAAAATTTCCAATAAGTTCTTGAAATATATTGGGGATAACTTTTTTTTGTTTTGTTTTGGAAAATGGAGGAAGTAACTGGGAGACAGCCATTGTAGACTTGATCCTGACCAATAGGGAGGAATTGATAGTGAATCTGAAGGTGGAAGGCAATTTGAATGAAACTAAGCGATCATGAAATGATAGATTTCCTGATTCTAAGGAAAGGAAGGAGTGAGCACAGCAGAATAAGGACAATGGACTTCAAAAAAGCAGACTTTAATAAACTCAGAGAACTGATAGGTAAGGTACATGAGAAGAAAATCTAAGGTGTTCAGGAGAGCTGGCAGTTTCCCAAAGAGACCATATTAAAGACACAACTGCAATCTATCGTGATGTGAAAGAAAGATAGGAAGAATAGTAAGAGACCAATATGGCTCCATTAGGAGCTCTTTAATGACCTAAAAATTAAAGTAGAAACATGGACAAGTTGCCAGGAAGGAGGACAAAAGAATAGCACAAACATGTAGGAAAAAAATCAGAAAGGCTAAGGCACAAAATGAGTTATACCTAGCAAGGGACATAAAAGGCAATAAGAAGAGGTTCTTCAAATACATTAGGAGGAAGACAAAGGAAAGTGCAGGTCCTCTACTTAGCAGTGAAGGAGAGCTAATAACTGATGATGCCAAGAAGGCTGAGGTGTTTAATACCTCTTTTGCTCAAGTCTTCACTAAGAAGTTTAATGGTGATAAGATACTCAAGTCAATTAATATTAACAGCAAGGGGAAGGAATGCAAGCCAAAATAGGAAAAGCACAAGTTGAAGAACATTTAGATAAGTTAGATTATTCAAGACATCAGAGCTTGATGAAATTAATCCTACGGTGCTTCATCTAGTTCTAGTTAGTCTCTAAGGTGCCACAAGTACTCCTGTTCTAGTTCCTTAAGTTATCTCAAAACAATTAGTAATTATCTTTTGAGAACTCATGGAGGACAGGTGAGGTGCCAGAGGAATGCAGAAGGGCAAACATAGTACCTATCTTTAAAAGGGGGAACAAAGTGGACTGGAGAATTGTAAACCAGTCAGCCTAACTTTGGTACCTGGAAAGATCCTGGAACAAATTAGACAAGTTGATAAGGGTGAACAGTAGATGTGATGTATCTTGATTTTAGTAAGGTTTTTGACACAGTCCCACATGACATCTTCATAAGCAAACTCAGAAAATGAGGTCTAGATAAAATTGCTATAAGGTGAGTTGCACAACTGATTGAAAGACTATATTCTAAGAGTAGGTATTGATGGTTCACTGTCAAACTGGGAGGGTGCATCTAGTGGGGCCTGAAGGGGTCAGTCCTGGGTCTGGTACTAGTCGATATTTTCATGAATGACTTTGTCAACGGAGTGGAGAGTATACCTACAAAATCTGCAGATGACACCAAGCTGAGAGAGATTTTAAGCACTTTGCAGGACACGATTAGAAATCAAAATGACATTGATGAATTGGTCTAAATTCAACAAGATGAACTTTAATAGAGATAAGTGCAAAATACTTTGCTTAGGAAGGAAAAATAAAAAGCACAACTACAAAAAGGGGAATAACTGGCTAGGTGGTAATACTGCTGAAAAGGATCTGGGAGTTATAGTGGATCATAAATTGAATATGAGTCAACAATGTGATGCAGTTGCACAAAAGGCTAATATCATTCTGGGGTGTATTAACAAGAGTGTCATATGTAAGACATGAGGTAATTGTCCCACTCTACTTGACATTGGTGAGGCCCCAGTTGTGTTCAATTCTGAGCACCACACTTTAGGAAAGATGTGGACAAATTGGAGAGAGTCCAGAGGAGAGCAACAAAAATGATAAAAGGTTTAGAAAACCTGCCCTATAATGAAGGGTTGAAAAAACTGGGCATGTTTAGTCTTGGAAAAAGAAGACTGAGAGGTGACTTGATAAGTCTTTAAATATGTTAAGAGCTGTAAAAAGAAGACTGTGCTCAATTGTTCTCCATGTCCACTGGAGATAGGACCAGAAGTAATAGGCTTAATCTGCAGCAAGGGACTAGGTTAGATATTAGGAAAAACTTTCTAACTATAAGTGTAGTTAAGTTCTGAAATAGACTTCCAAAGGAGATCACGATCTGGAGACTTCAACAGCAGAGTTAAGGGAAAGTGGGGGGGTCAGCTTTTGTGGCCTGCATCATGCGGGGGGTCAGACTAGATGACCATATTGGTCCCTTCTGACCTTAAAGTCTATGAGTCTATGAGTCTATGAGGCTGTGGAATCCCCATCACTGGAGGATTTTAAGAACAGGTTGACAAACACCTGTCAGAGATGGCTAAGGTTTACTTGGTCCTGCCTCAGCACAGGGGGCTGGACTTAATGACCTCTCAAGATCTCTTCTACGGCTACACGTCTATGATTCTGTAACAACCAATGAAATTGGTGCATGCAAACTACCTGTACAGTAAAGGGTGGTGATTGGTTGAGTTACCTCTGATATCACAATGGTCTAGGAGTATTGGCATATATAGATACATGTCTTATTGTTTTATTATATATAGATTCTGGAAGGTGTTTAGATACCGTGTTGATTGGCACAGCACAAGCACCTAAAAATAATATCTAATCTTCTTGATGACTATTTAAACTGATTGAAGGTAGACTTAAGAGGAAGATTTTTTTTCAAAGCACAAAGGAAAGTTAAGTGCCCATCTTCCACTGAAAATCAATGGGAATTGGGTGACTGACTTCAATTTTGGCCCTAATAACATC
Organism: Terrapene triunguis; assembly: GCF_002925995.2. Lineage (NCBI taxonomy): Eukaryota > Metazoa > Chordata > Testudines > Emydidae > Terrapene > Terrapene triunguis. Next base: position 27,014,052 of record NW_020664436.1, read on the forward strand.
TCCCCTTAGTTGTATGATGTAAGTTATTTCATGTTACTATGATAACATTAAAACTACCTGTTCATTTCCCAACCCAGGTGCATTTAAATTCATAACTGTAGCATTGCACTAATATAGATTGGTTTCTGTTGTGTGAATAAGTATTTCTGGTTGGTTTGTTTGGCTTTTTTAGCATTTCAATTAGTAGCTACCTATTCATTGTTTTCCATCATGTTGGAGAATCCAGATTTTTACCTTTGTTAAAATGCATAGCTGTGACTTTCTAGTTCTACAGTGCAGAAGATAATGATTGTGCTGTTGTTCAATAACTTATGCAAGTAAATGTTTAGCTTGTTTTTAATGTTACATAATGAAAGTTGGGGAGGCAGTGTGGCCTACTGAATAGACTGGGACTCAAGAGACCTGGGTTCTATTCCTGGCTCTACCACTAGCCTGCTCGGTGACCGTGGGCAAGTCACTTTACTGCTTTATGCCTCAGTTTCCCCATCTGTAACATAGGGGCAATGATACTGACTTCCTTTGTAAAACACTTTAAGGTCTACTAATAAGAGAACTAGGTACAATTATTATTTATTTAAGTTCAGCCATAATATTTGTGCTCTTTCTTCTGGTGTAGTTAAATGGAAGGATATTGTATTCAGTGGAGATGATGCTGCAATTTCATAGAGCAAAACCTTCTCCCTGCCCACCACAAAAATTGTTTTTTTGCTTGCAATAACAGTAACTTCTAATGGGGTATAATGATCATTTGCTTCATCACACTGTTACTTCTGAAAATGTCCAATTGTATGCACAGTGGCTATTGCTTTGCAAAGAAAACTCTATTCTCCTCGGAACTACTTCAGGCCTGGTTCGTGAACTAAACGGAAGTTGCACCTCTTGGAAGATTAATTTATGAAATGTAAGATGGCCTGAATACAATGACATTTGGGAGGGTGTCTTGGGCCATATTTAAAGTTATCCGTATATTGGGCCAGACCATGCCTTCCAGCAGGAAAGCTATTGGAACCAGAGTGCTGTAACCACCAGATCCAGAATCACTCTCTGGATTAATGAACATTTAATTATTTATGCAAAGTGAAATGGCTTCAACAGCAGAGACTGAGAGAAACCAATATGCACACACCAGAATACTCCCTAAACTGTTAGTTAGAGTACATATCTAGGATATGGAAGACCTAACTTCAAGTCCTTATGCTAGAGGGGGGAATTTTAACCTGATTTTCCCACATTTCAGGAAAGTGCCTGAGTCTCTGGGCTAAGGGAGGGAAGAGGGGAACCACTCCATCCCCCATTTGGTGGATGGTCCTTAAGTCCCTTTGTGAACCTAGCCCTTCATTTCCTAATTTCTTTTGCTTTTATTAAACAAAATTATTAAAGATACCAGAAATTGATATGTTTCATTTTGGGTCAAGCAGAATGATGAGTTTGACCCAAAATGAATTTTTTCTATCTTTCTGATTCACTGAAAATTCTGAAAAAATTTGGTTTCGGCTTGACCCCACATTTTTTTCAGAACTACCAGTGAAATGAAAAATCAGTTATTCACACAGCTCTAAATGAGTCAAATTCTCCGTGCTTCACAGATTTATTTATTTAAAAAAAAAAGACTGGAAGGGACCATTAGATCACTTAGTCTGATCTCCTATATCACACAGATAATAGACTTTCACCCAGTTACTCTTGTTTTGAGCCCAATAATTTGCTGTTGAATCACACCTCCAACATTTGCCATCTACCTTTGAACTATATTTTTCCAGACTGCAGTTTACAATATGCAACATCTTATAAAACATGAGTTTTAATTTCCTTCTCCTGCTAGCTTTCTGTCCATTGTTTAGAAGTTTCATGCTGGTGCCTGCTAGTTCATACTATCTGATTATTTGAGGATAAACTGCATTTCTAATTTTTTTTTTCATTTGTTATTCAGTTTTTGAAGCTGGCCATGTACAGCAAACTGTGAAAGATAAGAACTGGATTTTCCATATGCCCGTTCTGATGCCTAATAACCTCAAAAACTAAGTGCAAGTTATCATTAAAAACTTAGTATAAGAAAACGAAAAGCCAAGATTAAAATACATTAGAAAAAAATATCAATAGAAAACTTACATTTCCCTCACTTGAATCTACATCTGATAAATGGCCTCAGACACTTAGGAGCATTGGATTAATAATGAAATCCTGATATGCTGTAGTAGAAAATCTGAGGGGTTGTCTACACTTGAAATAGTACAGTGCACAGATGCACTGCTGCCGTTGGGCTGCTGTAGCGCTTCACTGTAGATACTACCTATGCAGATGGCAGGGGTTCTTCTGTTGGCGTAGTTAATCCACCTCCCAAGAGGTGGTAGCTAGGTTGGCAGATGAATTCTTCCATCGACCTAAAGCTGTCTATACTAGGGCCTGGTCTACACTAGGACTTTAATTCGGATTTAGCTGCCTTAATCCGAATTAACCCTTCACCCGTCCACACTACAGAGCCAGTTAATTCGAATTAAAGGGCCCTTTAAATCGATTTCTGTACTCCACCTCGACGAACGGAGTAGAGCCTAAATCGATTTTGTTAATTCGAATTAGGGTTAGTGTGGACGCACACCACCGAATTACTGTATTTAAGTTAATGGGGTAGTGTGACCGCACACCACCGAATTAATGTGGTTTAAAACCGAATTAAGGTGCTTAGTGTGGCCGCGCACAATCGAATTTATACAACCTGTTTCCCAAATTCGAATTATCTAAATTCGGATTAATCCTGTAGTGTAGACATACCCTAGGTGTTAAGTTGTCTTAGCAACGCCTCTCAGGAGTGTGGATTTTTCACACCCCTGAGCATCATCGTTAAACCAGCTTAATTTACTGGTGTAGACCAAGCCTGAGAGCAAGCTACACAGTTCTCTGAAGGCTAGTGGTAACATCCAACAAGCTTAAACACCCACATCTGAAACTCAATCAGCAGCTTTATTGTGAGCCCACATCCAGCCTGCCCAGGGCCCCTGCACACAGCTCCCTTGTCCATGACAGAAGGAATCTGGTCAAAATATAAAGTGGCTGCATTAAGGACCAAATGAACTGATCCTAGCCCCCTAATCACAAGAGTCCCCCTTTAATTCTCACTTCTCCTGCCCCCTCCTCCCCCCTCTCCCTTTTGTGGATGAGACAGCCTGATGTGGCTCAGACTGTGCATATTGATACCAAATACTACATATGTGCAAGGAAATCAAGCCTTGCAAACCATAACTGACTTTTGCTTGTTTATCTTCTCAGCCTTACAGTAATTGTTCTGCAGTGAATACAAGAAAATATATTACCCCCATCCTCATGGAGTACACTTGAACAATCTCCAGTACACGATCTTCATAGCAAAGCTAGCTTAGCATCAGCAAAAAGGAATAGTCTCATTGTTTTAAATTACATGTCTACATTAATAATGTTAATGCCCTAACACTATTTTCACTTGAAGCAAAGAAAACAATATATTCACCTGTTTTAGGGTATCCCACTAATAACACATCATCACTCCTGGCTTCAAAGGACTCGAGAGCTTTGAAAGTTTCTGCACTGCAATGGGTAACAGGGTACAAAACCCCCTTATAGGAGCACAGCAGGTCCTCTGGGGCCATCTTTTCAGCAGTAGCCATGGCCTGATCCAACCTCTCAATGAATTTCTTCCTGGCAGTAGTCATTTTGCCTCTCTCTGGCTGTGGAAGTCTGAGCAGATAGACAGACTGCTTTTAAGAGGTTTCCTAACTGACTCCTCCTGCACAGCTATGGAGAAGATTATAACCTGTAAGCATTAACAGTGTTGACAACTCTTGCAGATTTATGGCCAGTCACATGATTTTGCCCCCTGCTGAAGCTGTTCCCAGCAGCTGCCTACTTCCTGGATCCCTTTCCTCCCTCCCTGCACTGTCCCCTGCCCACCTTAGCCCCACATTCCCCTCCCCCACCATCTCAACTCTCGTTGCTCCCTGTCCCCAGCAGGTACCTGTGGTGGCCCCCACAGCTGTACCCATGTTACACACAGTGCACACAATTGGCAGAGGCCAGAGCAAAAAGGGCAGTTTGTCCCAAGCCCTTCGTTTGAGAGTGCTCCCAAACTGACTGGTGCTGCAACCCCACGCATGAGGTCACAGCACCACTCAATGAAGCTTGGTCTGGTAGCTCTGCCGCTGACACTGCCCCTCCTGAAATGAGTGGTTCAATTGTGCGTGCTATGTGAAAAATTTCTGGGGGCACCCCAGGTGTACCTGCTACATGGTTCCTGGCCACCCACCAACCTACCCTACTCTGGCTCCTGCTTTCCCTTCCTCTGTCCTGATCTCTCCTGGCTCACTGCTCCCAGTCAGTACCTGCTCCCATCCCCTTCCTCCTTTGCCTTAAGCCCCATTTACTTCCTCTTCCCAAAGTTTCTGCTCTCCCAAGTCATTCTCTCCCCTCCCAGCCATCACCACTCCTCAGCCCTGGCAGGTACCTGCTCCCCAGCTTCTTGCTTCCTCATGCTGGGCTCCTCAGCAGGTACCTGCTGCTGCCCTGAGCCCTTCCCACTCCTCACCCCCTGCTGCCATTTGCTCCTCCAAACCCCTAGAGCCTGGGTTCTGAATGCTAGCCATCCCGCAGCAATATTACACCTTGCTACAGGGTTCCCATAAATGGTTGTGTAGGGTGGAAAATATTTCAATATTTTATTTTTAACTCATTTGTTAAGAGCAACAGAGGGTCCTGTGGCACCTTTAAGACTAACAGAAGTATAGGGAGCATAAGCTTTCGTGGGTAAGAACCTCACTTCTTCAGATGCAAGAGAACCTCTTCACTTGCATCTGAAGAAGTGAGGTTCTTACCCACGAAAGCTTATGCTCCCTATACTTCTGTTAGTCTTAAAGGTGCCACAGGACCCTCTGTTGCTTTTTACAGACTCAGACTAACACGGCTACCCCTCTGTCATTTGTTAAGAGTATTTGAAGTTTTTATACAATATATTGTATAAAATCCCACCAACTCCCTATTGTCCCATCCCCCAAACTGCTCCCACTTATCCTTGGAGTCTGCATAGCGGAGTCTGATGGTCTTGATACCCCACCCTGCAAGCTTCTGGGGGTAACTGACTGGCCTGCACCTCCATCCTCTTTCTTCAGGGGCAAAACAGAGCCACTATCATCCAGAGAGGGACTCTTCCGGCACCTGCTGGGCTGGGCTGGAACAGCTGGCTCCCACACTTAGCCAGCTGAGCTCTAGGCCCCAACCTTCTAAAGGCAGAGGGGGCTTTCCCAGCTCTCTTCTCAGTGGGCTGGGGATCCTTCGGGGATAGCTCATATCTAGGTTGGAGTAACACTCTGAAATTGAAAAAAGGCTTTCCCAAGGCCTGAGGGCTTCCTGCAGGAGAGCAGCTGGATCAGGGGCAGTAGCCAGGCCCACAAAAAGGTAAGAGGCACTAATTGACTTCTGTGAGGCAGGTAGTGGCAGTAGCAACTGACTTTTGGTAGGGGGGCATAATATTTTGTGCAGCTCCGTATGTGAGGTCCCCTGTCAGTGAGGGAGTCTCTAAAGTTCCTCACATGATCCCCTCCTCCCCCAAGCAGTGGAAGGAGTCTGTGTAGGGGAGATTAATGACTTTGTCACACTGGTGAGAAATGTCATGCATGGAGCTGTGCAAACTTTGGCATCTGTGGGAACAGGTGGCTGCCATGGCCTGGGAGGGTGAGCGAGAGAGCACGGGACCTGCATTATTGTGAGAACGCCTGCAGCAGGGGCCAGAATCTTCTCTCTGGCAATAAGTATGAGAGTTGGCAATACTGTGATCGTCACACACACGTTGGGAGCAGGCAGGGGGAGTTTAACAATCTGAAGACAGACAGAACACATGATTTAATCTCTTTAAAGATACTCATGATTTTTTTAGGTCAATTTCATGATTTTGGGGGGTCTGACTTGGATTTTTGAACTCTTGGTATTGGCAATACTGCTGTAATCATGAGAAGAATAAGGAATACAGGGACATTGCCCCACTCCCTAGCCTACAACTGTCTGTATCCAAAACTATCCTAGTTTGAGGGGTGTACTGGAACTAGTATATCAGGCTGAGGAGTGTCTGTGATATTTGCTGATATTCAGCAAAAAATTTAAGCATGTGCTTAAGTCCCATTGAAGTCAGCTGGATTTAAGAATATGCTTAAAGTTGTGCTCAAGTGCTGTCCTGAACAGGGCTGCCCAGAGGATACAGGGGGTCTGGGGCAAAGCAATTTCAGGGGGCCCTTCCATAAAAAAAGTTGCAATACTATAGAATACTATATTCTCATGGGGACCCCTGCGGGGCCCAGGGCAAATTGCCCCACTTGTCTCCCCCCTCGCCCCCCGGGCGGCCCTGGTCCTGAAGAGTGAGGTTCAAAGCTGAAGGAATAATGCTTGCTTTTTCTGTTTACCCATGGACATTCAGTATCAGCACTGTACCCATCCTTAAGGAGATTTCTAAAAATCAATAGCTATGAAAAGCAAATGTGGATTATGAAAACTGGGGATTAAAATAACAGAGGGCAAGTAGGTAAGAAAGCTTCACTCATTACATTTGTTCAATCAGCAGTCATGTCACTCTGAAAATTTGGAAGATCAGATAAGACGTACTCTCAAATTTGACATTTAATAAGACAATACAGGAAATCTGGATTTACTAGTTTATATGGGCAACATGATTCCCTCAATGTATAATCTGAATATTAAAAATTATCCTATCCACACTGATACTTCAGGATCTTAATACGGAAGCTATGGAAGTAGGGGAAATCTGCAAGTACAATTCTGATGGTTGTTTACTTAAATCAGCACATGCAGTCAGACATGACATATGAGGGCAACAAGACTCTTCCCCAGTGTCTAGATCAGGGGTCGACAACCTTTCAGAAGTGGTGTGCCGAGTCTTCATTTATTCACTCTAATTTAAGGTTTCGCATGCCAGTAATACATTTTAAGGTTTTTAGAAGGTTTCTTTCTATAAGTCTATAATATATAACTAAACTATTGTTGTATGTAAAGTAAATAAGGTTTTTAAAATGTTTAAGAAGCTTCATTTAAAATTAAATTAAAATGCAGAGTCCCCTGGACCGGTGGCCAGGACCCGGGCAGTGTGAGTGCCACTGAAAATCAGCTCGAGTGCCGCCTTTGGCACCCGTGCCATAGATTGCCTACCCCTGCTCTAGATGTTAGCCCAGCCATACAGGTGAGAAGGAAGGAAGTTCCCATCACCAAGAAAGCTTTTATAGACTTGGTAACTAAATGGTTTAAGAACAAGATGACAGATCTCAAACAGTTATTGTCAGTAGGGAATGATCACCAAATGGGGGCTGTTTCTACTGTGGTTCTGCGGGGATTGGTTCTAGGTCCAACGCTATTCAATATTTTCATCAAATCAATGATCTAGGAGTAACTATAAAATCACAAAAATTTGTTGATTGGCGGAGTGGGGAATAATGGTGATGACAGGCCAGTTGCACTGAGCAATTTGGATCGCTTGGTAAACTCAGCCCATCCAATTCAAATTAGGATACAGCCAAATGCAAGATCATATATCTAGGAACAAAGAATGTGGGGCCATAGCTACAGACTGGGAGACTGTATCCTGGAAAGCAGTGACTTTTAAGCTCATTTATGGGTTATAGTTGAAAAGCAACTGAATAAGAGCTCCCATTGCAATGCTGTGGCACAAAAAGGGTTAATGCGATCCTTGGATGTATAAAGAGGGGAGTAATGAGAAGGAGTTATTTTACCTAGGTGTGACATTGGTGACACCAGTACTGGAATGCTGTGTCCAGTTCTGCTGGCCATGTTTTTTAAAAGATGTTGAAATAATTGGAGAGCATGCAGAAAAGAGTGTCAAAAAGTTATTTGAGAACTAGAGAAACTTAGGGAGCATAATCCATTTAGTTTATCAAAAAGAAGATTAAAGCTTTGTCTACACTTAAAGCGTTGTGCCACTGTTGTGCTTAGTGAAGACATTACCTATGCTGATGAGACAGCTTCTCCCATTGGCATAAGTACTCCACCTCCCCGAGAGATGGTAGCTATGTTGACAGGATAAGCCCTCCCGCCAACATAGTGCTGTTTACACCAAAGTTTGGTCGGTATAACTGCATTACTCAGGGGTGTGGATTTTCCACACCCCTGAGCAATGCAGTTATACCAACGTAAGTTCATAGTGCAGACCAGAGCTAAGAGGTGACTTAATTACAGTGTATAATTACCTTCATGGGCAGTAATACCAGGTACTAAAGAGCTCTCTAATCTAGCGGAGAAAGGTGCAACAAGAACTAATGGCTAGAAGCTGAAGTCAGACAAATTCAAATTAGAAATAAAGCACAATTTTTTTTTTTTTTTGAATAGTGAGATGCGTTAACCTTTGGAACAAGCTACCAGTGGGGAAGTTGTGAATTCTCCATCTCATGATTTTTTTTCAGGTGAACACTGGATGCTTTTCTGGAAGATATATTTCACTCAGTTATTTCTGTATTAAGCCCAATAATTTGTGTTGAGCCAAATCGTAACGGGCTGTGATATACAGGTCAGACTTCTGGCCTTAAAATCTATGAATTAGGACAACAATAGTGTTTTCAACGAAACTGAAAGTGATGTAAAGTGAGAAAATTCTAATGTTCTGGGACACTACAGCTGTGGAAAACATTCTGGACAAAGTTCTGAAGGACTTGATGGAAGCGTAATGTTTGAAAGGCACTTCATAATTTGTACTCTTTAGCAGATAATATTTCCACCCAATTCACTTCTGAATTGATAGATATGGGACCAGTATCAATCATGTTTGCCAGAAGCTGGGAATGGGCGACAGGGGATGGATCACTTGATGATTACCTGTTCTGTAATTACCTGTTCTCTGGGGCACCTGGCATTGGCCACTGTTGGAAGACAGTATACTGGGCTAGATGGACCTTTGGACTGACCCATTACGGCCGTTCTTATGTTCTTATGCCATCTTCGTTTCCCCCAAATAATGAACGTTAACATTTCTGAACTTTGCAAAACTATGTTTTTGTGTTTCTATGGGACTGAGAGAAGTCTATTATGCTGATTCAGCCTCTGGTCATGTTTTCACTGAAATGAGTGTCTCTTTCCTTAACTTTAGTGGGAGGAAGATTGCCATAGCCTAGGAGAGAGCTGCTTGTTCTAGAGTGATCAATAGCTCCTAGATCACTCAGTATAAGTTACAATAAGAAGTCTTTATCAGAAAGAGAATCAGGCTCCTTTTGTTTGATTCACCCGTATGTAGAATAGTGTCTCCCATAGAGGAAGAAAAAAGAAATGAGGATTCTAAACTGAATAGAAAAAAATAGGAATGAAGGTTCTATACCTCATATAGGCAGGTTCATCTCACATGAGGGAGAAGAAATGTAGAGTTTCCTGCTCGTTTTTCTGTAGGAGCTGGTAAGATTTCCCCACACCACAGAAGAGGCCAGGGTTCATCCTCTTAATCTGCTTTTTTCATTGGACGGGACCTGCTGGAGGCAATGGCCATATGAGCTGAGGCCCTGTGTGTCCACACTACCTACAGGCTTCCACAGCTCCCTGCAGCCCCTTGATAGGGCCTGAAGGGTCCAGACTGCCAGGATCTCTCAGCTGCCATTTCAGAACCCCCTTCAGGCTGGGAGTGGTCCACAGTGCATAGAAGGAACCTGGACAAGCTACGGTGGACTCACTTAGCAGCACCTTGAACAACTTTGCCCTGCAGTTGTGTGAAATAGAGCATATGACAAACAGGCCCCACCTAGCCATGTCATCAGCCCACCTGCTAATCTGTATTTTTGCAGAGTTTATGTGGAGGAGCTTCTTTGGGATCTAGGGAAAGGGGGGAATGCCCCAGATTCAGCTCTCGTACACAACACCATAGTCCATAGAACTTCCCTGAATTAGTTCCTGTTTGAACTAGATCATATCTTTTAGAAAAACATCTAAACTTGATTTTAAAATGTCCAGTGACAGAGAATCCACAACAACCCTTGATAAGTTGTTCAAATGCTTAAGTACCCTCACTATTAAAAATGTGCACCTTATTTCTAATGATGTATTTATTTTCCCAAACACTGCACAGTTCTTCTCTGAGATGAAAAGGTCTTTAAGAGAGACGAAAAACATGTTGAAAATACAAGAGCCTTTGTCTTGCTACACAGGCAGCTACAGAGTTGCCACTGCATTAGCAGGCAACACCCTGGGGCTGATGTGAAACTAGATATAATTACAGTGCGTTGGTAGACCTGAAGAAAGGACAAATGTGTTTAAAATATGGGCATCCAGCTGCTGGCTGCCAAAAACTTAAGACAAAGGCTCATGCCTCCAGGCTAGAGATGTTTACCACAAAGCCCTTTCTGAGGGCAATCAATACACAAAGAAGAAAACGAACAGAGAAGACTGCAGCTTGAGACTACCAGACGTTGATTACGTTTCTAGATTTACCAACCCAGTCATCTTCCAAGACGATGAATATCTGTCTGAAATAAGGTGGCCCTAGTGGCAATTAACTTCTTTATTTAAAAAAATACAGCTCCAGTTTTTAAGTCACTTGTAAATTTCATTCTAGACACCCTTAGAGAAAGAAAAGCGTTAAAGGTGACCTGCACAGCACAAATTTAAAAACGGGGAGGCAATTTTTGCTGATTTAGGATGTTTTTTAGTCATAGTAATATAGGAATGTCATGTTTCACCTTCTCTGTTTTTGCTAGAGGACTTCTTAGAGGATTCCGAAAAGTTGAGTGGGCATTTTCTCAATCCCTATTAAAGGGTTGAGAGTGCTGAATCTTTAACAAAGAGAGCTTTTCTCCCAACTGTTTAACTTGAATAGGTGTTAACAAGAAGAATTTAAGAGTTAGAAAATTACTTCCCATCTGTTACTCAGGTTTCACTTATATGGTTTCCCTGATGTCATAAACATGGTAGTTTTTCAAACATCCATAGAGTCTTCTAAGAATAATGGTAGACAAGACCAGAATTTCTCATGTACAGAAAAGAACATGGCTAAAATGCACAGTGCTCCAGCAATTGTGGGCCAGCAGAATGGCTGTGGTTACTGCCAGTGCACATTAGAGAAGCCCTACGGATGACTTGTCCTCAGGGCCGGTGCTACCATTAAGGCAAACTAGGCGGTTGCCTAGGGCACCAAGATTTGGGGGCGCCAAAAAGCGGTGCCCCCAATTTTTTTTTTTTACAGCGTTCCTGGGCTGGGCTGCCGGTGGCATGCTGACACGTGCGGCTCAGACTCCCTCTCCCAGCACAGCGGCCGCTCCACTTCTCCTGCCTCCCAGGCTTGTGGCGCCAATCAGCTGTTTGGCGCCACAAGCCTGGGAGGGGAGGAGAATTAGAGCGGGGGTGGCATGCTTGGGGAGGAGGCAGAGCAGAGGTGAGCTGGGGTGGGGAGCTGCCGCACGGCTCCCCGGGGGTGGGGTGGAGCTGTCGCGGGGGGGGGCGCCTCAGGGCAGAGGAGGGGAGCTGCCGCGGGGGGGGCGCCTCAGGGCGGAGGGCGGGGTGGGGAGCTGCCGCAGGGCTGGGGGGGGGGGGCGCAAGGTGGAAGTTTCACCTAGGGCGCGAAACTTCCTTGCACTGGCCCTGCTTGTCCTGCACTGGGGACCAAACTGGCTCCCAGCTATCATATTGTATGTAGTGGGATGTGTAGAAAGGAGACGGAAGGCCACCCCTTCTCCCAGGTGCAACATGGGCTGCTCCAACACACCTGAGGATCTGGCCCATTGTGAATACAGGTACTCACATGCTTTAAGTGTTTGTAGATTTGAGCCCATACTGCATATACCTCCAGGTCTGAACATTTCAAATCTTACCTGAAAACCTGTATTCTCCCCCCACCCCCATCCTATGCCTCGTATTTCTTTCCTTCCTCTGCTGTTCTGTAACTGTATCTTTGTTCCAATGGTATTTTTAACAATGCAGAATTTCCTTCGTTAGTTCAGAGATGTCAGGGCACATACAGATGTATTTATAGATTAATAGGGTGGCTAGATCTCTTATCTGTATCACTAAAAATTATGTTACTATAAAGTAGAGCTGGTCAAAATATTGGTGGAATGGATTTTGTTGGAAATTGTTGTTTTGTCAAAATCTATGTTTTGTGGAAATGTGTCAATTTTGATGCAATTTTAATCTGAAAAGTTTTGAAATGATTCAAAATGTAGTATTTCCTTCTGATTATTTGCTTAGTTTTGACTATTGTTTCATTTTGACTTTTATATTATGTTTTATAATAATAATATATAGACACAGTATTAATATTTATATTACAATGCTTCAGCATTGATACAAAACATCTCAATGTTTCTGAATCAATGGTTTTTGGAACATTTTGTTCTCCAAAATATTTCAAGATTTTGACTTTTTTCCTTTCAATTCAGGATAAAAACAAATGTTAAAATGTTAGAATTTCCTGTGGGACAGTTCTGTTATAAACATCTCAGGCAGGGTCCTGTGGAAAAAATAGTACATGATCATGTAATTAAAGACTGTATCATAAGGTTAAACAGGCAACCTTAGGCCTGGTCCCCACTAAGCCCCCACTTTGGACTAAGGTACGCAAATTCAGCTACGTTAATAACGTAGCTGAATTCGAAGTACCTTAGTCCGAACTTACCACAGGTCCAGACGCGGCAGGCAGGCTCCCCCGTCGATGCCGCGTACTCCTCTCGCCGAGCTGGAGTACCGGCGTCGTCGGCGAGCACTTCCGGGATCGATCCGGGATCGATTTATCGCGTCTAAACCAGACGCGATAAATCGATCCCAGAACATCGATTGCCTGCCGCCGGACCTCCGGTAAGTGTAGACGTACCCTTAATTCTAGCATTTCCTTATCTTTGGGTGCTTGACTTTCCAATGTTAATGGTTTTATGTGTGCAATATGGGTTTAAGGTGTAGCCCCATATAGAGCACATTGTGGTCTAATATGGTCCATTTACTTAACAATTTAGCATAAGTGTAATCAAGAGCATAATTGGGCCCTTTTATTATGCTCTTTGCCTTTTATTGGTTTGCTGCTTGCTAGGTGTGCCAGACTTTTTCTCTTGTTCTTACTCGCTCCCTGCACAGCTTTGACTTCAGTGAAACTATGCCAATTTACACCAGTTGAAGATCTAGCCCAGTGTACCATTTTGCTTTAATCTGCTATTATATTAATCTGGTGAATGCTGGTAACTGTAGTTTCTGACTATGTCTACACTGCAAAGAAAAACGCCCAGTGCCAAGTTCCAGAGTCCAGGTAAATTGACTCAGGCTCACGGGGCATGGGCTGCAGGGCTAAAAATAGCAGTGTAGACATTCCCACTCAGGCTGGAGCTCAGGGTCTGAATCTCAGTGAGAGCAGAGGGTCTTGGAGCCTGGGCTCCAGCCCAACCAGGAACGTCTCTGGACATTTTTAGTCCCGCAGCCCAAGCCTGAGTCAATTGAGGCTCTGAGGGTATATCTACACTGCAATAAAACACCCAGTGCTGGCCTGTATCAGCTGACTGGGGCTTGGGCTGTGGAGCAATAATGTTGCTGTTCAGGCTTGGGCTGGAGCCCAGGCTCTGGGAACCTCCCCCGTCATGGGGTCTGAGAGCCCAGGCTCCAGCGCAACCCCGAACATCTTCACTGCAGTTTTATAGCCCCGTGAGCCCAAGTTAGCTGACACAGGTGTCTTACTGGAGTATAGACATGTCCTGAGACTCCGTACCATGAGTTTTTCTTTGCTGTGTAGACATGACTGCTTAGCTATCCCCAGTCAAGCTGCAGCCTGATATTGTACCACTGGGTGTCACTCTGGACCACATAAAAGGGGATTAACAAACAACTTGTTTTAAAATACAAACTCAATAAATAAATGATCAAAACGTAGGGCAAATTTTCAAAGACCAATGTTTGTGTTATGCTCCAAAAAAGTGCATATGCACCCTTTGCATGTGAACAGCCAGTGTTTGTGCCTCAGTCTCCATTTTCATGGTGCCAGTGCTCCTTTGTGTGGAGAAATACAGGTTTTGTACTCCTAGCAGGAGATCAAGCAAGCATCCACAACCAGCCTTTGATGTCTTGCCCCCTGTTTCTTTTGTTCAGGAAGGAACATTTCTAAAGTCAGTGGTTCAAGCGTTCCAGAACTTTCCAGTGGCTCATGCTTTCCAGAACTGCAATCGGTGCTCAAACTGAGAAGTAGAAAGGATGGGGAGCACCTTCAGTGCTGCGGTGCAGTTCTGAGCTTGGGTCCCACATTCAAGGGAAATATGGTAAAGGCAGTGCTTAAAGGGTGTATGGGGTGGGGGGCTATGGCATGGGTCGCACACTCAGATCCCACCCTCTCCTCCCACCAAAAAATTAAGCAGGATCTTACCAAAGCTCAGACTCTCCCACCCCCTCATTTTTGCAGACTACGTTAAGCACTGGATAAAGGTGTTTTCTGCAGAATGGACTTGGGTAGACCAGCTAATTAACTGCTTTCTTGCTTCTTTCCTTTTTTTTTTTTCTTTCTAACTTTGTTTCCTTTAATCTTCCTTTTTCTTTCTGCCAGTCTTTGCATGTTTGTTCCAGGTAAAACAGTCCATCAGCTTTTTGTGGTTACCTCAGGAGAAGAGGTTATTACTCTGAACTTGATGGAGGGAGGGAAAAACTGCTAGGGCCTCAGCTCTTAGAGTTTTGGGAGTTAATCCTGTGGCCCATTGACTTCTGTGGGAGCAGGAACAGGGTCTTTGCACACCTGATTGTCGTATTGTTTCCCCTTCACTATGATCTATTGCCTCTTTCTAAACTAAAATGATAGCTCTGCAAGGAGGAACAGAATTGCCTTCTCAAAACAGACCCCAGACCTCCTGCTGACTTGGACTCGTGACTGACATCAGCTACAGATTTTGACTCCCCCTGGATTTTTAGTTAAATCCATCATCAGAAATAGGCTTTTTATCTTTTTGACCATTGTTATGTGACTGCCATTAATTCAAACCTTGTTTCACAAACTGCTGGAGTTGGGGCACGTTTAAACTAATAACTTGTAATCTAATCAAGAGGATTTCTTTTTAGGCAGACTGCCTGATGTGCCTCAGCAAGACAGAACTGGATTCGCTCCTCTTTCTGCTCAAAATGAAACTAAAGAGAGGATTATAAACATAAAGGTTATTATTGGCTCCACTCTATAATAGCAAAGCTATTGTTATTTATATTTATGGTAGAGATGGACTAGCCAAAATAAATTAGGAGATAGGTAACTACAAATCTTGGTGGCCACATATATAATACCCAACCTGCATCTCAGTGTGTTGATCTCTGCATCACAATGCCATCCTGGGAGACTCCACACTGGAACTGGCAGCCCTTCTCCAGAGAGATGATCCCAAAAAGGGTGGGCTGCATAGGGAAGCAAAGAGCCTAACCCTCTCTTTTCACCCTTCCACCAGAGATGGGCTTCCAGAGTACAAGCTTTGCTGGATGATTTGCCACATGATGAGTATTGCCTTGTGTCAAGGGCTCACAGGCTATGACTACACTAGCACTTTTGTCAGTCAGGGGTACTATCGCTCGTTGGGGTGGTTTCATTATGCCGGTGGGAGAGCTCTCTTGTGTTGGCAAAGAGTGGCTACACAGGAGACTTTACAGTGGCACAGCTGCAGTACAGCTGTAAGGTCTGTAGTATAGACATAGCCGACATCTCTCCTAGAGAGATGTGTGACCTTGGGAAATCACTTAAAGTCTGTGGCAGAGGTGGGAAGAGAACTCCAATTTTCCCAGTCCCAGGCCAGTAACCTATTCACAGACCATCTTCCCCAGGTTGGAGAATGCTCTTCAGGTAGAGGGAGTAAAACTTTGGCATTTCAAATGGAGGTGGCCTGTTTCCCATGAGGCCTCCAGTGGCCTTAAACCTCTCGCAGTCACCATCAACCTTCCCACAAGGGCAAGCTTCTGCTGTTTCCTGAGGGCTGTTGGAAGGGGGCACACAAGGGTCTACGCTGTAGTTGTACCATGGTCCCCAGAAGGACCTATGCCTGTCTTAGCCAGAATCCCTCTTGGGGCTCCCACGGTGCACACACTTGGCTGGAGTAGTCAGCCAGCCTGGGAGACAGTGAAGAGCACTCCTCACGCTGTGTCTAGGTGGTGTGGAAAGCGCTGGACAGAGCAGGGTCCCAACCTCACCTTTCCTCTCCCGGTCTATGGGGATACTAGTAGGGAGCAGGGCCTGTGCACTCTAATTACATTCTGGCCAATTAAATATTTCTCTCTGGACAACTCCCTGATGGATGTTCAGGGGGACAAAGTCTGATACAAAAATCTTTGCTGCAGAGAAGCTAAATAGCAGATGCTTCCTCGTGTCTGTCTTATATGGTAAGAAATAAGGCAGATACAGTAGCTTCAATAATGTATAGGGAATATAAAAAACTAGAAAGAGCTTCTATTGCCACTATAATCTGGTGTTCTGGGAAGGGTGGCTTGTACTGACTTCTAGCCAGGAAAAGTCTTGAACAGAATAGGTTTATTATCACACATATGGATGGTACAGAACAAGCCCAGCCTGTTCAAGTTTGCTCTAGGAAGAACTTTACAGGATTTACACAAGAATTTACTTGCAGATCAGCAGGGCCATGTGTCTCTCTCATTTAAAACCCCCCATTGTGTGACTAGATTAACTATTTCTTCAGGCACACAGAGACACATAGCTTTTTCCAAGCGTGCCTGTGTTTGCCCTTAAATGCAGCAGCTGGTACATCACTGTAGTTCTACCAGCATTAAAAACATCCAGCAGGCTAGTTGCTAGCTAACGTTTCAAACTCTTGACCTAGTGTGGCAATTCTGGGCTCTGCAGCGGGAGATGTTGTTCTTCTTGGTAACAATGAAGACAGCAACTGCATCTGTTTTGTGGTAGAGATGGACAAAACTCGATCCTCACGGCAGTGCTTAGACCCAGAGCCAGCATTAGAGGGTCTTGTGTGCCTAGTGAGTGAGATCAAAATATATAGTAGTGACCTATGTGAGGGAATTTGCAACATTGCCCTATAATGTCTCTTAGGTAGACATGCGGCTCAGAAAGGAGTTGGTGTTAACCTTCATCTTTTGCTTAAGTAGAATCTGTGAAGTGGCAAGAATTCTGATCTCTGCAGTGGGAGATTGCTCCTTCCTGGCTGGGGAAACAAATTCTTTGAAGAAATATTCATGTGCACAGAAGGGAGTGGAAATGTTTGAATGTGTGTCACCTGGCGGGGAATGGTTGGGAATGGAAATTGCCTGGGGGAAGGAATGGCCTGTGTTGTGTCATTCCTCCTCTCACTAAAGTGGCTGCAGACAGCACAAAGACAAGAGGGCTCCAATGACTCTGAGGAAGACTTGAAAGATGCTCTTTGCCTGCTCATGCCAGAGCTCAGAGGATTAGGGCAGGAGAATAGAAAATGTAATAGTCTCTGCTATGTGTGACAATTGTCAGATTTGAGCTAGGAAAGGGTGAACCAGTCCAGATAGAACAAGGACCAGCCCAGTCCTTAAATCCAAAATCAACCTGGATTTTTTTTTCCAGGTTCAGAAAAGTCTAATAAACCATTTAAGTAAATGTCAACTTTGCACTTCCTGGTTTTCCTTCCTCTTCCCCCCCAATTTCATTCTAAGTCACTGATGTGCCTCTCTGTAGTTCTTTGTCCCCGTCTATCTGTGGGAACACTTCAGGATGGAGACTGCGCCCTCACCTCTTTCCTTCCTCAGGCGTCAGCCTAATGAATACTTAGGGACTGGCAGTTGGTCAAAATTTGGCCTGCATGAGCCACAAGTGCCAGTATGCCATCATCCCAAAATTCAGGGATAAATACTCACCTACAATTCCTATAGTCTCCAAAAATAAGGATAAGTACTTCCCTATAATTCCATTGGCAGTGGCTTGTTTTTGACATTCTAGGGAGGGAGCTATTTATGTCACTACTTCAGCTATTCAGTCCAACCCTCGTTTAGGAGGCTGTATATGTCAATGGATACCACAGAGTTCATATTTCAAGCACTGGAACCAGAGCTGCAACAATTCCAGCACAAGTGCTGCTGCTAATCCCAGTGGAAGAAGGGCAGTTGTCCATAAACCTACTTTCAGGCACAATAGATTATTTTAAACGCAATGAGCCAAGTTCACCACGGGCATAAACAGGCTCAACTCCATTAACTTCTGTGATGCTGCATCCATTTATACCAGCAGAGAATTTGATCAGATGCCTTTTAATAAGTAAATCATTTGTATCTGAGGGCAGGAGGATGGATGAATTGGAGTCAATCCAGTATCTTTCAGAGGATGCTTTGGGAACATCTCGTAGAGATGGGTTTGGGCTGCCAAGTTCAAACAGGTTCAGACTCAGTGTTCTGACTCGGGTCCGTCTCTCATTCTATTCCTTTAACAACATCCCCGCTTGTTTTTCTGTAATGCATTAAATTACTTATGACCCTACAGCTGGTCACCACCACAGCTGGTGCTAGACGCAACGCATTAGGCTGACCCTCCACACGATCAGACAAGAAGCAAATGGCTCAAAGCTTGTCAAAATTAACATGTAGAGGGATTTATTATAATCTCTTGATATTGTATGTCAGATTGCAAACACAGCTTCTCATCATGGGTGTTTCCCCACCAGCACCACTCATTTTGAAATGATGGAAGTTGCTATATACGTCTAATAATGAGGAACTATTAGCTGTAAAGTATCTGACAGGTTTATCTGATCCCCCCCCCCCCCCCCCAGGCAAGGGGGCTGGGGCAGTGAATAAGCAAATGGCTATAACCTCTTTCTCTCCCTTTCTGAGGCTCCCGCAATGGTGCTGTAAGGTATGAAGAAAGCCAAGGACTTGTCTAGATTAGTAGTTAGACCAGTGTAAACCCCAAATGTAGATGCTCTGCACTAGTGTGACTTGACCTGGTAACTTCTGCCAAACTGCAGCTGCACATTTGGCACTGGCATAGCTCCAAAAAACCCAGTACAGAGAGAGAGACCAAATATAGCTTAGGAAAAAGTAAAAAACAATTAAAACCTCATGTTAAACCCTTCCAGCTTACAAGCAGTGGGGAAACTTTTTTACCAGGGCATATTTGTGCTGGAGATTTCTCAATTTTTTTTAGACAGGAGTAAAGTAAAGAGCACGGAACGCTAAGTCAAGAGCACCTTGGTTTGAATACAAGGTCTGATAAGGAGTATGTAACAGAGCATGGTTATTCCCCCACCTTCTTCCCCACAGAAATTTCACAGGTTCCAGTGGTTGTGCCTTCACCAAACCCTTTTATTTTAAGTTCCCTTCACAATTTCCACAATCCCCATGCAATAATCTGTTTACAGCATCACCGTGTCTTTTGGCCCTCTCCCCAGGACCTGAGGGAAACTGAGGTCTCTCGTCCCTGAGGCCTCCATCTAACTGAGCTCAACTAGCCCTGGGCCCCTCTCTCCCCTTGGCATTTCCTTCCTCCCTTGGGCTGATGGGCTAATTGGCTCCTTATCCCATCCAGCCTGATTACCCCATCAGCTTTCTCAAGGGGAACTCATTAATACCTGAGTGATCAGAGTGTAGGCTCACATGTTCAACCCCTGCACTCTGTCACAGGGTACATCTACACAGCAAAAAAAACAAAAACTCACAGCAGCGAGTCTCAGAGCCCAGGTCAACTGACTCAGGCTAGTGGGGCTCACATAGCACTGTAGACATTGGGGCTCAGGCTGAAGCCTGGGCTTTGAAACCCTGTAAGTTGGGGGAGGGTCTGGAAGCCCAGGCTGCAGCCCAAGCCTGAACATCTAGACTGCAATTTCTAGCTCCACAGGGTAAGCCCCACAAACCCCAGTCAGTTGTTCCAGGCTCTGAGACTCACTGCTGCGGGGGTGTTTTTGTTTTGTTTTGTGTGGGTGGTTTTTTGCTATGTAGATGTACCCACTGACTTCCTATGTGGTCTTTGGCAAGTCATTTTGATCTCACTATCTATATTTTCCTTCTGCAAAATAGGGATAATAACACTTACCTACCTGACAGAGTTGTTGTGGAGATTGATTAATATCTGTATAGGGGCTAATATTCTTCTTCTTCAAAGGGAAAGATCATCATCAGTATAACCTAAAATGGATATTCTGATGCAGAAGTCAGGATTAGTAAATGTCAGAGTCACTTTACAGGCAACTTATATTTTTTATTTATTTATTTATTTATTATTTTTATTTAAAGTAGATCCAGGCTCAGTGCACAGTGGAACTTGTCAAAAACAAAGGAATTTCTATTCTGTGACAGAATCCAACATTTAGATATTTGTTTTTGTTCCAGTTTGGATGAGAAGTCCAGAGTAAGAAATTTCTTGCAGAAAGGAAATTTAGAAAAATTTCAAATCAGAGACATTGAATCGTTTCATTTTGGTCATGTCAAAACATAATATAATTAAGATTCATTTTGTTTAGAATTTATATATTTTATTTATAAGAAGATTTTTATTATCAAAGTCTATAGAAATATTATTGAAACAAATTGTCAATCTACACATTCCCATTCAATCTTTCGATTTCAATGAAACTGTATTTTCTGATGGAAAACTATTCTGTCAAAAAATGTTGCCTAGTTCTAGTATACAGCATGACTTTTGTGCAGTTATGCACTTTATAGCAGGTCAGCTGTTACTTGCCTTACTCACCCAAATATTCCCATTGACTTTGATGGGTCTATTCAGGTAAGTAAGTGAATTGGACTTGGCCCAAACTCTGTGAAAGAACATTTCAGTTACTGATCTAAGGTAGTAATTCTCAACCAGGGATACGTGTACCGCTGTGGGTACTTAGAGGTCTTTCAGGGGGTACATCAACTCATCTAGATATTTGTCTAGTTTTACAACAGGTTACATAAAAAATACTAGCGAAGTCAGTACAAACTAAAATTTCATACAGACAGTGACTTGTTTAGACTACTCTATATACTATACACTGAAATGTTAAGTACAATATTTATATTCCAGTCGATTTATTTAATAATTAAATGGTAAAAATGAGAAAGTAAGCAATTGTTCATTAATAGCATGCTGTGACACTCTTGTATTTTTATGTCTGATTTTGTAAGCAAATAGTTTAAGTGAGGTGAAACTTGGAGGGTACACAAGACAAATCAGACTCCTGAAAAGGGGTACAGTAGTCTAGAAAGGTTGAGAGCCACTGATCTAAGGGATGCTTGGTGAGTTTTGAACCTCATACAGATCTGTGTATTCTTCTTTTTCCCCCCCCTTATTTTAAGGGGAAATATCCATAAAGAAACAGGCATATGAGCTTCCACCAAGCTGAGGCTGTGAGATCTTAATGTGCTAAATGTATGAGGCTGCTAGTCAATAAAATGTGTGTTACCATAGTAACTCCAGAAACACAATCACACTTCCATTATCTATCTAGATCTTCATCTCAAAGAAACAAAGTGGAACACACACACACACACACACACCCCGATTATCTGCAAATAGTAAACACTTAACAAGAGGAATTCCTCTTCCTGTCTGTCCTCTCCCTAGAAATTGTTAAACCAATTGACCTATTTGTAACAAATGGAATTTCATTCCTTCATTTAGTTTGATGTCACTTAGGTCTCAATCCAAAACGCATTGAAATAAATGTAAGGACACCCGCTGACTTCAGTGGGCCTCTGGACCCCAGTTCAACAAGACTCTGTAGCACGTACCAAATGTTAAACATATGAGCAGTCCCATTGACTTCAGTGGGACTACTCATGTACTTAAGATAAGTGTACTTGCTGAATTGGGACCTCAGAATTCTCTATCCCACTAGTTCCTAAGAACTTCTGCTATGTTTAAACTTGGAAATGCACAGATGGTCTGACATTTTTCTGACTTTCAGATTCATACTTCTTGCAAAAACAATTTATGCTGATTTTGCAAGAGCTGAGCCTTTAATGTCACCTGTCTTGTAGGATGGGAATGTCTTTTCTTCTCAGGAACTCAGTGTTAGTCAAGGGAATTCCCTTTTCAGGGCAGAAGGAATTTGTAAGATCAAGGATTGTATACTGATATTTTTGTTTCCTTTTAGAAATATATTTGTAATGAAAAAAGACACGATGAAACATTGCATATGACAAGTCTTATCTTTTCTCAGGGGAAGTGCAGCAGGATGGGGTGTGACTATTTCATATTAATAAAGAAGCTTTGTAAATTTGCATGGTCCAGTGAGTGAGAGGAGAACTCCAGTGTAAGTCAGGACCAATGCTATTGAACTCAGTGGAGTTACTCTACTGTAAAACTGGTGGCATGCGAGAAGTATCAGGCCCTGTCTCTTGATCATTGTCCTCCTACTGACATAAAAGGTTGTGTTTGGCTTAAGCTTTTTTCCAGTTTTTACATGGAAAATGCAAATTTACCAAATCTCTACTGTGAATGCCACCACATGCATGCAGCCCAGTTGCCCATATGCCTGTCCTTGCAACCCCAGTTCAGCATGTGAATGGTCAAGCCACCAAAGCGATTTTCAGAGTATAAAAACTAAGACCATGTCTACCCTAGCAAGCTTACAGCAACACAGCTGTACCGATGCAGCTGCACCTCTGTAAAATTGCTCTTGTAGCCGCTTTGTGCCAATGGAGAGAGTTCTCCCACCGACATAGCACTGTGCACACTACCACTTATGCCAGCGAAACATATGTCACTTGGGGGTATTTTTTTCACACCTCTGAGAGACATAAGTATTGCCAACATAAGTGATACTTTAGATATGGCCTAAATCATGGTCAATCCTATAGGAGGAAGGAACGGGGAAGGGGAAAAAAATTATCCTACTACAAATGTGAGTTAAAAGTGTGGTGTGAAATTCTTTGGCTAGGGGTAGAATGAATGAAAATCAAGAGAGTCCAAGGGCCCAGTTCTCCTCCCATTTATACCAGTTTCACATGGGTATAACTCTATAGACTTTGATGCAGTTACTCCTGATTTACACTAGTTGGAGTGATAGAAGAACAAGGCCCCAGAACTGGAGGAGAGTGAGAATGAAAAATTCTTAGACCAACTGACACAGTATTTGAAACCAGTGTACAGGAGAGCAGGGAACTTTTTACAACTACTATCAAACATGCACAGTCAATATGATTCCAAAATGATGTAGAGGGCCGCTTTATTACACACAAAGTAGACAATCCAATGTAAAGATAAACCTTCCTGGATTTTTTTTTTTAAATCAATTGGTAAGATCTGATACAGTGTATGAGAATAGTATCAGAACTTGGAATTGGTGATTATGGGCTACTTGAATTTTGGAATAGTAGAGGCATACCAAAAAGATAGTGGCTTGAATAGGAACACTGTCATTTAGACTGAAAACTTGTTGAAGGGTAATGAAGTAAGCAAATGGTAATAATTAAGAGCAAGTTCTGAATTAGCATAGGTGCCTCATAAGATACTGCAGAGCTCTGTATTTGGTCTGTTTAACAATAATGATCAGAAAGAGGGTCTAAATGACACTTCAATGAAATCTTCAGGTGATATGAAATTGGGACGTGTTATGAACACTGCGGACAAAGAGATAGTGGAGAGAGGCCTAGCGAGAATAGCAATATAGGCAGAAAATTAGATTCAGCTTGAAAAAAATGCAAACTATAACCTGAAATGCACCTGTGTAGTCAGGGGTTAAATTCTCATACAGTATTTCCTGGAGTCCTCCATTCAGGGCTCTGGGCTTCAGCTGTGGGGTGAGAGGGCTCCGGACTTCAGCCCCAAAGGGCACGCAAGGGCTCAGGGCTTCTATCCCATGGGTTTGAAAATATTTATTGCAGCTCTCCTCCGGACAGTTCTGGCTGAATTTAAGCCCCACGTGTAGTGATTGGGGAAAACCTGGAAAGCAATAAGGCTGAAAGAGACTTGTGGGTGATTTTGCAATGTTGTGTGGCAGCAAAGAGGCCAATGCAATTTGGGGCTGCGTACAACAAGAAGGCATCACATCATGCAGCCAGGAGGTAATCATTACTCTCCAAGGCTCTGATGTGACAGCCCGGGCCATATTTATTCAGTTCTGTGCACATGATTTCAGAAAGGCGTTGACCAGTATTCTATTTCTAGGTCTCTCACAGAATGTGGGACCTTAGAAAAGACACTTAATTTCTCTGTGCCTCAGTTGCCTCATCTGCAAAATGGAGATAAAACTTACTGAGATCCTGGGCTGGAATCTGCTGCATCTGTGCAAAGAAACATTATACTTTTTTCCTGGTTTCCATTGCTCACTTTCCAATCTGCTCTCCAGCCCTTTCTGGTCTCCCAACCTCTCCAGTCTCCTCCATGAATCTGGTCTTCAGTGTCATTCTGAGCCCTTCTTTCCCCTGATTCACCCTGACTAATGTTACCTAAAAATTCTTAAAACTACTCTGGGCTTCTGATGTCTCCTCACACTTCCACAATCTCCTGAGCATTCTGTTTCTCCAGTTCCCCGATCCAACCACTAGGTCTCATATTCTCTCACTGATCCCCACGTGTGTGTGTGTATATATCGTGCATATATTGGTGTGTCCCGTTCCCCATCTGTGTGTCCTGCTCCCCATGTGTGTGTATACTGTATATATTGGGGAGGGGGATGCTCTGCTCCCTACGTGTGTTTGTGTGTATATATATATATGTGTGTGTATGTATACGTGTGTATATATATATTGGTGTGTGTGGACACACATGTATGTGCATCTTTGCATTATCTGAAATAAGGGCATTTACATGTGGAAAATAAAGTTCAAAAGTGTGAATGGGAAGGAGACAAGAGTGAACAATGGCGTATTTAATGCTGGATAGTCACAGTTGTGTGGGAAAACTCATCCCCATGTTTGGGCTAGGAATGTTGCAAGCGAATCAAACATAACCCTGTGAAAAATAAACAGAAATAATCACAAAAACAGATGGACATCTCCTAATCCCCACTAGCCTAGGGCAGGATTTTACTCATGTTTTTAGACGATTCCCTTTTCTAAACACCGCTATCAACCAAAATTTGTTTTTTCTAGCAGATGCTGTAGCTGCCAGCTATGCTCTGATTTCCTCACTTCCTATCCATCACCTTATAAGCTTCGGTCAAAAAGTCACTGTTTCAATTCAAATCAATTTCACTGAACTCTGACAAGAGGTTGTCTCACCAATTATTGCTTTCTCTCTAACTAGAGGAAGTAATCCTTGCGACATCAGCTGCTTCAGGGGGAATGTTTTCAAAGGCAGCTCTTCTGCCACTCAGATATAATGCTCAGAGATTATTTTACTTACAGTCACTTCACACAGAGATGCATGATAGGGCACATTTGTTGAAAAAGTTTTGTTAACTCAGAGTTAAAGGTTGCCTAACACTGCCTTCTGCACCTCCAGAACATGCAGGGTGGCTCAATGTACACCTCCTGAAAACCAGCAAATGTCTCCCCCACAACCTGAACCCTGCAGCTGTTAAGATATGCCCCAACCCTTCTCTGTCAGCTCATAGGACAGTATCAGTCCTGAGCATGGGAGAGGGCAGTGGGGAGCATGCACAAGAGTAGTGCTGGGGAAACACTTAGGCCTTGCCTTGACTAAGAT
Organism: Terrapene triunguis; assembly: GCF_002925995.2. Lineage (NCBI taxonomy): Eukaryota > Metazoa > Chordata > Testudines > Emydidae > Terrapene > Terrapene triunguis. The sequence goes on from NW_020664436.1 coordinate 27,039,562, forward strand.
CCTATTATCATTATATTATTTGTATGACTGTAGCATCTAGAAGCTTTTAATCATGGATCAGAACACCACTGTGCTAGGCACTGTACAAACACAGAACAAAAAGTTGGTCCCTTCGCCCAGGAGCTTACAATATAAGTAAAATTGGTGTTAGGTTGGGATAAGCAAACTCAAGCTAGCTAAGCCTGATCTACACTCAACCACTTTGCCTGCTCCAGATAAACCCCCAAAGGTTTGCCAGGTGTTAAGTTTATTCACCCTTATCCTAAAGATTCCCTCTAGGAGGACATCACCTTTGGGTTCCTCTGACTGAGCCTTGTGAGGCAGTGCGATGTGTGCCAGTGGACTGCTGGAACTCCCTAAAGCAATGGTGCAGCACAGAGGCTGCATGGCAGTGTGTGAATGCCAGTGCAGCAGTGGAGTTCTGGTGGACATTGAGAGCATGCGAGACAGTGTTAGATTGGGGTGAAGCATTCGTGCGATTACTAGGGTTAGATATGTTAAGGTCACTACTTAACAGCTTTTCCAACAGCAAGTCCTCTGGTCAAAAATACTGAGTGGAATTTAAAACATTATTAAGGATGAAGCTTTTAACTGGAAAGATTTCTAAGGTCTAGGGTGGACTCTCTGGTCAGTTCCAGAGAGAGAGAGAGAGGCTATGTCTACACTGCAAATGAAGGTGTGATTGTAGTGCAGGTAAGCATACCCACACTAGCTTTAATCTACCTAGCATGGGTAACAATAACAGTGCAGACATACCATGGACCCCAGCATGCACTAGCAACTGGAGTATGAACCCAGGGTCCCTGGCAGGCTTGTACTGGGACAGTTAGTGCTTGCTGAAGCCTATACCACCATGGCTTCACAGCTATTGTTACTTGTGCTAGCTAGATCAAAGCTAGCATGGGTATGCCTACCTATGCTACAATGACACCTTAATATGCAGTGTCTAGACATAACCAGAGAGGGAAACAGAGACCTAGGGCATGGCTACACTTGCAGATGTAGAGCGTGTTGAGTTAAACCAGCCTTTGTAGAGCGCAGTAGGGAAAGCGCTGCAATCTGTCCACACTGACAGCTTCAAGCGCACTGGCGTGGCCACATTTGCGGCACTTGCAGTGGCATTGGGAGTGGTGCATTATGGGCAGCTATCCCAGCATGCAAGTGACTGCAACGTGCTTATAAAATGGGAGGGGTAGGGTGGAGTGTGACAGGGAGTGTGTTGTGTGTATGTTGGGGGGAGAGAGTGGGTTTTTGGGGGGGCTGAGAGCATGTCAGCACGCTGTCTTGTTAGTCCAGGCAGCAGCAGACCTCCCCCTCCCCCCACCTCTCTCTCTCTCACACACAGCATTCAGGGCCGGCTCTAGGATTTTTGCCGCCCCAAGCTAAAACAATTTTGGCCGCCCCCCCTCCGTTTTTTAATTGCCCCACCTCAACTCCGCCCCTTCCCCAAATCCCCAGCCCTGCCTCCTCCCCCCAGGCTCTCAAGCCTAGGAGGGAGGGAGGAAGGGAGGGAGGGAGGGGGAGAAGCGGCGTGTGCGCCACGGCCACTCGGAGTCTCCCCCTCCATCCCAGGTTCTCAAGCCTGGGAGGGAGGGGGAGCAGATTCGCGCGCCGCGGCTGCTCGGGATCTCCCCCTCCCTCCCAGGTTTGAGAGCCTGGGAGGGAGGGCGAGTAGCGGCGCGCGAGCGGCAGCAGCAGCAGAGGTGAGCTAGGGTGGCCGGGGCACATTTTTAGGGGCGGCAGGGGCGGCATTCTGGCGCCGGCCATGCCGCCCCTAAAAATGTGCCGCCCCAAGCACCAGTTTGTTTTGCTGGTGCCTAGAGCCGGCCCTGACAGCATTCCACAGTAACGGCTTGCATGCCGGCTGTCAGAAACGGAGCTTTGAAAGGGCATTTCCGCATTCCTACAGGAGTTCAAAACAATGACAAGAGTGGCCACTTGACTTAAGGGGATTATGGGACCGATCAGAGCGCAGTAACGCAACACCTCATTCATGCTGACACCCGGGCGTTGTAGCCAAGGCGCAGCAAACGTTATTCCTCTCACCGAGGTGAAGTACCAGCAGCACTGTAGCCGCAGAGTCAGAGCGCTCTACGTGCCTTGCCAGTGTGGACGGGGAGTGAGCTAGTGCGCACGGGGCTCCTTTATTGCGCTGTAACTCGCAAGTGTAGCCAAGCCCCTAGATTGCAAACAGAGATTTTGACTATTCCATTTCATTAAAAACCTTTGAAAGGTTTTGTTTTTGTTGCCAAGTAGAATAAAAACAAATTTCAACCCCCTGAAGGTTTTTGCAAAACAGAATTGTTCTCAGGCCAGCTTTACGAGAGAGCCACAATGAAGAGAAAAGAATGGTTTTGGTAAGGAACCAAATCTTGGAAAGGTTGGCTGAGGCAGTGTCAATTCAAATCCTGCAGGAACCTCTGGAACCAGAAATGCTAGTGTAATGTTTACTGCTTCTGTGCTGTGTGGTTTGGATAGTGACCTAAGTGATTACAATAATTTTAATCCCTTGGGGAATCAGGAATATACCTCCCCCCCCCCGCCAATTTTGGCCCAGGCTGGGGCATCTCATGGGTTCTCTCCTCCCCATCTGAGCAAAAATCTATATCCACTCTATCTGGTGTGCCAGGGGACTCAAGTTCTTGTCTCCAAATATCTCTCAGTCATGACACAGTAGCTCATCCACAAACTAGTCCTAGTCGCATCACCTATCCTCCCTGCCTGCCTGCAGTGGAACTGACTCAAAGCCTGCATGCCATAGAAATTTGAGGCAGGTAGTGGGGAGAATATTGCACACTGAAGCTTAGCCCTTGCAGCGAAGGGGCTCAGCTGAATAGTTATGCAGGGAGCCCCAGATTTGCTTGAAGTAGCCCTGAGCTTTGTGGTTGAGGTATCAAGGTTGACTTCATAGATAATTGAGTCCATGTTCCTGACAGTTCAGGCTATACAATAATTCCCTAGACAGAGGAGTACAGTACTAGCATATATGTCTGCTACAGTGACTGCACCATTTTAAAATAATGGAACTCCACAAAAATATTTGAAACTTGGTTCTGGCATCAAAACATGGTTCAGTTCTAGCTTCTGCCTACATAATTAGAGGTGGCACTGGTAGCACCGCTTATAGTTAAGGTTGTCCAACACTTCCCATTATAGGACCCTGTTTTCAGTTGCTTATAACTTTGCCAAACTGTATCTGTTTGGACTGAAATTTTCTATGCCAGGTGTCTGCCTCAGGCTGAGTTTCTTTAGAAAGTGTCACCTAAAATGGTTCCAAGAACAAGGTTACAGAAAATGTTATTAAAACAATTCTTACAACCTTCTGATTGAGATGCTATAGCACTTCCAACTGAGTATGCTTCAGCCCCGCCCAGCTCCTATGTGCTGACTGGATAGCCCATGCCATGCTCCATCTCGCCAGGACCCTCTATTCCAGGGCTCTATGAGCTGAACAGGACTATATCTGCAATTGCTCCTCAGGGCTGCACTAAGTCTGTCCTGCCATGGGGCACCAGAACTGAGAGCTGGGAGACTGTCACAATTGTGCTCTCAATACTCCCCCTGCTGACGTCCAGGACATGAGGAGGAAAAGGAGGAAGCTGCCCCACCATCTGGAATGAAGAGAAGTGAGAATTGGTGGGGAGGGGGTTGCAGGAGCCAGAGTGGGGGGACAACAGCCACTAAGGCGAGTGTATAGGAGGAGAAAGGGGACAGGGGTCAGGGTGGGCTGAGTAGTGGAGTAGAGTAGAGTGAGCTAGAGACAGGCAAGGGGCACTAGAACAGAAGGGCCTATAACACTAGGGAGCACTACTATCCAGGGCTTAGAATTCAACCCTGGAGTCTATCTACATTCTGCTGCTCTCACCTGGGATCCAATTTATAGAAATGCTGAGGACTCACAACTGCAACTGAAGTCAATAGGAGCAGGACTTTGGACACATGAAGAGTTATCTAATGATATGTACTCTAAAAAAAATCAGGCGGTAGGCATTTCCAATTGGGCACTCAAAATTAGGGAATACTTTTGACCTTTCTCTTTACCTCAGTTCCCCATCTCTAAGATGAGGATAATAATACCCCTCACCTCACAGGGGTATTGTGAAAACTTATTAATTCATGCTTATGAAGCACTCAAATGCCACAGTGCTAAATACTATAAAGAAGCTCACAAGGAAATTAATAAATCTGTCTTCAGAGTGGGATTTGAATAGTGTGCAGTAAATGAGGCATGGGACTACCGAAGGATGAGACTAAAACAAAATACTTCATAGCTACTTATTAAGTGATCACCGAAACTGTATATTGGAAAGTTTGGGGCTGATTCTTTCTCACTCACACAGGTATAAATCAGGAGTTATGCCTTTGAAATCCATGGAGTTACACTGACATCGGTAGAAGGAGACCCAGGTGCTAAATCTACTGGAAATCAAAAGCAAACGTAGTATTCAGTGCTGCAGGATTCTGTGTACTAATGCTGGTCAGCAAAACCAAGTATTTTGCTTTAATGTCCCTTTTGTTTTCATCCAGTGCTAAGTACAGTACAGTGAAAGTTGTATAGTTCATCAGTATGAACCTTTTTCCCACCATCATTTCTTTTCCACCTCCAATTTTATGGTTTGAATTTTTGCAGGGGGTCACACCTCTGTCTCTCATCTAGTAATAGATAATAGATTACAACAAGCTATTTGTTGAGTTAGTCAAAAAAGATTAAGTGGCATCTTCAAAGGTTCTGGGGAAGAAAGTAATCAATACAACCAAGGAGATAATCAGGAAGCTGGTTAGGATAAAGATAGCACTGAGATATGCCTCATTTGGGACTGAATGTAGGGGAAGATAAAAAGATGAAAGAAAAGGGAAGAACAAAGAGCAAAGAATAATAGCTCTCTGTGAAAGAAAGAAAGAAAAATGTGACGTTACATAATCTAAGTCTATATTAATATATAGCATAAATAGTGGTGTATGACTGACTTGTGTGGGGTTTGAATAAAATAATCTGTACTGCATGTCTATTTTAATATGTGCTAAGCCAAGTGAATTTCAAAAACACATAGTTATCTTATGTGTTTCATGGCATTTTGCAGGAATCTAACAGCATGTTGTGCACCGGTTTGTTGCCACCTTCCACCCCAGAGGTGGCAACCTTTCATGTTGTTAGTCTGCACACATCAAGAGTAGTTCTGTTCCGATGTTGGTTTCACTTTCTACCAGCTGTGTCTGTTGACAGTCAGGGCCTAATCATCCTGGTTGCTGAGCTCTGCACACCAGGGGTTCAGTGAGAAAAGAAAACTGATGTTCATGAAAGAGTGGATAAAGCTTGTGCAAGGTACCCTATTGACCACCCTCTTGCATACCCAGTTAGTCCTTTAGGAATGTGCAATAATGCTGTGAATGGGAATTGTACCCACGTGGAAGGGTGGCATCTGTATTACAAGTAGAGCCATGTTGGGAGATCTGGTTAGAGTGTTTCCATCCCTGAACCAGTTACAGCATAGCTCTATTTTGTAGTGTAATAGCATAACCATATTCATGGGAAAGCCTTAGATGGAGGCATAGTGAAAATAAGGATCGATCCCATTTGAACTACAAAATAGTAGTTTGCTGCAACTGGGTCAGGGAACAGCCATATTATAACCAGGTATCCCAGTATGGTTCTGTGTGTAACACAGATTAAGCCAATACCCTTGCCTACCTTAGCATTTTTCAGGAAATCACCCTCTGCCTTATTACCAGCAACGTAGTTCTACAAAGGGTAGTAATGGCAGAGGCACAAGTGTAGACCAGAATTTTTACCACCATCAGTTCTACACGTGATCTGAGCAGGCCCTATGTCCTGCCTACATTAGTGCTCCTGTCATTGCTGAAACTAGATGGATTTTCCCCAAAAATTGTTAGTGTAGAATAGATGCAACCAATGAGGGGGACATGACCAACCAAAAAAGATAGTGAAAGGAACATGTGTGAGGAATGGTTGCCAGTGCAGCATGTTCCCATCACAGCAATGTACTTGGGACAAGGGCAATTTGATACTCAAAGTAAAGCAAGATTGCTTTAGAGAGTATGCCACAGAACCTGAAGAGGGGAAGCATGGGCAGCTGGTGAGTGTCTCTGTTAGCCTGGTACTAGATGCCTTATTTGCTGCTTTGAGGAAGCATATGCCCTTGCTGAACCGATCTCAAGTATTTTGAATGCAGCACACAGTGATCTCCGCACCTGAGATCTGGGCGACTGATGGCTACGGTAGCAATGATTCATATCCTAGTGGCAGCAGTAGGAAATTTGTTTCCTGCAGTGTGCCTCATCTATGTCCATTGTGTTCATCGGACCCCTATAGCATCAGTGCTTCTTTTCTTCCTCTACACGGCTCTGGCCTGTGTATTAACCTTGCTGTCTGCTGACCAAATATCTTCTAGGATTCCTGCATGCGGCTGCCTGTGTTTGAAATTGAAAGTGTAGACATTTCTGCGTAGCAACGGCTTTGTTGTGTTAGGTTTCCACTGTCAGCTGTGCTTTCAGGCACCATTTACCACATACCCTCAACCCTCCATATGACCTTTTCTGGGTTGAGACATGCAAGCCAGCCACATCAGCTGCTTGCACATAAGTCTCTGGCACCCTATCTGGGTGACCATGGCGCAAGCACTGTTATTGCAACTTTGAGTGCAGTTTTAGAGTGTTGCCTAATCTCCATCTGAGGGATGGGAGAGGGCAGCAGATCGTGGGTGAGAGTGAGAAAGAGAGAGAGATGAAGTTACAAAATGTGTAGTTTGTATATGAAATTGTACATATGGATATAACTAACTTTACACTGTGTGAGACCTCAATGGACCAAATTCCGACCTCACACTGGTGTAAATCCAGGATAATACCATTGGTTTTAGTGGAGTTACTGGCAGATGTACAGTGGTGTAAGTGAGATCAGAATTTTGGCCCTCTGACTTCAGACGGGTTGACCCAGCAATCAGTGGAGAATTTGGCCCCTGGTAAGGAGGTAAGAAAACGTGTATATCCAGAAAGCTGCTCGCTGTGTAATGTAAAACAGCTGAGCCTCAGCCCTTCCTGCACCTCCCCCCGCCCCGCATTCCAGGCTTTTACTGTATTTTGAACTAAAACTCCTTGGGATTAAGGCTGCACGAAGCCTCCTGTAATCACTTTGCTGCCGGATTTATGCAGCCTCCACGCGTGGGGACGCGTGGGCCACAAGACGGCGCAGAGAAGTTCTCCCTCTCTTGCTGGGGTCCGTTTCCCCAGGGTCGGGGAGGACAGAGCAAGACGTAACCTCGGGGGCTGGATTTGCCCTTGCCCAAAGAAGGCTCATCAGTCAGTCACCCGCACCACCCAGCCCCACCAGCCGCCTCCTGGCAAGGGGAGGGGAGTTGCGGAAGGGGCGGGGGAGGAGGGAAAGGAGGACGATCCACCTCTATCCACGCAGATAGGTGGCCCCAGGGCGCAGACCATAGGCACAGCCCTCCCCTCTGCCTCCCGCCCCTTCCCCCTTCTCCAAAACCGCAGGAGCCGCAGTGGCTCCGCAGCACTCCCTCTGCTCCAGTGCCAGCAGCCGGGAGAGGGCGAGCAGCTCCGGCCCAGCCCCAGCGCAGCCCGCCCCCCTCGCTGCTAGCCCATTGCCATGGCCCGGGCGGGTGCCAGCCTCTAAAGATGCTGGGGGAGAGCCAGCAGCACCGGCCGGGCGGCTGGGATCGCTGCAGGGTCGGGGAGAGGCTGCACGCGGCCCTGGCCGGCCTCCAGGAGCTCCAGGTGCTGCGGGAGAAGCAGCGGACGCTGGTGAGCGGAGCCCTGGCCATGCAGCAGCAGCCGGCAGCCCGAGGGGACCCGGCGCGTAGCAAGGAGCACAGGCTGGAGGCCACGCTGACTGCCTTGAAGGAACAACTGGTAAGGGCTGAGGCGCCACGGCAGCGAACCGCCCAGCTGTTCGGCCAGATGTTTTCTCTAGAATACGGCGTTAATCATCGGAGACGCCGAGCGTGTGTTTTGTGTCTGGGGGCAGAGTGCAGGCTAAGCGTGTGTGTGTAACTATTTCTCTCCATCTATCATACCCACCTATAGAGGGTAGATTAGAACTCCGACGAGGAGAACAAACTGAAACACAGACTGGCTCAGTAAACAGGCTGTGTCTGTACAGTATTTAGTCCCCACAGCGGTAGAAACACGCGCTCATGCACAAGCGCACATTTGTGGATTCACTCGCTGCTGTCTTTTAACTTGTTCCATTCATAACTCTATCCTAACGTGTGATGTGAGAGAAAAATCTTTGCCACTGTGCAATGCAACAGAAAAATGATTTCCCCCCCTTCACATCACGATGCTCCTGGGTTTTTTTAAAGTAACATTTCCTGTCTGTATCAGATGATTTGAGCAAGTTTTGTATTTGGTTACTCCACACATTTGGACATTTCAAGTTTATTATAAAAAAGTGTGAGTGGATTGTCCAGTGTGAAAACGATTATCTGGGGCAAAATGGTAGGAATGAAGGATGAGTGATTTCCAAGACACTGGTATTTGTGCCTGAAATTAACGTCTGTTTTACCTTTTATTGATTATAAAATATTATAAATTTTGATTTACTGTAATTTAGCCTGCTTGAAATAAGAATAGTGGCTGCAGCTATTCATTTCTGCCAAATGATTTACAGCCTATTTCTGTAGTTTGGCATTGAATCTAGTTCTTTTGCACATAAAATGTATGTTTTGGCTAAGTATGTCAAAGACACTTTGTCTACACAACATACCAATTCCCATCTTATTCTATGTGGTATGTAATTTTGTTTGTTTTATATGTTTATTATTTAAATAGAGTAGTACCTAAGTACACAAATCTACCGACGTCAACTTGTAACAGGGGAGAATTAACAAAACTGGAAATCGGCTCTAAAAGTCTTGTTTTCGGAGAAGTGGGAGCTTTGTTTAGAGCAGTGATTGACCACTTGATAGACGTAGGCTCTTTTACATGTCTGAATATGCATTTGAAGGAAATCTGTGCTTAATTATTTAGAAGCACTGCACAAGCATCTTTAAGTGTCAGGTAGAAAATGTAGCTATGTCTTTTGAGGGAAATAATTTTGCGAAGACATCACTAAAACTACACAACAGGCAGTATTAATCAGCACTGACAGCCTTCCTACATGCCAGTCATAATATATGGGCACTGGTACATTCAGTTTCAGAATTCATGACTACAGACACTATTATAAGGTTTTTTTTTATTTAATAAGATTTGGTTACGGTTTTTACTGAGTGCATTTTCATCAGACTAAAGTACATGTCATGTGCTAGACAAAATGCTGAATGCTCTAACCTGAACTGTTTTTTAATAGGACAAGGAATAAAGCTGATGATTAACTTGATTTAAGTAGTGTACATATCAGTATAAGTAACCATTTAGAGCTGAAGATCAAACTTTTTCTAATGTATATATGTGGGGGAGTAAGGGAGGAGGAAGGATCAGGAAAACTTCTGGCTTGTATCCCTTAAATACTTTGTTCTGGAATGGATTGCCTGATCAAAAGAGGGAAATAATTGAATTTGTTTGACATCAGCCTTGCATTTAACACTTGTACATTTTTGTGGAAGGAAAAAAAATCTAAATTAGGACTGAAACTAGTTTCATAAGAAAGAATACAATCAAAGGCTAGAGGCTTTAATCTCTCTAGTACTGGCAATTACACACATCAGTAAGCTCAAAGTTAATTCAGAGCTCTCTCCCTCCCCATATTGGTGTTAGACTTGGTCATCAGTTATCAATCAGGTGTGAAAACAGAAAGGATATTCATTAAGTGTAGGCAGTTTTATCAGACAGAATCTCAGAGTGAAAATTGGCTTTAACCTTCAGGGAATCTAAGCACCACTTGTGAAAACACAGCAGCAAGCATATCTTGATTAAAGTCAAAATTGCAGCACAAGTGTACTGCCAACCACTTGATTACCTGTCATTGATAATTTTAACTAATGACTGCACTTTATGTTTTTAACAAAAAAGAAAAGATGATTTAAAACATTTATTGCCTGCTCAAGCCCACTGAGTTAATATAAACACTTAGTGACCTCTGACCAAAGTGATCCATTGGTGTTTGACACAAGGTGTTGTGCTGTAATTACACATTTGTTTATATATTTTCCAAATAAGACATGAAAGTGGGAGATTAGTTTTATCAGGACTTGTCTGGCTATTAATTATGCTTTCAACAGGGTGAGGCAAACTAGACCATAAAATTCTAGTTTTGAAATAAAAAGCAGATATAGCTGCAGGAATCATGAGAAATGTATTGTCCTAGTTCACCCTTGGAAAAGGACTGCTTTCACCAGGAGGTGTCACTGCAGTCATGGGAAATAAGTAGAGATACTTTTTCCTGGGGGATGATGCCAAAAGGCACAAGAAAGGCTATATAGAGTTAGGTTTTTCACAGAAATTGGATTGTGCCATGTGTTGAGTAAGCGACACACCACTTCTAATTAATCTATGGTGGAGTCTAGATTTCCAGGTCCCAGATTGGCAAACACAACATAGGGGAAAAGTTCTTCCCCTCCCCTAAACAGCTCTTAAGTTGGAAGACTCAGATACAAGATAGGAATGGTTAAACATGGGTTGGTCTTGCAGTGTAGGTGAAACCAAGCTTTAAGCATATTCCTGAACTGCACTACAGCCTTTGGACTTTAGCAGGGTTGTAGCCTTGTTCAGGGACACAGTTGGGTGTCTTCTTCATAGCAAGAGCAAACCATGTCAGGTTGGATCCCTCCTCTCCATCCCCAGTAATTGTAACAGTGGAGATAGGATGAGACTCTCATTGCAGAGATGGTGAAGGGAAGCAACATTGAGTGGCACTACCTAGTTGCACTGACTATTAAGAAAGCTAATCTAGTTTCCTGAGATGACATTTTGGTAGCATTGGGTAGAAGGAAGAGGAAAGAAGGTACTCAAACTTTGTAAAAATAAGTAATTCTGAGGTTCTTTAGGTATGTGAATGGGCAGAAATTCAAGGCAATATCACCCACTATTTCTCAAATGTTTCCCCAAATAATATTATTTATAAAATGAAGTCAATTGAGTGCAATTATTTTGCATCGTCTAGTTCCAAATGAATTATCAGATTATGAAAATGTGGTGAAGGGTCATGTAGGTTTATGCTGAAATGTCAAGAGAAAAGACATTCCAATCTCTTGGGTCTTGACAGATTCTATACACTTCAGATTGTCATTATCTCTCTGGTTTTATATGGGAGAGAGAGGGAAACTTAAAAAAAAAAAATTTGATGTGTACCAGAAATCAGATGAAGTAATGCGTACTGTCAGAGCCTAAAGTCAACAGTAAAGCCTCCATCACTTCAAAGCTGCAATACTGGGCCCTAAATGATTGGCCAAGATTTTTCAAAGGTGACTAGTGATTTTCAGTGCCTCAGTTTGGTGTGCCCACCTGCCTTCTGCGAATCAGGCTCCTTTAAGGGTCTCAAATTGGGCACCCAAAAACTGAGGCCATCAAGAACACTAGTTGCTTGTGAAAATTGTGTCCCAGTTGCCCATGCAAGCAGTGTACTGCAGACTTCTTCACATCTGTACGCCTCAGAGTAAATATATCTTCACATCTGCACGCCTCAAAGCAAATAGATGGTTTCATTCTGCTTCATGAAAAATTCATTTTGTGAACTGAGAAACCTTGAGTTTAGGATTTATTGTTCAGGGTGCTGCTTGCTGCTTTTTTTTAAAAAATAGTCTGAGTTATCTGAATAATTTAAGGAGCACTTGTTCTCTTGAAGCCTAGAAGGAGTTAATGAACAGTATGGAGTCTCCCAGAAAAACATGAAAACCCCGTAGTGGGGGACAATGGGAAAGGGTTAACAAGGATGATGTAACTCATGCATATTGGTTAAAGCGAAAGCTCAAGGGTGTAATAAATAATCTCTGAATATCTGAGAGCCTTGTTGAACACTTTGTGGCCTCTCTGCCATTAATCAGAAACAGAAATCACAGACTGAGGGATTGGCTGGCAAAACATTAATCATTAAGCAATTAATTCCAGCCATCCAAACAAAACTTTGTGATTTCCTGAATGGGGGGACCCAGGGAGGCACAACATGTTTGGTTTCCTCAAACAATTAAAAAAAACTAAAGGAGAGTTGAAAAGGTAAGTATTCATCATGAGATGGAGAAGAAGTTGTTCTTTACTATTTAGTTCTAACCTTAACATTTCTTTTGTGACAGGAAGAACAAAACCCCTCCCCCCTGTTTTGTTAGGAAGCAGTTGTTGGCTCGTGCCTAAGCTTTCTTGTACATATGGCACTAATAAAGGGCCTCACACTTCTTGTGCCTTACAAGTTTCATCCAGTTCTTTAGGATTCCAGAGCAGGCTGGAGAGATCTTTTCAGTCCCTTAGCAATGTTGCCAGCTCTTACAATTTTATTCTGAGTCTCATAAAAGCTCCAGCTCCTGGCACCTTGGAATTACATCAGAATGTCAGCATCAGTTTTTGTTGTTGTTGTTTGCTTAAGTTTTTAGCTCTCATGGTTGTGGAGAAAAGCCTGAAAACATGAACCCTAAAGGTTCAAAAACCAGAAGCCAAATAAAAATAACCCCATATATATATATATATATATTTAAATCTCATGATTTTTAAGCCAACTTCATGGTTTTGGGATCCTGAACTCATTGGTTTTGTTTTATACTCCTATAACTATAGAGAAATGTCTTCAAAGCTCGGGTCTTGTAAGCAAACCAAATATGCTTGCTGTGCCCTGTGTGATAATAAGATAAATTTACTTTCTATAGTGTCCATTCATCGTGAAGGATAAAGTGTTCTTACAGACTGTACGTATCGCTTATCCTCCACTAAGGCCATGTCTATACTACCACTTTTGTTGGTATAACTTGTGTCACTCCAGGGTGTGAACAAAACAGCCCCCTGAGCGACATAAGTTACACCGATTGAAGCGCTGGTGTGGACAGCACTATGTCTGCGTGAGAGCTCCCGCCGGCGGGGATGTGGTTTTATTATGTCGACGGGAAGAGTGGCCACATGAGCAATCTTACAGTGTCGCAGCTGCATTGATACATCTGTGTTGGTGTAAGCTCATTAGTGTAGACATGGCCTAAGATGCAGCAGACCCTTCTGAGGTGGAATGTAGGAGATGTTGTTACCATTCTATATCAACACAATTACACAGTGGACCCAATGCAACCCCACTGGAATCAGTGTAAAGTTTCCCATTGACATCAGAGGAAGTTGGATCAGTCCCAGTGTGTTACAGAAAAGGAAGAGAAGAATAACTTTTTCAGTGTGAAAGTACACAGAAAATGTTTAGGGTAGGTAGGCAGAATACAGGATATTCTGAGAAGCAGAGTGTTTTATACTTATGTCAGATTTCAGAGTCATTACATTAGCCAATTACTGTAGTCCTTAGCTGAGCAAAACTCTCAGTGGTACTTTTGCTTCAGGAGTACATAATTTGGCTAATATACATGGCAAATTCACTATATAGCCCTGAGATCCTAACTATGACTATTCTTTATTTCCCCCTTCTTTCCATGACCTGTGAATAGTCACGTTTAAGGAGACAGGATGTTGGCTTGAAAAGTCACCTGGATCAGCTGGACCAGCAAATAAGTGAACTGAAGCTGGATGTCAGGAAGTCCTCTAGCGAATACCTCGACAGTGACAGCAGACCCAGCTCAGGTAATGCACTCTTGACAATTTATTTATTATGGTTCTAGTGGAATTTGTATGAATTCATAGACTCATAGAGTTTAAAACCAGAAGGAACCATTAGGTCATCTAGTCTGACTTCCTATACAGCACAGGCCATTCAATTTCACCTGATTCCCCCTGTATTGAGCCTAATAACTTGTGTTTGGCTAACGAATATCTTTCAGAAAGGCATCCAGTCTTGACTGGAAGACATTCAGAGATGGAGAATCTACCACTTCCTTTGGTGGTTTATTCCAGCAGTCAGTCACCCTCACTGCTAATGATTTGTATCTGACTTCTAATTTGAATTTGTCTGGCTTCAGCTTCCTGCCACTGGTTCTTGTTATGCTCTTCTCTGCTAAATTAAAGACCCATTATAGTCTAGTATTTTCTCCCTCTCAAGGTACTCATACTCTAATCAAGTCACCTCTCAATCTTTTTGATGAGCTCTTTTCACTGTAAGGAATTTTCTCCAGCTCTCAAACTGTATTTGTGACTCTTTTCTGAACCCTCTCCAATTTTTCAACATCCTTTTTAAAAATGTGGCCACCAGGTCTGGATGCCGTGTTCCAGTACCAGTCACACCAATGCCATACAGAGGTAAAATCAACCTCTCTTCTCCTATCCACTTCTTTATACATCCAAGGATCCCATTGGCCCTTTTTGCCATAGCATCGCACTGGGAGCTCATGTTCAGTTGCTTGTTCACTATGACCCCTAAATTCTTTCCAGAGTCACTGCTTCTCAGGATGCAGCTCCCTCCCTCCCTTCTGCAGGTATGGAACTGCTAAATGAAACTCAGTGCATTAATTAAACATAAATATCTCTTGTGTGAAATGGAAAATATTGGGATATTTTAAATTGTGCACATTAAAAATGCCTGCAATTAATATTTTTCTGTAGTGCTGTCTGAGAGCTGAGCAGAAAATAGGCACCTTTCCATCTTTCCTTCTCTTCAGGTACAGTTAGGATTTTGGGTCCTCTGTTTTTGGCTACCCAATTTGAGACCCATCAAAGGTGCCTTATTTTCAGAAAGTGCTGAGCACCACGCTCTGAAAATGAGACTCTTTTAAGCTGCCTCAGTTGGATAGCCAAAAACTGAGACACTCAGTCACTAGTTGCATTTGAAAGTTTATGCTGTTATTTTTCGGGGTGGGGGGAAAGACATAGGAATAGATTATCAAAAGGCTCATCTCTCATTTGAACTTCAAGCTGGTTAAACATGATCATGTGCTTAAAGTTAAGTGTGTGCTCGCTTGTTATGCTGGTTGAGGGCCCAAAGTGAATAGATCAAACCCAATAAACTGTGGTTGAACTGGAGTGCATCTTGTAGAAGGACATCCAATCTCAATCAAAAAACCCAGTGATCATGAATTTACCACTGTAGCAAATGGCAAAGAGGATTTATTGTTTATTCATAGGGCCCTACCAAATTCACGGTCCATTTTGGTCAATGTCATGGTCATAGGATTTTAAAAATTGTAAATTTCATGATTTCAGCTATTTAAATCTGAAATTTCACGGTGTTATAATTGTAAGGACCCTGACCCAAAAAGGAGTGGTGGGACGGGGATGTCGCAAGGTTATTGTAGCGGGGGTGGGTTGCAATACTGCTACCCTTACTTCTGCACTGCTGCTGGCGATGGTGTTGCCTTCAGAGCTGGGCAGCTGGAGAGCGGCGGCTGCTGGCAGGGAGACCAGTTCTGAAGGCAGAGCCACCAGCAGCAGCAGCGCAGAAATAAGGATGGCCTGGTATGTTATTGCCACCCTTACTTCTGTGCTGCTGCTGGCAGGGCACTGCCTTCAGAGCTGGGCATCCAACCAACAGCCATCGCTCTCCAGCTGCCCAGCTCTGAAGGCAGCACAGAAGTATGGGTGGCAATACCGTGACGCCCCCTAAAATAAGTTTGCAACCCCCCCTGCAACTCCCTTTTGGGTCACGCCCCCCAATTTGAGAAACGCTGGTTTTCCCCCATGAAATCTGTACTGTACAGGCTAAAAGCACACAAAAGACCAGATTTCACGGGGAGAGACCAGATTTCATGGTCCGTGATGCATTTTTCATGGCCAAGAATTTGGTAGGGCCCTATTTATTCACTGTAAGCCAGAAAGATTTTTGTATTTATTTGAACTCTACAGGCTTTTACGACCTGAGCGATGGTGGTTCCTGCTCACTATCCAACTCTTGCACATCTGTGTACAGTGAGTCCATATCCTCCTCCCACACCAGTCTGTTGCCGAGCTGTCAGCAGCCCAAAACACGGCTCAGTGTCTTTGATTATCGGCCCAAGTCTGCAGACGAAACCACTGTGCACACCACTAAGTTCCAGCACCAGGGAGTCTATGTCAGTGATGGATGTCGAATCAAGGCTAGCACGGACATTTCTGGAACTCCTGCCAGGTCCAGACCAAGGCCAGTTTCCACAGGTAATTGGTTGCAGAACTGAACGATGTGAAGGGAAGACGAACGTTGATAGTCCCACTTATTACATTTAGCATCATAGTGTGATGTATGAATAGTGCAGCTAATACAATAGTGTGCATTTGAAAACACACAAAAGCAAAAACAAAAAAATAAAAATAAAATCAAACTACTTACTGCCTAATTCTCAGCTATAGCACAGTCAGGCACCTTTAACTAATAACAGACAAGGAGGATATTTGCAAGTAGATCAGTATATAAGGCCTGAGAAGTTGTTGGAACACTTGTTTGATTAGTTTTGATTAAATTTGCCAGCATTTGAGTTTGCGAAATCAGCAAAATAGCAGCTATTTTGTGAAATACCTTGCATGAGCTGAGAGAGGTGTGTGAAAATTCAAGCAGGGGAAAATAGCAAAAATTTGTTAATTTATTGAGGAAGATTGCAAAAATCTCAGCAGAAGGAGCTGCCTCCTTGAGCATAGATTGTCTCAGGGAAGTGTTTCAGTTTTTGGTGTCTGTTTTCCCATTCTGTTGTACAGTGAGAATGATCGCATTTACCTACCTACCTACATTGAAAAGGCTATGGACAGCGTAAACCTTGTTTACATTCAGATTTTACTATTTACAGATCAGGATAACAGACACAGAGAGGTTAATTGATCTTTCCTGGTCTCCGTGTGGTCTACTCAAATAGGCAGGGGCCTGAGAGCCAGCCTTGAGTTGAAATCCTGGGTCTGATGTTGACTTACTTTGTAACCTTGATTCTTGCAAGTCTTCTGTTTACCCAGATATAACAAAGGTGAATAATAATTTACCTCCTATATAGGGGTCTTGTAAGACCTAACTAAAGAATGTTTATAAATTGCTATGTAAGAGCAAAATATTAAGGACCCTTAGAGGCAGAAATAGAATTTTAATGGTTCCAGCCCTGTCCTTGTTCCTCTGTATCTGTGGTTCTCCACCCTAACAGTTTCTTTCCATGACTCCTGAGTTTTCAACAGATAACCACTATGGGTGGGGGGTGCTGCTGGGTGAGGGAATGAGTGATGTTGGGTGGGAAAGGTGGAGAAGGTAGGGATGGTGTGTTCTAGGATGCTATAGCTCATCCCTTCTCTCCCAACCACTGCCTGCTATTTGCTCTGTTTTGGAGAAGTGCAGCTTCCAGATGCTGTGAGCTGCATGAACAGCCTGGCTGTGGAGTCCAGGCAGCCAACTCCACAGCATCTTGAAGAGGCAATTTCTGCAATATTGAGCGTGGGGTGCAAAGGAAGTGAGGGATAGCTACGGTGGGTCAGAATAGCGTCAACAGGAGAAGAGAGCAAACTTCTCCTTCCCTCTCCAGTGCTTGTCCTCTTTGGGCCCTATTGCCTGCCAGTTTTAGACCGGCTGAACTTTTTATTCTGCTTGCAGTGTTCTTGTAGCCGTGTTGGTCCCAGGACATTAGAGAGACAACATAAGTTGGTCCAGTAAAAGATATGACCTCACCACCTTGTCACTCGCTCTCTCTAGCAGGGGTGATTTTGCTGTGAGCCAATGATCAGCCTCTTGCAACTCCCTACTCAGTTCCACCCCACAGGCTGAGAATCACTGCCCTAGAGTAGGGTTTCTCAACCCATGGGTTGCGACTCAAAATTGGCTTGCTAGTATGTGTCCAAGTGTTGCGGGGCTGGCTGGGCTTGGCTCCCCACTCTGGGCTTTACAACCTGGTCATATTACCATTCAGGTTTCGCCCAGCTGTCCCTCTGTCATGCCCCCCGGGGAGGCAGGATTAGGTCTGGAGGCATTTTGGGAGGTCTTTGGGTCACAACAGACCATCAAGGTTTACAAATGGGTCCTGAGCCAAAAAAGAGTGGAGAACCACTGCTCTAGAGCATGTGGTTGGCCCCTCGAGGGGGTAGTGATGGTGACCTCCTGGAAAATGTGCTCCATTATTCCTGTTTGAATTTTTGTACAGTTTTTTATTTTCATCCTGGTAAAGAGTGGGTCAGTAAATTTGTTGTGGGGCTGATACCATGTTTGTAATAGGACTAAATCAGCCCTGTGAAACTTTCTCTTGACTCATTTTAGACAAATAGAATAGAACTGTACATGAGTCCTCACATAAAGAAATATTCCTAACGTTATCTAAGCTAGAATGTGGGTTAGAATTTTAAACTCCAGTCCCTTTGCCTTTTTTTGAATGGGATGTGGGGAACAGACTAATTTGTTCTGTGCTGGATGCAGAAGACAGAGGTAGATGCCAGAACAACCCTCTTTCTTTTGTATCCAGCCACACACAACTAAAAGCCAGACAAAAAGATACCAATGTTACACCCTGTGAATGAGTTCTTCAATCTAAGGAATTTCATGATGTGTGTGTGTGTAGATAGCAGGGCCGGCTCCAGGGTTTTGGCCGCCCCAAGCAGCCAAAACCAAAAAAAAAAAAAAAAAAGCCGTGATTGCGATGTAAAAAGAGCCGCGATCGCGATCTGCGGCGGCAATTCGGCGGGAGGTCCTTCACTCCCAGGCGGAGTGAGGGACCGTCCGCCGAATTGCCGCCGAATACCTGGAACTGCCGCCCCGTCCGGAACGGCCGCCCCAAGCACCTGCTTGAGAAGCTGGTGCCTGGAGCCGGCCCTGGGAGATAGATATTTAAGACTTCATCCTGATTGTTGAATTAACAAGGGTGCAAATGTCCCGGTGCAAATGCCCCAGTGCATGAACTGCAGACAGTTCGAAATTTGTAAGTCTCCCCATGTCGTCTTCTAGTAGTACAGAAAAAGTTAACATAATTTACTTAGCTTTTCTGAAGCTTATTTCTCCTGATTTTTGGGTTTGCTCTGCAGCACAAAGCAGTGAAACAGGGAATTTATCTGGCTCCCTATGGAATCCCTGTGTGCAAGGGGAATTCCTGAGTGGTGTAGAGCTGTTAGTTACTCTACAAGACCTATTTTCCCAGCCCCTAGCTCGGGATGTTCTCAGAAGAAAAGGGGACTATGGGGCTGTCGGCAGCCAGGTGTAACTTACATCAGCCCTAAAGTTACTTCAAGTTATGATGGGGACTAAACTTGTTCCTAGAAACTCCAATTTCAAGGGAACATGTCTAAGAACTTGTCTATACAGAGAATTAGTGCAAGGCAAGCTGGGGTATAAATCTACCACACTCTAGCATGCCATGCAATAAGTTGCCATGTGTAACCTGCTACCACACACTAAAAGTTGTGTAGTGCGCTTTGACCTACTGCTGAAACAGCAGGTAGGTCAAAGTGCACTAGTGGAGCAGAAGGGTCCATACAGCCAGTTACTATGGTGTATATTCACTCCCCAGCTGGCCATGTATTAACTCTGCATTTAGACAAGGCATCAGACACAGTGGAGGATCTAAACCATTGTCTATTTCTCTTTTGGGGTGAAGATAATTCTTAGTCTATTCCTCCAAATGTCTTTTTAAAACACACACACCTACCTGCAAAATAATTTTTCAATTTTCCTCCCATTTAATAAAGTCTCTTAAGTGTTGCCTGCTAGAATCAAAGACTCCAAGAACAGCGAATGCAGCGGGTGACTCACTTCAGAAAGGCAACCCTCTGCAACTTTGTTATCAAATGAAGGGAAAAGATCCAATTAAGAGGTTTCATTGGATTCTGGGGGAGGAGGAGTGAGCCTGTAAAATGCAAAATGCATCTAAATGGTTTTCCAGTGTAGTTAAAGTGTTAGTGCTCACTGCAGTGTCTCACTGAGGCAAAATGTAAAAGAACACAGCAGTAGTTGCCAGCTCTGAAGGGATTAAGAGACACTTTGACTTTAGCTCCATTAAGTCCGGTTAAAGCAGTTGGTTCAGGACTGTAGATTTCAAAAGACACATGAACCAGTATGGGGAGGGGAGTTTGAATTCAAAGTTAACCATTAGAACCAATAATATTAACTGTTTACCTCCTGGGAATTTCAAGAATTTATTTCCTCAGTTGCTATGGGAAGCCCTAACCCTGAGAGAGTCTCTAGCTGGTCCTGAGAGGAAAGAATTAACAAATTCTGCTAGACTTTACTGGATTTTTTTATATGACATTTGACTTTAGACTTCCTGGTACTCGGATTCTTTTTACATCTCTCTTGGGAGATAATCTTTTTTTTATTTTTAGTGCCTTTTGAGCTGTGTAGTTTTAAAACATTTTAATGGCACAAGCATTAATTTCTCTTAAGTGACCACAGTTTAAACCTCAAGTAAGACATGGGTTCAGTCATTTGCTTTTAAAATCATTGGTCCAGATTCCGATCATTATATACGAGTGTAAACCCACTGAAAGCAGCCGTGTAACTCAGGATTTACACTGGTGTAACTGAAATGAGAATCTGCCCTTTTGCATTTACCATTCATTGTTTTTACATGGGTGTGTTTCTAAAGCATGTTTTCCTCATACTTTTATGGTCTCAACAAGAAAATAATACAAAGAAATGCAGAGTTCTTGGGGGTATTAAAACTTATTTTTGTCATGATTACACTAAAATACTCATTAATGACAAAGGATATGAAATAGTCTCTGAAATATCTCCTTGAAATATAAGGTGTGGCAATAGAAGAAATTACCTGTGATATAACTCTTTGATTTATTTCCATTCGATATCCAGGTGACCTGGAAAGACGTCTACCAGAAGACACTGGATTTCAGAAAACGACAGACCCCAAATCCGTGCCCCCGCTTTGTCATGGGGTGGAATTCCAGTTCCAGAGTGTGGACCCAAAATACCAAAATGACTTGGTCTCCAAGAGCGGCAATGATGTGTATCCTTACCCAAGCCCTCTTCATGCTGTGGCTTTACAAAGCCCACTTTTTTCTCTGGTGGGGGTACCATTGGAAACAGACAACCACTCTTCCCCCAGTAAACCCATGCCTAGTGTCACAAGTCCTAGCTTGA
This sequence comes from Terrapene triunguis, assembly GCF_002925995.2. Taxonomy (NCBI): domain Eukaryota; kingdom Metazoa; phylum Chordata; order Testudines; family Emydidae; genus Terrapene; species Terrapene triunguis. The sequence goes on from NW_020664436.1 coordinate 27,060,563, forward strand.
TTAGGACTAGGCCAGTCATTGAGGCCAGGCCAGGGGGTTATATCAACAAACTGCTGCAGCTGACAAGATGCAGAGGGAACAATCATGCAGATGCCAGTGAGAGGGTTTCAACAAAGAGCCAGCCATCCACAGTGCCCCAGAGACTCATTATAACCCCCAGCACTGGTGGAGTGAAAATTAGCAGCAGCAGCAGCAGCCAGCTGGAAAAACAAGGGAGCTCTCTGGAAGGTAACAAAGCTGAAGGGAAACTGCGGAGGGAGGTGCCTGAAGGGGAATGTGCCAAGCAGCAGGGGACTGTTCACTGTGTGAATGTAGAGCAGCCATCCACCCTGCCTGACCCAGAGTCATCAGCTGTAAATAGTTGTTACCCTGCCAAGTCAACAGCCAGAGGCTCTGCTCTGGCAGAAGCAGTGGGGAGAGGCCTGGAGCACAGTTCCTCCTGCTCACAGATATGCTACGAGGTCTCTAGTCCAGGTATCTTGAACACTAAAGCTATCCTTCCCAGAAAGCCTAACAGAAGGTGCAGCACCCTCAAGCTGGCTAATGCGGGGGGTGATGAGCCAGTGACTCAGAGTGAATTTGTTCACGCCCAGTTTGTCCCTGCAGAATCCCATCAAGTCAGAGTGAGGTTTGCCAGCTCCAAAATGAAGTCTGTGAAGGTTAAGAGAAGGAACAGTGAGAAGGTGCTAAGGCCTGGGAAGCAGACCCTTTGTGCAGAAAAGTCAAGGGGAGCCCATGGAGCTGCCAGGCTGCCTGTTGAGTGGAATTTGCCTCAAAAACAGCACGGAGGAAAGAGCCTTGTCAGGAGATCTACATACGCTGGAGAGGTTACTGGCAGGTCTTGTTCAGAGTCCAGCCTATTCCCCGTGCAATTCCGAATCCCCCCAGCACCATCCAGGCCTGAACTTTACCGGGCATCTGCTAATGCACTGTATTCTCTTGAAACGGCTTACATAGACACAGCCACCAAGAAAAAACAGCGTAAATGGCAGTCCACTGTGGAGATCTCAGCAAAGACTCACCTTGCCAGCCTCTCTAGTGGCTTTGGCCTAGGGCCACCAAGACAGCCAGTAAGGAGAGCAGGGGTCCTGCGTACTGTAAGCATGAGGGCACGTTCGAAGCATCACCGCCATGGAACATATGCCAAAAGCGAGTCAGACCATTCTGAATACTCCGCTGAATGTGCTTCCCTTTTCCACTCCACCATTGCAGAGACCAGCGAAGGCGAGGTCAGTGATTACACAACCAACTGCTTTGGGGACAGCGAGTCCAGTGAAAGTGATTCAGAGGGCAGCAGCAATAGCAGCAGCCTCACTCTTGACTATGATGATGCCGATGAAAGCGAGTTGGTCTGGCCCGAAGCTTCTGTCAGGCAGCCAGCAGCTGTCCAGGCCTCTTCCAAGCCTCTTCCCCCCATGCCCAAAATCTGTCGCATCAAAGCTTCAAAGGCACTGAAGAAGAAGATTAGGAGATTCCAACCTGCCAGTCTAAAGGTTATGACCATGGTTTAAGTGAGAGCAAGCATCTGTTTATCCCAATGAGATATCATGCTGGCTCTGGCTCATTTACAAAACAAAAGGACTTATGCTCAAAGAAAAGGACAGTTTTAAAGGAACTCTGAACAACCTCCAGATCCACATAAGGGACCTTTTCATTTGCTAATGGCCATATATTTGACCCTGTATCTAATTTCCTCTTTTGCCATGTAGTCTGTAAATATGTATTTGTGTATATAGCGTGATGCCTTTTCTTCCTATACTTCAGAGGTCACTGCAGTTAAAAACGAGGTGGCAAGCCCAAACAGCCTCGTCCATAAGATTTTCTGGGGAAGGCTTTTAGTGTCTGTTGCCCACGTGCACCCACAGAGCTTCCCCAGTTTGAGATACAAAGGCCTCCCAAGAAGGGCAGCTCGTCCCCAACTGAAGATACTGAAGCTTCCCTACACTAAGGATCTCTCCACAACCTGAGATGTGAGTCTTCTCCCAGTGAGACACCTATGCACTCCTCCTATTAGCCACCCATCTTTTCCTGTGCCCATCTGGTAGAGAACTAGAGAGCTCTCCTTGGTTTCCTCCACATTAGGATGGACCATTCCCACACCAGCCCCGGTCACTAGGAGGCCGGGCCCCTTCTTCAATAGAAATAATTAAAGTTTGAGAAGAGGGGATGTATTTGTGAATAAGAACAAGATTTTGATTCTGTTTCTGTTTACAAAATTGAGGGCAAAAAATAAGGTTTAAAACCCCCTTTTATGTTATTTCATTTATTCATGTGTTTTTTGAATGGGCGAAAGAATGTTACGAATGCTCCATATCCTAGTGTGCAAATAGCTGGGGCTGAGAGCACAATAACTCTGCCCCTGCGGTTGCAGACTCAATAAATGCTATTTAATATACTCCAGAAAACTGTTACTGTCTGGCTTCCTGAAAGAAAGCGATTCAGTTTTATTAGCAGCTGATCTGAAATGCAAAGGTTCTAAAGGGCCAATGCTTGCCAGCGGTACCAAAGGAAAACAAAGAAAAGTCCATGGTTTCACTATGATTTTGTGTGTCTGTTTTTCCAGACAGGGTGTTTCTCAGTCAAGGGTTGCTAGAGTTTGGTTGACCTTTATCACTAACCCTTTTGGATCTGTAGTTTAAGAATCCTTGGGCCTGTAGTCCACTATATGCTGATGGAATGAGTTAACTACTTAGGGGAAAAAAAGGACTTGCACTCAAGGGTTAATGTTGATAATATATTAAAATACATTTTAAACAAAATCGAGACATATACAGAAAACCTTCCTGGTTTTGAGTGCACTCCCATTCTATGGGCTGCAGGAGACAAGTCTTTCCAAGCAGCTACTCTGAGGTCTGCAATACCTACCAAGTGGAACCAGTGTGATTTCACTTTTTAACTAGGGAGAGTAAAAGAAACTTACATATTGACATGTGAATTTACCAGTTAAAGATGAAGCCAATTGTACTTCGCATTTAAAAATGAACATATTTAAACTGTAGGCTGACATTAAATGTTTCTGTGACTAGAACTGTGTGTTTCTATTTTAGACAAAGTGGTGTAAAAATGTAAGCAATTTTTGGTAGTCAAAGCTAGGCTTTGATGTTTACACTCCAGTAAGACAAATGGGGGAATTTCACGCTTCACACTTGGTGTTATATTGTGTCAGTGTGTCTGGCTACAGAACAAACAAGATGATTTATGGCATGATGGCTTTCTTCAGCACCAGAGGTACATTTTTCATAAAAGCTTTGATTCTGGAGAACATTGGAAAAGTTACATAAGGAACTTTAAATACATGGATTTTCCTCATGTGTGGGTTTCTGTTGCTTCTACTTGGAAGAAGATCATTGTCCATTCCTTTGATTTAAGCCAGTTTAGTTTCAACCTGCAAGAGCATCCTATCTTTGTACCAGATCACAATCTCATTATCACATACGTTGAAAAGTACATTGCTGCCCCCTCACATTCATACACAGAAGTAGATACTTTGAGATATGTTGCAAAGTACTCTGTACATCTGAGTCTATAAGATAGTTCCATTAATAACACTCAAGGTGCTTTGATTTTTGAGTGAACAGCTCTAAAAAATATTAGACTGACAAATATTTTGAAGTGCTTTATGTATATATTTAAGTAGCGTGAAAACTGGACAGCGTATACCATAAAGACTAAAAACATGTTATCAAATATATTCTGCAAGCACAATGCATTTTATAAAAAAATATAACTAACCAAGAGGCTGCCACCACAGAGTTGGGTGCATTTTGGTGCATGAAGTGCCCTATTTTGGATGAAAAACAGCAAGGTTGCATGACAGGTTCCATTCTAACTCCCATTTTCACTCATTCAGAATTTTCTGAAACTCTTCCCTTTCAGGTTCATATCTTTTATGCTTGGCCTGTTCCCAAAGGTGAATTTTATGGAAAATTTTTAAGTGGTTTTGAGTACTGTGTGTATATGGAAAAAATGGCCACACTACTGCAACTGAGTACATGCAAGCATATACCTTCACCCATTCCATGACTTCATTGGGTCTCTCTGTGTGGGCTTAGCCTTAACACCTGAGTTCACTCCATAACATGATCAGGACCTATATACACACTCTTCCCTTCATAAAAATCTTACGACTTGTTCTTAAGCATCTCTCTTGCTGAAATGGCATTGGGGAGTTTGTTTTCTTAGGTTAATAACTTTTTTTTTTTGCTATCTGTGCCATGGCATTATTTTTGACTAGAGATCAGTTCATGAACCTCTTGACTTTTTTTTTTTAAGTTTGAGGGTTCAGAAAACTAGTCTAAACTGACGTATTTATTTTTCTGTAATCTAAACCCATCCCCCCTAAAAAAGAGGTTAAAGTAAAAAACAACAAAAGGCAAGGAAGAAAGAATCCTAGCCTGTGTGTTGGGAAGAAAAAAGTACCTCATCAAGTTAAGGCTGGCTCAAATGGGTGCTCTATAGACAGTAAGTATCTCCTTAGTGGAATTTGAACACCAGTAACTCTAGGATTCAAGTTCAACTTTCAAATCTACGATGGTCAAAAGTTGGACCATCCATCCCTTTTTTGTCTAATCCTGGAATTGTCAATGCTAGGGGTTTTTTAAAGTGTAAGAAAGTCAGCATTGGAATAACTTAAGATGCCAAGGGGCCAGAAAAATGGTGTAGTAAGACCCCCAAGCAACTGAAAGTTATGACTTTTCACGCTTTCTATTGACTCCTTGGCATATACATTACACTAATGCAATATCCTTTACATATCACCAGAGTGTGCACAAGTACCTTTAAGGGACTCTGTCTGATTCTCCACTGCCTTACACCTTGTGTAGTCAAATCAGAATCGCACAAGTGGTAACATTTTGCATCCACTTTGCGGTTGTGCAAAGGACTACACGGGGTAAGCCAGTGGAGAATCAAGCCTAAAAAGTCTAGTTAGTAAGAAGGGGTAGAGCAGGTCTAAGTTAAGTATCACCTTTGAATTTGGTCCAGTGAGTGAGCATGCATGTAGCAGAGATTGTTTGAATGAGTGTGACAAAGAGAATGTGAGGGGGGAGATAGGAGTGTGAGAAGTAGGAGGAGAGAGAAAAGGGAGAGTTGACTGAAGACTAGAAAGCGAAAGGAGGTCTGAGCAAAGGAGAAAGTTAAGAAAATAAGACAAAAGCATAAAAAATTCATAGACTTCGAGGCCAGATGGTACCATTATCGTCATCTCGTCTGACCTGCCTATCACAGGCCATAGATTTCACCAGGTTTTCTGCAAGAACAGAAAACCCATGGAAGAGGAGAGAGCTCTGAAGCAAAAGGAGACGAGCAAGAAATAAGGAAGGACTCTAAGCAGAGGAGTTGGTTTTGGGGTTTTTTAAGAGCTGGATCTGCAGGTACAGGGTTAAAAAAGTACAATGAAGGGGTTTGGGAATGAGAGAAACCAGCCAAGAGGACACCAAGGCGGGGAGTCCCATTTCTCTCCTCATTCTCTTTAATATAGCTTCCCACCAATTTTATTCTGAAAGGGAAGAGGTGGATTCTTTTGGTTGAGAAAAAGGAAAGGGGTGAATAGGCAATCATTGCTCCCAACTCCTCTATATGTTTCCCTGACCCCTATTCTATTTCTGTTGTATTCAGGTTCTTATACCTCAGGGCTGGGCTACACTGGAAAAGTAGATTGACCCAGCTATGTCACTCGGGGCTGTGAAAAATCCACACCCCTGAGCGATGTAGTTAAGCCAACCTAGGTTCCGGAATCGACAGTGCTAGCTACTGCCTCTGGAGTATGTGGATTACCTATGCGGACAGAAGAACCCCTCCCATTGGCATAAGTAGCATCTACACTGAAGCTCTACAACAGCACTGCTGCAGTACTGCAGCTGCACTGTAATAGTGTTTCAAGTGTAGACAAGCCCTTACGCATCACTGCAGTGCCTGAACACCTTCCAGAAGCGCAGTAAGCAGCGTGGCTATATGTCTGTCACATGTTCTTTATTCTCTCATCCTCCCCTGGGGGAGAAAAATGTACAGTGGACTGTCTTGTTTTGGTAGGGTTTATGTTTTGGGGGTGGGGGGTAATATACATGTTGCTATGTGATTATGTTAGAGAAGGCAAGGTCAAACAAATGCATTTGAAGCAGAAGGTGGTAAGGTTTCTCCTGAATCCCACCTTACCCAATTCACAACAGGTAATACCCACTAGTGTATTCTCTCTTTGAAAACCTGGGCAAGCTGCAGTAGATTGAAATAGCTCAACACTTCCTCTGAAACAGAATCACAGATTGTAAGACCCCAGTCGCCCTGACTATTTAAGGCTCCATGCTGCAAGATGGTGAGCCCTCTCAGCTCCAGATGAAGTCAATGTGAATTGAGGATGCTCATTAGGATCAAGCCAATACACAATAAAAACATTTCCACTTTTGTGTTCCTCACAAAGGAAATCCAACAAATCCTCTTCCCATATGTTTCTTCAGTAATGTAATGCTCTGAAAGAATGCAAAAAATGTCAAGAATACTTAGTAATTCACTTAAATGTCTAGCACTGAGCCTGCTGCATTTTAAGGGTGAGAAATGTGTCACTTCTACAGTGATTTTAATTAGCAAATGTGTAGTTCAAATGGCTGTGGTAGAAATAACTTTGTGTAGCTCTCCTGGTGCAACAGCTAACATCTATTGTTGTTACCAGACACCTCCACTGAATCAGGATCATCCATCAGTGAAATGTATGGAGCAGTTCAAGAGCTGCCTTTGTCAAAGACAGAAATTTACACTTAAGGATGGGAGCAAATTGCCCATAGCCATCAAAAAGGAAGGAGAATTAAAGGAGCTTTAGAAGGAATTTACAGTACAGAACACAATGATGAATGTAATGACTTCATTAATTCATTTATTGCTTTAATAATGTTGGCATTAGATAATTACAGACGCTCTTGGCCTTGACACAAATTATTTTTCCTTTAGATTAAGTGTGTTTATGTATGCTTCAAACATAATGCTGAAAGTTTTCAAGTTCACACCAGGACTAGAGCTCATTCCCAATGTCTATGCTGTGAGGCAGAATCAGGAAATATCTATCCTATTATAAAAAGAACAGGAGTACTTGTGGCACCTTAGAGACTAACAAATTTATTAGAGCATAAGCTTTCGTGGGCTACAACCCACTTCTTCGGATGCATCATG
>NW_020664436.1:27068120-27108547 GCF_002925995.2 Terrapene triunguis
CATGATGCATCCGAAGAAGTGGGTTGTAGCCCACGAAAGCTTATGCTCTAATAAATTTGTTAGTCTCTAAGGTGCCACAAGTACTCCTGTTCTTTTTGCGGATACAGACTAACACGGCTGCTACTCTGAAACCTATCCTATTATAAGTGCCATCCTTCAGCTAAAACCTTAGTCTGAGGTTGCTTCTGGTCCACTAAGGTGCCTATTCAAGTGGAAGGTAATAGATCCCTTGGTACTCTTTGAAAACAGGAGAGGTTAACTTGTGTGCGGGCCAACTTCCTTTCAATAAGTGTTGGCTTCTGGATTCTGCTGGCTTCCACTGGCATAACCCTGGGTACAGAATCCCCAGTGGTGCAAAGTCTGCCTAGGGAAGGCTTGCAGAGAAACAAGGTGCCCACAATCTCTGCCTCTGTCAGGGGACCTGGATCCAGCCAGCCACTTCCCATAAGAAGACAGCACAAATCAAGGACGTTAGGGTGGCTAGGGACTGCACTGATTCAACACATCATCCAGGCAACCTTCATTGTCAGGGCTCCTATAAAGGGAACGACAGTGCAAAAACCATAGGCACTACCTCAGGAAGATTCCTCCCAAGGCACAGTGAGCCCTCTGGCACAGAGGGTGCAATTTGAACCCTGGGTTCCACCCAGGATGAATCCAGTCCTCTGCAAATCATACCCTACCAATAAAATTGCTTTGAGACGTGCAGCTTGTGTACAGGGCCGGATTAACCTTTTGTGGGCCCGGCGCCAAACATATTTGTGGGCTCCCATGGAGGCAATGGAGCATGGCGCGGGGAGGTCAGTCCCCGGAGTGAGAGGCCAGCCAGAGGCAATGGGGCATGGCATGGCAGGGCAGCCCTGCTCCGCCCAATGCGAGGGCACTATTTACAAATTGGCAGTTGCCAGACACAGAGTGACCTGCCTGGCCCTGTGCTGCCAGCATGCCCCTTCCCCTCTGGGATGGGTCTATGCCACACCACACAGCCTCCAGTGCCCCATGACTCCCTGTGGCCAGCACCCCACCAGACCCACCCACAAATGCACAGTGCCCTGCACAACACCACCCCTGCCCACAGCCCCACCCCAACTGCCTAGCATCCCCCAAAGAACCCCCACTCCCTAGTGGTCCAACACACACAGATCCTCTCCGCCCCTTCACAGCCCAGCACACCCCCCCACAGACCCACTCCCCCAAGCCCTGCCTCCCAGCTGCACTCACCGGCTCTGCTGGAAGGCAACTGTCTGCTGGGCTGAGCCGGCAGCGCTGCCAGGGCTGGTCCCAGAGCTGCGAATTGCTCTGGCCCCTAGGGAGTGGCGCGATCAGCCAGGCCAGGACCTGCCCCGGCTCGGATCCCTCAGGATGCACTTGCCTGGAGGGGCCCAGCCAAGCCCGCCACATTGTTCCCCCCACACACACCTGGCTGAGACTGGCCAGGCTTTTGCACCAGTCCCAGGCAGCTCAGCTCTGGGGAGACAGGTGGGGCTCCACAGGTGGTGGGAAGCAGAGATTGTCCAGAGCCAGAGGTGCACTGGGGTCTGGCCAGGGAGCTGAGAGGAGCAGGGGGGTGGGACCAGGGGGCGGAGAGGAGCCCTTGGCCAGCCGGCGGGCAGGCCGAAACAAGCAAGTGGTGGGCGGGGGTAGTCAGAGGGGTCTCGGGGCGCAGTGCAAACAGAGCAGGCCATGGCCTCGTCTGGGCATGGGCCCAGCTCCATGGAGCCACTGGAGCCATTGTAAACCTGGCACTGCTTGTGTATGTACATTGAACTATAAAGCCATCTTGAAAACCCTAAAAATTCTGCATTTCTGAAATTTGCCATGGAGCAGTATACAATTGCCTAGCTCTATACATCCAGCCATTATCCTTTACAACTCAGCATTTACCCACAGACACTACATAGTGGGATCTGGGATACCACGGTTATTTCCTATTCTGTGTACAGGGAGCTGTTGTGGCACTTCAGGTATAAGTGTATAGAGGTCTGAGTAAATGCTCATGTAATGCCAACAGACCCCAGTGGTCAGCGGGCAGAACTGAGTCTGGGACCTTGGGAGCTTAGTTCATGAGCATCTACCGCATGAGCTAAAAGCCAATTGGCTCTTACCTAAGGCTGTCGACAGGGCCGGCTTTAGGCCAATTCCACCAATTCCCCCGAATCAGGCCCCGCGACTAAGAGGGCCCCGCGCCCAGTGGCAGGGCCGCCGGGGGGTAGCGGGGAAGAAGTGGCCGAGAATCCCTTCCCTGGCTAGAGGCTCCTTTTTAATTTTTACTCACCCAGCGGTGCTCCGGGTCTTCGGCGGCACTTCGGTGGCAGATCCTTCAGGCGCCGAAGACCCGGAGCGAGTGAAGGACCCACCACCAAAGACTAGGAGCGCCGCCCGGTGAGTAAAAGCCCCACGTGTTTTTTTACGTGGTTTTTTTTTTTTTTTAGTCATCCCTGACGAGGCCCCATCAAAACTATTTGAATCGGGCCCCGCACTTCCTAAAGCCGGCCCTGGCTGTCGAGCAGACTCATTTAACTCTTTTTCTCAGTGGTCTTGGTGCCACTAGATGGGACAGACCACCACATGCAGAAGGTGTGTGGGTTACACTCAGTTCATTGTTTTTGTATTGATATTTTTCAAACTTAAAATCATTGTTATTTTTCCAATTTCACTGCAGTGCTGATGATTTCTAGAGTAAGAGCTGCTACAAGAGCAGAAGTCTAACCTCTATTAATTCTGTTAAGTCTGTATGTTATTATAACAGACTGTTGTTGACTAAGATTGATTTTTTTAAAAAGGATCCAGCATTTTCCCCTTCACTGTCAGCTGGTAGGTAGATCAGCATTTGTAAATAAAGACACAGTAGTTCAAATCCATCCTTGGTGTAACTTCATTGAAGTCAATCCAGGGATGAATTTAGCCTATTGCGTGCAAGTCTTAAGATGCCAGTGAGTGGGGATGATTGGAATAACAGATGGAAAATGAGAAGAAGGATTTCAGAACATTCTTTCTTTAATGGGCCACAGTCTAGAGAAATATCAACACTTATTTGTGGCTTCTCTGTGGGAAAGGCCTCCATTGGGTCACATATATTTGTGGTAGAGTGAGGGCGGTAATAGGGCTGTACTAGAGACATTTTTCATATTCATTTCTGTTTTGGAAAATGCAAAATCAAGTACAGAAACGAGTCTCAGTAAATTGTAAGCCTCCCCATCCCTACAAGGCCACAAACCTATGAAGACACTACAGACCTATTAATTTTGCAGACGAGGCTACCCAAAATCCCACAGGAAACCTAAGGCCAAAAATTGCAAACTCAGGTATCTAAAATCAGGCACCTTGACTTCAGTGGGAGCAACACTTCTAACAACCAGGTCATTTATTTTGGGTACCAAACTTTATGCACCCAAGTTAGAAAATATCAGCCTAACAGTCCTTCGAAAAGATCCATGATATTTCCGCATGCTCCTTGATGCTACATCAGTCCACACACTCTCCAAATGCCTTTAAATTAACTCCTACTCCATGGTGCCAGAGGTTTAGAATGCTCAGATCCTTTCCAATTAAAAAAAAATCACAGAGGACCCTTTGAAGCACTTACACCTTTGGGGGAACAGCTTCTTATTATTCAACAGCTACATGTTCCAGACATCTCGCAGGTGGTCAGCAGCACAATTCTAAGCCAATGATCCAAACTAAAACTAGCAGTGGGCAAATTCAAACAAATCCAGAGGTTCAGTTCTGAGAAGAACCCTCATGTCTGGATGCTTAGCTGAGCTTCATGGATCAATATTGGTAGAATAGCTTTTTGTGCAGCAGTTCAGCTTGTTACAGGCTGGGAGCTGGAAAAGTAGAGTCACAGGAAAATGAGGGGAAAAGGTGAGTTAACTTTTCATCGCCTCAGAAAGTTTGGTTCGGTTTGATATCGGGGTGAAGGGTTGGCTGGGGAAGTTGTTATTTTATCAGAATGTATTTTCCAAGCCCTACCTATTTATGCACCCTCTGTACAGTGCTTTGGAAATGTGCCCTTACCACTGTGTTTTAAGCAGAAAGAGGTTGAGCTTCAAGAAAAAGTAAAAGTTAAAGAAAATATAATTGTTCTATCTCCATACTGAGCATACTGCCTCCCTGGTACATTCCAGGCTGTCTTAGCAACAGACACGTTGCAGTTTACAGTGCTAGATTGTTTCTGAAGCGTAACTGAGGCTAAGTCAGTTCAATTTTGAGATTCCAGCCATGGGGTTCTTAGCTTTTGCCTGAGGCAATTAACTTATTTCCTGTCTTTGCTATTAAAATTAAGACTTAGAAAAGTTAGTTCTCTATTCCTCATTGGGAAGGTCACCTGATTTGACCCTGAGTCACTTCACTTGGCCACACAAAGGCAATAGCAGAGACAGTTGCAACCAATGTGACAATTGGTAGCATCTTAATATGTGACTTGGAAAATATTTTTTTAACCTTTCTCCATAGTAAGGAGGTGAAAGAAGGTAATTGCTGGGGATATAACCTAAGTATCCCATGCTGACAGCATTGGAACTAGACAGATTCCCAGTCTCAATTGCTCCATAAGCATTTTATTGCATTGGGCTAAATGAATGGATTTTGTGTTCAATGGAGGAAGGGGATTTGCCTGTGTGTGCGTGCATATGTGTGTAGTCCTCTTCAAAGCCATTGCTTTGGAAGTAAAGCAGAAAGGACTCTGGGCTACAAAGGGATGCTTATGCTTCTGTATCATCACATTATGATTCTGGCTATATTATCAAATGAAATGAATCCCTAGTGTTAAAAGCAGGGAGAATAAGGGGAAAGGAGGTACAACTGACCAAAAGTAGAATTGTGCAAAGTTTTTACACACTGAAACCAGTCAATTTTTTTTTTACAGACGTGAGCCAATTTGACCAAGGATTGAGAGCTTTTCTTTGAGAATGAGCTGAATTTCTAGGAGATAATTCTTGCAAGATTTCTAGCCCAGTTTTGCAGCCCAAGTGGTTCAAATAAGCTTCCAAAGAGAAATCACACTCTTACTTGCTTATCCAAATTGAACCTGAAGTCTGAATCATTTCAATTTCACCCATTACTAATTGGCACATTAGAAAACACAACCCAAACAGGGCAAAGATGCTATACAAATGTAAAATACTTTTATTAAAATGTGTATAATTGTTGAGAAGTTTTCTCGTCTTTGGTGCTGTTTGTAGGTCTTGTTTGTTCTTGGTGTATTAACTGTTTTTTCCTGAGCCACCTTTGTTGTTGTTACAAAATCATAATTTATTGTTTATTATTTCCATTTCAGTAGTGCCCCAAATATGCTACATGCTTTAGCAGTGTTAATTTCCAATATTCACTATAGATGCTGAACAAGAATTGGGATAAGGAGTCTAAGAGCCCAAAAGAAAGACAAGTTCCACAGTACTTGAAACAAGAAAACCTTTTTCACAATATGGAGATGAGTTAGCATAAAAAAGCACTCCAAAGCTAGCCAGATAACAAGAGAGGACTGAGATAATGACCAGTAGGGCTGGCAAATAGGCAGGGAGATAGATAACAAAGGATATTTTAAGTTTTGTTTTTATTTCAAGGTTAATAATTCTCAGACCTTGTAGTTAGTATGCAAACACCAACAATCTCACATATTAAGTAACATCAGTGTTGTTGTCAAGGAACCATCTGTGTCACATAAATACAAAGGGATTGGAGGCCAAGTATTTGGAGTTATCGAATGACAGATGTGTTTACATCCTCAACAGCCAAAGGATTCTTTCCAAGCTATACCTATGGTGACAGCTGCTCAAGGGATTACATACCTTCCCTCCCTGCCACTCCCCATCAGTACCCCTCCACCCACATTCAATCACATCTCTGTCAGACTTCTCAGCAGCTGGGAATATCTCTTAGATTGGCAAGAGATCATCTCTGAAAGAATTTCTCTTTTCCCCCAGAGACTCATCAAACTGTGAAGATTAACTTCAGTGTGTATACGAAATGTTAATAATGGAATGTTTGGATATCCATCGGCACTCAGACTGCACTGCCTTATCTTTAGAAATGCGTTTTCTGGTCTAGGGTTCATTTCTATGTCACGGGGGTATGCATGTCAAAATACAAGTTAAGGGAGTTTGGGTGTAATTACCCCAGAGGCAGGCATGAGGCTAAACAAACTGCAGAAAAGGACAGAAGACATCTTAGAAATTAGATTGTAGGCTTCCTTGGGGAAGGGCCAGGGCAATTGGACTGATTTTTCCACTGCCTTTCTTCTTGTGGTGTCATTTACACCTGTGCAAAATGCATGTACAATGCTACCACTCTGACTGAGTGGCCTTATGCACCCCTTCGCACTGATATGAATGACCCGACAAGGCAATGGTGAATCTGCCTCCCCCCATGTGTCTGATTCTCCTCTCCCACCAGTTTTGAACCAAGATACCTCCACTGACACCAGCAGAACTACACCTGATTTACACCAGTGTGCGTGGAACATCAGGCCCTGTCTCTTTATTCTATATTGAAAGCACCCTGGGCAGCCATAATGCTAGATGCAAGTGTTAGATAACAATAAAACCACTTTATTTTTTATGGATTATTTCATACAAACTCTATTCCAGAATGTCTCTGCCAATCAAATAATATAATTATGGAATTCAAAAATAGCAGAAGGCAAGAGAAATTAAGAGTAATAGGCCAAAGGGGAAAGGCTTCTTTCAAATGGGATTGAAATGTGATAGAGAACTGATGAGGTGAAGAGATGGAGGGTTTTTTGAATAGCAAGAGCTGCAAATGAGGCCCATGTGAGACTCCAGAGAGGAGTCCTAGTTGAGCAGGAGACACAGAAGGAGAGCAGACAAAGCCATCGTCTTCTAATTAGAATGGAGCAAACCCACTGAAGAATTTAAAACAAGGGTCCTTATTCCTCTTTCATACTAGATCTACAGCAGCGTAACACCACTAAATTCAATACAGTTGCTATTGCATTACATTGGAGTAGCTGAAAGGAGAACCAGGCCCCAACGTAGCGAGTTTGAACTGGATCCTGAAAGTAAAAGGAAAAGACTAAATATCTCTGAGGAGGGGTGAGGCAAATGAACATCACTGTACATGTAAGATGATGGACAGTAGCATTCTGTTCAAAACAAGGCTCAACCAAGATTTCTCAAATCTGTTGGGTTTTGTCTACACTAGGATTATTTTCAGCACTGGTTCAGCTCTGCCTGTTCCTGGCATCTGTTGTCAGCAATGGGTAAAATTCCTAGTGTAGGAAGACTATAGACTTTGGGGACTGGTGGTTCAGGGACTGGTGATGAGATATAGATTTTTTAATCTCTGGGCCCCCCTGGTTCCTGTCTAGAGTAGGCAGACAATTTAACATTTTCATCCATGGCCAATAATTTGGGGTGCCTTGATTTTTGGTTGCCCAATGTGAGACATGCATCTTTTTATTGTTCCTTGTGGCTTAATCCAACTCCTACTGAAGTCAAAGAGAGTCTCTCCATAGGCTTTAGTGCAAGTTGGATCAGGCTCTTTAATGGTTAAAAAGTCACCTGTTTTTTTCATCACACTCATGACAAACTGGAATGACCCAACATTGCATTGTCTGTCATGTCTTCTTATAGATTACTTAATGAGGTTGAGCTGAGGTTTTCTTTAAAAAAATTAGTCAAGAAAATAAAAAAGAAAAGAGGAAAATATAAGAATCTGATGGGAAGAAAAAAATAATGTGGTGTAACCCATTTGAATACCTCTGGGGTGGGGAGGTTCACCCCACAAAGAATATTTTGATTTTTCAGCAAAAAAAAATCAAAAACTAAAACTTTTTGGCTTAAAAATTGAAAATTTCTATTACAAAAAATACCCCTGCTGTGCCTCGTAGAGCTTTTAGTTCAGGTGCATTGTGCCCCTGTTGTCCTATATAAACCTAGCTTCCTGGTTGGATTACATATCCCATCATGCACCACACTCTCCCCTGGTGCAGAGCCACCATGGTGCATTAGGAGAGTCCCTAACCACAGTGAATCATGGGAGATGTAGTCTGACTGAGGAACTCAGCCCATAGAAGAAAATGGAGGTATGAGGCACCTGAATTATCAATCCTATGAGGAACCGGGGCAGCAATTCCAAAAATCAATTTTTTTTCCAGTTTTTGTCCAAAAAGTCAAATATTTTCAGTTCAGTTTCAAAAAGTCAACATTTTCCAGAGAAAGCAGACACTTTTCATTCAAAAAAAATCATTTAATCAAAAACACAAGTTCTGGTAAAAAAAAATGTTTGAGGGAAATATTTTGACCAGCTGCATTTTAGTTTAGGGGGCAGGTCTAAATAGAGGACCAGATCTTCAGTTGCAATGGAGCTACACTGATTTAAACCAGCTGAGAATCAGTTCAGGCCCTCTTACTTACAGGTAAAGATTAGGGAGATAGCATTCAGAATAAATAATCTATTTATGAGAGCGTTTCAAAGCAGTCAAATGATGCTTGTTGTGTTCTTTTTTCTACTGAAAATCTCCATAAGGTCCTAACCTGAAGTACTAAAAAGACAGGGATCACCAAACATTGATTTTTCATCTCTTTCACCCTTGTCCCATCCAACTTCAATGCTGGACCAAACACATGAGTAAAATAGATTGAATTATCCTACAATTTATTTATTTCTTAAATCTTGAATACACAAAAGCCAAGAAATTCACAAATCTATAGAAACCACTCATTCTGACTGACAGAATAGCCTATGGCAGTTTATTTTGTTTTGTCCTGTTGGAATTGGATCTTGCTTCTAGATGCCAGTATTGTGCACTGATGAGCTATTTCAGAAGGAAATTGGCTATCTATTGATGAGTAACTGGGAGTTATTTAAGCACTTCTACTGGAAAACTCATAGAAATGTCTTATCCTGTATCGCTCTGTTTTCATTATCTATTGGGTATAGAGCAAAATCAGGACAAATAAGGAGGAGAAGAGAGAAAATAGGAAGACCATGGGGGATTTAATTGGTCTCAGGCTAGCTCAAAAAACCCCCACCATCAAACTGACACTAATTAGTACTCAGCAATAGTTTAAACCAAGGAAATAGGCATACTTTTGCTGCATCACACCTTGTCTCTCAGTGTTTAAGCACTGGTTAGAGGTACTAATGTTAGGTTCTAATGTTGTTCCTCCCCTGACCATGACTTACAAATAAACCAACACTCTCTGCATCACTAGTCCAATGTGGCCACAGTAGGTATACAAAGAGGTGTATTTTAGAGTAATTTGAGGAAGCTGTATTTTACACCTTTGTTACATGCTCATGTAACATATATCGGGAAATAGAGGAAGGGGACATGGGGTACAATTTACTTATTGGTCTTCCAATTTTTCACCAGCTGCAGTTGGTCTCTGCATTTCAATTGCACTGTGCCTGCCAACCTGTGACAGAGCTCCCATTTTCATGTATATTCAAAAAATACTTTGATGCAAAAATCTCCATAGTTAAATCACATTCTTTAATACAACCAGTTGCAAAAACAATGCCTGCAACAAAATGTCCACTAAACTACATTACCCACAAGGCCAAGGGCTTCAGGTCAGGGTTCACATTAACAACTCAGATATAAGAAGTTCCAACTGCTGGCTAGAAAAGAAGTTCCAGAAAAGAAGGAAGATAGCCAAGGTAAGTGGTAGCTTCCTAGCTCATTACCCATGTTACTGAACAGACAAACCCACAGTATGAAAACAACAAATAAGATAAGGCAGCTTTCATGATAAATAACCCACTCCAGTATTTGTCAGCCTTGTCTGGGTTGCCCAGTGTCACATTAGTCTAATTTATTCACTTGTCCCCAGAAAGAACAAACTACTGCTAAATTCAAGTCCTCTTAAAGTTACAGGCCTTTAAATATATTTTCTATTCAAAAACCTCCTTTCCACAGGTTGAATTGTAACAATTTTCAGTCCCTGAATTACCTGTCTCCAGAGTCTCATTCATCAACAAGTTTCTCTAGTTCATTCTGAATCCCCCTCAAATCAGCGGGGCTCTGCATGGGTGCAAAAGTCCAGGGTTGTTGATCCTGTTGCAGGATGAGAGCCTAACAGACTAGGTTCAGTCCACCTACCTAGAAGTTACATACTCTGTTGTCCATTGTCAGTCTCCTGAGCTACACATTCCCGTACTTATGCTTTCAAAGAGGGCTATGCAAAATGATCACCATTCACTTAGAATAATCATTTATGAAATCATATATAGGTGACCTGACAGCAAAACCTCATCTTTAAACACCTCTGAATTTTAAACAAGTTCAGGTTCGAGTCCAAGGTTGCAGCTGGAGCCCACCTCTAGTATTTTTACAGGCATTTGTGAATTTGATCCAGGGCAATACCCTTTTCAGGTGAAATATACGAAATGACAGCCACACCAAATTACATCCTGCCATGAATTTGTCCAGGATGGAAATGTTGCCATTATTCCAGTAAAATTATCTTTTTGCTGTGAAAATCTATTTTTCTTTTTTTCATCCTGCAAAATTTCCCCCTCCTACTTCACACACCCTCATTTATGGTTTATGGCCTGTGTTATACAGGAAGTCAGACTAGATGATCTAATAGTCCCTTCTAGCCTTGCAAATCTCGGAATCTTTTAATCTATTTTGTGTACTGTAATTTATCTTTGTGGGAAATGGTCTGTAGACCTCAGACTCACTTCAGCTTTCTCTGGTGAGCCTGGAAAAACAAATTAGAAGTAGCTCGTCATGACTTAAACCCAAGTATTTATGGATTTAGTGTGCTTACCAGCCTTTGACTGCAGGTAGCTTTAGTTATATGTAGCTCAGGAATTATTGGAAGAAATTGAATGAGATTAACAGATTTGGGGTCTTTAAAGAAAAATATGTTTGTATTAGTAACTTTGGTATAATATTCCAGACTATGTAAAATACAAATACATCTGGATAGGTGCAAACTAGGGCAAATGTTGGTGTTTATGCAGCATTGGTCTGAAACATTGTTGCAAAATATAAGGAAACTCTGGATTAAAATGATGATAAAGAAAAACCAAGAATCTACCAAAGGGAAAAGAGTTTATCCTAAAATCCCCATAATCTTGCTTTTCTTTCCTCCTGTGAAGAGGTGATTTATTATTTGCATTCCGGAGGACAGAAAAATAGGAACAAACTTGTGAAAATGCAGTAGAAGCAATAACACTTAAAAAGCAATCACCTTTCATTTCTAGATTTCCATGCACTTCTGTGTTGTCCTTGTCTAGAGGTCCTTTCCTGAGCCTTTTTCAAGAATCAGTCACTTCACTGTTGGCCAGCACCTTCTGTAGTCACTTACACCACTGCAAAGTGAGTGTAAAACATTATCCTTTTTTAATGATTTTGAAATATTTTGCTGATTTTTTTTAAACATTATTTTTATTTTAGTGTCACTCTGCACTTTCAAGTTCCAGAAGCAGAAATGTCATAATACCTGTTGTTTCCATAGAAAAGGAGATAACTGATACTATTCAGTCTAAATGGTCTTGATCTTAGATTGAAAGAGCAAAAATGAGAGAATTGAAGTAAATTCTCTGAGAGAGAGTGAGAGAGAGAGAGTGCGCGCGAGAGCATACAGGGTGTGAATCCTATAAATGCCTTCACTAAATACACAATGGCGGTTAGTTTCCATAGATTGCAATATCCTTGTAGATTTAAAGGTGCAGTGCACAGTCACCGTCATAGTGATACAATCACTGGAATCAAACAGGAATTAATTCAGTGAAGTCCTATGGCCTATGACGGGGTCGGCAACCTTTCAGAAGTGGTGTGCCGAGTCTTCATTTATTCACTCTAATTTAAGGTTTCACGTGCCAATAATACATTTTAACTTTTTTAGAAGGTTTCATTCTATAAGTCTATAATATATAACTAAACTATTGTATGTAAAGTAAATAAGGTTTTTAAAATGTTTAAGAAGCTTCATTTAAAATTAAATTAAAATGCAGAGCCCCCCGGAACGGTGGCCAGGACCTGGGCAGTGTGAGTGCCATGAAAATCAGCTCGCGTGCCACCTTCGGCACGCGTGCCATAGGTTGCCTACCCCTGGCCTATGTTATACAGGAGGTCAGACTGTATGAACACAATGGTGTCTTCTGGCCTTATCATCCAGATAGCTATGCAATTCATAGATTCATACACCATAACCACAAAGCATTTTGTGGCATATCTGGAAGCTATCAGTAGTGGAGATGCCACAAGAAAGCCTATTTTCACAAGCATTCAGATTCTCCATTGCACTGCATGGTTTACACCAAAGCAAGGTGGGGATAAAATGCTGTCATTCTGAGTCACTAGCTTTTTGCAACCACTTTATACTGGTGTGAATTACTACACAAGGTATAGGAGTACTTGTGGCACATCTTTTTGCGGATACAGACTAACACGGCTGCTACTCTACACAAGGTATAGGGCAATGGAAAATCAGGACCTAGATCTCAGGTCTATTTTGCAGTCTCCAGGGATTTAACTACATGTCTGAATGTTTTGGTGTTTAATGAAATTGAGCTGGAATTCCCATCACAAATACCCATGTGAAAAAGGGAACTATAAACCTGTACTCCTACTTTTCATTTTCCCTCTTTGTTGATAGATGTGTAGAGATGTAAACTAAACACACACACACACACTTAAGCCACTTAATTTAGCCATGCCATTTACAGTAAAAGTGAGAAACAAACTGATGAAAAGAAGTTTTTTAAATACAGGCTAATGGCCAGAAAGGCTAGGAATTTCTCAGCAGGATACTGTACTTACTTGGGTGGGCTGAGTAAAGCTAACATACATACTTTTCCCTTTAATTACAGACCCACCTTCCTACAACATAAGGCAGGTTGCTGAATAGTTTTGGATGCCATCTGTGGTATGGTTATTTAGGTACTCCAATATCATAGTGCACATATTATTTAAAAGTAAAAAAAAAAAAAAAAAAAATCCCCAACTTTATATCATGTCCCTGCAAGCTCTCTGAGCCCTTACTGTACATATGAATGAAGAGGGACTTGTGAGAGCCTGATTTTCTTGCATGACAAAGCACTAGGATAGCTTTTGATGGCAGGTCATTCAGCCACAGGGTGCCACAGGACCAAACTATATCTTATGCAACAGATCACTTCCTCTGGTCCTAAATGAAAGCTCCATCACAGGGGGCCTGGGAGGAACTTCTCTACTATTCTCATTTTGTTCATCTCTCTGTATTTGGTAGCCCAGCTCAAATGCACCTGTTTTCACAAAAAAGTCTCTTTGTTAGCATGGATTCCTGCGCAGTGTTAAAATCCACTGAACATGGTCAAAAGGTCACTTATTGTAGCCCATCTCATCTAAAAAAGTCTGCTCTGTCCTGTTTGTAATTTCCTGTTTCCCTTGGGTACAATATTTAACTTATATAGATTGTTCTTTCTTTATCCTCCAGCACACTCAGGTGCATAGGGTAGCCGCTAGTTGCCGGCATTTATTTTGGTCTTGTGCTGGTCTGTTCAGCCGCCTGAATGTCATGTTGAGGGATCTGGCTTCTTTCTCTATTGTTCTGCATAATGTTTCTCTAGGTCGCCTTCTTTTTCTTTTTTCAGCTGGTGTCCATATTAGCTCTTGACGGGGAAGTCATGTTGGTGGCTTTCTTCAAACATGTCCTAAATATTTCCATCTTCATTATCTGACCACATTTGATGCTTTGGGTTGGTTTGCTGTACTTAGAATTTCTGATGTTGCAAGAAACTCTTTCCAATGGACTCTGAATGTTGTAGGTTTCCATGACTCCACTCCATAAAAGACAGACGTGATGCCAGTGTGAAAAATTTGCATTTTGCACTTACTTTCCTCATGACTTCCTTAGCTTACCATAAGAATAAGGTGTGTGCACTCTCCCCTACTCCCATATCAGATGGGAATTAATAGTTTATTCTCAACCTTGCCGGGCCACAAGCTCTTTGGTGAGATATGATTGAAAGATATACACACCAACACTGCTCATCATGTTCAATTGATCGTGGTGCTATGTAGCCTTCATCGTAGCTCCCTGAAAGTTTATTGCTCAGCCTCCCTCCCTCCCTTCCTCTAAAGCTTTCCCAGTGTTGTGATTGCATGCTGGGTTTTTCCTCTTTCCGAAGCTGGACAAAGATTTCATTGGTTTCACTTCTTTCATTCTTGGTGTCAGATATCCCAGGGTCCCATTTTAGTGCCTGATCCTGCACCATTGAAGTGAATGGCAGCTTTACCATTGACTTCAATGGATGCAGGAGCAAGGCCTTTATGGGATTGCATGGTACTTAAAAGGAACTTATATGGGCATTCTCCTCCTCCTCCTGTGCTCAGTCAAACATGGGCAGATGAATGGGGATAGATAGATTGTCAAGCTATTAATAGCTCGATGTACATTGCTAAAGCAAAGTTCGTATAGTTTGTGACCACATCAGATAATATCTTCCTGATAAATGCATCCCTCTACATTTTCCATAATAAATTATCTAGGAAAGCTCTGCGTTGTACATGAAGAATACAGATCATTTGACTTAAAAGAACACTTGACATGGGAATGTATGTATCCTGGGCTAGCAGGGACTAGGAGCACCCAATTCCCTTTGTCTACACAAGTAATTGTGTTGCTTGGCTCTGAGGGGATCGCTGCTTGTTCTACATCTCCGCCTCAACTCTGTTTGGGACCAGCACAGATTCTCCCATCTGTAGTACAGGGGGCAAAGGAAGGATGGTTCAGTGGTCAGGGCACTAATGTGGGACCTGAGACCTGGGTTCAATGCACTGCTCTTCTTGTGTGATTTGGGGCAAACTACTTCATCTAGCTATGCCTCAGTTTCCCATCTGTAATATGGAGAGAACAGCACTTCCCTACCTCACAGGGGTATTATGAGGATGAATACATTAAAGATTGTGAGGTACTCCAGTACTATGGCAATGGGGACCATATTAGTACCTAAGGTAGATACAAGGTGCAGAAATGGAACCTTATGGGTGTTCTACCTGTAGCCCGCCTGGAAGGTCTTGTGCTGGTTTTCTGGGCCATGGGTGAATTTCACCCATCAGGTGTAATGTTAGGTTACCTGTGGGGAATTATGGATGTGTTAAAGGGAGAGCAAAGGTCTTATTGTGTGTGTACCTATTTCAAACTTAGATCTACCTCATGGCATGCGGGTGTGATACAATGCTTTATTTGCTGTTCACTGGGGCTTGATCTCACATTTCCTGCACACCCCCATTGCAGTTAATGTATGTTTCGGTTTCGTAAAGAATACAGCATCCACCTGTGGCTTATTACTGGCCATGTATTTGGCTGCAGTTCAGGAAGCACTCCAATGGCATTAATATTGGATCTTTGTTCTGTCTTCTTTGATATTGTTTACATGGCTTCTGTCTGCTCTGTTAATTCCCAGTGACATCTTTAAAACTTAATTTCTTCCCTTTGAAATGTGGAAAATAGTTTAAATCCCATATGTTGACAAATACAAGGATATAAAATCCTTAAAAATAATATTTAATCTTTGGCTTGACTCAGAACGCCTCCACGCTTTATGCTGAGGCCCAATATGCAAACATTAGAGTGCTCCACCACAGATAAGAAAGGTTCTGGGATTTTAATCAGTGTCATGGCCAGTTCTTCATCATATGCTGACTCACATACAAAAACCATTTCTTTCCCTGTCTCTTAGCACACTCATTGTGAGTCTATATGGCCCAGAGTAGTTTTCAGTGCATAATGGCTATTGCTAAATGGATGCCTGGTTGTTGTTTTTAAATTAAATGTCTTTTGTTTTTTTTCACTCGGAATTTTGGAATGTTGTATTGATTGTCTGTTATCTGTCAAGGCATCACTCAGCAACCAAGCAACTCGCTGCTGGAGACTGTCCTGCTTTTACAATTAGCAATAGAAAGCTATTGTCACTAGACAATGATGCCTCTGAGGTCTGGTCCAGTGTTTTGGGAGGGTTTTCTTACTCTACAATTAGATCTAAAGCATACACGAACTGGCTGTGACTTGGAAAAAAATGTTTAGTTCAAAAAGAGAAGAACACCAGTGCACCATTAAATGCTTCTAATGCATATAGAGATTTGTTGCAGAATTCCACCCCCTAATTTTGTAAGTTTCTGCCTCTTTTTCCCAGTTAAAATATTTCACAGCAATAAAAAATATTGAAATAAGTTTCTACAAAAGATACGACCAATTAAAATTGCATTTTACATTGTGTTTAACGAAAACCTAGTTGGAAAAAGATCAAATCAGCTTGAAAGAGATATGATATTTATAAAAACAGCCTTGCTGGGAAAAGATGGCCATTTAAATGATAAATTAGATGCAGTTCGGGCTAATTTTGGCCTTTCTTTGAGCCTTCATAAAATCCCACACTTGGAAACTGAATTAGGCAGGGGGTCAGGAGGGACAAAGTTAGTCCTAATTATGTCTTGTTTGGTATGACCGTGTAAACTGCTAACCCATTCTGAACATGGCTGTTTGCATAGATATCCGCTATTAATAAAGTAGATGGTAGATTGTGTATATTATAAAATATAGATTATACAAACCAAAATCCTGACTCCAAATAGTTCTAAACCTTAGGGAAATTCAGATCTGGATTCAAGGGTTGCAGGGATGGGGGGAGCAGTTTTTAAAAGTTACAGAGTAGCTGTGTCAAATGGGGATGTAACTATTTATTTTTTTACCTGCATAGCTGGGACAGTATAAGCCCTAGTGTAGACACGTATATACCAACATAAGTGCTTTTGCTGGTATAGCTTATGGCCAAGATCCAGAAAGATACTTAGGCACACACCCCCCACCCCACCCCAGATTTAGGCATCTAAGTCCCATTTTTAGGATCCACTGTGATCCACGAAACTCCTGCTTGGCTACTGCCTAACCCTTTAGGTGTCTAAACTCTCTTGGCAGCCTAATTTTTGCAGTGAAAGTTCCCTAGGTGCCTAAATTTCTGCCTCTGGGCATGTGCACAGCTGCCTCACTTTAGGCATGCTGATGCCCATCTGCCACCTAAGCACCAGTGATATCTATGAACTGGGGAAAGCTAGGCAGAGGAGTGCCTACCTTGCCTGGGGGGAGCAAACCTATAGGTGTGCTCAGGGACCTATCTCTATACAAAACAGCTGGTGCTTGCCCCAGATGTGAAACTCCTGGTTCAAATCCCCCTTCTGCCTGATGAGATGGGATTTAAGCAGGTGTTTCCCCACCTGTCTAACTTCTGGACAAGAGTGATTCATGTTCTTTCTCTGGACCAATTAATATTCAATTATTTAATTAAAGTTGAACAACTTCAATAGGAGAGATGGAAAGGGACCCATATCACATAATCCAGTGGTTAGAGCACTTATCTGAAGGGTGGGAAATCCCTTTGCTTCATAAGGGAGGGGAAGGACTTGAATGTGGGGGCTCCCACCCCCATCCTAGGTGAGTACCCCAACCAATGGACTAAGGGGGTGCTGCTCCTCTGCCTTCTCCTTCTCCTCCTGACTGCTTAGTGGTGAGCTAGGCCGGCACCTAACTCATTCTCACAAGAAAAGACATCCTAAGCCGCCTGACTCCAGGAGGGTGGTTCCCAGTTGTGGATCGCAAGCAGAGATAGGTACTGAACTCGGTGAGAGGGGTGGGGCTTAGCACACACCTCTTATCAGCATCTCTCATTGGCTAGCTTAGGTGGCTCCCTGCTTAGCATGCTGGCCTTTGTGGATCCCATTCCCAGGCACCTGTCTCTCCCTATTCATTGTATAAGGACCCTTGGTGCCTTACTCTGGGTTTGTGGAGCCCAATGTAGTTCTAGTGATTTTCTAGGTACCTAAAAGTTAGGTGTTGCTATGCTGAGCATCACAGAGTCTGGGTCTTTTTGTGGATACAGGCCTATGTCTCTCAAGGAAGTGGTGCAAACTATGCCAGCAGAAGAATTTTGATGCTGGTATATGCTATGTCTACATTAGGAGGGTTTGCCAGTATAGCTATGCCAGCAAAACTTCTCTAATGTACACAAAGCCTTCGTTTTATTTTTTATTTTATCACTCTAACTTTTCAGACTCTGGACGTCATTATTTTATTGCATTCAGTGATGAAAAGGGGGGGAAGGAAGAAAAAGAAAGGGAGAAGTTTTATTTAAAATGTAGAAAACTATATAACAGCTATACTGGGCCAGACCAATGGTCCATCTAGGCCAATATTATGCTCTGACAGTGACCAGTGCCAGATACTTCGGGGGGGATGAACAGAACAGGATAATTATCGAGAGATTTATCCCGTCTTCCAGTTCCAGCTTCCAGCAGTCAGAGGTGTAGAGACATCCAGAGTATGGGGTTGTGTCCCTGATCATGTTGGCTAATAGCTATTGATGGACCTATCCTCCATGAACGTATCTAACTCTTTTTTGAACCCAGTTATAGTTTTGACCTTCACAACATCCCCTGGCAGTGAGTTCCCTTGGTTGGCTGTATGTTGTGTGAAATATTTCTGTATGTTTGTTTTAAACCTGCTGCCTATTATTTTGGGCAACCCCTGGTTCTTGTGTTATTTGAAGGGGTAAATAACACTTCCCTATTCATTTTCTCCACACCATTTGTGATTTTATAGACCCCTATCACATCCTCCTTTAGTCATCTCCTCTTTTTCCGAACTGAACATTCAAAGTCTTTTTAATCTCTCCTCCTATGGAAACTATTCTATACTCTTAATCATTTTTGTTGCCTTTCTCTGTAGCTTTTCCAATTCTAATATAGCTTTTTTTGACATGGAGCAACCAGAACTGTATGCAGTATTCAAGGTGTGGGCGTACCATGGGTTTATACAGAGGCATTATGATATTTTCTGTCTTATTATCTATCACTTTCCTAATGGTTCCTAACGTTCTGTTAATTTCGTTGACTGCAGCTGCATATTCAGCAGATCTTTTCAGGCAACTAGCCACAATGACTCCAAGATCTCTTTCTTGAGTGGTAACAGCTAATTTAGACCCCATCATTTTATATGTATAGTTGGGATTATGTTTTCCAATGTGCATTACTTTGCATTTATCAGCATTCAAATTCATCTGCCATTTTGTTGCACAGTCACCCAGTTTTGTGAGATCCCTTTGTAACTCTTCAGAGACTGCTTTGGACTTAACTATCTTGAGTAATTTTGTATCATCTGCAGATTTTACCACTTCACTCTTCATCCCCTTTTCCAGATTATTTATGAATGTGTTGAACAGCACAGGTTGTAGTACACCTATTTGGAGGTCCCTGCTATTTACCTCTCTGCATTGTGAAAACTGACCATTTATTCCTACCGTTTGTCTCCGATCTTTTAACCAGTTATTGATCCATGAGAGGACCTTCCCTCTTATCCCATGACTGCTTAGTTTGCTTAAGAGCCTTTGGCAAGGGACCTTGTCAAAGGCTTTCTGAAAGTCCCAGTACACTACATCCATTGGATCTCCCTTGTCCACATGCTTGTTGATCCCCTCAAAGAATTCTAATAGATTGGTGAGGCATGATTCCCTTTACAAAAGCCATGTTGACTCTTTCCCAATATACTGTCTTCATCTTTGTGTCTGAAAATTCTGTTCTTTACTATAGTTTCAATCAATTTGCCTAGTACTGAAGTTAGGCTTACCAATTGCCAGGATCGCCTCTGGAGCCTTTTTTTAAAATTGGCATTACATTAGCTATCTGCCAGTCATCTGGTACAGAGGCTGATTTAAGTGATAGGTTACATACCACAGTTGTTAGTTCTGCAATTTCAAATTTGAGTTCCTTCAGAACTCTTGGGTGAATACCATCTGGTCCTGGTGACTTATTACTGTTTAATTTATCTTTGTTCCAAAACTGCTTCTATTAACACCTCAATCAGGGACAGTTCCTCAGATCTGTCACCTAAAAAGAATGGCTCACATGTGGGAATCTCCCTCACATCCTCTGTGTGAATGCCAGTGCAAAGAATCCATTTAGCTTCTCTGCAACAGTTTTGTCGTCTTTGAGTGCTCCTTAAGCACCTCTATCATCCAGTGGCCCCACTAACTCTTTGATAGGTTTCCTGCTTCTGATGTACTTAAAAATGTTTGCTCGTAGCTTTTGTGTCTTTTGCTAGTTGCTCTTCAGATTCTTTTTTGACCAGCCTAATTATATGTTTACACTTGACTTGCCAGAGTTTATGCTCCTTTCTATTTTCCTCACTAGGATTTGACTTCCAGTTTGTAGAGGATGCCTTTTTGGCTCTAATCTCTTTTTACTCTGCTGTTTAGCCAGGGTGGCAGTTTTTTGTCCTCTTAATGTTTTTTTAGTTATTATTATTTGGGGGTATACAACAGGAGCAAGCACAGAAATAAAAATTTGTCCGCTTTTGGAGGGGCTCTTTCTGTGCTCCCTGTGGCCGGAGGAGCTGGCTCTCCCCACCTCAGAGGCTGGAGAAGCTGGCTCTCCCCCCTCCCACCTCTGCAGCCAGAGGAGCTGTCTCTCCCACACCACGACCTCTGCGGCCGGAGGAGCTGGCTCTCCCCTGGGGCCCCAGGGCTGGAGGAGCTGTCATCTCTCGCCCTGGTCCGGGGCCAGAGGAGCTCAGTCTCCCTGCCCCGGCTCCAAAGGAGTTCTGTGCCCCCATTGATTGGGGGGGAATGCCCCTTCTTGCTTCCCGTTGCACCTGCCCCCCATTTAATTTGAACTTCTATGATGGTGTTTTTTAAAAAGTTTCCATGCAGCTTGCAGGTATTTCCCTCTTGTGACTGTTCCTTTTTATTTCCATTTAACTAGCTTACTCATTTTTGTGTAGTTCCCCTTTCTGAAGTAAAATGTTACTGTGGTGAGCTTCTTTGGTATTTTCCCCCTTACAAGGATGTTAAATTTAATTACATTATGGTCACTATTACTGAGTGGTTTGGCAATAATCCCCTCTTGGACTAGTTTCTGTGCACCACTTAGGACTAAATCAAGAATTTCCTGTCCCCTTGTGGGTTCCAGAGCCAGCTGCTCCAAGAAGCAGTTATTAATGATGTCTAGAAATGTTATCTCTACATCCCATCCTGAGGTGACATATACCCAGTTAATATGATGATATCCCCCATTATTATTGGATTTTCTGTTTTTGTAGCCTCTCTAATCTCCCTAAGCATTTCACAATCACAGTATTGATTAGAGCTGGAACAAAAATTGAAAAATAGTTTCAGGAAAAAAAAGTCAGTGTTATAGAAACCACTTAAAACTTTCACATACTGTATATGTACACCAGCTGGGAATCTGGCCCATGATATTATGGGCCAGATCATTAACAGATGTCTTGGTCTTCCCAAGTGTGTTTGTATAATATGCCACATGATACCATGTGATAAACAAAATTTGACATGTACCTTTGATTGTTTCATCTGCTCTTTTCTCACTAATACATCCCATTGGGATTTACAATACCTTTCCAAGAAATATAGCATCTTCAAACAGCTGTGTAATGGGGAGGCTGCCCCCTCACTGACAGAAAAGGGGTTAAAAGTAGCCCTAGGGAGGCTGCACCAGAGGCAGCCAATCAGGCCCAAGCAGGCCCATATAAAAAGGGAGCTGCAGGGCAAAGGAGTTCAGTTCTCTGCTAGGAGCCCAGGGAGGAAGGATTGTGTTTCTGGAGGGCTGAGAGAACTGCCAGTACCCTGGACAGAGCAGTGCTGCTAGCAGGGACCAGGGGAGTGAGAGACAGCTCCTGGCTGGCTGCTGGGGGTTTGCAGGCTGAGGCCCTGAGGCAAGGGCAAAGAGGATGCTGGGGCCATGAGGAGGTGGCCAGACAATTCGCTGCAGTAGCCATTAAGGGAAGTGGCTGAACAGCAGACTGCAGGTCCCCCGGCAGTGGGTAGCACAGTGTGCGGCACGGCCAAAGGGCTGTGTCACTGAAGAGGATGCCACGGTCCTTGGGGAGACATGGGTCCTAGAGCTGGAGTGATGGCAGTGAGGCACAACCAGAAAAGGGCAAACTACCATGCAGAGCTAATTCCCAAGACAACCAGCAGGAGGCACCACAGTGCTGCGTGACCCCTGTTACAAGCTGCTATTATGATTTTAACACAACCTGCTAGAGAAATGTTTCCACTAAACATTTCATCAAGCTTTCACCTCCCCCCCCCACCACCAAATTTAGACTGTAAATAAAGTGTAACTTTTTTTAATTATGAGAATAATTAGCCACTGGAAGAATTTACCAAGGAATATGGTGTATTCTCCATCACTGACAATTTTTAAATCAAGATTGGATGTTTCTCCTAAAAGCTATGCTCTAGGAATTATTATGGGGAAGTTCTATGGCCTGTGATATACAGAAAGTCAGACTAGATGATCACAATGGTCCCTTCTTGCTTTAGAATCTATGAATATTGGCCTAAGGCCCAGGTTGGGTAGCATTCAGTTCTTGACCTGTGATAGCTTTTCTGTACATAAAAATGTCAGTATTTTAAAGTCTGTTACCCATTGCCCTACAGGACTTATATTAAAATTAACCCCAGAGTTCAAATTATTTGTATACATATGATGTGGATTTATAAGACCCTTCTAGATCTAAATTAACTTCATGCAAAATTCCTTCCCTAAATGTAATGGAAATCACATTACTGTAGTTTTCAATCAATTACAATATAAAACATAAGGATTGCAGGTCTGAAACTGTTCCTTAGTTCATACCAAAAATCTACATGCTTTCAAATTTTCATGCTAGTTAGGCTTCATTTACTGTGTGTTGCATATTGGTTTATTTAAAACGTGAATATGAATTTCCCTATGTATTGGCTATATATTTCTCTAGAAATTGGACACCTATTCAAATGCTCTGAGTGATATTAGTTGTTAGGCCTGTCAACCTGGGAGACCCAGGACTTGAACCCCAGTCTCCCATATCCCAGATGAAGTACCCTAACCACTAAACTAAAACTTGTGAGGGAGCAGCTCCTCCTCTCCCTCTCATCCCCTCGCTTGCTAAAATCACATAGGTGCCTAACGTCAAGAGAAGGTTTGCAGCTGAGAATCCCAGGTGGAGATAGATGCCAGATTTAGGCACCTATCTCTAAGAGAGGGGCAGAGTTTAGCACACGCTCCTCAGCCTGGCATCTTCCATTGTCTAACTTAAGCAAGGATCCTCCTATTGTGCTGGCTTTTGTGAATCCCCTTCTGAGGCACCCGTCTGTCCCAACTCATTGTACAGGGAGCCTAGGCTTTGTGAATCCCAGTGATTTTCTAGGCTCTTAAAAGTTCAGCATGGCAATGGTAAGGCCAACACTTCTTTGTGACTCAAGCCTTAAGTGTCTTAGGCACTTCTGAAAATTTTATCCCAGTCTGTACTGAGGGACAACTTCAAACGTGCCTGCAATGTGCAGGAGGTCAGACTAGATGATCATGATGGTCCCTTCTGACCTTAAAGTCTATGAGTGACAAAGGACTTCTAATGGGGAAAAAATCATAGATGCCCCCTTGGAAAAACTCTGGGGCACTCAGCATAGCACATGCTGTGTATGTTGTGCTGAGCAGCTATGCAGTAGTGCTATGGGGAGACTGAGGAGTAACAGTTCAAGCCTTTCCTATATGCACCTGGGATTGCTCATGCATTATGCATGCTGGAAGGAAGTCTACCTGGGGCTAGACTTTTGGATCTTTTAAATTATTAACTAATAAATAAAAGGCAGCTTTTGAACCAGGTAGAAGAAACATATGCACACCTTACAAGGGGAAGCCATTAAGTAGATGAAAGGAAATAGGGAAGGATCAGAGAAACAGAATATGTCGTGTAACCAAATATTTTAAACTTCCATTATGATTGCTGTATGAGATAGCATACCTGAGCTTTAGCACAGCCTTTTACTATTGAGCACTAAAATATCAGATTCTTACTGCTCAATTTTCTCCCTGATTTGATATAGATTGGGGCTGGGATTCTCAAAGTTGGCTAAGAGCATTAGTTGGCTAACTCTCATCGAAAGTCCTCTCTGAAAATTCCAACCTGCGTGTCTGCCTTTTGAAAACTAAAAATCCCATTCATTTTGTATTAATTTGCTGCAAGCCCTCCTACTGATGTGAGGGTTATGCTTCAAGCCAAATGTTTCAAAGAAGGATATGATCAGGCAATTCTTACATGTTAATTAAATATTGACTGTGAGGAGGAAGTGGTATGTAAGAGAACTTCAGAAAGGAAGTACCACTGCTGTATCAATGCCTTTTCCCTGCTGCATAAGACCAAGGGAGAAGGAGCTTTCCTTAGATTTTCTTTTTTTAAACTTCCTTTTGTCTTTGTCTTTCCTGGGTGTGTAGATGTAGGAGTGAGCGTGTGAGGTTTGCTGCTGATCAGGATGTTTGAGTGCTCTTTCTCGTATTATTTTAGGGAGGGTGAGTGGTGACAGTTTATTTTTATTTTTTTAAACACAGATTTGGTGCCTGATCCTGCAAACTCTGCTGAGAGTGGTGGTCCCACTGTAGTTATTACATGGTCAGACCTTTGTGCACTTCTGCCATCCACCACTGAAAAGAGAACTGGTTAAGCACAGGTATGGATCAGACAAAGTGCTACTGTAATGTCCCAGGTGAACTCCCTTCCCTTTTCTTCAGCAGGAGTTTATATAGCCTCCTAGTGCAAGGTGTTCCCATTCCTGACTACAGATTTGGGGCTCTGCCAGAATCCAACTGTAATAGACTAGAACATAGTTTTCAAACTCAGTAAAACCATGGATTTGTCCTTGTCCACACTGAGCTAGAGCAAACTGTTTTGAAAGCAGTTTAGAAAACTAGGTGTGAGCAGGGCTGGCTCTACCATTTTTGCCACCCCAAGCAAAAAAAAAAAAGCCACCCGGACTGCCGAAGCAAAAAAAAAAATGCTGCCCGGACTGCGGACTGTGCCGCCCCAAGAATGGACGGAATGCCGCCCCTTAGCATGTGCCGCCCCAGGCATGTGCTTCCTCCGCTGATGCCTGGAGCCGGTGCTGGGTGTGAGCCTTCAGGTGTTGAGTGCCTAGACCTCTGTGTGGGAACTGTGCACTCTGTCCCTCATTCTCTCATTGATGCGATGACTTGTGAGTGTTGGAAGTTACTTGATCCTATTTATCACCTAGAAGTGAAATAATTAAATAATGGTTTCTGGACTAACTCATGCGAATGGATGGACTCTGGACCTGGTCTCTCTCACACACGTACTCTCTCTAGATATTTAGCTGCACAGAGAAATGCATTTCCCTTTACCTGTAAAAGGAGTTAAATCCCCCATAAATCCAAAGACACTTTGGGAGAATGCAGCCTCTTATTAAGAGGTTAGAAAGTTGGGAGCCTTGGTGTTATGTTCAAGTTACCTGTAGTAATGACCTAAAATGTAACAGTTTAAAAGGTCTGCAGTAAGTTTCCATACAGAATGCAGAGAGGTCAAAGACCATCTTTATCCTCACACAGCACTCCTTTCATTCTCCATTAGAGTTGCTTAAGCAGTTGTTAAATTTACATGCCTCTCTTTTTTTCCCCTGCTACTGATGTTTGGTGAGAGGAAATAAAGATTGCCCTATTCCCACTTGGCCAGTCTTGGTTAATTTTAAACCAGGACCCTGATCAGAAACTCACTTTGGATACAACAGCCCACTGGACTGGGATGCATAGAAGGGTTGTCTACATTTCTTTGCATCAAGAGCAAGCCAGAACATCAATATGGAATTGAATGTGGTGACTGAATAATGGATCTTCTCTCTGATAAACATGAGGTATTCACAGAAAATGGAATGTTATGTATTATTTCATAGTGCCCAAAATTGTGCCGGACACCTCATAGAACATGTAAACTGTATGAGATTGCTGTGCCAAGAATTTGCAATCTAAGGTTCTGATCCTGCAAAGATTTGTGCATGGGCTTAAATTTACACACTGTGAGCAGCCTCATTGACTTAAATGGGATTGTTCCCAGTATAGGAAGTGCTTCATATGTGTAAATCTTTCCAGGATTAGGATTTAATTGCTTATAATATACAATGAAGGGGCAACAAACCAGTGGTACGGGGAGCAAAGAGAGAAGTCAAAGTAATAAGAGTGAAGTTATTCAAAGGAGTTTGTGTAACATGGTTCAGCAATTGGCTACAACTTCTTGCGGACATCAAGGCAGAAATGGGTCTATAGGAGAGATTTAAATGAGGGCAATGGCCTGACCAACCCGCTTTAAACTCTATTTCTGTCACTTTGCATAACCCATGTTATGTTCACGCCTGGCTGAGCATCTGTGTAATCTTATTGCTGGGACCCCTGTCTTTCCTCCCCATAACCCAGCCTCCTCCTTAGGTTGCCCCTCTGTTGCATTGTGTCTGAAATTAGATGGTAAGCTCCTCAGGGCAGAGACCTGGTGCAAAGTATACATCCTGCAAGATGCCTCACACAATTCGGAGTGCTGCAGAACAATAAATATTAATGCTCCATTATTATTGTGTGCAGTGCACATCTACTTTAAAATCTATTCATTGCAGGTTGGGGAAGAGAGAGAGTTTGTTAGTTACTCATTCATTAGTACAATACACCACTGTTAAATATTTAGAGGCTTAGAGACAAAGTTGTCAGTTTGTCTACAGCAGCTTTTTTTTAACCTGCTGGGCAGCTAAATAGAGCAATTGATCTAATATGTTTAGAGGTTAAATATTGTAGCCAAAAGATTCTATTCCAGCAGAAGGTTGTATTGAGCTATTATGCTGTGGAGAACTTGGGATAATGGGAGCTATCCTCGGAAATTGCTCTCCAAAAATGAGAGTTCTGTGTCAAAAGATGGAAGGGAGGAGGCAGAGAAGAAAGGAAATCACAATAAAGCTAAAAGGAAATAATATTAAAGTAGGGCTGCACGGCCTCTACGTGTTCTGTAGGACAAATGTGGATGCCATAATATTGTGATACTAGGCCATGACACAGTTGGCACACTATGATGCAGCCTTAAGTTGCTGTCACATCTTGCTTTGCCATCGTTAGGTCATACTGTGATGTCATCCTGTTGCATCAGCCTTGCAAGTTATTTTGTTTCACTTTATGATCAGATTTTCAAAACTATCTGACTCCTTGTACCTGAAAGTGGTCAGGTTGCATGTACAAAGCCCACCCTTGCTTTTGCAAGACTGGTAATGCCCATGTGGGGACACAAATGTCTGCTTGCATGCACAGGTGTGGGGTTTGCATTTGCAGAAGTTGGGCAGGTGCAACAGAAGTAGATAGCTCTGCAGGTTGTATTTCTTTATGTCATGCTGGCTAGGCTTGCAGAAAACAGAAGAGATACAAACCCTAGTCTGAGAGTACAAGACAACCCAGAAAACCGGCACTGTTCAGAGGTGAGAGTAAAACCACAAAATGATAGGGTGACATTGCAGGTCAAATTAATCTCTGGTGTCACTCCAGTGAAGGCATAAAGTTGATCCCCATTTGTATCTTTCTGCATAATAAGTCTGTCTTTTAAAAGTATCTACTACAAGAAACTAATCTGAAATATGATGGCAAAGGATTGGCTCCATTCCCCTTCCCTATTTTTATTGGAAGCCACTCAAGACTTTTCAAATTATGACAAACTTTTTGAGTGGGCTGTTCATTTCATCACGTAATTCATGTGTGTGAATTCACACTACACAGCCCTGGCTCTAGCATAATGGATTTTGTCTGCTTTATATTGTCTGTCATTGATACCTTCACACTGCTGAATTTTTCTGCTAGAGGTAGACAGAGCAATAGCTTATTCTAGCACTGGTAAAAATCAATCATTTATATTGTTTTCTATTGCTTGCCTTTAGCTGCAACATGATATATCTTTATATTCATCATATGAATGTTTCCCCAGACTTTCAGAGAAAGGCACTTCAGTAGTACTACTTGTGTTATTTACAGTATATAGTACTCAAAAGTATGATAGGAGCTTAGGGATATGAAAGGAAGCTGTTTTAGGGCAGAGACCTATCTAAGGTATTCATATGGCCCATCCAGTAGCTGAGCACCTTACAGTCTTTAAAGTACAACACCCCTATGAGGCTAGGAAGTACTAGTCTTACTATTTTATAGATGGGTAAGTAAGATACAGAGAGTAAGTGCCACACAGAGACTCTCTGGTAGAGTAGGGAATTGAACTCAGCTTACCTTAGGCTCAGGCTAGTAACCTAACAGCCGGACCAGCCTTTCCCTCTACCTTGGTGGTATTTAGTTACTTGCTAATTTTACCAAGAGGAAGAGATATGGTTACCTCAGTATCTGCAGTATTCCCTTGGACTTCAGTGGAATTACGGTGGATTTTGACCAATGCAAATAAGTATTAGTAAACAAAAGCTATGGTTTGTGGCAGTTAAGGTTGCAGCAGGAAATCCCCCATCCACCCAAACGCTTAAAAGAACAGAAATAAGAAGTTAAGGGGAAAGAGTTGTTGTGCATTTCTTTCTGCCATAATATTGTCTACAATGCTGCTGATGCTGCATTCTGTAAGGCTTCAACTTCCATCTCCACCAGCTACCAAAAGCAATCAATACATATCCCCAGCTTCATCAAACCTGCACTCTAATGCAAAACCTTAGCTAGGACCTCTTGTGCTTTATATCAATTTTATATTAACAGATCAGCACATCTGTCTGTCACACATGCCATGCAATTGGAAACTTACTGTGCCTTCACGCTGCTGAGGTCAATGTTAAAGCTTTGGACTAGAGTGCAGGTTTATTGAAGTTGAGGTATGCATTGCTCCTGACGGTGTTGAGCCACCTGAAAAGTGTGAGAGGTTGTAGAATATCAGGGTTGGAAGGGACCTCATGAGGTCATCTAGTCCAACCCCCTGCTAAAAGCAGGACCAATCCCCAGACAGATTTTTGCCCCAGATCCCTAAGTGTCCCCCTCAAGGATTGAACTCACAACCCTGGGTTTAGCAGGCCAATGCTCAAACCACTGAGCTCTCCCTCCCCCCTTTTAAGGCCTGGCTTGACAAAGCCCTGGCTGGGATGATTTAGTTGGGGATTGGTCCTGCTTTTGAGAAGGGCATTGGTCTCTTCCAACCTTGATATTCTATGACCTGGATGTGGTGTCATGCTTGCTTGTGATGTGCCTCAGTAAATTTTGTTCGTTACAGTTTATCCCATTTAAAATGAAATTAATAAGTACACAAAGAGAAACCCTCCATGTTTAAAAGTGACAACAGGACCTGTCAATTGGAGGGAACCTCTGTCAATGAGATTGTCATCACTCACTTTCAAAAGCACAATGTAGCCTCTCACAGACTTCTGGACTTGGATACAATAACAGCAGGGTGTGCGTAACTGCATTACATCAGCAGGTCTGTCTGTTGCACTCCCTCTTCCACTGGGTTCCCCCATCACTGCCAATATGAAGCATACCATTCAATGTGCAAATATGTCAGTGCGGCACACCTCCAACTGTCATGGCCACCATCTTGGCCAATACCAAGGACTGAACCAATGCCAGAAGTAAAAAGCATGAATGTTTTACAACTTGTGCTAAAGAGCCAGGCACATATGGTGTGAGCTGCTACAGACTTTTATCCTCTGTGAATTGGGCAGAGAGGGGGACAAATAACACAGACTGACCCATGGTTTACACAAGCAAAATGTGTGGCAAATGGCAGCCATGTGGAATGTGTATTTTGGTGATTCCAACCATCATTTACAGGTTAGCAAAGTTTTTCAGTACAAAATGTGTTTTAAAGAGGTCTCACTGTGTGAATCACATTTAGCTATGCCATCCTCTTACATGATCGGCAGCAGGGTTTGAATCCCTTGTGATTCGTTATTCTGACCCTTACTCCTTGAACTATAGGAGTAATTGCTAGCTTCTCTGTAAACCAGTCACTAGAGGAGAACAACTTGATACCCATTTTCCCAATGGGTTCCACAACTATTTACTAGTCAGCAGTATTCTACTGCTGACCAGGAATCCTAGTTTCCATTCCTGGCTCTAGGAGGAGTGCGATTTATAGCTGTTAAAGATAGGACATCCCATCTTGGGTTAGCTACTGTGTGGGGCAATGGCTAATGCTGTAGTTTATCATGCTAGAGATCTGGGTTCTTGCATAAACTCTGTTACCTTAATTTAAAAAAAAATTGAAGGGAGAGGGGAGGGTGTTCTGCAGCTCTCCCTACCTGCCTCTAGGTTGGGGTTTAAGGCTGTTGCTAATAATAGGGTAATGAAATGTGAGGGAATTTAAACAGCACTTAGAAGATATGAGATTTCAAGTCTTGGTCTTCCCTTTCCCAGCTCAGGGACCCTTCCTGTAGGCTAGAGGAGTATTAGATAAAGGAAAGTCAGTTGGTCATCTATATTAGCCTCCCCCAGAAATGAGTAAAAGAGCATTTACATTGTGGCAGATTTGTGGTCAGATTAAACTTTTGTGGGGTCACTTTAGAGCACGTATTTTCTGTTATATGAAAAAATTATAAATGTTCTGTAGACAAACATTGCTGATGTATAACTGACATTCTAGGAATCAGGACCTGAGGAGCAATAATGTGGTGAAAAGACAGGTCCCAGAGTGCTTCTGTGTTCTTGCAAAAGGGTACATACAAAAGTGAGACAATCTAATGAAAAAATTGCTAACGGGTGATTTGTTATTCTCTCTGTATCAATTCATTCTTCATCAAACCACCATGGAAATTTCAAATAGTCTCAAACTTTATATTCTCTGGTTTTGTTTTATGCTATTTCGATGAGTTTTTGTTTGTTTATTTTTTACAAAATAACCATTTAAATAAAGCTTCTGTTAAAACCAAACTCTGCAACACAACTTTAACAACAGCATAGATACCTCTGCACTATAATAGAATTTGACCCAGTGGGTAGAGATTTCATCCAAAGAGCTGTTATGAGAAAATGGGAGAACTGCCACTTAGCAGCACCATTTAACAGTGTCTTTAGATTGCCATTTAATTGCAAACTAAGTCTTAGGGTATGTCTACATTATGAAATTAGGTCGATTTTATGGAAGTCGATCTTTAGAAAGCGATTTTATACAGTCGACTGTGTATGTCCCCACTAAGCGCATTAAGTCGGCAGAGTGCGTCCTCAATACCGTGGCTAGCATCAACTCATGGAGCGGTGCACTATCCCACAGTGCCCGTAGTCTCCGCTGCCAATTGGAATTCTGGGTTAAGCTCCCAAAGCCTGATGGGGCAAAAACATTGTCGCGGGTGGTTTTGGGTACATGTCGTCGGTCTCCCCTCCCTCCCTCTGTGAAAGCAACGGCAGACAATTGTTTCGCACCTTTTTTCCTTGGTTACCGGTGCAGACACCATAGCATGGCAAGCATGGAGCCCACTCAGCTCACCGCTGCTGTTGTGAGCATTGTAAACACCTCGTAAATTATCCTGCAGTATGCCAGCAGGAGATGCCAGCACGAGGACGATTGTGAGGAGGACATGGACACAGACGTTCCTGAAAGCATGGGATGTGGCAATTGGGACATCATGGCGGCAGTGAGGCAGGTTGATACAGTGGAACGCCAATTATGGGCCCAGCAAACAAGCACAGACTGGTGGGACCGCATAGTGTTGCGGGTATGGGATGATTCCCAGTGGCTGCGAAACTTTCGCATGCATAAGGCCACTTTCCTTGAATTTTGTGAGTTGCTTTCCCCCACCCTGAAGCGCAGGAATACCAAGATGAGAGCTGCCCTGACAGTTGAGAAGCGATTGGCAATAGCCCTGTGGAAGCTTGCAATGCCTGATTGATTCCCGACTGACCGGTAGCAATTTGGAGTGGGCAAATCTACTGTGGGGGCTGCTGTGATCCAAGTAGCCAATGCAATCACTGACCTTCTGCTAGCAAGGGTAGTGACTCTGGGAAATGTGCAGGTCATAGTGGATGGCTTTGCTGCAATGGGGTTCCCTAACTGTGGTGGGGCGATAGACGGAACCCCTTGCTCCCATGGGTCATGAAGCTGTACACAGGCAGCCTGGACAGTAGTAAGGAGCAACTATAGGCTGAGCAAGTGCAGAATGATGGTAGAATGTGTCTTTGGATGTTTAAAAGTTTGCTGGCGCTGTTTGCTGAGTAGGTTAGATCTCAGCGCAACCAATATTCCCATTGTTATTGCTGCTTGCTGTGTGCTCCATAATATCTGTGAGAGTAAGGGGGAGACATTTATGACGTGGTGGGAGGTTGAGGCAAATCACCTGGCAGCCAATTTTGAGCAGCCAGACACCAGGGCGATTTAGAAGAGCACAGCTAGGTATGCTGCGCATCAGAAAGGCTTTGAAAACCAGTTTCATGACTGGCCAGGCTATGATGTGACAGTTGTGTGTGTTTCTCCTTGATGCAAACCCACCCCCTTTGTTGATTTTAATTCCCTGTAAGCCAACCACCCTCCCCCCTTTGATCACAGCTGGCAAAGGAAATAAAATCACTATTGTTTTGAAATCATTCATTCTTTCTTTATTAACTAAAAAAAAAAAAAAAGGGAGATAACTGACAAGGTAGCCCAGGTGGGGTAGGGGAGGAGGGAAGGACAAGGCCACATTGCTTATTGTAGCCACACTACAAATCAAAACTGTTTGAATGACAGCCTTCTGTTGCTTGGGCCATCCTCTGGAGTAGAGTGGCTGGGTACCCAGAGCCTCCCCCCCGCGTTCATTTGCATCTGGGTGAGGAGGATTTGGAACTTGAGGAGGGCAGGCGGTTATACAGTGGATACAATGGCGGTCTGTGCTCTTGTTGGCTTTCCTGCAGCTCCACCAGATGCCTCATCATGTCCGTTTGCTCCCCTGTTAGCCTCAGCATCGCCTCCTGCCTCTTCTCATTGTGCTCACATAATGCTTTCCTGGCCTCTGCCACTGAATGCCTCCATGCATTCAGCTGTGCCCTATCAGTGCAGGAGGACTGCATGAGCTCGGAAAACATGTCATCGTGAGTGTGGGTTTTTTGCCTTCTAATCTGTGATGTCCTCAGGGATGGAGATGAGAGGGGGAGCATAGAAACATTTGCACCTGCGGGGGGATAAAAAGGGAGAGTAAAATTTAAGATGATACATTTCTGAGAACAAAAGGGAGACTCTTTCACAGTGAATCAAGCAATTCACAGCAGACAGCACATGTGCTTTAGGTACAAGGTCGCATTTTGCCTTTTATATTGAGCGCCTGCTGGTATGGTGACACATCACGCACAGCTGGGCAACAGAATTCAGTTTCCAGGCAGCCATGGTAAGCCAAAGGGTACGCGGGGTTGGCTTCTTCTGCCTTCATAACATGTGGGAATGTTTTCAAACTACAGCGCTGTCCTTTCCCATAGCAAGCAATGCCGGTTGGGTTTGCCATTTAAAAGGAGGGCCTGCGGTTTTCGGGTGGATGTGCAGCACACACCTCCCCCCACCCCACCGCATGGCTATTCTCTGGGATGATCCCTTCACCCCACTGTGTGGCTATTCTCAGGGATGATCCCTTTTAGCCAACCGCAAACAGCCCAGCATGAACGGGGTCCTTTTACTGTTCCCTTACAAAAATTCCCCTATTTCAACCAGATGACCATGAATGATATCACTCTCCTGAGGCTAACACAGAAAGATATAGACCGAATATTGTTTGAATGCAACCAAAACCCAGGGCCATTCGCTGCCATGCTTTGTGCTGCAATGATTCCAGACTACTTGCTACTGGCTTGGTGTGGTAAAGTGTCCTACCGTGGAGGAGGAAATAAGGCAGCCCTCCCCAGAAACCTTCTGCAAAGGCTTTCAGAGTACCTCCAGGAGAGTTTCATGGAGATGTCCCTGGAGGATTCCCGCTCCCTCCCCAGACACGTTAACAGACTTTTCCAGTAGCTGTACTGGCCGCGAACGCATCCCATTCTTCAGGGCAAGTCAAACATTAAACACAATTGCTTTTAAACCCTGTACTGCAGTTACAAATGTGCACTCACCAGAGGTGCCTTCTCCGGCTTCAGGGTCCAGGATCCTGCCTTGGGATGATGAAAAGCTCCAGGATGATGAAAAGGTCCTGGCTGCCAGGGAGAACGGATTCACTGCTTGCCTGCTGCACATTCTCCTTCTCCTCTTCCTCATCTACAAAATCCTCCTCCCTGTTGCGTGAGACTCCCCCTTTGCAGGTGTCCATGGACAGTGGTGGAATAGTGGTAGCCCCCCCCCCCCCCCCCCAGGATGATGCAGCTGATCACAAAAGCGGCATGTATGGGGCTCTGACCCGGAGCGACCGTTTGCCTCCTTTGTCTTTTGGTAGGCTTGCCTGAGCTCCTTAACTTACACGTGGCACTGCTGTGTGTCCCTGTTGCAGCCTCTATCCACCATGCCCTGTGAAATTTTGGCATATCTATTAGCATTTCTTCTTTTTGATCAGAGTTCGGCTTGCACAGATTCTTCTCCTCATACAGCAATCAGATCCAGTGTCTCCCATTCGGTCCATGCTGGAGCTCGTTTGAGATTCTGGGGGGACTGCATGGTCACCTGTGCTGCTGAGCTTGCCACGCTGACCAAACAGGAAATGAAATTCAAAATTTCCTGGGGCTTTTCCTGTGTACCTGGCTAGTGCATCGGAGTTGAAAGTGCTGCCCAGAGCGGTCACATTGGAGCACTCTGGGATAGCTCCCGGAGGCCAATACTGTCGAATTGTGTCTGCACTACCCCAAATTGGACCCAGCAAGGTCGATTTTAGTGCTACTCCCCTCGCCAGGGAGGAGTACAGAAGTCGATTTTAAGAGCCCTTTAGGTCAACGGAATAGGGTTGGTTGTGTAGACGCGTTGCTTATAAAATTGACCTAACGCAGCTAAATTTGACCTAACCTCATAGTGTAGACCAGGGCTTAGAAATAAGAAGTAAAATAAACGGATTTAGCTCCTGAAAGATTTAACTTTCAGTGACGGCTTGCATATTTCTCTAGGGAACACTATCATGCTTTTGCTAACATGCTATTTAGCTCACCTAATGAGAGCTTGTATCTATGTATCATTTTCTTTTTCTTTTTTCTGGCTAATGTCCTGCCCTAATGTGTCAGAGTATGCATCATGCCTTTTCAATTCACTGTTCTGTGTGTTTATACCATATTGCCAAATTATGTCAGGGAAGCTGTATTTACAGGTCTGTTATCTGAGACAGGGGTTGTCCTAGCCACATACTGTTTTAATTTCAGAATCACAGGAGATTCTTTTGCAGTGATAGGAGAAGGCCTCACAATTCAAGAACAGAAAAAAGGAAGATGAGTTTCTTCTTTAACATTTGGTGTAAATTCTACTGAAAATCTTTGCTTACCTTTTCCCCCCCCCCCCCCCCCAAAAAAAACCCAACCCTGTGTGAACTTCATTGCTTGCAAATGGTGGAAGACTGAGAATTTCAAAGCCAATTTAGAAGCATAATAGCCTTTGAAATGAATGGGGAACTATGCATCTAAATACCGTTGACAGCTTTGAAAATCTCAGCTGTGCTGTATTTCTGCACTTGAACAAAAAGGGGTACACATAATGCTAACAACATGAACCCTCTAACAAGATCCAACAGCTTCTCTTAGGTGTTAATTGTCAGAATATTGGTCTGTATTGGTCCACATTTTCTGAAATTACAAGTGTAATATACATTCTGTTAGCAAAATTAAATGAATAGCAGTGATGAGAGAAGGTTCATTTCTTATAAGCATGAAGTTATCAGGTCTGGCAACTCTAGAAGCAGGTGGAAATCTCACAAGATCATGCTTTCACATGACGTTACTAGTCCTTAGTGCTTTTAGAAATACTGTGTGATTGTAAATATTGTGTAAAGAACACCTTTTGTTTTTATTTATTTATTTATTTGTTTGCAGTACTGTATTTCAGCACTTCAGCTTCTAGACACACAGGTGTGTGAGAATGAAAAATAGTGCAGTAAAATGACTGAAGGTGTCTGAACATTGTAGAACCTCAGAGGTTTTTCTGTTATAAGGTTGTGCTAAAGGTTTGTGTGGGTCTTTTATCTGAGCCAGTTCATTAAGTACTAAAAAAGATGGTGGTCCAGAAACTGGAATTTTCTTCGGGCATGTCCTCAGCATGTTATTTCCAAGTTTGTCACTTATTTTCAAAGCTAGTTCATCCACCAGATGTGCCAGGTTCCTTTTTTAAAATAGCAGTTCTCAATGTAATTACTTCTGAATTTAAAAAAAAATAGCTTCATAATACTAATAACACATAATATAATACTTAGCTCTTATAAACCACTTTTCATCTGTAGATCTCAAGAGTAGTTTCCCTTGAGGTTCGCACTCAGTGCTTTTCAAAGACAAGTGTATGCTTGTCTGCTTCTTACCTGCATTGCAAATGAGGGAACTGTGTGGGTCCAACTGAGAGCTCACTATCCGCAAGAGGAGGAAAACTTGCACCATGGTAGTTAGCAACTTCACATGAACTATATTAATGCAGCAATAAAAATTATAGACACACATTTATTCTCACACTATGCAAGATTTTTAATATTTATGCTCTACGTCTCCCCTTTGGGACCTTTAGGTCTCAGTTTATGACTTATTTTATCACATATGCAAATAATGCTCAGATTTACTTCCATCTTGCCAATGATTCATTTTCAGCAACAGAAAATGTCATCCAGTGTCAGCTGTGAACTTAAGGATGTCAAAGAAGTTCCTAAAATGAAACGCTGGTTAAAACAGAAATGCCTCTTATTGGGGCT
The DNA here is from genome assembly GCF_002925995.2 of Terrapene triunguis. NCBI lineage: Eukaryota > Metazoa > Chordata > Testudines > Emydidae > Terrapene > Terrapene triunguis. The sequence continues at coordinate 27,104,670 of NW_020664436.1, forward strand.
AAGCAGCTGCTCCATGTCCCACCTCCTGTTATTGTCACCCAATGAGGGTCACATCAAAACTTCTCTTCCCCAAAAACATTGTTCTCCATGTAATCTTTGATTCCACACTAAAATAATTATGCTAGATCCTTTTTAAAAAAGTCAGTAAGGGCCAAATTTTCTAACATAGGAACCTGATATGTGCCCTTAAAAATTAGGTGTGCATATACAAACATGTAATTACATATAAAACCAAGCAATATGTGCCCAAAGATCTACTGGCATATGTACATGCATGTTTTGTCCATTCAATTCTCTGTTTGCATGGACATATGATGTGCCTGTGTTTAAGGCCTTGTCTATGTAAGAAAGTTGCACTGGTCTAACTTAGATTTCTGCACCAACTTAGTTAAATCAGTACAATCCCTTGCTCAGAGATGACCCATGCCTGCCGATAGTCAGGGGGCAGGGACAGTAGAGTGAGGCCAGCCACCTTCAGCAGTGTTACTGAGCATGCTCAGTACAAGCCAACCAGCAAATATTTTGGGGAGGGGGAGGACACGTGACTTCACATTGCCCCCCACACACACACATGTCCCCTCTGCCCTTGCATTTGAACAGTCTTATTTCCATTTAAGAGTGATGTATTTTGGTTAACTTTAAATTGATTCCTAATCCATTTAAATCAACCAAAAAGTCTTGTAGGGCAGTACTTTATATGGCTCCTATTACCATACTATCTGAGCACATCACAACCTTTAATGTATGTACCCTGAGAATCCCCCTGTGAGGCAGTGATTGTCCCCATTTTACAGATGGGGACGTGGGGCACAGAAAGAAAGCAAGTGCCCAAGATCACACAGAATGTCTGTAGTAGAACAGGGAACTGGACCCAGTTTCTAGGCTAGCACCCAAATCACTGGAGCATCTCGCACTTTGAGATGTTTGTTAATTTGGTTTAATGTCCACACAGCCTTTTGTAGTCATTAAACTAAGTCAGTTTAAAGTAACATCTGGAGGTGAAGCAATGAAATTATTTTGTAGTCCAGGCCTAAAAAAATTGGCCATCCCATGTTAGTAGTATTGCCAGAACATTAGATTCTATCTTCTTATCTGCAAATATGATTTAGAATGTTTTAAGAGTTTGTTTTGCATGGGAACACCGGATATAGGACTGGAAGGAATGTCCTGGTCATCAAGTTTCACAAATTAGAACTAAAAAAGGATACAAATGAGGATCCCTTATAATGAGAGAGACAACAGAAATTGGCATATTCTTCTATTACAAAAACACACATACTTGGAGTGGTTATCCAGGATATAAAATACCAAATCTTCAGTGATCACTTATTCCTTTTAGTCAAAGTAATTGCTCCCCTTATTCCAGATGTGCAGAAAGATTTTCAGACGTTTGGAAATGTTTGTTACATCCTAAAAACTGTTGTTTGGAAACTGTAACTGTTGCTTTCATAGCATCTGTTCCTCTAATGTCCTGTTCACCAGACTCCTAGTTAAACGGATAGGGTGATTTCAGCTTATTAACAAGAACATATCTGCAAGGCTTCCCTTCAGGACAAAGCCAGCCTGGCATATTGTGACATGGGTAGTGGAATGCCTACAGTGAGGATCCTGCCAGGGCTTAGACATAAGGTAGATGCCAGGCATCAGGATGTAGGCACCTGTGAGCATGCTCACTGGCAGATTTTTAGGCAACTAGGGGTCTTTATTGGCAGAAACGTAGATGCCTATGGAATGTAGGTTAGAGCGTTAGGCAGCAGCTGAGCAGGGATTTTAAGGTTCTGCATTTTGGACCTAGGTGCCTAAAGTGGCAGTTAGGAGCCAAAATTCCTTTGTGGATCTAGCCTTCAGTCTAGCTCTGCATCATCCGTGCAAAGGCCAGGAACAACCTGTCCCTTTGTTTCTCATAGCCCTGGTTAGTTTCTATTCCATCCTTTAAAGAGAACCTTAGGGAAGGAGTCTCATGGGAATCTCTTTTTCCAAATTAAATGTCCACCACTCTAATAGCCACTTGCATATTTCTGTAGGCTACAGTCCAAGAAAGAACTATAATGTGTGCTTAAGTCCATGTACATATGCAATGACCACCAACTTGGCCAGCTCCAGGGATCGACTCAGGGACGTCCAGATCTGAAGGCCTGAACTAAAGCACCAGCCTCTGTAGCTGGAGGTTGTAACAGACTCTCACCCTCTATGGATCAGGCACATAATACACACTGACTACCAGGTTATACTTCAGTCTATGGATCATCTCCTTAGAAGTTTTTACAGTGCCTAGCACATTAGGGCTGGGACCTCTAGGCATTACCAGAATGCAAATAATAATAATGAATAGAAATGCTGCAATGAGATTTTAGCATATATTAAAATTAAGCATCCTGAGTAGGGATGTTTTCCTGAAGCTGGGCCTTAAAGATGAATAGGAATTCTGTAGCTGAGTTCACCAGCAATAACAGCCTGTAGTCAATCAGCTTTGTCCAGGCCTTGCTGTTAGAGGGAATGGGCAGCCATAGGCCACATTTAAGAATATCTTGTCCTGGTGACTTTTTTTTTTTTTTTTTTTTTTTTTTTTTAATCTAGGACTTTCTCTTCTTGCACTGCTCGTCTCTCACTGGTATGGTAGGCAGTCTGACTGCCTCACTGTTCAAAGATTGAATACTTAGCTTCTCCGCTGGGTATTTGGTGATTTCTCCCCCGCCCCCCACACACCCCTGTGTTTTCCCCTATTTGACTGCAAAGCTCAGAGACACCATGTGTGAACAGCAATTTTCCCCCCTAACGTCCAGCTGTGGGGTTCGCAGGTGGAGCAATCCTGCTTGGCATATTCTATCTTTCTGATCAAGGTTCGTTTTTCAAGCCAGTTCTTCAGTCAGCCCTTGGAGACAAATGTGGGGGATAAAAGGAAAAAAAAGCCTCTCAACATTTAATCATCCCCAGGGGTAAAGCAATGTGCGGTTGGGAAGGAAGGTCACTAAAGGTCAAGAGGATTCAGGGAGGAAAGTGCCTTTCATGAGGAATTGCAAATGTTTACTTTACACGAGTATTTAAAAAGTCAAGATCCTGAAAGAAGCCATATGTTTTGATTTTGAGACCAATTAGTCTGTTTCATCCGCAGTTTATTCTGGGGACTTGTGGCCTCTTTCTCCTTCTAAAGGCCAGGGCTAATGAAATAGCATGCACTCTGATAGGGTAGGAATAGTCAGTGTAGCAGATTGAAATGATTATTTGGGATACACTTGAAAATACCATTCAGAAACGCTTTAAACATTCACCATGCAAGGGGAAAAGAGTCAGGCTCTGCCTTTTTGTGTGAGGAAAGTTACAGTGCCTGTAGGCTGAATGGGGACAGCATGATGCTGATCTATCTATATTTTGTGATGCTCTTTGATATATAAAATTCTTGTTAGGGATTCCTTATAAATACAATTTATTAATCACTCCATTCTTTTCCCCTTTTCATTTTTTCATTGCACAATAATCATTCCAACTGATTTACCAGTCTCAGTTTAAAGAATGTCTTCAGCATACAGAATATCATGAGAAAATAGCAACTTGTCATGAGTCACTGATGTTGTCTAGTAATTCCAACTGTAGCATTTTATTTGCCATTCAGCTTTTGTCAGACCATGTAGAATGTGAATACCAATTAAACACAGTAAAACCAACATGAAACGATGGTCATTATTTTGCTTATAGGCACTCGTCACATTAGCACCTAAGATGCTCACAAATATTAATCAATTAAACTTCACTACCCCTTTGTTAGATAAGAAGATATTATCCCTTTCTTTACACAAAGTTAAACTGAGGAACAGAGAGATTAAGTTACTTGCCCAAGATAACACAGGAAGTCTAAGGCAGAGTTGGGTATGGAGGGTGAA
>NW_020664436.1:27113547-27140996 GCF_002925995.2 Terrapene triunguis
CTGTCCCCTGCCCTGAAGCGCAAGGACACCCGCATGCGAGCAGCCCTCACTGTCCAGAAGCGAGTGGCCATAGCCCTCTGGAAGCTTGCAACGCCGGACAGCTACCGGTCAGTCGCGAACCACTTTGGTGTGGGCAAATCTACCGTGGGGGTTGTTGTCATGCAAGTAGCCAAGGCAATCGTCAAGGTACTGCTCCCAAAGGTAGTGACCCTGGGAAACGCGCAGGTCATCATAGATGGCTTTGCCGCGATGGGATTCCCAAACTGCGGTGGGGCTATCGATGGGACTCACATCCCTATCCTGGGACCGGACCACCAGGCCAGCCAGTACATCAATAGAAAGGGCTACTTTTCAATGGTGCTGCAAGCACTGGTGGACCATCGGGGACGGTTTACAAACATCTACGTCGGATGGCCGGGCAAGGTTCATGACGCTCGCGTGTTCAGGAACTCTGGTCTGTTTAGACGGCTGCAGGAAGGTATTTACTTCCCAGACCACAAAATAACTCTTGGGGATGTGGAGATGCCTACAGTCATCCTCGGGGACCCAGCCTACCCGCTAATGCCCTGGCTCATGAAGCCCTATACTGGCGCCCTGGACACAGAAAAAGAACTCTTCAACTACCGGCTGAGCAAGTGCAGAATGGTAGTGGAGTGTGCTTTTGGCCGTCTCAAAGGGAGATGGAGAAGCTTACTCACTCGCTGTGATCTCAGTGAAACCAATATCCCCATCGTTATTGCAGCTTGCTGTGTGCTCCACAATCTGTGTGAGAGCAAGGGGGAGACCTTTATGGCGGGGTGGGAGCTAGAGGCAAATAGCCTGGCTGCTGATTACGTCCAGCCAGACAGCCGGGCCATTAGAAGATCCCAGCGGGACGCCCTGTGCATCCGGGAGGCTTTGAAAGCTAGGTTCCTGAGTGAGCAGGGCAACCAGTGACTTTTCAGTTTGTGGACAGAAAAGCTGAACCTGCCCCCGTTTCTTTACCCAGTCCATTTTGACTATCCTCTCCAGTTACATACAACCTTCACCCCCTTCCCCTTCCCAAAAAATAAAATCATTTCGATTTTTTAATGAACACCGTTGTCTGTATTGCTGTTTTCGCGGGAATATTTTAAACCGGGGACGCAGACTGTGGCGGGGGGCGGGTTTAGTGTTCTGATGCAAATGATGCTTCTAAACTCCCGGAATGACAGGCTCCGCACTGGTGGACTGGTTATTTCAATGGAGCCTGCCAGCACTCCTGGGGGGGACTGTGTGTATGTGTCGGCTATGTGACTTTCTGGCAGGGGGGGTAGGGTTACAGATCCCCTGCTGCGTGGATCTGTGAGCCAGGATAAGGACCGCTGCATAAGATCTGTAACTGCCCTCCCCCGCCACAAAGTCACAGAGCAACCCTCCCCCCCCCCCCCCCAGAACATGAAAAACACCTCCCAGACTGACCAGGGTAACCAGTGACTGCACTGTGTATGTGTCCTGATGCTGGACCTGACACCGCCTCTGTACCCTGCTAAAGGTCACTGTCCTGTCCAATTACCAAGCCCCTTCCCCCCCTCCAGACAGACTCTCCCTCAAAAGAACCTGACTGAAACAGTAATGAACAGAAACAAACATTTTATTGCGAACCAGACATGAAACGTGGGGGGTGAAACTTGGACGGGGGCTTGTGTGAGGTGGGTAGGAAAGGACTTATGAAATTTTGGGGAATGTCAGCCTTCTACTGCTAGAGCAGTCTGCAGGGGTTGATTGAAAGTTTTAACGGCCCTTGCCGCCCCTCCTTCTTTGGACTTTGGGTGAGGGTGGTGTGGGACTTGGTGGCGGGTGAGGGCGGTTACAGATAGACTGCAGCGGGGCTCTGTCCTCCTGCCTCCGGTCTTGCAGAACATCCACAAGGCGCCGGAGCGTGTCCGTTTGCTCCCTCATTAGTCCAAGCAGCTTTTCAGTAGCCTGTTGGTCCTCCTGACGCCACCTCTCCTCCCGTTCCATGACTGCTTGGTGCATTTGTGACAAGTTCTCCCTCCACTGTGTCTGCTGGGCTGCCTGGGCTCGGGAGCAGCCCATTAGTTCTGTGAACATGTCTTCACGCGTCTTCTTCTTCCTCCGCCTAATCTGCGCTAGCCTCTGGGAGTGTGCTGACAGGCTGGGTTGGGAGACAGTCGCAGATGTGTCTGTGTGAATTTTAAAAAGGGAGTGAATTCCTGAGACAGATAAATGAAATTGTATACAAAGAACCTAGTCTTTCTCTGTGAACAAGACCATGCACTGAACCTCTCACATGCGCACTCAGGACAAGGTCGAATTTTCGGCCGTCGCCTTCAGTGCCTGTGGACTTGCGGAGGTCTTGGAGTGTTCAGAGAACTGTGGCTGGAGACCTGAACTTCTGGAGCGGGCAATAATGGTAAGCCGCAGACTTGTGGCTGCTTAAAACTCCAGCAGTAGCACTGGCCTCCTTTCACATTGAAAGCAATGCCAGTCTCTGCTGCCAGCAATCAGGACAGCATCAACTCTGCCCCTGTCCCACCCCCTCGCGGCTGTCCCAGGGAAAGATCCCTGTATGCTGCCCCTCTCCCTCCACCGCGTGGCTGTAAAGCAGTCCCAATACTAACAGTCCCCTCCCTAATTCAAAGCAGGGCGTCATGAGCGACATCACCCTCCTGAGGATCCCGGACACCCAGAGAGAACGCATGCTGCGGGAAAGCATGCAGAAACCGGGGCCGTATGCCGCTATGTTATGTCGTGCGATGATCCCGGAGTACTTGATTGTGGCGTGGAGGGGACATGTCTGCTACCACGGAGGGCCCACTAAGATCGCCCTACCCCGGAACCTGATCAACAGGCTTGAGCTCTACCTCCACGAGACCTACGAGGAGTTCTCCTACGAGGATTTCTCGTCGATCCCCGGCCACATTGACCGGATTTTCGCGTAGGTGCACTGGGACTTTGGAGTGGAGCGTCTTGGGCCTGGGAATCATGTAGTAACGGACATTGTGAAATTTTTTTAAAATACTTGGGACTAAATTGAGAAGAGCCTAAGACAGAGAAATCATGAAAACCCATTTGTTACCTTTGTAAATATTCCTGTTTTGTACCTGATTATTTTTTTACTAGTTTACAGCACTTTTATAAATATACATTGTTAATAGTATAAATATTACCGTTCTGTTTTAAATAAATGTTTACATGTTTACAGCACTTACTGCTTGATCCGTCCCCTGATTCTGTGTCCGGGGTAAGGGATGGGGACGGTTGGTAGGGGATCTCGGTAAGGGTGATGAAGAGCTCCTGGCTGTCGGGGAAATCAGCGGTGCCAGCGCTGTCGACTGCCTCGTCCTCCTCATCTCCTTCTTCATCTTCCCCGTCCGCTGTCATGTCCGACATGATCCCATCCTCGGAGTCCACGGTCAGGGGTGGGGTAGTGGTGGCGGCCGCTCCCAGGATGGAATGCAGTGCCTCGTAGAAACGGGATGTGTGGGGCTGGGATCCGGAGCGTCCGTTAGCCTCTTTGGTTTTTTGGTAGCCTTGTCTCAGCTCCTTGATTTTCACGCGGCACTGCGTTGCATCCCGCCTGTAGCCTCTCTCTGCCATGGCTTTGGAGATCTTCTCGTAGATCTTAGCATTCCTTCTTTTGGAGCGCAGCTCTGAAAGCACGGACTCATCGCCCCACACTGCGATGAGATCCAAGACTTCCCGATCAGTCCATGCTGGGGCCCTCTTTCTATTGGATTGCACGGCCATCTCTGCTGGAGAGCTCTGCATCGTTGCCACTGCTGCTGAGCTCCCCTCGATGTCCAAAGAGGAACTGAGATTCAAACTGCCCAGACAGGAAAATGAAAATGAATTCAAATTTTCCCGGGGGTGTGGCTGGTCAGAGCATCCGAGCTCGGACTGCTGTCCAGAGCGTCAACAGAGTGGTGCACTGTGGGATAGCTCCCGGAGCTATTACCGTCGATTTCCATCCACACCTAGCCTAATTCGATATGGCCATGTCGAATTTAGCGCTACTCCTCTCGTTGGGGAGGATTACAGAAATCGATTTAAAGAGAGCTTTATGTCGAACTAAATGGCTTCCTGGTGTGGACGGGTGCAGGGTTAATTCGATATAACGGCGCTAAAGTCGACATAAAAGCCTAGTGTAGACCAGGCCTTAGAGTTGAATGAGGCTGTTGCAGAGAGGGAGCTTGTATTTTGGCCCTAACTCCTTAAAATATATACTTTGAATCCTAGGTGGGGGAAAGTATGTACATTACTGCTGTTGAGGGACAACATTATGTAGTGATAAGTATCATCTTTATTATTATATTCTTAATTTTTGTTTGTATTGTGGTAGTATCCAGAGCTTCCAGTTAGTGTTCAGGGCACCGCTCTGTGTGTGTGTGTGTGTGTGTGTGTGTGGATTTGAATCTCCCCCTCCCAGGTGAGTGCCCTAACCAGTGGGCTATAGTCATTCTTTCTCTGGGCCAATGACTATTGAAGTATTTATACACAGTGGAAAAGCTTCAACAGGAAAGATTCAGAGCACCTCATCCTAGAATACCCCATAGCCTGGTGGTTTTGGCACCCTTCTGGGAGGAGGGAGGCGCAAGTTCAAGTCCCTGATCTATACCAGATGTAGGATGGAATTGAACCTAGGCCTCTCGCATATTGGCAGGGCCGGCTCTAGGCAGCAGCGTCCCAAGCGTGTGCTTGGGGCAGCACTCCAGCCTTTTTTTTTTTTTTTTTTTTTCCTTCGGCGGCGGCTCTCCGGTGTTTTTCTTTTTTCTTTTTTTTTTTGGTTGGGGCGGCAAAAAACCTGGAGCTGGCCCTGCATATTCGGCTAAAGATTAGAATGGAAGTTACACCACCATCATGTTTTCTTTTTTTTGCAAGAAAGGACTTAGGCACCTAGCTCCCTCTGAGGGGGCCGAGCTTAAGCCACACCCCTCTTCTCAGCATATCCTATTGGCTTCTTAAATGTCTCCCCCACTCAGTGTGCTGGTTTTTGTGGATTCCATTCTTAGGCACCTCTCTCGTCCCATGAATTGTACTAGGGCCTGGGTGCCTGACTTGGGGGTATGGCAGGGCACCTAAGAGTGAGGTGCTCCAACACTGAGCCAAGGGTATGTCTACAGAGCAAGGGTGACATGGGCTGTGATATGTTTAAATCTAATGCCCCTACCGTCCACACGCAGCTCTCAGACACGTGCCCCCAGATGCATGTATGCCCTCAGAACATGGGCTTGCTGGCTTATCAAGGGTATAGGTCCAAGCCCATGTCCTTCTGTAGTGCATGTCTCAGCTGCCTGCTTTGCAGTGAGGATGTATCTAAAGCATGGTTTGTCAGGCTCATGTTCAGATAATCAGCCAATGCGCTATCCCACAATTCCTGGGGCCTATGTGTTCCACCCTTCCAACTTTCCACAAGCCTCCTAATACACCGGAAGCAACTTCCTGGTTCAAATACAGCCACTTGGCGTTTAATCCTTCACTGCACATGATCCGCTGGATTTTCAACAAAGCTAAGCCCAGTTCACAGAAACAGAGGGGAAATATGCCAGTCACACAGCAGTACCACTGAAATGTCTACCACCATCTCGTAGACACTCTGTCTGTATCCTGCAATAAAAGTGACCCTGTGAGCAGGAAAAGTTCTTCCCCCAGTGCTAGAGACATGTCCTGTCTCTGGGTGGAACTGACAAAGCCGGGAGCATACAGAGTCAGAAATGCCTTGGCTGGGTATGTTGGTGGGCTGAGAACACTTCCACACTGGGTGAGAGGATGGGCAGGCAAGTTCTCCCACAGCACACCATGGACCAAGCCCTAGAGCAGCCCCAGCTAATGAGGCGCTAAGAACCCTGAGATTCACCCCCAGAAACCAAAGCATTAGATACAAGTCAACGTACTGTCAGTGTGGACATGGTATGGGGTGTGTGTACCACTGCAGTGTGCATGCTTGCAGGAAAGGTTGGCAAGGACAGGTTTGCATATGTGTGTGCCTGGACAGGTATGCTATGCAGTGTAGATATATCCTAATTTGCCTTTGTGGTCTGGCCCTAGGTGGACACAACAAACAAGTGGGGGTGGGGAGCACAAGGTAACAGTGCTCTTTCATTTGGGTATGTTTCCTATCAGTTTGCTAAGGTGTACTTTTTTATATTCTTTGATCTGATATTCATGTAGGGGTTCTAGCTCTTATCTAGCACTTTCCATCTTAAAGCCTTTTACTAAGGAGGTCAGCATCATTATACCCATTGTACAGAGTGGGGAACTGAGACACAGGGAGGTGAAGTGACTTGCCCAAAGTTACAAGGCAGGCCAATGGCAGAGCCAGGAATAGCACCCAGGTCTCCTGAGTTCCAGCCCATTGTTCTATCCACTAGGCCACATCACTTCAGAGCTACGTTGTACCAGGATAGTACTATACATGACTGCTACAAAACCAGCTGGCAGGGAGAAGGTGAGAGAACATATGTTGGCTTCATCTTTCATTAGTTATGTGATGACACCATGTGTGAATTATGCAGGCCATCCAAAGTAGTGCCAAGTCATCATGTGTTCTGTTGCATCAGGCCATCCCTCACAGAAAAGCAATTTTCAATATGCCTTGGAGAGCATTAAAAATGTATTGATGCTATTTTTGTATCCCTATGTCTGTACTTTCAGAAGCCTTAGTATCCTTTCTTGCCATTTCCTTATTCCACTGTCCATCCCCTGCCTATCATCTCCTGGCATTCACATCCCTGCAGACAGAAAGTATCTGCTATTTCTCTTGCCTAACTGCACTGATTGGGGGACTCCCACAGCCACTTACCCTGCACCGCCTCACCCCACCCCAGAGGGAAGGAAGCTGATGGCTACCTCCTGTTTTAGCTCCTCTCAGAGAGTGGATGTGTGCCTATCATTACCCTTTTCTCTGCTCTCTCCTGGAGCTGAAGAACCTACCAGCTTCTTGTCCCTTCTTCCGAAGGAGGGATCCACCAGCTTTTTCCCCAGTTGCTCCCAGCTGAAGGGGAACTCTATTCGCCGTTTTCACTATCTAGCCTCTGGTGGAACATCTTTGTTGCTTCTATAGTACTTCCCACACACGCATGCCAGGCACTTCTCCTATTTCCCCACCTTTCTGCTCTAGGAAAGCAAAAGCCACTAGGCACTTCTCCTGTCGCTCACACTGGAATTATTTATACAACAAACTTGCCCTCAAGGGTTTCCTTGGCAACATACATGCCTTCCTGTTATCTGTTTTACAAGCAGGCTTGAATTGTCCCACAATAGCCTAGAGGCAGCAATTTAACACAGCTGGTGGCACAATAGTACTTTTCTTTTAAGGCCATGTTTCTTAGACCAGATGTATCTTGAACGCTGATAACGGATCTTTTGTTCTTGTGGACTGACAGTCAAGTATTGTAGTAAAGATGGAAGGAAAGAGAAAGTGAAAGGACCAGCAGCCCAATATGCAAACTAGTCAGCTGTAACACGGAGCTATCTGAGATACCATATTTATATCCTATTCTAAATTAAGGAAAATGCTGATGTATGTCAAGTATCACAGGACTATAACAGTCTGTATATGTTGACTCATTATGGCATCTGCTCTAGTCCAAGTTTTTAAAGTTTTTTTTCCCCTCACTGCTACACCTGTTCATAGTCATGGTACACATATAATTTTTTGCTAAGTGAGTTATATACATTGCCCACTAATTTCCTTTGGGCACCATTCTAGCTCATAAAGTTTATTGGCCATAGCAATGATGTAAGCAATTCATGGCTAAATACAGGTAGAAAGGCCCAGCTTGTGACAAATCTAATTAAGCAAAGAGGAGGTGAAGCTTTCAGGGAATCTGAATCAGAAGTTGTTCTACAGGTTTTGTACTGTACCCCTCCATTTCAAAATAATCTTTAATAAAGGCTAAGGGAGATGTAGGATAATAAGGAAGCATGGTCTACTGTTTGACCCCTTGGGCAAATCACTTATTCTTTCTCTTCCTCAGTTTCTCCAAGTGTAAAATAGAGAAAAGTATACCTCCCTACTCCTCAGGGATTTGGGGAGGTAAGTTCCTGGATGATAGGTCCATCAATGGCTATTAGCCAGGATGGGCAGGGATGGTGTCCCTAGCCTCTATTGCCAGAAGCTGGGAATGGGTGACAGGGGATGGATCACTAGATGACTAGATGTTCATTCCCTCTGGGGCACCTGGCATTTGCTGCTGTCAGAAGACAGGATACTGGGCTAGATGGACCTTTGGTCTGACCCAGTATGGACATTCTTATGTTCTTATGAGGTTTAATTCCACTCTTAAAGCTGAATGAAATATTTGCAATAATTTATTTAACAAATATAGCTGCTTTCCATTGGCGAACACTCTACAAACAGCCACTGATTTTCGTTTAATCTATGAATTTATTTGCTACTGAAAATTATTTGACAACTATTTTACACACACAAATTTCAATTGATTGTTTCCTCAAAAACTATTCACTGTGACTATTGCTTTCTATACTGGCTATTCATAATTTGTTATCTGCAATGTAACTAAGTTACATAGTAATTTTTTTCTACTGACACTGGGTGACTGTATCTCATAAACAAGAGGAAGACACTTGAGCATAAATATTAGTGCAAATGCATTTACATGATTATCTGCAACCCTTGTAGCATGCATACTAGTGAGAAGTATTCACGGAGGACTTCATGACATTTTATGTGAGCAAAATCTCACTCGTATGTATGTTATTTAGATTATAAACTCTTTGGGGGGCAAGAACTATCTACTGCAGTGTCTAGTACAATGGTGCTCTGTTCTTCCATGATCCCTAAGCACTACTCTTGTTAACAAATAATAATAATCAGAATGTGAGTAGAAAGTGAATGAGAGATGGCACAACTACCATGGAAGCAAATTCAGTTTTTATTTCAAACAAACATTCAGTAAGGGCCAGATTCTGTCTCCCTCACACTAAGCAGTGCCTTACTCCATGATCAATCCCACTGAAACCAGTTATATTTATTGTGGAGCCAGGTACTATGCTGTGTAAGGACTGCAGAATTTGGCCTAAATATTTTTTTTCCTTAGCTTTTCCACACCTCTGCTCATTAATGTCGAGAAATGCTGTAAGAGCTTCCAATAAAAGGTGCTTTATAATTCCTAATTGTTGTGATAATCATGTATTTTATTTATTATATATGCCCATTGGAGGGAACATTTTAGGTCAGAATCCAGGCATTCATGTTTCTTGTCCCTTGTCTCTGCGCAAATTCAGACCAGCAGTTCTGTTTCCAAATTTTCTAAAATATTACAACATGGAAATATTAATCCACCCATAATAATGCTGTCTAATCTTCCCAGTAAATCAAATAAAGGTAGAGTTCTAAATAATGCTTTAAAGGATCAAAGTAACACTTTTCTTTTTCTTCGGAAGCTTTCAGTTTATAATGCCCTTATTTAAGGGTGCCAGGAGGTTTATTGATAGCAATTAAAAGTCCTTAACGTTTGATTTAAACTGTCTCCAAACCCACAGGAACACTAAATAGAAGTGTTTCTCTTTATTAAAAAATACATTATGGATGATTTGGTAGGAATCCAGGTTACATAACCACCTGAGGATGCTTTCTTCTCAAGGCAGTGGGGATCAGGAATATCATAGAGGGGATATGGTTGATAGAGGCCTGCTCCTGTACCACTGAAGTCAATGGGAGTTTTGCCAGCATGTGGGGTCCAGGAAAGGTACTGGATGCCACATCACTCTTCAGCCATCACAACCTGCCATTCAAGGTATGTCTAAGCTGTATGCTATTTATACCCATGGCAAGGAGGCAGTGTAGACTGTGAGGCATTGCTTAGGCAAGTACAGTAAAGAAACTCCTGAATCTGAGGGTATGTACCCTACACACGGCTTTTTACACACCCAAGCCATGCCTTCCCCTTCTACACTGCTATTTTTAGCAGTATAGTGTCCCACTGCCTCTGCACTACTGGAGTCTTTCCCCACTGCAGGGAAAGCCTCCAGCAGTGGGGAAAGGCTCTGGCAGGGGGGTGGCAGCAGAGAAAGTTTCCGATAGCTCTCACTGCTGGAGCCTTTCCCCATCACAGGGAAAGGCTCTGGAGTTCTCCGCTGCTGGAGCCTTTCCCCAAGGCCTCCCCATCCAGTCTTTCATTGCCACGACATGTAGCTACACACCACAGTGTAGAGGCAGCCTGCTTTTCACTGTGGCGTGTAGCTACACATATGAAAAACAAAGCTGCCAATGAGTGTGCAGTGTAGACTTATCCTTAGGGTATTAGTATCCTTTTCATGAAAGACTTGTCAAAGTCAGAGAAAAATAGGAGGGGGAGACACACTGACCCTATGATGTGGTTGTGGTGATTTATTTTTTTCAATTATATTTGAAAGCTGTAGTAATCTGTTTCCTCTGGTAACAGAATTAGGAAACGTTTACTTCCATAGATCAGAGGTTCTCAAATGTTTTTTTTTGTTGACAGACCCCTTTTCAAATGCAGTGTTAATCATGGGCCCCCAAGTGAGACACTGATTGACAAAAGTATACTTGTACTTCATATAAACACGTACTGTCAGTAATGGTTTAAGAAAAAGAGTACTTACAGATATCAGTGAGATGGGTGTGCCCGCTTCTTATTGCAGAGTCTATCTATTCTTGGTGTGATGGTTCACAAGCAAACTCACATGTGGTGATATTATTTTTCACATTTCTGTAATATTTTGCAGACCCCTGTGCAGTCTCTAAGAACCCTGTGGGGTCCATAGACCCCAGTTTCAGAACTGCTGCCATAAACACAAGAATATATTGCAGAATTGACCAGAATGTGTCACCTTCACTCAGAAGGAGTAGCATCTTTTTCTACTGGTAGTCTCATTGACTTCATTGAGCACAAAACCAAAATCAGTCCTGCAATGAGGATCTTAAATTTAACACTAGTGTGAGCTCCTTGTGGGTTCAAGGATCTGCTTATCTAATTACAGGATCAGGACCTGAGATAGTCACACAGAAGCTGAACCACACTGGGACGTCTAGAAGAGAGGATAATTTTTGTTTGTTTTGTTTTTGAACTGCAAATGCAGAATTTGGTGGTTGCTTATTAAGCTGGGGTGGAAAATCAAATCACATGTCTGAGGCACTGGCAAAATGCACAAATACAGGAACAAGAGAAAGAGATGAAAAGGGCACCAAAACTTTGTTTTCACTGATACAAAGGTGGGGGTTTTTACAGCGGGCTAACAAATGTGATAGCTATCTCATTGTAAAATGCTAAGTGGAGACAAGGCACTTGTAGTGTTTACCATCAGGTAGCCAAGCAAGGTCAACACTATATCTCCCACCCATGGTTGACCTTGCAGTAAAATTCAAGTGCCTTGTCTCCACTATATTTTTACAGTGTGTTAGCTATTCTGCAGTAAAAACACATCTGCTTGTCAGTGCAGACATGCCTGAGACTGGCATCATTGAGATGCTGGGATGGTTTAGGGGTGTAATGTGAATGCACTTTATGGAGTGTTCTCAGCATGTGATATACTTGCTTTGTATGAGGATAATGATACTTACTCATCTTTGTAAGGAGCTTTAAGATCTATGAGTAAAAAAAATGCTGTATGTAAGTGCTAATTATTAGCACCTTTTGAAAGATAATCTAGTAAGGTAAATCCTTTCAGAATTCTCATTAGAGAGATATGATGAAATTATGTCTCTATGAAGAGCTTTATGTGGCTCTAAATTCCTCTGATTAGCATCTTGGTACTACATGGTAAATTCTCTCTATATAGCCAAGATAGATTATATTACTTACCATTGCTTAGAAGTGATGCATTTATATCCGATTATAAAACTCTTATGATAAATACCCTCTCTCCCTCCTTTTCTTACAAATAGTCGATATTAAAGCTGATGAGTCACATAAAGGGCCTTTAAGACTAACAGACCCTCTGTTGCTTTTTACAGATTCAGACTAACACGGCTACCCCTCTGATACATAAAGGGCCTTAGCATCTTCATCCCCCTTGAACTCAAAGGGAGGGGAGGGTATTTGCACAGTACATGACTTGGGCCCATTTGCTGTGTGGTATCACTTTTGCTTCCCACACTCTTCGGAACACACTGATATGATAAACACTGATATGACAAAGTTCTGCAACTTTGAAACTATGGCTCTATTCCAACTGGGCTAAAGCAATAATAGCATCCTATTTCTGCTTTCTAAGCTTTGTGGGATGCAAATGGTCAGGGAGGAGAGAGCAAGGAAATAAATCACCCAATTCCATCATATAACGCCTACAATATACATTTTGTATCCAGTCTATGATGTGTGAAAAGGAAAAAGGGCTAACTGAAAAGTCCAGATAGAAATGAGAAGCAACCATGCAATACAGCAAACGTTTTCAGCGTAACTGCCGGTAGTCTCTGCAGAGACCAGCTTGTATGGACATGGAGAGTGGACTCACTGACAGAGGTGGTCTGTCCAGGTCAGAATTCTGGTATATCTATCGGTAAGAGGGAAACTTGTACTGCCACTGCATGTGCTACACTTATGAGGTAGACAGGACTTGACTCTTGTCGATGTCAAGCCTGCACCTCTTCCAGCAGTAAGTTTGCTAAAGAGACACCCTTTGTAGAGAAACATGGTGGCTTTGTGATTAAGCCTCTGGTTTAGGATGCAGGTGATTTGGGTTCAATGGCTGCTGTTACTGTAGACTTCCTGTGTTACTTGGTCAAGGTTAATCTTTCTGTGCCTCAGTTCCCCCAGTTAAATGATGATATGGGCCTCCTTTAAGTGCTATGAGATCTACTGATAAGTGCCATATAAGAGCTAGGTGGTATTATAATTTATCTTGTAAGCATTTTGGGCAGTGTTTACTATGTGTATGTTCAGAACCCACATGATGGGGCCCTGCTCTTGGGGCCGGGGAGGTTTTAAGTGCAACTGTTGTATAACTAGTAATAAAGCCTAAAGATGCATATGCCTGACTAGGCAATCCAGGTAAATAACTATTTTTGGTTCTTCCACAACTCAAAAAAACTTCACAAATGTGTGTTGTTAATCTTCTTATCATATTCCAAACATCTTTTTAATCATATTCTTGATTTCTAGTCTCCATGTTGATAGATCATCTGTTTGTATTTTGCAGAAGAATAAAAGCCTTGCTATTTTTAATTCTGTAATCGCTGTGAATCGTGGATACGCTTGGTACAGCGGAATTTAAAAATAAATACCATTGTACCAGCCAGTAGTTGATTCTTCACATACTATATATCGAGCCCTTAGGCAGAAACTGTCAGCTATCAAAGAAGCTGTTTAGAAATCAATACGTCTGTCCATGAAAAGGGGCAGGCATGCGCTTTTCTAGCATCTTGTCAGCAGACTGTGAATGTAAATAGGCCTCAAGCACAAAAAAAGAAAAGTTCAATAATCATCTAGCAAATAAGCACCATGGTAGCAGGTGGAATAATGAATAGTGTCCCCTGATAGCCCGCCCACAGACAAAAGACTAGTTCAAAGCATGTCTCAAGAACCTACTTACATTAGACTCACTGGCTTCAGGTTTAAAGTGGGGGGGGGGGGGGGGGTTTTTTTTTTTTTTTTAACTTACACCAAAGCCTGTCTGAGTTTTGAGAAATGTCTGCTTGATGATCAAAATTAATTAGAGGTTTCCAAGAGACAACAACATAAAATTAAACTCATGCAATAAACTGTTCCCCCTTGCATTTTGTTTTCTGAACATATCAAATGGGCTTATTTTAGGGAGTAAATCATGAAATATATTCAAATAAGCCTGGATGGATTTTAAGGAACATAGTGACTGGGTTTGGGGATTTTTTTTTTTAAATCCCATACAACAGGTTTTCAGTTGTTTAAGTTGTAGGGTGACCAGATGTCCCACTTTTGAAGGGACAGTCCCGTATTTAAGCCCTCCTAATGGTGTCCCAACTTTTTCTTAAAAATGGGCAAATTGTCCCATATTTTCTGTCTCTGTGCCTCCCCTTCCCCAACAATACTGGCGGGTCCTGCTGCTGGCTGGATACCTGCTTGCCAGCCACCTGTCCACCAGCAGTGAGTGGGAGGGTCCAGTGGCCAACGATGGGGGTGGGTGTGGAAGGCTGGTGGCGGGGCAAAGCTGCAGCATGTGGGGCTGGCCACTCCCCCTGCTGGTCCATCAGTGCAGACCCTGCTGCGTGCCAGCTCTCAGACAGCAGGGCCTTGCCCCCTGTCCCATTTCCGGCCAGCGCTAGCTGCGATGGCCGGTGAGTGTGGGCAGGCACTAGGCAGCTGCCAGTTACGTGTCACCTCTGCTGCTCACACATCGGCCCTTTTTACATGCTCCTCCTCTCACTGTCCTCTCTCTGCTTGGCCCCTTTACCCCCCCTCAGTGGGGCATGTCCTTGTTCCCAGCACTGTGTGGAGAACCACCCCCTGGTTGGAGTGCTCAGCTCACCCAGCAGCCTGGCCGGCGGGCTCCTTCCCCCACTGCCTCTGGCTGGGCCGGCACCCCAGGAAAGCCCAAGACCTTCTGGCCCAGGACGCTGGCCAGGAGGAGCCAAGCCCTGCATGTGCCAAAGCCCCGCATAGCACTGGCACAGGGTAGCCTCTCCGCCTCTCTGCTAAGCTGAGGCGGGGAGGGGGAGGGGGGAAAAGCGATTTCCAGACTATTCGCACCCCAACCCTGCAGGCTTCACAGCAGCCCCCCAGGCAGGGATTTAGCAGCCTCTTCACCTCCCCTCCCCCCCCACCACCCTGGGTCCTACCCCCAGGGAGCGCGGGGCTGCTCTGTGCCTTAGGCATCCTCCACTGCTGAGCCACCTCTCTGGCCAAGTTTGCTGAAGCCCCTGCAGTCAGGTTCCCTGGGCCCTGATGAGCAATGCATCCTTAGGGCTTAACCCCTTCCTGCCCGCGCTGTGGCGGGAGCAGGGGGGAGGACAGGAATTGGCTGGGTTATGTTGGTGGCCAGCAGCAGCCTGGAGGAGGTGTTAGCTGCCTTTCAACACTGTGTGGGCAGGAAGGGACAAGAGCTGCTTCCAGCTACGGGAGGGTTTGGGGGGGGGGAAGAAAAGAGAGATGAGCTCTGCAAAGACATGGGCCAGGTCATCCCTTCCCCTCCCCCTCCTCCTCTGAGCTTCCATCCGTTCCTGCACAGTGCTGAAAGGCTGCTGCTGGCCACATTCTGGTGTGAACCCTGGCAGAAATCTGGGGAGGGGGGCATGTGACCCTGTGTGCCCCCCACCCAAGTGTTGCCTCGGGAAGACAAGGTGCCAAGTACCAGGAGAGGCAGGTCCATCCCGGGGGCCCAGGCAGGCATGGAGGGCAGAGAACACTAGTCAGGGAGGGGAGAGTTGGTCAGTCACAGTCCCTCACCCCTGTGTGAGAGAGGTGTGCGAGAGTGTGTGTGTCACCTCTCCCTGTGTGAACCTTAAAGATAAGGTAAATAAAAAGAATCCAACTACACAGTATTTCTTTTTAACAGGGGCTCAGTCAACTTGATGTTAATTTGAACGTTTGTACTGCATAGTTCGGCTTGATTGCCATTGAACTCACTTGAATACGAGTAATTTTACCAAGTGTCCCGAATTCAGCATAGGGAAATAGGGTAACTATATTGAGTTGTCTCTCCTGCCTTTGGATTAAACAAATGTGCAAGAGACAGGAGGCCAGAATATGACTCCCTTACTCACACTGACTAGCACTTTACTCCACAAGTAATGTCCCAGTGATTTTTTTAATGAGACTACTTGTGGAGTAAAGTGCTAGTCAGCAGGAGTAAAGATATCAAAATTTGGCCCAATAATCTCAAATTAAACCTAGACACTGTAATAGATCAAATAAGAACAAAATCTTCCATAAAACCAAATAAGCAGATAAGGAAGTTTTGTGATTTCAAATGATTGTTTTACAGATCATTTGGTTTGATTAATTAAGCTTCAAACATCAGTGGGTGAGGGGTGTCCTTCATGCTAGTCAGCCACTATTTCTTCCTTTTAATGTGTCTTTCCTTCTTTTTTATACTTTTTATGGCTCTTTTTGATGTAGGGTATTGATATATTAACTTGTCTTCTGTGAGTTATAGATATTGAGTGTTTCTTTTCCTCTGGGAAATATGCTCAATCATGATTAATTTTCAATGACTCAGTAAAATGGTTTGGTGATCTTTTCTTTTCTTTTCTTTTGAAAGTTTCTGGACTGACAACAGAAGTCTTGATGGGAACAGAAGTCTTCTATTTCTCAGGAAATAAGATACAAGATGGGCACTGCCATTATAAGCTTCTCACCACAGGACTTAATGCACTGTGCTCCAAATTTGATACTTTTTTGGTAGTTGCCACTTGCTATTCTTTCCTACTTGTCAGAAGATACAAATTCATTTATTTGAAAATATACTCGTCTTTGGACAGTTGAACATCAAGGAAGAAAGGTTTCATTAAGGCAAGAAGTGCTCAAAAATCCTTTATAATTTTACATGACTTCCCTCTACTTGATCCAATTTTGATATGGTTAGTAAGGGCCTGATCCCAATTTCATTGTGCCTTGGATCTGGCTCTAAATACCCCAGGAGCTGAAATGTTCTGGTCCATTTAATGTGCGCAAAAAAAAAAAAGTTTTCCAAGCAGCTATGGCCCTCCTCTATATTGACTACAAAACATAGCTTTTTTAGATCATTTACTGACACACACATGCTCGCTCTCTCTGTCTCAGCATATTCAGTGAAACTTGCTCGTTCGCTATTTATACAATGAATTACAGCTTCCTAGCAAAGGTGCAGTCCATTGAGTTAAGGTAGCTGTTAATGAAGAAGATTTTAGTCAGAAATAACAATTTCATTTTATTAAGATCCTTGGTGCAACAGGGACCACTTATGTGAGGAAGGTGAGCAGGACCTGGCCCATCATATAAGCTTTATTAATGAAGAAAACTGCATCCATCTAATGCAGGTTGTGACAATTCTATTACTGCTTTTTCTAGTATCACTGGTGTACCGTATCTCAAAAGAAGAGAAGCACTGTTTGACAACCTGAGAAAAACATTCACATTATTTAACAGCTATTATCACTGACTCGTGATATTGGATGCCCAACTTTGCTGCGAACGCATAAGATAATTAGCTGGCATGGTGAGATCAGAATAGAATCATTAACTTCCATTTCAGAAATCTCTTTTTATCATGAGTGATGTGCCAGTGGGGAATCTCAGAGGGGTTTGTTTTTGTTTCATTCTGTTTTGTTTTTCCCGAGCAGCACATAAGAGATTTACTCCTGGTGCTGATCCCAATTCTAGAGCCAGATAATAACGTACCCAAGAGACAGCCCTGTCACTGCAATAACAGAAAAACTCCCAGAGCCTAAAATAAATCCATTTTCTGAGCACTTCTAAGTGCCATGCATTTCCCACTGTTACATATTGCTAGTGAAACAGAGAGAACACACAGTCCAAGGGCAGAGAATCCTGGCAAGGGACTCAACTACACCTCTTCTCTGGGGTCCAAGCATTGCAGTGTTCTGCCGTAAGGTCATCAAGCAAATACATCCACCAAGCCATAGTCTAGGTGCACTTATACTAGAAAAAATAGTGCCTGTATCAGAACAGTAGACAGCAGTGGGGCAGCAGAGGAGATGTGAATGTGAACAGGGCATTGGCCAGGGGTGGCTGAGAAGGCATGGATGCGGTGCGGGCGTTGGCCAGTGGACGCCAAGGAGGCATGGACAGGGCACGCGTGTTGACCGGGGTAGCTGAGGAGGTGAGGGCATTGGCCCGAGGTGTTGACAGTTTCAAGTATTTGCCCAATCTCATTTGGAAGAAGTCTCCCTCTTTAGATTAATTTTAAGATCATTTTAAAAATAGTTCTCTCTCTTAAAAATTAATTATTTCTACTGTGTGTTTCAATGAGATTCCCAAAATTACTCCTGTTGTTTGTTTGTTTTTAAATTTCTCATCTGGTAAATTGGTTATTTATCCCACTATCTTTCTCTCTCATACCAAATGTACCCTTCAAATGATGGCCAAATAATTCACATGTAGGTTGGGAAATTACCAGATTCTGTAATGATAATATCATCCATGCAATCTATAACTTTATTACACTATTAATTTCTTGTGGAAATTGCAGGGGTTTTTTTGGATTTTAGATAAAATGCTCCAGACCATTGTGGAAAACTTTTCTTTCAAAGATCTACATAGGAGGAGATGGTTTTATGAAGAGGTTAGATTGAATCAATACATCTGAACATCCCAAATTTTGGAAAAGTTCCTATGGGGAGCTAGATTATAACTTTGTAGCTGAGACCCATCTCTAGTCACATGGCCTATAAGAGAACTGGAAAATGTGGGAATCATATAGCCACGTTATGATTGCTATATTTTAACAAAATTATGCATCCTTCCAGCAGATAGATAGATAGATAAAAAGAAAACGGCACTTCAGTTCGAACTGTGGTCAATAGTCCAGTGGAGCACTTACTGGTGGTCCATGAAGGGCAAGCTAGTTCCATGGTATTGGCTCTCCTTAGTCCAGGTGCCACGGTGCACTAAAATGCAGCTAAAATATATTGCTTTCCCAGTATTCGATTTCCTTCTTTGCAATTGCTGTACTTGCCATAGAGAAGAAATAGAGAGAAATGGGAGAAATAATCTGCACACTCATACAGAGAGGGAATGTCCACATTCTTAGTGTTAAATGTTCATATTGTGGAGAGTTTGAGAACCCTTCAAATAGTTGAATTACTGTACGTGCTTTAATGGTCCAACTGATCTAATGTTTCTTGCATTTTTAAATAAAACATAATCTACAACATTCATTAGCTGTTTCCTTTAAAAAAATCACTCTCAATTAGTTCATCTGGAATGTTATAATAAGCAGTGGATAGTTCAGTAACCAAAAGTTCAGTACTTGTATGGCAGAGTTTACTAAGTGTTTGACTCTTTACTTTTTTTGCTGATTTAAAAGCACCCAGAAAAATTGCCCTTGCTAATTGTCCATTAGTAGGTGCTTTTAAACATAAAATGAAACCCTTTATTTGCCCTGCTGTTTGATAGTCCTCAAGAGGCAAAGCTGCTTCTGTCTTGAACCCATGTGACCTCAATAGTCATTTGAGATGTTAATTTACTGAAAAATGAAGCAGAACAATGATGGATTGGAGAATTTTAACCCTTCTCCATCCAAAAGAAAACAAGATAATGCAAACTTTGCATATCGATCAACTGGGCTTGGATTAAGTCTCTCCAGTCTTAGCCTAAAATAGTCTCTCATGTAAACAGAAACTTAACCGTGAGTTTTTTAGGAGCCACTTGATCAGATTCTTAGTGTCAGTAGGATATTCAGTGGATTACACCAGGGAAAATTGTGCAGCAGAGACAGATCAGCATTACTGATGCCTTTAGTTCAGAAGAATGACTCTGGCTGCACTTGAGTTGAGCTGTTCTAGTTACTTTCCCCACTGCAGCTTTTTCTATTGTCAGAACTAGGTCAAAATCAAATAAAACATAAACCTTCTGATTTTTGGTTCCCAGCAGGTTTCTTGCCTCCTGTGTTCAGTATTGCACATATACTATCAAGGGAATAAATGTCCCCAGGGAAAGACAAGTGTATCTGAATCAATTCAGTACTATTTTTACTCTAGATACTAGAGGCCAAGGCCCCATTGAAGTCAATAGCAAAACTTCTATTGTCTCCAATGGGGCCAGGATTTCACCCTAGATCTTCAGCTAGTGTAAATCAGTGTGACTCCTTTGAAATCTACAGAATTTTCCTGATTTGCACCAACTGACAATCTGATGCTAGAATTTTAGATACCATCAGCATTAAAATCAAATTGAAACATATCTTGAATTATGAGAGATGCTCCCGCCACACCTGGTGCTTTCATAAAATAATGATAGATGCATTAGGAATATCTGAAAAGAGTTTGGTGGATTCTCTTGCATCCCAATCGGTATAAACGTGTGGGAATCATTTTGAAGCACACAAGGAATCTGCAGGTCAGTGCTATTGTATGTTAAATGAATCCTGTACTTTTCATTGGTTTAGATGGCTTTGCAGAATAAGAAACTTTAGCAGTGGCCCCTAAAAGAAATACATTTTCCTTTTCATAGTAAGATTCATCTTTAAAATGTATTTTTAAACTTCTGAGAAATCTATTTTCAGCTAAGCTGGTGGCTAACTCGGTTTGGCGGGTCAAAATGGAAGGGTCCAAATCATGTTCTTAGAATAGTGTTTAAAAAGTGCGTTCTACCTAGCTCCCTTAGGAGTAGTTCTCATTGCTAACTGGAGCATGTGGCTGCTGAGCTAGCCCAGATAGCATCACAACAGCAGCTGATGAAAGAAAAAAAATCTTTCCCTTTGACACAGCCACTTGGGATATGACCTCTCTGGCACAGCCGCTCTAAGCCAGTTTATTCCTCTCATCCGACTGCACTCCTTACACACCATCTCCCCACCCCCAGAGCCATACTTATAAAAAGGAATGATTATGCCAGGTCCCTGGAGGAAAATATAACAAAGAGAGAATGGGAATAATATATGCTCCACCCTAACCATTGCAAAATAGACACATCTCACGAAATCCCCAAGTTTCACGAGCAAAGCCTTTGCTTTTTATACTTCTTAAATCTATCATAAGTAATGGAACTTTAAGTTCTTGTTACTATTCTTCCTCCTCCCAACTCTTGTAGTTCATCTGAGTCCTTTTTCTTTTCCTTCTCACCTTCTCAGTCACTCTGGCCTCAGCAGCATGTTCAGAATAAAGAAGTATCTGCTTTATGGATCACTTCACAATTACCATTGTTACTGTGCCTTTTAAACATACCTTTTTAAAAAAAGAGCTGTTCATACAAAGCAAAATCTAAATCCTTTTGGAAACCATTGGTTTTCCAAATGGTCATTTTAGTGACTTGGGTGAGAACGGTAAGATTCTAACCACTTCATAACGAGACTGCTTTAGTTTTCCTCTCTTTCTCTTTGAGACAAGAAATGGTGTAATGCTGCCTTGACCCAACAAATAAATATGACTGTGTTAGAGCTTTGTGAAATGTCTGCAATGAAACCGCAAGCCACAAAATTTCCAATTTCCTTACAAACTTAAATCCCAAATCAAGTGGGTCAAAAGGTTTGCTGAAGTTCACAAGCTTTGAATGAATCTGGGATGATTTACGGTTTCATTCTGAAACTGGAGTAGACCCAAATCTGATCTGAAATCTTTTCCTCCTCAACACCTCCCCAGATTTTGAAGAAGTTTGGATACAGATCTGAATTTGAATTTTAATAGCTTGGGCTGAACCAGAATCCTGAATCCAAGCAACCACAACCTGAAGAAATTTGGATTTTGATCTGAACTTAAACTGCTGCCCATCTCTAGCTGAAACCAAGAAAAATCCAGTTTGATATGGCTGAAAACAGGCAGCATTTATTGGTTTCAACTGAGTTTCACTTTGGGACTCAAACCTGAAACTTAGGAGATATAAGCTCACAAGGATCAAAACATTTACAACCCCCCGTGAAGCAAAATTTGGACAAACTCTCCTGTGAAGCAAAACTGTTAAGCTCTTCACAACTCTCCCATCTACATTTCTGTACTTTCAGTGCTGGAATATAACTCTATATTCCAGCTTTTCATTGTGTGTCTCAAACACTGATGCTTCACAATGGTATGTATGCTGTAAGAACATAAGAATGGCCGTACTGGGTCAGAACAATGGTCCTTCTAGCCCAGTATCCTGTCTTCTGACAGTGACCAGTGCCAGGTGCTTCAGAGGGAATGAACAGAACAGGCAGTCATCTAATGATTCAAGCCCAGTTTCTGGGAGTCAGAGGCTCAGGAGCCCCAGATCATGGAGTTATCTCCCTGGCCATCTTGTCTAATAGCCTTTGATGGACCTATCCTCTATGAACTTATCTAATTCTTTTTTGAACTCTGTTATAGTTTTGGCCTTCACAACATCCCTGGCATTGAGTTCCACAGTCAACCTGTGGGAAGAAGTTGTGGGAAGAAGTACTTCCTTTTGTTTGTTTTAAACCTGCTGATTATTAATTTCATTGAGTGCACCCTAGTTCTTGTGTTATGAAAGGGGCTAAATAACACTTCCCTTTTCACTTTCTCCGTGATTTTATAGACCTCTATCATATGCCCCCCTCAGTAGTCTCTTTTCCAAAATGAAAAATACTAGTCTTTTTAATCTCTCCTCATATGGAAGCTGTTCCCTACCCTTAATCATTTTTGTTGGCCTTTTCTGTTCCTTTTCCAATTCCAGTATGTCTTTTTTGAGATGGAGCAATCAGAACTGCATGCAGTATTCAAGGTGTGGGAGTACCATGGTTTTATATAATGGTATTATGATATTTTCTATCTTATTGTCTACCTCTTTCCTAATGGTTCCTAGCATTCTGTTAGCTTTTTTTGCCTGCTGCTGCACATTGAGTTTTTCAGAGAATTATCCACAATGACTCCAAGATCTTTCTTGAGTGGTAATAGCTAAGAACAGCTTTGGATCCCATCATTTTATATGTATAGTTGGGATTATGTTGTCCAGTGTGCATTACTTTGCATTTATCAACATCGAATTTCATCTGCCATTTTGTTGCCCAGTTTTGTGAGATCTTTTTGCAGCTTTTCACAGTCTGACTTGGACTTAACTATCTTGAGTAGTTTTGTATAGTTTGCAAATATTAAGCAGTTATCTTTCCAGGTAATATTGGCATTGGCCTCAGAGATATGACCTTAGGCAAGTCACTTCCTCCTATGCCTCAGCCTTCCCATCTGTAAAATGGGAATAAAGATACTTACCTTCTTTAGAAAGGGCAGTGGGATCTATAGATGAAAAGCACTGTATAAAATCTAGGTTAAAATAAAAACAGCTTCTGTAATGTCTTCTGCTTTTCTGAAGGCACCATATGGTCTTAGAGAGAAGTAGTTACAGGGTAATGCATCTCCTACGGCTTCAGAGGTGGGGAGGTTTTGTCTGGGCCAGCAGAAAAAAGAAAACCTTTGGCCCCTTTAAGGCTTGCACCACCATCCCTCCTTGTAGTCACTCAGCATCCTTGTGAGCTTGAGAAGGGGGGCCCTCTGGCTGATTGGTTGGACAGAAGGGTGTGGCATAAATTTATTGGCTCCCACGCACCCAAGGGGGGGGAGGGGGTTATAAACCCTTTCTTCTGCCATTGGGTGCCATTCTGAGCTGGGAAGAAAAGCTCTCCTCTGCCCCACTTAAGATTAGAAAAGGACCAGCTTTGGGAGCCTTGCTGTGGGCATTATGCTAGTCACAGTTTGGCTTGGGCAATATGGGGTTTTGCCTTCCTCTCAGTAGCCCAACGACCTAGTTGGTAGGTTAGATTGTAAAATCCATCTTATAAAAACTCAACATGTGCCCAGTGCAGGTAATTGTTCAGTAGGGGTCCAGTTCCTAATAAATGGGAAGAGGATTAGGAAAAAGCATCTCCTGAAGAAGCTGGGGAACAGGGCTAGTCTCCTAATGTCTGGTACAGTGAAAAGACAATGTCGTCTTCCCCAGTCCCTTAACTCTCATATGAGGGGAAGGTGGTGAGGTCCCAGCAATGGTGCTATGACCAGTGGAATGAAGGGGTAGGTAGCTGACAGCAGCCATCTACCAGGAAGACCAGACTACAAAGGACGGCCTGCACTGAACTGAGTTATTGGCAGATAGTTCTGGGAGATGTTAATGAAGTTGCAACACAGTTAAACCACATTCCTGGTATCTTTCTTTCCTCTTGTGGTATCTGGGACCATAACAAACACCATATCCTTCATGCCAAGTGAAAGGACAACCTATTGGGAGTTAACAACTGTAAGACAGAATGCATGTGAAACCTGTGACTATATTACGTTACATCTGTTCTTTTTTGTGATAAGGCAATCCTATTATGTACATAAAGTACCATTCATGGGCATATGTAAACTTTTTCATGGATTAGAACTACAGAATTGATTGATCCTTCAGCCACTGAAGTAAATGGAAGTTTTGCCATTGATATCAATGGAAACAGGGTTGGATACTATAGCTTTTGAAATATGGGACCTTCCTATTGGGGCAGAGGACTAGCTTCTGTCAGTGGAGCTGGGGGTGTTAGTTTGACTTGTGTTTTCCATTTTGAACAAGCACTGAGCCAGCTAATAATTTACCAGAGGACGCTGTGATTAGCACAATGTATGGATCCTCCGAGTCCAAGCTACCTTGCACTTCAAGGGGGGCCTTATTCTCTGACAGCTAGGGGGAAACCACAGCAATAACTAGCCAATGTCAGCTGGTCCAGTGCCGAAAGGGTAGACTTTAATTGACAGTGAGGGCTGAATTGATTTTTCACACTCTCTGAGGCTGCATGACAACCTCTTTGAGTCCTTCTGTGGTAACAAGCACTATTCAGCCAGAGGCTCCTAACTAATGTATGTGGGAAATGGAAGGGGGGAATGAATTCATGAAGAAACCGAAGTGCTCAAATTTCAGTGTGATGAGTACCATATGACTTGAATACCTAGAAAGTTACTAGATTTTTATTGTTCTTAATATTTCCAAAGGCAGTATTTTACTGGTTTATAACAGTGTGCAAAAATGGCGAGTGATGCTTTAATTTTAGGTTACTATATACATATTAGCTTAAACGTATCCCTGGGGTAAATCAATTGTCTCAGTTAGATGAATTTGATCCACTGGGTTTAGATTCAATAAATCAATTATGTGGTTATATAATAATAATTTATAAACCTCAAAATTGTTTATTAGTCTATGACCATTATATTTATTTTGCATTTAGCACCCACATAAGTCTAAATAATTATATTAAATTAAGGCTTAGGAACTTCAATTTAAAACACAGAAAGCCATCACTGTATTCTCAGCGGGAATTTGAGAAAATCACTTAATTCGGGGCTTTTTTCCTCTTCTCATAAAGGTCTCATCTTTATCTTCTTGAGCTAGAGTATTCATTTGCCATCTCTCTTCAGAAAGCCTATTCACTTCAATGACTTTTATTACTTCCCTTTAGTTATTTTCTTTTCATTTTAGTTATGCTTTGTTGATGCTAATAGAGCAATAGAACCAGAGTTCATATATTAGGCATAACATGGTCTTTCCAACACCACATCTACCAGAAAGGTAATTTATAGCTGGGCTGTCATTCACATGCTACACTCGCTGTAGAGCTCTTGTATATTTCTGTCACCTTTCTTAGTTTGACTTGCCCATATACTTTCAAAGGGGTGTCCTGGGAACTAACCAAATGACTGATATTAACATCAATGAGGGTCATGCACTGCTTTTCTTGTTGACCCCGTGAAGCTGGAGACTGGACTGCTGTGCTTTTTACAAGAATTTCCTATACAGTTAAATAACGAGAGACAAGGAGGATGAGGTAATATCTTTTACTGGACCATCTTCTATCAGTGGAAGCGACAAGCTTTCAAGCTACACAGATACAACAATACTGCAAATAAAAACACAGTCATTTATGGATGGAAAGTACCATAAGTCCATGAAACCTATACTGTAGAAACAAAAGAATTGCTGTAGATAATCATACATATTGTCCACCTAGTCCACTATCCTGTTTTTGACTGTGGCCATAACCAGATGTTTCAAAAGAAGGTACAAAACCTTTATAGTGGAGAATTAGACAATAAAAAGGCTTATGAGAGAGAATTCTTTCTAATTCCAAGTAGTTGGAGGTTGGCTTATGTCCTCAAGCCAGAGTGATGATATAATCATGATTTTTTTGTCATTATTTTAAGGTACCTGTGGATAATATTATCATTCAGATAGTCTTATTTTAATCTTTCTAAACTCTATAATATTTTGTGGTTGTGAGTTCCACAAGTTAATCATGTACAAATGATTTCTTTTTTATCTGTTTTAAATGTATTACCTTAACTTTATTGGATTAACCTTTTTCTTGTGCTACGAGAAACTATACATGCAAGTGCCTGATTAACATTCATTTACCATTCATTATTCTCTATACTTGTGTTATGTTCCCTCTTATTCATTTCTTCTCTATGCTAAATAATCTTAATATTTCTAATATCTTCTCATATGAAGATCTTTCCATGCTTATCATTTTTGTTGCCCTTTCTAGAGCTTTTCTTTCATTGCTGTGTCTTTGTTGTCCAAAACTGAACACAGCATTCAAGGTGAGCAGGTAATCTTGATTTATATGACAACATTATATTACCATATTATTTTCCATCCCTTTCTTAATATACACTAACACTTCCTTTGCTTTTCTGTGCACTGAGCAGATGTTTTTATTGTGTTATCTGCAGTAACATGCAACTTTTATTCCTAAATTTATTGCAATTAATTTAGAATCCACCATCATGTATCAAATTATTCCTTTTAAAGTTCATTACTTTACACTTGTCTCCACTGGATTTTATCTGCTACCATGTTGCCCAATTGCCTAGCTTTGTCAGGTCCTTCTGAATTTTCTTATACTCCTGCATTAATCTAAATAATTTAGTGTCATCTGCAAACTTTATCCCTTTATAACCTCTGCCAGGTTATTCATAAATATATTAAATAAATAACACCAATTCTAGAAAATATTCTTTGAACAGCTCACTGTTAACTGCCTTCCATGACCAGATTTGACTGTTTACCCTTTCTCTTTGTTTGCCGTTTCTTAACCAGTTTCTAGTGCATGACAGAACATTACCTCTCACCTTGTGAGTGCCTGGTTTCCTTAATAGCCTGTGTGAAGGACTTTATCAAGAGTCCTAATAAATTACATCTGCTAGTTCTCCTTTATTCACTAATTTGTTAACTCATTAAAGAATCTTAATTGGAGGCAATATTTTTCTTTATAGAAATAGTGCTAGTTTGAGCCAATCATCTCAGTTTCACCTAGATGTTTTATAACTATTTTTCCCACTAATTTACCTCCTTTTTAAAAAGATAAGTACAAGATGTACTACTGGCCAGGCCTCCAGTTTAGTAGTTGATTGCATGTTTTTATTAGCAGCTCTGCTACTTCTTTTCTAAGATCTTCCAGAATTCTTGAATGACCAATGTCCAGTTCCTAGTCAAGCCAATGTCAGCTGGTTAGAAGCAGAAATATTCTATTTCCCACCCTGATACCCTTTTATCTTTAATGCATTTATGTAGTATTTTGGAATACTCCACATGCTAATCAGCCTGTAGTCAAAAAATGCTTCTTGATACTCCGCTTGAACCCCTTCTTCCTTAGTGACAACCTGTGTCTTTTTGTTATCTCTTTATACCAAATAACTTCTTGTACTGAGATCCTTATTCATCCCTCAAAGGTACTGATAGAGATGTCTTCCAGAAGTACCGGATCACTTGCTAACACTTTTAGGCAGTCACACCCATCTTATCTCCTTAGGGTTGGTTCCCTCCAGTGCCTCTTTCTTTAATGCAGTTTGTCATAAAGATGGCCCCTCTTATACCATTGCCTTTAAGTAACACTCACTAGAATAATGAAACGTAAGACTTATATAAGGGAAAGAAAGAACAAAAGCAAAATGC
>NW_020664436.1:27141396-27281806 GCF_002925995.2 Terrapene triunguis
TATATTGGGGTAGAGGTGTATTTTGTTCATTTCTCATCACACTATCAGAGCAAGGCAACAAATTGTTGGAGGCCTGGAAAGACCTGCATATGAACAGACTGACAAGATTAGGATTCCTTAGTTTAGGGAATAAGAGGGCATGCGATAGAGGTATATTAAAACAATGAATGGCACAGAGAGAGAGTAAATCATGCATGTCTACTCTTTTTCATATTACAAGGATGAAGGCATATTCACTGAAAATGAAAGACAGCAGAGTGAAAAATGATTAAAGCAAATACTTTAATACCCAATGCATAACTATTCTAAGGAACTCACCAATACAAGATATTACTGGGTTGCAGAGTTTAATGGCTTCAGAAAAGAATTAAACACTTATAAGGATAACAACATTCACAGTTACATTAGCTAAGATAAAAAGTATGAGGAATATAGATTTTCATTCATGGCATAAACCTATCATTAAATGCTAGGAGCTTATTAGAGGAGGGAGAAAAATTGTTCTCCTTAACCTCTGAGGATAGAACAATAAGCAATGGGCTTAAACTGCAGCAAGGGAGGTTTAGATTAGACATTAAGAAAAACTTCCTAACTGTCAGGGTAGTCAAGCACTGGAATAAATTGCCTAGGGAGGTTGTGAAATCTCTGTTATTGAAGGTTTTTAAGAGCAGGTTAGACAAACACCTGTCAGGGATGGTCTAGATAATACTTAATCCTGCCTTGAGTGCAGGGGACTGGACTAGAAGACCTTTTGAGGTCCCTTCCAGTCCTATGATTCTTCTATGAACAGGTTATTATTACATAGCTGTCTTTTGCGAGGGGTATTGTACTTCCATTCTTCTACAGCTCGCAGTCAAAGACAAAATAAACAGACGACTGGTCTGATCCAGTATGGCAGTTTGTACACTCACTGGGGCTTTGATGTGTTGACCCTTAGGATCTGCTGCTAGACACATCTGTTTGTTCAGGCTTCTCCAGGAGGTAATAGGGAGGAGAGAAGAATTGACTAGGAGACAGAGGTTGATGGGAAAAGTGTCTACCGTGAAGCTGGGAAGGTCTTTGGGAGTTTGGTTTGTTTGGTTTTTTTTTTAAGGAGGAGGTCTTCTTTTTATTATTATTTTTGTCAGTTTTATCTATTTAAAAATTGTAGTCTTCATGGCATCCAAGTGTCTGCAGAATGTGATATATGCAAGTGGAAAATATAAACAAACAAATGTAAAATAAGTTGGGCCAGATCCTCAGCTGGTGTAAATCAATGTATCTCCACTGATTCCAGTCTGGCACACAGAACCTAGTAATCAAGGCCTAAATCCTTCAAAGCCCAAATACCAACTTTTTAAACTAATTTCACCTGCATTTCAGAGCTATGATACAGATTACAAAAACGTAGGACATTCCGGTTTGGCATTGTGGACTGTAATGATTCTCAGTGCCATTCTTTACAGCAATGGTGTAGCACCACTTGCATTACAAGAGAACTGCCATGCCATACAGAGCCTGTGTCCAGACTCAGATGACTTTGCTATTTTATTAATGCTCTGGGGTTTTTAATGAAGAATTCATTATGGTACCATAAACTGAAGGTCTTTTTCATTAAAACAAATGGAGCTTTTGAAATCAGCAACATTTTGCTAATTAGCGGAGAATTTGAGAAGTAGCTGTATTTATGAGTCTAGTGTCCTGAAACTAATTGGGTTAGAATTTGATTGTAAATTGGTAATAAAAGTGTGTGTGTGTGTGTGTGTTTAAAAAAACAACAGCAGCAAACCTCATTTGTTGGAAGTCTGATTGGTGACCTCATGGTGTTGATGAATGTATTAACTGAAGTGGCTTTTTTTGTTCAATCTGATTCTCAAGATTTAGAAGCAGATTATGACTGAATAACAGGCATAATGCTAAAACAGAAACTAATTAGTTCTTTGGCTGTTATATTAAACTTTAGCATAATAAAATAGTTATTCCTTTGAATTTCTTTTTTTTTTTTTTTTTTAGGGTGTTGAGACACTAGGAAATGGGAATTACCATCTAACTATGTGATGTGTATACATATAGGTGCTATTTAAACAGAGATTATTGTTGAGAGCTAAAGTGGCTTTGATTTTAAAATACTCGGAACACCAATTAATGTCATTAGCTTTGGCATGAGATATAGAAATAAAACACAAGAGTCACTCAGAGACTCATTTGTAAAATTTACAGGTATTTTAGAAAAACACAAAACAGTCTACGAGTACCTATATGGGGAGAACATTTCTGATGGTAGCAGACAATGGCATAACAAAATCCAGCGACTGGAAGCTGGATCTAGACAAATTCAGACTAGAGACAAAGTGCAGCTTTTTAATGGTGACAGCAATTAACAATTGGAACAATTTACCTAGGGTTGTGATGGATTTTTCATCACCTGAAGTCTTTTAAATCCAGACTGGATGTCTTTCTAAAAGATACGTTCTAGCTCAAACAGAAGTTATGGGCTTGCTGCAGGAATTCATGGGTGAGATACTATGGCCAGGGTAATGCAGGAGATCTGAGTAGATTATCATATTAGTCCCTCCTGGCCTTACTCTACGAATCCCAGAACCAATCCCAGCATACTGAAACTAAGCGGTAAATTTGGACTTCTAAGGCCATCTCCTGTCTATGTATGCAATTTCCCTCTTTCTGTCCGATCTAGTATCAGCTACCTAGAGATGCTGTAGGAATTGTGTTGCCAGCCAACATCATTCAGATTCATCCATTTCTGGATTCCTGATATAGCATGCTTTTCACTTGAATATCCATGATACTACAGTTTCCAAACAGAATATTCATATTATATTGTTGATGCATATCCCTCCAGGGTAGATGCTAACAGCATGTCCACTGCCTAGGGTAATAGACCGCAAATGAATGAGGTGATGGTGACAGATGGAATCCTTGTTCTCATCCTCAATACATGAATAATGCCATTAATATCTTCAGAAACAGAGGCCCCAGCCATTACTGACTCAGTAGTGGGATCGCGATGGACAGGTTTGTTAAAGTAATTGATTATAATAATTAAGTGTATGCCATGTATAACTTTATTTTTATAATATTTTGACTATCAGGTTGTTTTATTATTTAACAGATTATTTGTTAAGGACCTGGTTAGAGTAACAGTTCATTCACAACAACTAATCCTGAGAATAAACTGATTACTTTTTAGAGCAAAATGTAGACAGCGGGCCTGATTCTGCATTATATAGTGGCCCCTTTGTACTGCTCTTCTGGCACACAGAGGTCATAAAGCCAATGTACTGGACCACCTGGTAAATCCTCCAGCACAGGGAAAATCCCTAGGTGGCACAGAGCCAGTGCAATGAGACAGTTTTAAAAATCTGTGCCTTTAAAGTACTTGCAGCCGGAAGATCTCTTAAATGAATAAATGTATCATTCTGCAGCACAAATTGTTAACCACAAGTCAATCTGGTGGCATAATGATGAAAAACAAAGTTTTCCAATATAGGCATGCGAGTTGCTGCTTGGTTTACTTTTTTTGCTGGGTTGGGAAACTGTTTTCATGTTCTCCAACCTGCCTGTTGTACCCAACTGTTGTCTTAAATGTAGATTGTATGCTCTTTTGGACAGGGACTGTCTTTTTGTTCTTTTTGTACAGTGCCTAGTACAATGGCCTCCAAGCACATGCTACCACAGTACAAATAGTAAATTATCATCATTACAGTTAGGAGGACACCAGAAAGATCTCAATGGAGATTTAGGAGTCGCTTTTTACAGTCACAAATGGCTGAACCACAAATCAATAACTTTTTCTAAGGGTTACTTTATGGTTCTGTTTCACTGGGTAAATATTGACCACAAAAGAAATTTTTTTCTACTATTAATTTTGACTTTGTCCCATTGATCTTGTTTTGGTGACAAGACAAAGGGAAAGAGCATTTACTAAAATCCCTTGCTAATTTATCTTCACGTAACAAGTAGGAGAAGTGTAGTCAGTAATATACAGACCATTTCTTCAATTCTCTTCTGCAGTTTTCCAGATATATCAAACTCTAGCAGTAGAACTGTGAGAACTATGCCTATGCCTATGCCAAATGCTAATGCTAAATACAACTAAAAAGCCCAAACCCTTCCACACACAAATGTTGTGTTGTTTTTTTTAGCTGAAGTATTAAATCCTGCAGTAGTGCTTTATTAACATTAACATAAAGCAGCGATATTTTGTGCAATCCTTTGTAGAATCCTTTCAAAAGGAAAGATAAGCTGGATAATATCTAACATTTACACAGTGCTCTTCATCTTAAAAATGCATTATGGGTAGTCATCCCCAGCAACTCTGTTTAATAGCTAAGTATTATCCCCATATTTATGGAAGACTTTCCATGGTGCTAACCATTTTTGTTGTCTACCTACCTCTTTGTACCAGTAAAGGTTGAATGTTTTATTACAGCAGAAGTCAGTGTCGAAACCAGGTTTAGAATTTAGGAGTCCCTGGCACCCAGCCCTCTGCTCTAACTAGTAGTCTGTGTCTGTCTCTGTGTGTCACTAGAGTGATGGAAAATTTGATGTGTGTTCCAGCAAACAACTGTTCCTAGATCTTGCTCTATTCTTCCGCAGTTTCAAAGATCGCTCCCTGAATGTGTCACTTTTAGTGCTGTGTCTCCTGTTTCAGAAACATTCTGCAGCTGCTTGCTTCAAAATGACATGTAAATTACATAGCCCATCTATCACACAAGCTAGTAGGCCTCTGGTGACATAAACTGACCATTTGGTAATTATAGCTCTCTGATTCCAGATTTCCTACTGCTAAGACAAGAGAAAAGAGGAGAAAACTGATGAGGGATGGGAGAGAGAAGCACAAAACATCTGATTACTAGTGACAGTGAATCTCACAAAGTGCAGATGTTTGGTATGGAATACTTATCCAAATGTATTCCAATCTCGTTGGGCTGTAAGGGCTTGTCTAGTCCATACCAGTGGGGTGTAAATTCTAGTTCGCACCAGCATGATGCGCGCTAACTGGCCTGTGTTGAACCTGTTGGTGTGTTAACGTTATGGCATGTTCATACCAGTTGGCATTAACATAGTTCTGTTTGAAACAGAACTACATTAAAGCGCACTAGGGAACTTTTAGTCCACACCAGCATGGTCCTCAGGGGCCAATTAATGTGTGATGTCCTGCTGCACATTAGAATTCACACCCCTCTAGTGTGGACTAACACACTGTGTAAACAAGCCCTAAATCTCCCACTACAGGCTCTCTCCTGAGAACTCGAGTACTTTCAGGTTCTAAGTGGATCAGAAATAAGATAAGAATAACCTCTTCCCAGATAATTTTCTGCCTCTGCAACTAGTATCCGACAAAACCAGAAAATGCAGGCACGTCAGAAATTGATAGAAGGGATGGAGAGAAGGGAAATTAGCCACTTCAGACGTACTCTGTCTCAAATATAAAAAAAAGGGTTCCATTCAAATTTGTTTCAAGTATGGGTGATTATTTCAATCAGCCATATTTCATCTGACTATTGTAGTCACCAACAGACATGCTAACTCATTATGTATAAATCTTTTCATGTCTTACATTTTAAAGAGACTAAGGCTTCGTCTACACTGCGCTTTCATCAGTTAAACTTTTGGCATTCAGGGGGTGTAAAAAAACCACACCCCAAACAACAAAAGTTTTACCCACGAAAAGTGCCAGTGTGAACAACACTTTGTCAGCAAGAGAACACTCCCACCGATAAAGCTACTGCCTCTCGTTGGGGTGGATTTTTTTGTCAGCGGGAGAGCTCTCTGCTGCCGACAAAGAGCAGCTACACTGCGCATCTTTTAGCAGCATGGCTGTAGCAGCACAGCTGTGTCGCTAAAAGATGCGTAATGTAGACATACTCCGAGAATATGACCTCAGGAGCCTCTGTAGAAATCTCCCTTCTGACTATTGCCTGGAGCAATATTTGTAAAAGAGAGTATGGACGTTGATTATTGCTGCTGCGTATATTTCTGGAGAAATGATCACAACAACAGAGCTAATATGGCAGAAATTGAAAACAGGGCCTGAGAGCAAAAAGTAGTAGGTCACTGTTTTATCATTTGAAAGAACAGTGGAGACATTGGATTAAAACTGAGGGTAGATGTGCAAGAAATTAAGAAGATATTTTATGGGCAGAGTGGCAAATGAACAGGATGGACTCCAGTCATAATGGTGTGGTCAATTAGTAGTAGTAATATGTTGAAACAAAGTTTGGATGATGATATGTCACACACTTTACTTCCCTTGCATCCCTCAGCATGCTGACCTAGGTCTCGTGGGTTGTTAGGGTCTGTCTTACCCTTCATCACCTCCTGTAGCATATCTAGCACCACAACTAGAATAGGGGTCCAGGGCCGCCCAGAGGATCCCGGGGCGGAAGGACCCCCCGCCGCGGGTCTTCGGGGCACTTCAGCAGCGGGTCCCGGAGCGGAGGGACCCCCCGCTGCCGAATTGCCGCCGAAGACCCGGAGAGGAAGAAGCTCCGGGGGCCCGGGCCCCGCGAGAATTTTCCGGGGACCCCGGAGCGAGTGAAGGACTCCGCTCCAGGGGCCCTGAAAAACTCTCATGGGGGCCCCTGCAGGGCCCGGGGCCTGGGGCAAATTGCCCCACTTGCCCCCCACTCTGGGCGGCCCTGTAGGGGTCATCCAGTCCATAAATTCTAGGACCAAGATTATGTCTAGCCCCCAAGAAGGTTCTTTTTTTTGTTTGTTTGTGCCTCTTCTCCATTGTGTACATGTGAAGTGTTAATTCATAGATGCATAAAATTGAAAACCAGAAGGGACTATTAGATTATCTAGGCTGACCTCCTGTATATCACAGCCCATTAAATTTCATGCATTTACTCCTGCATCAAGCCCAATAGAAATGTAATCTCATCTGTGTGATCTGGCCAGGGACAAATGGGAACACATATGGACTATCAACGTTCTATCATCTATCAAAATGAAGCATTTAGGGCCTGATCCAAAGTCTGTTGAAGTTAACAGGAGTCTTTCCATTGTTGGATCAGGCCCTTAATTCCTATTCAGTTCCATTGGTTTGCTACAAGAGTTTAATGACAAAAAATTAAATAGAAATGTGGCTAATTGTTTACATCCAGTTGCATTCTTCATTAGGAAAACTCTGAATCCGTATCCTTTCACTGGTTACATGACATATTTTCCTTTGGGGCGGTCTAGTTGCAGAGCAGAAGGTAAATCATGTTTTTTCAAGAAAATTAGGATTTTTCCACAGAAAATCTCAATTTTTCAAAAACTGCATTTTCCATTGACAAATCATTCTCACAGAAAAGTTCTGATCTGGTCTACTTATGCATGACTAAAATCTCAGGTGATAAATAGGACATAAGTGGGTCATGGGCCCTATAGTAGCTGTCGCAGAGAGGCAAATTTAGTACTTAGCAAGTTGTAAAGTCATTTGTGTGTGTGTGTGTGTGCATATGAAATAACACTACCCATTCCCCTTCCTTTTGATATGTTTCATCTTTATCTAATTTGTCTTTGTTGCCTTGAACAAGCCACTTCACTTCTCCGTACCTCAGTTTCCCCAGCTGTAAAATGGAGATGATACTGACCTCCTTTCTAAACCACTTTGAGATCCACTGATGAAAAGTGCTATATAAAAGCTAAGGATTATTATTATTATTATTAATTTGTAAACTCTTCAGGGCAGGGATTTTTCTTCTTTTGTCTAAAATATGTAACTCACTGCTGGTATTTTATAACTAATAAATAATTGTTTCTGAATATACTTATTGTAGTACATCATAAATAGAATACTTTATAAATGAATTTTAAAAAATTAATGTGCACACAAAAGACATTTGATTTTCAATGGCGTATGGACACAATCATCCGAATACCTGTTTTAAAATATGAAAATCAGTCATTCTTATAAACTCCACATAGGAATACCATTTATTCATCAACATAAAACAATTTTTTAAAAAGTAATCTGGTATCCAACTCTGCATGTTGTGTTGATACATGTTTGAAAACAAAAGAGAGGAATTTTCAATCCAAGTTTAGAGCACAATGAAAACAAGAAGATCCCTGCCACCCTGGAATCTAAATCTGTCAACGATTCTGCTCTCAGTTTGTTTCAGTGATTAGTTATCAATTGATTAGTCATCCAAAGAGATTCAGTGAACAGTTTACCAGATTTTCAAAGCTCTGCTGCGTGCAGTCAAAGCACTGTTGGGTTGTCCTCCCACTGGTGTTATTGACTTGCATCCAAAGTCTAATTATGTGTACAACAGCCAGTGGCAAGTAAAATCAGATATGATTCCTAAGCTCATTGCTGAGGATGCTGTATTTCCAGTTCCCAGTCTTACTGAGCCGCAACTCTATTCATGACCGCAATCGCATTCTCCAGTCTCTTGCCAGAAGTCTAATGTTTCTGTCAATGGGGGACTTTGAGGAGGCACGCTATGTGATGACTCTCAAAATGGAAAACTCTCAAAACTAATTGCAATTGTATCTCCTCCAAAAGTAGTTGAGTCCTAGCATTAATTTTTCAAAGCCGCACATGAATATAAGGGGGGATATAGCAAGGATTTCTCTGTGTAATCCTCAATAAAAACGTGGCTAAATCTTCAAACGGCACTTTTTAAGTGAATAGACTCAGTTATAGGATTGGATCTCTCAGAGCACCTGGTCCAGGCCACTGCATCTGGAAAGGAGGACCCTATATTATTTCCCTAAACTGTGTAAACTATTTACTACATTGGTGGCCCTTAAAATGTTCCAATTACCTTAGATAACTAAGTAAGTATTTGCAGTCAGATAACTGCAGTATTCAAGGTATTTCCTATAGTAAATATAGGGAAGTGCTATACAAGGGCATATTGAAGATACTGAGGTAACCATATCTATTTATCTTAGGTTAAAAAGCTTTTAAGGCACACCACTCTGTTTTAAGTCACTTCCGCTAACTACTTTCCGTTCAAGATTTTGCCATAATTGCCTTAAGAAGGAAATTGCTCCACTTGCAGATCATCCTTGGAAACAGAAAGGCTTTCCTACTATCAGAGCTAATTTCTTCCTTTAACTTTAATTTGGCACTCTTTGCTTTCTCACGCATGTCTAACATGAAGAATTATTTTCCTTCTTTCAGAGTGGTCTGTTGGTTAGACCAAGAGTAAGAATTTGGGATTCTGTTCCCAGCTCTGACTGGCTGTGTGACTTTGGGCAAGTCACTTAGAGTATGTCTACACTGCAGTTAAAAACCTGTGGATGGCCTGTGCCAGCTGACTTGGGCTCATGGGGCTGTTTAATTGTTGTGGGGGTTTTTAACTGCTGTGTAGCCCATGCTCTAGGACCTTGAGTGTGGGATGGTCCCAGAGCTTGGGCTACACAGCAATTAAACAGCCCTTTAGCCCGAGCCCCGAGAGCCTGAGTCAGCTGGCCAGGGCCAGCGGTGGGTGTCTAATTACAGTGTAGACATACCCTTAACTTCTCTTTATTTCCCAGTTTCCGCATCTGTTGAACAGCGAGGTGTTTGCCTACCCGACAGAATTGTTGAGACTTACTGTCAGTGAAGCATTGGGAGGTTGGCAGATGACTACGTAACAGCAAAGCATTGTTATTCAAAACTTTAACTACTAAATCTTTCCTTCATTCTAAACTAGCTGTTCACAATGGGGAATCCCTGCTGGCATCCCCAATAAGGTAATGCACAGCATCTCTTTTGACCTGTGACCTAGTTGCCACGTTCTATAGCATTGAACTGTGACCTCTAATCTAAAGTCATCTCCTTTGTCTCTTCTAGCTCCCAGCAGCTTTCCCAATTTTGACTGAATCTCTCTGAACGCTTCTTTGGAAGAGATCCCACATGCCCAGCAAAGGCAGAGGGTACTGCACGCAGGCTGATCTGCTCGCCTTTCATTTCACTCTGACTGCTCAGTCTGTCTCTCTGACACCTCAACAAAGGGAGAAGAAGCTATAAAGGGTTTCAACTCCGAGCACAAAAGGAGTGAAAAGCAAGGCCAAAAGTCCAGTGAACAGTAAAGAGCATGATTCTTTAGCGCCTCCCAGCTCTCCAGCCCCAGTAATTCAAGCCCTGGCAGTGGGGAGGGGCAGACAGAAGTTGAGACAACAGGCTTGCCACAAGCTGCGGCTTCCACCACTGTTTCTAGCCTTCAGTGAGATGTGGCTGTTTGATCAGCTGGTAGCTGTATTACTGCACGTCAGGGGATCTTGGACACCCAGGAAGCCCTTTATCTTCCCTACTATGTTGTTGACCTGTTGACCCATTGCACCCTAGGGACAGTTGTTTACAGGAGACGTGGAAAATAGATCAGGACCTTCATAGAGGCAGCTAAGAAGGCAGCAGAGGGGTAAACAGCAGTGGTTATTATGTCTGTGCACAACCATAACCATCCATCACAATGTGGAGCCATGGTGCAAAGAGGCTAATTCCTATTAGTAGCTAAGGCCTGACACATGCTCACAAGCTCTCCAATCTTCTGCCTATCCATAACCTGCAATCCTATATTGCTAATTTGAAAGGATGTCGACTTATTTGGCGGTGAGGACACTTCAGAAAGATAAGATATAGAGCAACCTGTTCGTTGCTCCTTGTCCATAGAAATGATCTAGCTTTTTCAGGAGGTCAGTTGTGATAGAAAAGTAATATTAACTCCTCCCTCCCCCACCCACCAGACCATGCACAAAATGAATAGAACTAACAAAATGGGTGCCTTTAATAACTCTAATCACCTTTGCTTATATCTTCCATCCCTTCCCCGACCCTTTGTCTATCTTTGCCTTTCTAGGCCCCGATCCTGCATTTATATCTATTAAGGAAAATTGCTGTGCCTATGTGAAGCCTAGCTGAATTCAACTAGGCTCTGCAAGAGTGCTAATTGCAGGACAAAGGTCTTAAGTTGTAAGCTGTCCTAGGCTGAGACTGTGTTTTTCTGTGTTTGCAAGATACCTACCACAGTGTGGGCACTACCACAATCTAAATAATAATAATGAATGGAGGTTTTGTGATGTGGAAACTTGTACCGTGGGCAGGAGCGCCGCCAGCTTTTTTGCCGCCCTAGGCGGCGGCGGAAGGTCCCGCCCCTGAATGCCGCCCCCGACAGAGGCGGTGGAAGGTCCCGCCCCTGAAACACCGACGACGACCGGGGCGGCCGAAGATCCGGCCACCACGGTCGCCGCCCCACAAATGTTAGCGCCCTAGGCAACTGCCTAGGTCGCCTAATGGGTTGCGCCGCCCCTGACTGTTGGAAATAAGGTGAGACCATGAGTCATTTCACATAGGTGCCCAAACAACCATCTGATGAAAACCTCAGACTTTCAGACTGCACTAATATGAGTTGAATTTGAACTAGAAGTGTAGAAGTGAAAGCAGAGCTGTGCAAAACTAGTGATAATGTCACTGTGGAATTTCACACAAGAATATTTGCCACTTCATTTCAGGCAATTTCATATCCCCTCAAATTTAGCTTTTCCAATTCAACAAAATGGGAAAAAAAACAAATATATATATTTTGATTTTTGACACTTGTGCTGAGAACTTACATTTTGCTTGGAATCTTGCCCACGGACTGTCAGAAATGGCCTAGTTTTCACTAAAAGGGGCCCAAGCGTATTACCAATGATAGTTTTATTTAATTATCTATTTATTGGCAAAATGAATCCATTTTTGTATATGAAAAAAGGAAATAAAAAGTGGAGAAAAAAGCTAGAGTGTAACTAGTTTAGCCTTTCATTGTGAGAGATGCTCATAATCCAGTATCTAATCCCTTGAGGCACAGGGGATATGTCTACACTTAAAATGCTACAGCTGAAGCTATGCCACTGTAGCACTACTTCAATCCTCCCCCCCACCCCCAGTTCCCTCTCTGAGTTGAAGGGGTGATGGGGTAACAATACTAGTACAGTGTAGACACTACCTACATCAATGGGAGGAGTTCTCCCTTTGCTGTTGTTAATCCACCTCACCGAGAGGTGGTGGCTAGGTCAATGAAAGAATTCTTCCATCGACCTAGTGCGGTCTACACCGGGGGTTAGGTCAACATAACTACATCTCTCAGGGGTGTGGACTTTTCACAGTCCTGTGAGATGTAGGTATGCTGACCTAACCTCCGGTGTAGACAGTGCTAGGTTGTTGGAAGAATTCTTCCATTAATCTAGCTACTAGCTCTGGGGGAAGTTGATTTACTACAGAGCAAGGAGAACCCTTCCCATCGCTGTAGTGTCTACACTGAAGCACTGCAGTGACACAGATGCAGCCCTGCAGCTGTAGAGTTTTAAGTGTAGACAAACCCTTAGTCTCTCAGTGCTGTGTGTTATATATTATCCTCCCTAACTATCCAGCTGATTGTGAAGCACAAACATCCTTACTTTAGTGAGTCATTTTTTCCCTTTGTATTGATTACTATTACATTCCTCTCAAAATAAATAGCTTTAATTAACCTCTTTGGGGACTTTCCAGAAACATAATTAACTTTCTCTGAGAGAATTCAGGTTGTCGGGAACGGATTATGACACGTTTTGTCCTAAAGCCAGATGGATGTGATTAGAAAGCACAAAGTAAAGCAGCTTGCTCAACAAATGAAGCTGAATGGTCTGTAAACCTTGGGGGCTGCTCCCATATACAAAGCGTAGCAGAGTCTATAGTGAGGCAGTGATCCACAGAACAGCACTTCAAGAGGGTTGAGGTTACTGTAACTGAGATTAAGATGGAGGTGTTGCCAACTTTAGCCCTCTGTGGCAGCAGTAACATAGAGGCTGATGTCTGTCAACCATTGTCAGAAATTGGACTCTTGACACTCATTCAAAGGAAAAGCCAGTTACAGTTAGTGCCCAGCTCAGGGCAGGAAGGGACAGGCAACTAGTAAGCTCAAACTTTTCCAGTGTGGTACATGAAGAATGTGCTTTTTATGACTCAAGTGCATGGTGGGGTAAGGAGACGGTGAATCTGTGTGTCTATTACTTGTGTAAGTATTAGTCCCTGCTAGGAACAGTTGAGATAGCCCAGTACAGGGGGCCTTTCTAGTTAATCATATGTAATGTCCTGATGTTGATTTTGTTAAAATCATCTTGATGAAATGAGGATATCAAACGCCTTTAAGTAATGCTCAAACATTGTGCTGTAGTTGATGTAATCAGTTATGGATATCGATGGCACTGGGAACTGGGGAAGTTCAGAAAGGAGGACAATAGAGGGACAAAGCACTGGAGGGAATTCAGTGAAGTGCAACAAAAATGGTTAAAAGCATTGAAGGAAAAGAGATTAAAGGAATTAAAGATATTTAGCATGGCTAAATGACAGAGAAAGGGGATATAAAACTCCAATTTTCAGAGTATAAATTGCTGAGAGACTGTTTAGTGTAGCATAATGGAGCACAAGTGGGGGAGATGGGATGAAACTGCAAAGGAAAACAGAATCAACATCCATTTAAAAAATTCTTAA
Organism: Terrapene triunguis; assembly: GCF_002925995.2. Taxonomy (NCBI): domain Eukaryota; kingdom Metazoa; phylum Chordata; order Testudines; family Emydidae; genus Terrapene; species Terrapene triunguis. The sequence goes on from NW_020664436.1 coordinate 27,154,832, forward strand.
TGGCCAACTCTGTTAGACTGAGGAATAATCTCCTGTGGGAAGTATAGAATCGTCTTTGCTGAATTCTTTAAACTAGACTGGACAAAGCATCCAAAAACAGACTGTGAGGTATGATCTTGTGCTGGTAAGGAAATGACTAGATAACCTAATATTTTTTCCAACTCAAATTTCAGTGATTCTGTGTACCAAATTCAGTTCTGAACAGTGTGAGCTGGCTCGGTGAACCTCACAGGACTATTTTTGCATTGATTGCCTGGGGCAAAGATTGCAGGTAAAGGTAAACAGTGAGGAGTTGGTGTGTTCATTGGGCACCACACAAGCAGAGGGCACTTGAGAACTAGTTTATATTTATGACAAAATATGCTGTTTTTTCTTACCCCAACTGTGCATAATAAGAGGATAGAATAAGAAAACGCTGCAATTTTTTTCACACTTCTCAAGAAATCTCCTGACATTACTAAGAGCTTCTATAGCTTTACTGGACCAACACTGGCTGCCAACATTATGCTGCTGCATTGTATAAGCCTGTGGCCTTAATACAAGTATTTATATACTCTTTTTTACGAGGTCACTGGTTACTGTAGCCCCAGATTCAGCAAAACACTTAAGCACATGCCTAAGTCCCACCGAAGTCAATGGGATTTAAAGCACGTGCCGAAGTGCTTTGCTGAATCAGGGCCTGAATTCCTTCCATAGACACAAACCCATCTGCCTTCCAGCACTTCTGGCAGGAACATGATTAAAGTTATTGTTGATATTTTAACTATAAATGTACAAATGAGGATACTGCTGTCACTGGGTCTGACCCAGATCCTATTGAAGTCAGTGGTAAAATTCACAACAGAAGTAGTAAATATAGGCTTAATGTATGTATTAACTACTGTGACATACAAGAAACATTTTAGTGATTTATGTTATTAATGAGTACTTGTTAAAATCATCGACCATTATTTTTTTAAACAAGACATGAAATGACAGGCATTTAGATACAGCCATGGTCTTGTTTTTATGAGCACAGTATGTCCCTTAAAAACCGACTCAGGACATTTGTGAACTCTTTTCCTCCATTGAATTTAGGGGTTACAGTTAAATCATGAGTTATCATCTTCTGCATAACTATGCTGGTATGTAGGGATATATATGTTTGGAGTGCCCAAGTTATTGCTCGCACAGTATGCACACCATATTTATGAGTTATAATCTTGGGTTCATTGGGAACCACATATTTAAGTCACATATTAGCACTCTGGATTAGCATTACTGTCCTTCTGCATCAGAGGACACAAACATCATGGGAAAGCTAGACTCTACCCCAGGGGTGGGCAAACTTTTTGGCCTGTGGGTCACATCGGGGAATAGAAATTGTATGGCGGGCCATGAATGCTCACAATGTTGGGGTTGGGGTACAGGAGGGGGTGAGGGCTCTGGTTGGGGGTGCAGGCTCTTGGGTGGGGCTGGGGATGAGAGGTTTGGGGTGCAGGAGGGTGCTCCTGGCTAGGATCGAGGGGTTTGGAGAGCGGAAGGTGGATCAGGGCTGGGGCAGGGGGTTGGGGCATGGGGAGAGGCTCAGGGGTGCAGGCTCCGAGCAGCACTTACCTCAAGTGTCTCCCGGAAGCAGTGGCATGTCCCTTCTCCGGCTCCTACACGGAGGCACGGCCAGGCAGCTCTGCACTCTGCCCCATCCGCAGGCACCATCCCTGCAGCTCCCATTGGAATGCCACAGGGGGCCATTGGAGCACGTAGAAGCCGGAGTGGGGCCACGCCACGGCTTCTGGGAGCCGCATGGTGCGCCCCCCCCCCACCCGACCCAGTGCCCTGACTGGAGCGCCGGAGCGGGGCAAGCTCCAGATCCCACTCCCCAGCGGGTGCTTGGGGGCTTGCTTAAAACAGCTCGCAGGCCGGATCTGGCTCGCGAGCCGTAGTTTGCGCACCTCTGCTCTACCCATTTATAATATCGCATCATATTGTATATAGTAGGAAAACTGTAATTTTACCTTTGCTAACTCCCTATGGCTTTAATCAATTATGGGGTCACCAGGAGCCAGTGCATGAAAAAATGGCTTTCATAATAGGCTGTATTATAAATACACCCATTATCAATGTTAGAAGCAGCCTTTCTGATTTAGTTTATTGCATTTTCTTAAAAAGGCTCAATGAGTCCTGGTGGTTATATCTTAGCTTACAATTTTTCTCCCGCTTTGGTGGATATCCGCTTACAGGTGCAAGCTGAACTTGTATGCAAAAGCAGCACAAAATCCATCAAAACAAAATATAAACCCATAATTATCTGATGGGTGAATTCTCATTTCCTACTACAGCCAGCATTCTGAAATAAGGCCCTTCCTGTCAGGAGCAGCGCCAGGGTTTTTGGCGCCCTAGGTGGGGCTCCTTCCATGCTCCCGGCCGTCGTCGGCAATTCTGCGGCAGGGGGGTCCTTCCGCGCTCCCGGTCTTCGGGGCACTGCGGCGGCGGGTCCCGGAGCAATTGAAGGACCCGCTGCAGAATTGCTGCTGAAGACCCGGAGCGCAGAAGGACCCCCCGCCGTTGAATTGCCGCCGAGGGCAGCAAAATGCTGCCCCCCCAAATCCTGGTGCCCTAGGCAACCGCCTAGGTCGCCTAAATGGAAGCGCTGGCCCTGCTTCCTGTTCTCTGCACCCTAACTGCAAGGCAAACTTTCTTCCCTTTCAGGGCCAAGGCACAGAATTAACTACCAGTGAAGTTCACAAGAAAAGCTCTAATCCTGTCTGCAAAGCTGTTACAATAAGCACCAGAGCTGTGAACACAGAGCATTGATTACCCTCTAGCAGAGGATTCTGCATTGACCTGGCTGCCTTGTGTGATCAGCTGTGCACACACTGAAGTAAGCCCCTGAAAACAAACTCGCTCCATTAATATGATTTTTTTTTCCTTACTGCTAAGCTTTTTAATTCTCAGGTTCCTTTCTATGTTTTCTTGGCTTTGCACATCTCAGGCTCCATATCATCTCACTGGTACATCTTCTGGTGGGTGGTATGTGCACCCATTTTGCCTCCCAAGGGAGGAGAAATCAAGAGGAACATGTAGTACTCAAGAGATTCTACTTCTGTTCTTCTTGTGTGCATATAGATCATTAGTTCTAAACTGATACCTCTTATAATGATTATAATGCTAATATATAGTAATAGCCGCCAGCCATTCCACTTTGGCCTGTGATCTTGGCAGATAATACCCACTAAATAGGGTTGGGGGGGATACTTTGATGGAACACCTCCAGGGAGAGAAACAGACGCTGTAGGAGGTGGCATGCTTCCTTCTGGGTCTGCATGGAAGGAATGTCACAGCATGGTGATGTGTGGGCTACTGTGCTGCTGCAGATGTTAACTTTTTGATGCAATTTAAACCTGTGCTCTATTAGTGCTCTTTTAGGATCCCATGACTCCTGGTAAGAGACTGAGGGTGAGATCCTGTGCCTGTTTTGGCCTCTTCATGCACTGTGGAAGACAGCTGTAAGGCTGCCTCCTGAGGATCTTGTCACAAGCTCTGGCATAGGGGATGTGTTGGGGCAGGACTAGGACCAGGAGGTGTGTGCCAGGGCAGGGCAGAGGCTCAGAGTAGCACTGCTGCCTGTAGAGCAGCCAAGGTATTGGTAGGCTGTGTTATCTTAATCAGGCTCTCCATGCTGTCTAAGACATGCAGTGACCCTATCCAGCCCAAGCAGGAGCCCAAGTTGTCAGGATCCAAAAGTGGATTAAAGCCACCATAGCCACCTTCTCCCTGAGCTATTAGTTCTGTGGGGAGCCTCTTATGTCACAGCCCAGAATCTCACCCTGAGTGTTCTTAGCCCCAGGGTTCTGGCCAAATTCCAGATGGTTAATTGCATTCCACCTACTTCATCCCCTTGTGGTTTCAATTGGACATGCTATTTCTTCACTTCTTGTATTACACTATGGAGAAATGTTAGTGGGCTATATAAAACCTGTTGTTGTGTTTCATTCCAGTCATGGGCAAAGCGATTCCTATATAGTTTATATCAGCCTGCAAAGCATTTTAGGATCTTCAGTATAGAAAACGCTATATATACATAGGACCATAGCTATCATCACTAGTACAGACTCAATGCCTTCCACCAACAGCCTGATAAAATACCTAAGAACAGAAGAACAGCCATAGTGGGTCAGACCAAAGGTCCATCTAGCCCAGTATCCTGTTTTCCGACAGTGTCCAATGCCCAGTGCCCCAGAGGGAATGAACAGAACAAGCAATCATCAAGTGATCCATCCCCTATCCCCCATTCCCAGCTTCTGGCAAACAGAGGCTAGAGACACCATCCCTGCCCATCCTGGCTGTAGCCATTGATGGACCTATCCTCCAAGAATCTAGTTCCTTTTTGAACCATGTTATAGTCTTGGCCTTCACAATATCCTCTGGCAAGGAGTTCCACAGGTTGACTGTGCGTTGTATGAAGAAATACTTCCTTTTTTATTTTAAACTTGCTGATTATTTCATTTGTTGACCCCTAATTCTTGTGTTAAGAGGAGTAAATAACACTTCCTTATTTACTTTCTCCACACTAGTCATGATTTTATAGACCTCTATCATATCCCCCCTTAGTCGTCTTTTTTCCAAGCTGAAAAGTTCCAGTCTTATTCATTTCTCCTCATATGGCAGACACTTCATATCCCTAATAATTTTTGTTGCCCTTTTCTGAACCTTTTCCAATTCCAATACATCTTTTTTGAGATAGGGCGACCACATCTGTATGCAGTATTCAAGATGTGGGCATACCATAGATTTATAAGGAGGCAAGATGATATTTTCTGTTTTATTATCTATCCCTTTCTTAATGATTCCCAACATTCTGTTCGCTTTTTTTGACTGCCGCTGCACATTGAGTGGATGTTTTCAGAGATCTATCCACAATGACTCCAAGATCGTTTTATTGAGTGGTGGTAGCTAATTTAGACCCCATGATTTTATATGTATAGTTGGGATTATGTTTTCCAATGTGCATTACTTTGCATTTATCAACACTGAATTTCATCTGCCATTTTGTTGCCCAGTCACCCAGTTTTGAGAGATCCTTTTGTAGCTCTACAGTAGCTTGGGACTTAACTATCTTGAGTAGTTTTGTATCATCTGCAAATTTTGCCACCTCACTGTCTACCCCCTTTTCCAGATCATTTATGAATATGTTGAATAGGACTGGGACCAGTACAGACCCCTGGGGGACACCACTATTTACCTCTCTCCATTCTGAAAACTGATAATTTATTCCTACCCTTTGTTTCCTATCTTTTAACCAGATACCAATCCATGAGAGGACCTTCCCTCTTATCCCATGACTTCTTACATTGCTTAATAGCCTTTGGTGAGGGACCTTGTCGAAGGCTTTCTGAAAATCTAAATACACTATATCCACTGGATCCTCCTTGTCCACATACTTGATGACCCCCTCAAAGAATTCTAGTAGATTGGTGAGGTATGATTTCCCTTTACAAAAACCATGTTGACTATTCCCCAACAAATTATGTTCATCTATGTGTCTGACAATTTTGTTCTTCACTATAGTTTCAACCAGTTTGCCCGGTACTGAAGTTAGGCTTACCAGCCTGTAATTGCTGAGGTCACCTCTGGAGCCCTTTCTAAAAATTGGCATCACATTAGCTATCCTCCAGTCATTTGGTACAGAAGCTGATTTAAATGATAGGTTACAGACTACAGTTAGTAGTCCTGTAATTTCACATTTGAGTTCCTTCAGAACTCTTGGGTGAATACCATCTGGTCCTGGTGACTTATTACTGTTTAGTTTATCAATTTTGTTCCAAAACCACCTCTAATGACACCTCAACCTGGGACAGTTCCTCAGATTTGCCACTTAAAAAGAATGGCTCAGGTTTGGGAATCTCCCTCACATCCTCAACCGTGAAGACCGATGCAAAGAATTCATTTAGTTTCTCCACAATGGCCTTATCATCCTTGAGTGCTCCTTTAGCATCTCAATTGTCCAGTGACCCCACTGGTTGTTTAGCAGGCTTCCTGCTTCTGCTTTTGCGATTACTTTTTGAGTCTTTGGCTAGCTGTTCTTCAAATTCTTTTTTGGCTTTCCTAATTATATTTTTACACATCATTTGCCAGAGTTTAGCTCCTTTCTATTTTCCTCACTAGGATTTAACTTCCACTTTTTAAAAGATGCCTTTTTGCCTCTCACTGCTTCTTTTACTTTGTTGTTTAGCCATGGTGGCTCTTTTTTGGTTCTCTTACTATTTTTTTTTTAATGTGGGGTGTACATTTAAGTTGAGCCTCTATTATGGTGTCTTTAAGAAGTTTCCATGCAGCTTGCAGGGATTTTACTTTTGGTACGGTACCTTTCAATTTCTGTTTAACTAACCTCCTCATTTTTGTGTAGTTCCCCTTTCTGAAATTAAATGCTACAGTGTTGAGCCACTGTGGTGTTTTCCCTGCCACAGGGATGTTAAATTTAATTATATTATGGTTACTATTACCAAGCAGTCCAGCTATGTTCACCTCTTGGACCAGATCTTGTGCTCCACTTAGGACTAAATCAAGAATTGCCTCTCCTCTGGTGGGTTCCAGGACTAGCTGCTCCAAGAAGCAGTCATTTAAGGTGTCAAGAAACTTTATCTCTGCATCCCATCCTGAATTGATATGTACCCAGTCAATATGGGGATAATTGAAATTCCCCATTATTATTGAGTTTTTTATTTTAATAGCCTCTCTAATCTCCCTGAGCATTTCACAGTCACTATCACTATCCTGGTCAGGTGGTCAGTAATATATCCCTACTGCTATATTCTTCTTATTCAAGCATGGAATTACTATCCATAGAGATTCTATGATACAGTTTGGTTCATTTAAGATTTTTACTTCATTTGATTCTATGCTTTCTTTCACATACAGTGCCACTCCCCCACCAGCACAACCGGTTCTGTCCTTCCGATATATTTTGTACCCTGGTATTACTGTGTCCCATTGATTATCCTCATTCCACCAAGTTTCTATGATGCCTATTATATCAATATCCTCATTTAATACAATTCATTCTAGTTCACCCATCTTATTATTTAGATTTCTAGCATTGGTATATAAGCACTTTAAAAACTTGTCAATTTTTAGCTGTTACCATTGACTATAACAATGTAGTGAATGTAGCAAACCGTTTTTATCTACTGTGCAGTATTATTATCCAGATACTATTTCTGCAATCTCTCTATAGACATTGTTTTGTGTCAGAGAACTTGTTAAATCCAAATAAATAAAACTATCAACATTGCATTCCCTTTATCCACCTTGTTGATACTGGGGAAAAACAATTAATGTGGCATGATTTGTTTTACAAATCCGTGCTGCTAGTTTTGACCCATAAATAGAGATCTATTTAAAATGCATTTGGGGGATGCAAACTGAATTATGTAGGGCATGGATACACAAATTATGAAATATACAGACAAATTGTGAGTATATGACCATGACCATGCTGTACTCAATATAAGTTTTTAAAGTAAGAACCATATGATATAATTAGGTGAGATATAGTCGTTTGAATAACTGGCTTTATTTAGAAACTACAGATTGAGTCTGAATCACAAAATTTGAATCAAATTCTGTATTTTGAAATCTGAATTCTACCACAGATTTCCTGTTAACCTCCAGTGAAACACTCAACCTCTCCCTGCCTCAGTTTCCTTATCTAGATGATCATGAATATTTGCAATTCAATCAGTGGTGCTTAGTTTTCATTGGTCAGATAAATCAAGTGGTTATTGCTTTTGTTCCCTAATTGGATGGCCAGGCACTTTTAGAGCAAATAATTTTGTGTGCAAATTTTAAAATTGAATTCTGCAAATACCTGTGCATGTGACTCTGGAACTTTGCTTCACCTGTGTTTGTTACCTTTTGGTGTTCTCTTTTTGCCAAATATTCAAGCACTCAAGTTTTACTGGCACAAAGGTTCACAGAACACAAAGTTCAAAGTCATATGCACAAGTGTGTGCATAAGGAGATTTTAAAATCTGCATTCACAATATTTTCATGCTCATCCAGTAAAGGAACAGAAACCATGTGACATAACTGACCGGTCATAACTAAGCAACAGCTTCAGTACTGCCAACCCATTCAAAAATCATGACTCAGGCCAACCAGCATTATGGTATTAGATTTAAAATCATGAGATTTTAAAAATAATACGTTTGGAGTTCCTTCTATTTGACTTCTAGTTTTAAATGCTTTAATGGTCATGTTTTCAAGCTTTGCTTCTAAGGTTGCCAACTTTCTAACTGCACAAAACTGAACACCCCTGCCCCGCCCCACCCCACCCTTTCCCTGAGGCCCTGCCCCACCTCTTCTCTGAGGCCCTGACCCCACTCATTCCAGCCCCGTCCCTCTGTTGCTTGCTCTCCACCACCCTCACTCACTTTCACTGGGCTCGGGCAGGGGGTTGAGGTGCGGGAGGGAGTGAGGACTCCAGCTGGGGGTGCGGGCTCTGGGGTGGGGCCAGAAATGAAGGGTTCAGAGTGCAGGAGTGGGCTCAGGGCTGGGGCAAGGGTTGGAGTGTGAGGTGCAGGCTCTGGGAGGGAATTTGGGTGCGGGAGGGGGTTCTGACCTGAGGCGGGGGTTGGGGTACAGGTGCGGGTGCACTCTCCAGCCAGGCAGCACTTACCTCAGGCAGCTCCCGGTCAGCGGCGCAGTGGGATAAGGCAGGCTCCCTGCCTGCCCTGGCTCCACACTGCTCCCAGAAGCAGCTGGCATGTCCGGCCCCTAGGCAGAGGCATGGCCAGGCGGCTCTGCGCACTGCCCACACCCACAGGCACCACCCCCGCAGCTCAGGGTGGGGCCAGCACATGGAGCCTCTTTGACCCCTGCACCTAGGGGCCACAGGGACATGTCACCGCTTCTAAGAGCTGCGCGGAGCCAGGGCAGGCAGGGAGCCTGGCTTAGCCCCACTGAACCACCGACAGGACTTTTAACGGTCCAGTCAGTGGTGCTGACCGGAGCTGCCAGGGTCCCTTTTCGACCAGGCGTTCCAGTCGAAAACTGGACACCTGGCAACCCTATTTGCTTCACAGCCATCAGGCCTAGAAATGTGTTTTTTTTTAAATGGGGGCTGAGAGTTTTGTTTAATCGCGTGACTCCAGGAGCTGGAGCTTTAAGAAAAGCACCAAATATTGTGAGATGCGCCATAAAATCATGAGTTGGCAACATTGCCATGTGAATTTTGAATATTCGTGATCAAACCATAAAAATTATACTGACTGAATAAGACCAAATATTGAATTTACTCAAGGAAATCAGAAAACTGCTCCAAGATATTCTGTAACAAAAGAGAGGCAAAATGTATTAAATAAATCATTCTCTACAAATTATTTGCTCAATGCAAATAGTTACCTACATCACATCTAAATGTTTATACAGCACTTTGAGATCTTTGGATGAAAGGTGCTACTGAGAAATTACGTATTGTATTGCTATTTTCCTCCACTAATGATTTTAAAAACATTTGGTACCTGCTGTGTGTCAGTCTTTAACATCTCTGAGTTGCTAACCACTTCTGGGAGCTCTGCCCAACACCTCTAATCCACTCCCCCTCAGCCCTTCCATGGTCACACCTTTTATCCTCTTTGATCCCTTGTGTGAATTTTGCTAGTATCTCTCACATCCTGAGGCCGCCTCTTTAATTCTCTCTAGCCAGGTCTCATGTGAGATGCCCCACAATTGCTTATGTCACCCAGCTGTGTCTCTGGGACCTCTTCTATGAGTTCCCTTGGGTGTCTCCTCTCCTTCCTTCCAGCTAAGTCTTTCATCTTCTCTGGCCTCTTCTGTGAACTCCCTCTATGTCTCTTACCACATTGTCTCCTGCCCACCCAATAGTCTTACATTTGATCCTCTTTGTTCTGTTTTGAGCTCTTCTCCAGTGTTTCCTAGCACCCTCTCCTGGTTTCTCAGCTCGCTCTCCACGTTTACTGGCCAATGCACACACCATGTTGGACAAAAAGAGGTGAAGACAAGGTATTGAAATCGCTGGTAAATTATTTGAATGTCACTTCAGTATGTTATGTATCATCAGCAGTGAATTGAAACTCTTTGAAACAACAGACTTTGTCAGGTGAGATGCATTCTCCATCCCAGTTGTGTACAGATGTACACATATTTTCCCTGGGTAACTAGCCTTGCGTGATACTCTGGCCTTACACAATGAATTTTATAGTCAACACTCCACTAAGCCCAAAGAGTGCCTTGGGCATTCTCACAGCACCCATTCATGAACGCCTACATAGACACTCACACATACATGCCCTTCCCTACTGGATCACCAAGGCAATTTTCCTGTTTGTCCTTCCAGTGCTATTCTCTTAGGCAGCCAGCTGGTTAGAGGTTCATTGCTCAACCATAGAGTGATGGTGTGGTGACAGGGAGATGCAAAGAAGTGCCATATGTTGCTCAACAGAGACTTCACCTAATTAAAGGGCAGTGTTGAAAGGCTTGGAACCTGTCATCTTTATTCAGAAGGCTGACTTTTACAACGAATGTTATAATGGGACAGATCCTTTCCACTCTAATATAGACCCCCCTCCACCACCTGAGAGTGGGGGAAAGGGAAGGTTCTCAAATTCTTTTTGCACTGAAATGCTTTCAGAGGGTATCTGTGTTTTTTCAACCGTTTTCCAGGACACACAGGTTTAGCACCCATCCTTCCTTGGTGATATGAAACCTCTAGTAATTTAGATCCATCCGCCCAGGGATGGATAATCCTTTCTGTTGCCCTGGGCTGAGACTTCAAATGTTGTTACTCCATCACCCCTTCAACTCAGAGAGGGAACTGGGGGTGGGGGGGGATTGAAGACTACCTAGGATACCAGGACCGAATCTGAAAAGCAGGCAAAATTTCAAGTATACCCCAGAAAACATTAAATAATATTAATAATGAATTGTGTCCTATTGATCAGAGAATCATGCCACACTGAAACACAGAAAAAATCAAATAAAAAGAAAACCAGGGGAAATAATGAGAAGCCTCTGTCTTTTTGGTCACTAAATGTTTCCTTTCATTTTCTGTTGCTTCAGACCTTGCAGCCCCCAACTCCCTGAAGTTAATATGTAATTGCTCACATCCCTACTGATCGTGTCTGTTTTGTGACTGCAGCTTTTATGCTAAACTCTGTTACCTTTATTGTTTCCTCCTCCTCCTTCCTCTTCCTTCCATCCCCATTAGCGTTTATCATCCAGGTGTCTGAAACCTAGACTTCTAAACATGCTGGGGTTGCAGCTGACTTCTTTGTTGTGTGTACAGTGCCTAGCACTATAGCTGAGGTTCCTACTCTCTCCTATAATAGGAATAATAAAAAAGGATTTGTAACAAGTATAACAGTGCAAACAATTTTCAATTTGATACATGTAGCCCTTTTTCCTTTTCATGAAATGTCCAAACAGATTGTAATTCACAGTTTATTCATTGATTTTACAAATTTGGTCACTATTAGAAATTGTTTGAATGTTTTGTGTGAACCAATTGCAGCCTGTGGATTGCTCTTGGACAGTTCACTGTGCATATTCCTTTGAGTACTGGACATTCAAGAGTCACACTTTGAGAGGCGCAGTTGGTTCACCTAATTTGCAACTACAACTGTTTGCAAATGAGGAAATCTAGAAGTTGAAAGAGATTTTCCACCACGTTTGAATTTAAAGGGAAAAACAAACAATGTTTTGTGTATTTTTTTTGTTAAAATGACATCCTGTTTTTTAAAAAGCTGTAGTCATGTGGTTTTGTTTCTGTTCCCTGATTGGATGACCAAACCTTTATAAACACTAGTACTTTTACCTGAAACAAATTTCCTCTAAGGGCCCAAAATGTGCTTTCTCCAAACGTTGATATGAACAAAAAAAATGGGATTACTTCAGGGGTGAATTAGGCCAATTGTCTCATTAATGTTTTTGCAATGCAGTGCTTGAACACAATATCTGAACGATAACTTGGCTAGCTTCCCTGTTTTGAAGGATGATCCAATGTTCTTACATGCTCTTGGTAAGTGTCCACTGCAAAAGTGAATATTGATACTGAAATTTCTTAAACCCACAGCTCTGTGCTGAATACCTGGTCCCCAACCAATAAATATGGACAGGAGTTGATTTGTTTCCACTGATTTTGTTGGCTTGCTGTTGTGAGGCTTTGCATGTGATTTTGGTAGTGAATTATGATTCTAAATACATCTTTTAGTTCAGCAGACAGGGTTCACTGACTTTTAAATTGGACAGTCAGATGGATTCAGTCACAGTCCACTCCCATTTTATTGATATTTCTGGAAGGAGGAGTAAACAGGAGTTTTTTCTCAAAACCTCAACACAGGAAAACAGCAATATTTGAGGAATGTTGAAATTCCAGGGAAGATTTTTTTTTAAGGGTACTTAAAATGAAGCTCCTAAATTCATATATAGGATCCTAAATAAGTGGCCTGATTTTTCAAGTGTGCTGAGTTCCCACTGAAGTCAATACACTTATGTGGCAGGTTGTTTTCTTTTGGGCCTCCGAACATAGTCAACATCATCTGAATGGGGTACAAAGAAAGTTGAACTGCAGTGAGGGCAGTGCAGATCAGTTCTGTAGGCAAGAAGTAGAAACTCCTGCTCCAGTTCAATGTTAAATATTGACTTTCATATTGACATTCCAAAGAAGAGTAACCTGAAAAACTCAAGGAAATGGAACTATGCAAATACCTGAGCACAAAGACTATGGGCAGTTTGTCTGTGTTACAGAGATATGCCAAACTAGCTGAATCTCCATGAGAGATGTATTATCTGGAGAAAAGTGCTGATTCACTATAGGTTAAAGTTTTATTGAACATTAGTGATTCCATTTTCTTCTCTATAAGAAAACATGTGGCTGTGGGGAAGCCGTGAACTCTTTTTTGTTGTTTGTTTGTTTTTCTTTACCAGAAAATGCTTTCACATCCCAAAATTGCTTCAACTTTTTAAAAAACACAACAACCCTTCTTCATTTAAAAAATGACTGAGCAATGAATATTTTCACCCTCATCCCCTCACACTTTGACTCACAGCAGGTGTGCCCTAAAATTTTAATAGGGGAAGTAAACTAAAGCAGATTATTTTTAACATACTCAACACATTGTATAGAAACAGATTTGCCATTCCAGGTCAGACCGTTACTCCACTAAGTCTGGTATCCTGCCCCCAACAGTTACCCCCAGAAGAAGATTAAAAATCCCATAATGAATCTAATATACATGAAGTTGGGGACTGGAACCACCATGCTGCATCAGATCAATGATCCATCGACTAGGATATTTTGTCTTTGACAGTGGTCAATATTATCTGCTTCTGAAGGAGTAAATTCTCCTAATGGAAAATAATTTATTAATATGTCAATAGGAGAGTTTCTTCACAACACTAAGTAGTTAGTGTTTGACTCATGTCCTGAGCCAGGTGGGTTGGTCCCCCTTATAAATGTTGATTATAGCTACCATAACTGGAAATAGTTCTATTTTTGAGATTTAATCCTTTTGCTGACTCCCATGAAGGTCTTTGCTGATTCATGTTTTGTGACAGTGAGTTCCATAGGTTCTTACTTTAAAAAAAAATCATTTTATCAATTTTAAATGTATCCCCTTTTAATTTCATCAGGTTCACCCTTGCTCTTGTATTGTGGAAATAACCAACTGACCATCTCTGAGCCATACATCAGATATCTATATATCTAACATCCTGATAATTTTGGTTAAGTGACTGTTTTTTCCTGTAAGCTTCTACATTCTTTTCTTCCTTTTCAAATATCAGCATCTTAAAAAGCAGTCTATTAAGGCCAGATTGAACAGAGCGAGTGATCAGAGCCTCATTATCTTCAGGCCCTCTAGTTTTGCATCAGTGCCATCTCTCTTTTGCAACTATATGAGTGGGTTTGGGATCCTGTGTGTTTGATCAAAATCTGATCGTGTTTATCCTTAATACATTTATAACCATAAGGTTCCACTTTTAATGGATGCATTTAAATCTAGAGCTGCAAGATGTTTGTCTCGCTATCTGCAGTTGTTAGCTTCTTCAGGGCAAAGGACATGTCTAACTAGATCTTTGTACAGTACCATATATGTTTATGGCACTGTCTACATGATTTGTATGAATATTAGGAGTTTGTCTGAGTGGAAGACCCTAATTTATTAGCCCTTCAGAATACACAAGCCAACGGCACATTGGTTCCAGGTCAGCTCACTCTTCATTATAAATGTGCAGTAAATGTTTAGTTAAGCTCAAGACACTCCAACCCGGTAGTCATGTCACTAGATCAACAGGAAATCCAAACTAGATGAGGCTATTTCAATTTCTACCCGAACCGGCAACGAGCACATCGTGTTTTCTGGAGCTGCTGAACCAATAAAGTGATGTTCAGAGTGAGACTGTTGCATCCTAATGTTCTGAACATGATTCCTTTCTGAATTAATTTCAATGCTTATGAAGGGTGTTGGTTTCCAGAACTGTCAGTCCAACAGGACATATATGTTACTGGCAGCAGCAGTATAAGCTTCTCTACCCTGCCCTGCTAATGTTCCTCTCACTGATTCTGGAGCAAGAACTCTTTAAGGGGTGAATAGCTCAATCTCCACTGTAGGCCTCCAGTCAGAGACTGCCAAAAAGGGTACCAGCTGTAGAGGTTGTGTGATGTGGACTCCTGTTCAGTAAACATAGTGCCTTTTCAATGCATCTTCATAGTTTTAGGTTCAATTCTAGATGCAAAAGATGTGTTTACAGTACCTGTAAAACATCATGTGTCCACTCAAAATCTCCTCAGAGTCTATATGAGGGCACCATATGTTGGTCAAGGTCTTCATCTGAGATAGTTGAAATGGCTTGGAAGATATATACCACCACCACCACCACCACTGCCCTTTGCCCAACCCCTATTACTCATCATGGGGCTTTCAAAGCATGTAACATTTCATCATCCCAGCTCTCCTACTGAGATTTACGCTGAATAGAAACCTAAAAGAAAGAGCGGCTCATGGATGAGACATGCTGCTCAGTAGCTTTAATTGGCTGATTTTATGATTGTTACATGTTAATCCAGATAATTATTTAATTGGCTGGAGTACATGTTCGAACAGTGTTTTTTTTCCTCTCTCCTTTTATCACAAAGTCAGAACAAGAGAAGAACCAGACTTTAAAAGGAAACTCAGTTAGCAGGGGTGGCAGGTTTGTATAATTTTTGGTGGTGCCCAGAATGGGTCTAAGTCCTGCCCCTCCCCCACCTTGTAAGTCAATATATATATATTTTTAATAATGTAAAAATGGACTGGAGACAGTAAGCGTTTAACAGTTTCCCTATATTGCACAATATCACTATTGTAAGAAAAAATTATTTAACTAAGAATATCAACTTTATTAATACTCTTTTGAATATGGAAACCACCAAGCACTCTTGGATCAATAACCCTCAAAAGCAAATACTTTCTAAAATTAAAACAAATCTAGCCCCTTCTTTTGCAATGTTCTTCAGGAGGCAGCAAACACTTTTCATCGTTGTTTGGTTCTTGAAATGAAGTTATCCAGGAGACTTGCAATGTCCAATTCAGAGATAGCATTATTATGAATGTGCAGAAATGCCAAGTGATTTAGACGTTCTTGGCCCACTGTCGTTCGCAAATAATTTTTCAGTTTGCTCAGGCAACTGAATGATCGCTCAGCGGTGTAGGTTGTAGTTGGAATTGTGTAGAATAATTTCAGGAGAATTGTAACTTCTGACATGTTACTCAAGCCTTCGTTTTTGTTTCAGAAATTGCTTCACTTCACTCACTGAATTAAGCTGGCAATTTCTCGACCTGCAAATATCACTCAACATTTCTAAATGAAGAGACAGCCTCTCCGTGTTAATGTCACCATGGAAAGTTTCACTTATTGGGACAATGTCCTGTTTCAAGCCATTTGCTGCATCAGTTATGTTTCTCCAATTTTACTGCGAATGTAAAGCTTTCTGTTGAAAACCTCTGTTCAATGTCAACTTTGCAAGCATCAATGATCCCGACATATATTTGATGAAAATACTCTTTGGGGTCACTGAAGGTGTGAAGAAGGCTTCCATGGTCTAGCCATCTTGGTGGCTTGCATTTTCTCAGGAGTGTAGGATCATCTAAATAAAGATTTCTTGCTCTCTCTACTGTTGTTTTCCAGAAGTGATTGTATGATGAGTCGGTGCGCAACCCACTCAACACTTCTTGCAACAGGCCAACTTTCTTCAGAACGCTTGCCAATGACAAGTTTGGGCTTTGAATTTTTGCATTAGCTTCTTCTACAGGACCCATGGCTTTCACAAGAACTGTTAGTGTGAAATATGTTTAAAAAGATTGAAGTTGCTTCAAGAATCCACTGCATTTTGAGCCAAATTAATCAGAAGAGTAACTAAATTCATCTAGGCAGTTCATCATGTCCTCATAGTTGTGGAGCAGTGATTTAATGCTACTGATCCTTAGTGTCCATCTTGTTGGGCACAATGGTCATAAAAAAGGCTCCCCTTCACTCTGAAACTCTCTGAATGCTGCCATACGCTTTGGTGACTCCCTGAAGGCATTGATGAGATCTTTCACCCTTGAAAACATATCACAACATTCTTGAATATTATGCAGGGCATCTTGCATGGCAAGATTAAGGGAATGTGCTGCGCAGTGCACAAATTCCGCTCTTGGTTCTCGATCCTTCACTGTGGCTTGGACCCCAGTAAATTTGCCAGACACATTACTGGGTCTGTCGTAACACTGCCCCTGGCAATCAGAAAAGGGCAAATCACACCTGAGAAGCGTATCTTCCACAATTTTGAAAAGAGAAGTAGCATCCATTGCATCAGTTTGGTAGAACTCAATAAACTCATCATAAATCTCCCATTCTTCACTAGAAAAGAACCTTAAAGTAAAACTTACTTGTTCTTTTCTTGACAAATCAGTAGTCTCATCCATTACAATGGCATAAAACTTTGAAGCCTTTGTTTTGCACAATTTGTCTTAGCGCCATCATTGCAATCATTTCGATTATTTCGTTAATAACCTTATGTGACAGCCATTTGTATTTTGTGTGACTAAGAGCTGCATCAAATTTGAATCACTCTCATTATGTCCTCATAATGCTATTCCTCGTTGAGCTAGGTACTGAACACTGTTAAAAATTGTGTGCATTATATTCCTAGCTGATTGTGATTCTTTTCTGTAACTGGCCGACATTAGTGCAGAAACATTTACCTGAGATTGCAGAGCAGTATACTTCATTACCGCTTCTTTGTGACAGGAGGATTTTTCGTGTGATGTAAAACCACGCAATGCATGTCTCCAATCTTGAAATCCGGATGAAATAAATGGTGGTTCTGCCTTTGTAGAAAATATTAAGATTTTCTTTTCAGAACAGTTTTTGCAGACTGAGCAAAAAGCTCTGTCTAATTCGCTATTGGACTCCAACCACATAAATCTTGATAGCCAAGATTGCTGAAAACTCCTTTTCTTATCTTGTAGATTTGCTGCATCTTTCTTTTGTATAACTTCAGTTTGAAAGCTGGGTGTTGAACTCAGGCTATCACTTGATGAATTACCCTTTTCTTCTTTTTCTCTGGGTAACTTTATTAAGAATTTATCCATTGTTGATTATTACTGGTCCTACAAATCAAGAATTTGTTGCTGGGATAAAATGAAGCTACAACACACCGGCGCCACAAGATTACAAGGGCCAATTAAAAGTGGAAAGTCAGAAGCAGCACTTGCCTGCTTCAATACATTATATTTTATTGTACCCTTATACAACCAATTATACACTTTTTAAAGGGTGTAAAATAATCAAGTATTGTGCTAAACATGATCATACCCCAAACTGACCGCCAAATTTAAGTTGCGTGTTTTTTTTCCCTCAGGCGAGGGCTCAGGGCTGGGGGTGGGGATGGGGATGAGGCGTTCACGGTGCAGGAGGGGGCTCAGGGCTGGGGCTGAGGGTTGGGGTGGAGGGGGTGAGGGCTCTGGCTGGGGGTGCAGCCTCTGGGGTGGGGCTGGGGATGAGGAGCTTGGGGTGCAGACAGGCTGCCCCGGGGAGAGGGCCAGAGAGGAGGACTCCCCCCAACCCTCTCCCTGCTGCCAGCAGTGAGCTCCGGGGGGGGGGAGCTACTTTCCCCCCAGCAGCACACTCACCCTGCACCACTGTTACTGCATGTAGTCCTAGGGCCCCTCTCAGGTTCAGGAAGCCCCCTCGCCTCCCCTATGGTGGGTGCCGGGGGGGCTGACATCACATGTGGCCTCCTCCCCTGCTGCAGCCTGCTGCCCCTCACCTAGGGTGACCAGATGTCCCAATAAAATCGGGACTGTCCCGATATTTAACCCTTTGTCCCGTGTCCCGATCAATATACGATCGGGATGCCATTTGTCCTGATATTCAGGTAAGGAGGCGAGCGGGAGAGAGGCGCTGACTCCGTGGGTGCTCCAGGGTTGAAGCATCCATGGGGAAAAATTGCAGCCAAGCTCTCCCCCCCGCCTCCTTCTTCTCCCTCCCCCCAGTGTGCTACGTCCCCGCTCCTCTCCCCCTCCCAGCACTTCCTGCCACCTAACAGCTGTTTGGCAGTGCTTAGCGCTTTCCAGGAGGGAGGGGGGAGGAGCAGGGATGCGGCACGCTCAGGGGAGGAGGTGGAGAAGAGGAAGGGCAGGGGCAGGGACTTGGGGGAAGGGGTGGAATGGGGGCGGAGCAAGGGCGGATGCTTGGGCGGGAAGAGGTGGGGGGTGGGCAAGCACCCACCCCGTAGAGGGGAAGTCGGTGCCGTAGGGTTGAGTGGCGGGTGGCGGGGGGGGGTGAAGAGGCGAGCGGTGTGGGACTGGGGAGGGATGCAGCAAGCTAGCAGGGGGCCGGGGGGATGAGGAAGTGGTTTGAGCATTGGCCTGCTAAACCCAGGGTTGTGAGTTCAATCCTTGAGGGGGCCACTTAAGGGTTTGGGGCAAAAATCAGTACTTGGTCCTGCTAGTGAAGGCAGGGGGCTGGACTTGATGACCTTTCGGGGTCCCTTCCAGCTCTATGAGATAGGTGTATCTCTCTCTCTCTCTCTCTCTCTCTATATATATATATATATATATATATATATATATATATATAGGAGTGGTGGCTGTGGGCGGGTGGGGGGAGCATGGATCACAGGGTCAGACACTCACCCAAGCCCCAGTAGCTGCTCAGGTGAGTGAGGTCCAGACTCCGTCTCCTGGAAGCACCCCCGGCGTCGCCTCCTGGCGGGTGCTGGGAGAGGGGAGAGCTGCTAATCATGGGTGCGCGTCCTCCCCTCTGCAGGTGCAGCAGCCAGCTGCCTCAGTCTGCCGCTGGCGCCACTCTTGTGGCAGCAGTGGCTGGCACAGGCAAGGAAGCACAGCATAGGGCAGCTGCCTGCTTTCAGGCAGGGACACTCTGGGGTCCGGGAAGGCGTGTGGGTGGCGGCAGGCAGGGGCCAAGGGACACTCTGGGAGAGGCGCACGGGGGTGGCAGGCAGAGCTGGGAGAGAGATCCGGCTCCAAACGTTGGTATCGCCGGGCCCATACAACTCGCCACCCCTGTCAGTTAATACAAGTATATTTGTTTTTCCTAATACTGTAACTCTGAATCCAAATAGTGTTGGACAGTTCAATGGTACAAATTCAATGTTCAGCAGAATTTACAATGAAATTTGCAAGCCCTCCCTGATTTATCTTATTTTGCACGATAAAAGCACAGGACTAGATGACCGTGCTAGCTTGCCTGTTCAGCTGTGGCCAAGAATATCAGTTTCATTAATTTAGAAGGGGGATGCATTAGCACACCCACTCTTATAAGATGGCTAACCATTCTTTCAGTACTTTAACTTGGTCACTCAGAATGGCAGGTAGAGTTAATAAACAGACTGCTGTGTTTAATTGAAGCAAGCCCAGAGCACTGAGCAGTGGCAGACAGAAGCCTTTCAAGTAGATGTATTAGTGCTCTGTGCTGAGTGACCTAGAGAACATGAGATGCATTCCACTCACACCAATAAGGACTAATGGCTCTGAACCTGCAAAGTGAGTGCTATATCCCTAAAGAAGGTCTTTGTGGCAGAAATGCTGGAATTTTTCTATCTAAAACCTGGGGGGGAAGTGTGTCTTGAATAAGTGTTTAAAAGGGAAAAAAAGATACAATCAGGAGTATAGCTCTGCCTGTGTAACTTTGCTCAGGAGACAGGCTTTGCAAGGGATCTTTAGCTCACTGTTTGTGCCAGTAGTCCTACTACAGTGTTACATTTTGGAACATCAGAGGGGGGGGGAAAAAAAGTTTATAAGCAGAGCTACAAATAATAGTGAGTATATGTTAAGTTATAGCCACTGTATTTGGGAAAGGGGGTCCGTGTGTGTGTGATTTCAGGTGAAATTCATTCATGTGCAGAGGGCCCAGACAAGACCTGTGTACTACTTAAGCACTCAAAATGGGGCTTAACTGGGACTTCAGTGATGCATAGGCCTTGCTAGTGAATGGGTCTTTTGCTGGCCCTCTGCACTGAGGCAACTTTCATCCATTCTCACTTAGAGGCATGTGTGGGTTTTTAAAAATGAAATTCCATATCCGCTTATTTCTCTGTCACTGTTGTTTTAGTTGCATCTTTGAACTACAGGAAGCAATTGACTTAGAGGTATTGATTTCCAACACTGCTATATATGGAGAGGCTTGATTGCCAATTGAAGAAATGTAAATCCACTCAGCTGTGTGATTTGCAGTGCTAAGGGATAGCTCCTTAAAGGAAAAACGTCTATTTGATCAACAGCCTTACTGTATATTTAAAGTTTCTTTCCCTTCCTCCCCTCCTTAACCAGTGATTAAGACAAATTGTTGTGTGTGATGTAGAAATAGACCCAAAGCAGGAAAAAAGCAAAAGTATCCTACAGCGGTTTTATTTGCAATGTTCAGACAAATCATTTAAGCTATTTATGTTAATTCTGTAGTTCCAACACTGAGCACACAGTCGTACAAAGCACTGAAGGAAGTCAGGAAGAGTTGGGGTGATCCGCACCTAGTGGGATTGAACCCCTAACTGTACATGTTGATTTTGAGTGAAGCTTGAATAGGTAGTGTTTTCATTTAGGGCTTGTACACACTACCATGTATGTTGGTATAACTTATGTCACTTAGGGGTGTAAATAAGCCACCCCCTTGAGCGATGTAAGTTACACCGACTTAAGCGTTGGTGTAGACAGTGCTATATCGGCAGGAGAGCTTCCCCACCAACATAGCTACCACTGCTCCCGGAGATGTTTTTATTATGCCAATGGGAGAGCTCTCTCGCATCGGCATAGAGCATCTTCACTGCTGTAGCGCTTCTAGTGTAGACTAGCCCTTATTCTGTTATAAACCATAAGCTAAATGCATGCCCAATATAACTTCACTGAAGCAAATGGTTTTACTCCAGGGATGAATTTTGGCCCGTTCTGTTAGCATGACAGACAAGCAAAGACGCTCATCTGGACAGCAAGGGATGTAGTTAAGGTCAATGGCTTGGTTATTTAACATGAGGGGTCAAATTCATCCCTGATGTAACTGCACTGGAGTGAACAGTTATGCCAGGGATGGATTTGGCTCAAGGTGTCAAAACCTTCTATTCATTTTTTATTGTGCAACTTGTACACAGTGCTTATCACAATGTTTCTCCAAGCAGAAATGGGGACAGCACAGAAGCTCCTGTGGTGCAGAATTCCACAATATGCAGGAGGCTGGGACCCTTTTGAATGGAGTCCCCAAATTCTGCCCCTTCACTCTATACCAGAATTACCCCAGTTCCCCTGGGTCTGGTCCTCCTGTAGCTGCTTAGGAAGGGCCAGGATTTGGCCCTCACTGCTGTCATACTTGTGCAAACGAGAAAGTGTTGCCCAAAAGGGGTGTATAGATAAGTTTTAGTTCAAATAAGATGTTTGTTTCAAACATACCCATTGGGAAGTTAGGCACCTATGTACCTTTGTGAATGCACTCCAAGTATCTTACAATGTACTGGTTGTGTATTAGGGTATGCCATGCTGACATAATTTACAGCAGATGAGCCATCAGATCTAAGATGTTTCCAAACATGTGGTTGCATTGTCAAACTAGAAAAGGGTGAAACACCTCATCATGGCTTTGAGTCAGGATTGGAAAGTTCTCAGCAGCTAAAGTTGAACAGTGATTTCCTTTTTTAAAATGTAATCCTATCCTAAGGTCATTAAGTTAACCACATGTTTGGATAGCTGAATTTCCAGTGGGTGCCTTTGGATAACGGGCAATTTGTGGTCAAGATGAGAATAGAGTGTTCACTGTGATATGAAAAGATGACTAATTGTGTTATAATGTGAAAAAAGGTGTGCAGTAAATGGCAATGTAGAGACCAGTGCAACAGACAAGAAAGCCTAGTTCTATGGTGTACAACAGCCCCCAGCAGTCTGGGGTTAAACAATTTTAATTCAGCTCAGCATAGATGGACAGATGTTTGTCAAACTATTTAAGCAGAACTGACAGACATTACGCAAAATCAATATAAAGGGCTAAATTAATCCCTGATATAACTCCATTGATTTGAAGGTATTACATCTGGGATGAAGATGACCTATAAAATCTAATGTGAGATATAAGCAAATATGGGCAGACATGATGGGATTATGGTTTCGTTTTTGCAGAAGTAGGAATGCTTCACATTTGGATCTTATTTTATCTAATCCAAAATTTATAAATTATGCCCTTATGCCTCTTATTGAAGATTTTGGTTTTACAAAATCTTATCAGACAGGTTTTAGATTTGCAAAGCCCAAACTTGGGGTAATTCAGATCCAGGTTCTCTTTTACCCGAGTCACTGAAGATCAGGAGAAAGGGATTCAGATAAATGATTCCATTGGCTTATCTTTAATACAAAGTGAGTTTTATAGCCAAAAATTATCCAGAGCATTTGCTCAGCAATCACATGACCAACATCATCCATCTTTTAGTCATTTCCACATTGAGGGACTCAATTTTGGCACTATTCATTGTACTTAAAAGCTAGATGTCAGTTACATTACAAATTATATTATACAGTGACAAGGATTTCATCCAATCACACTCCAGAAAAGTCAAAACACTTCCTGTTTATGACTTATACTGAATTATTTGACACTGTGCAGTAGTTGTTCATTCATATTATTTCTTTCCTGCACAGACTGTTCACAGCAATTCCCAACCCCAATTTTCCAACAAAACATCTAGACAACTGCACTGGGTTATCAGGTAGTACATAAGAGGAAATTCCTTCCTAAATCCTTCAGGCAGCATACATGTTTTCTCTGTGTTTTAAAACTTCATGTCAATTGACTGTGTCAACAGCATGTTGTGATGCACTAAACTTGATATAGCTTTACATATTAATCCTCTGAATTTAAGGGCCAAATGTATCCCCGAAGTCACTAGAGTTATCCTCAGAATTAATTTATCCTAAAGTTGTAATATGGCTAACTTTATAGTGTATTTTACAGTAGGAACTCCTAACTTCAGGCCTTTCTGTCTATATTAGTGATAAAGTTAGTTAGTTATGTAAAGGATTGAGCAACCTTTCTGAACAAGTTTCCTTAAGCAGTGACCCGCTGAATACCATGGACTATAGGATTTAAACTATCTGCTAACATATCTTGTGGCAATAAAAATAATAGGAAACATTGCTGTGTCAGGCTGGAGCCAACAACCCAAATGAGAACAAAAAAGGATCAATGAGTCGCTTATCAATGTTAACAGAAAACCGCTGCTATGTAAGATGGGATCTCCAGCTGTGTGTCTATCCCAAAATAAAGTCAAGCTACAGTGCAATACAAAATTTTGGATGAACAAAATACCCTCTTCCACAGTAGAAGCAGTCATATAAATCATCTCAGCTAGGGCTTTGAATCTGCAATACATTGCTTGCAGTTTTATGATGACTTTATTTTATAAGAAATAGAGACCATATTGGGTGTGTGTCTCCAGGTAAGGCACCTGTGCTTGATGGCCTTAAATGTGGCTGTACACAAAATTAGTTTGTTATGCTAAGTGGGACCCTGCCCCAAAGTGGATAAAATTGGGGTTTATCCTCTTCTGCTGTCCCTCTTCCTCTGTCTTTCTGGTGCTGCCTTATGAATAGCTTGGTACTGACTGGTGATATAACATCCTTCTCTTTTTCTCCCCATCTCTTTCCTGCTCCCCTAAGAAATCCTTATTACTGGGTGGTAGGATTGTGACATTCTTCCAGTTGGATTATGACATGGGGGGGGGGTGTTAAATCAGCCAATCAACACCTTTCCTGTTCTTCATACCCCATCTTCTCTCTTCATGCTCCGTTCTCCCTTTCTTCTGCCTGCTCCCTCCCTCTTCCCTTCCTTCCTTGGCTTTAGGACCTGACATCATAATGCAGAGAAGGGTAAATATATTCCATCTTCTTTGTTGAAATAGGAGACTAATGGACAGGTTCAAAAGATTCTGTGGTTCCTTTCAGTTAAACATCCAACCCACGCCTGCTTTTAGTGACCACTCCTGATTTTGACCACTCTCTTCCATGCTCAAGGAATCTCTTGATTATTTGTATTGATTTATTTTTTGTACACTGACTAGCCTAAGTGACCACATGATCTTACCACTGTTACCTTCATTCCAAAGCGTATGTCTATACTGGAGCTGGAAAGTGCAATTTCCAGCTCCAGTAGACATACTCGCATAAACTTTGATCAAGTGTAGCCATGGCAGCGTGAGCAGCAGAAGTGGCTAGCAGCCCCGAGGATATATTTAGGGTTTCAAACAGGGTCATACTTAGGGCAGCTAGTCCATCCTGCCACTTGTGCTGCCATGGCCACTTTTCTATTTTTAGCACACTAGCTCAATCAGAGCTTGTGCGGGTATGTCTACCTGAGCTGGAAATTATACCTTCCAGTTCCAGTGTAGACGTACCCTGTGTGTTAAATCTGCTTGCTGAGTCATGCTTAATAAATCCCTCTTCAAGTGCAGTCTCTTACCATGTGTTTGTACTGCACCTAGCAAAATGAGACCCTGATCCCACACTGGGACATGTAGGCAGTGGTAGTGCTACTAAATAATAAAAAATAATTTGGAACGGAATTCAAACTCCCTTGTGGTTCAGGGAATTTGGATATGGAGCATTGGCTTCAGCCCAGACACCATAGCTTGGTAAGCCTTGTGAGGGTGAAAAAGCTAAGTATATGCAGAGTCATATTATTGATAGATGGCCTGAGTCCTTGCACCGTGCACTTTGCAAACACTTCACTTTTCAAGTGACTCACAAAAATATTCCAGCATCACATTGGCTGGGAGTCCCTTCCTTTCTATAGCCATTACATTTCAGAACCACACAATGCCTTGTGATGGAACCATTTGTTTTGGTAGCAAGGGAGTCTGTTTGATCCTGTTTAGTGCAAAAACGTTGGTTTTGGAGTGATGGTATCTTTTTTAATGTTGCCTCTAATTATAGTTGTTTTATAACAATGCAACCCTCCCAGTTAGGGCAGAAGTGATATTTTCTCGCTAAGCTTCTTTAAAACAAATTTCCGCTTGAGTGCATCGCCTGCCTAGAGCTAACAAAAGAAAATCTTGGGGCAGAAATGGGGAGGGTAATTTGTAATTTGTTAAGCATTCCCAATGGAAGGTTTGTGAGCGACTATGTACTGCTTTTCTTTCTTACAGTGACTTTTACTTTTATGGCACAAGAGAGCACTATTAGAGAAAAATATATTCTTTGGAGAGGCTGTGAGGGGTGGGGTAGGGAATCTATTTAAAATGCTGGGTTTTTAAGACACAAAATATCTCATTGTGTGGATGAGATTCTTGTGCTGTGCCTCCAGGAGCACAAGTGGAGCAGCTCAGGAGAAGAGGAGCAAAGGAGGCTGAAACAAAGGTGGAGTGAATTACAGCAGTCCATCCCAGACTACCTATGGGTTCCAATGCCACTGAGAATCCCCATAGCAGAAGCACTATGGACATGCCCCGCCTGCCCCCGGCTTAGGGTGATCAGATGTCCCGATTTTATAGGGACAGTCCCGATATTTGCAGCTTTGTCTTTATATTGACACCTATTTCCCCACCCCCTCTCCCCAATCCCCTGTCCTGATTTTTCACACTTGCTATCTGGTTGCCTGGCTCCACCTCTAGCATGCCCCCTGTGCCAGGGCTTATGAGGGAGCAAGGATAGGGCAGTTTATGGGGGCCCTATGCTATGCCTGCACCAGCATTATCCTCGCCAGGACATTATCAAGCTCTTTACATTCCCTGTATGCCACAGGTGCAGAATAGAGAGGCTAGCACAGGGGACGGAATCTGTCCCTCTTTTTGCATATCTGCCATAGGGAAGATGTTTCTGTGGCCTGATGGGGTACCACGTCCTACAGCCTGATTCCATCTTTCTTTGTAACCTCATCCAAAGCCTGCTGAAGCCAATGGGAGTCTCTCCACTGAGCTTCAGGTCAGGCCCTATAAGAGGGATACGTCTTCTTGGTAGGACACTGTAAGTTCTGCTCTGGATAGGGAGCCACTAGGAAAGCAGGAGGTCATCAGAGTGTTTACAGTCCAGTAATACATTCTTAAATGGAGGGAACTAGCATGACCGTGTGGGGATTAGAGCTCTCCTCTAACATGCAGGAGAGGTGGCTTTAAGGCCAAATCTTTTGCTTCACAGATCATAAATGCAGGAGAACCTAGCCTAGTGGCATAGAGATTAGTGAGGAGGAGGAGGATTTATTTTTTTTATTTATATTACCATAGTGCCAGGAGCCCCAGTCGTGGCCCAGGACCACATTGTGCTCGACACTGTTCAAACACAGAACAAAAAGATGGTCCCTGCCCCAAGCATCTTCTAATGTAAGTATTAGACAAGAGACAACAGATGGATACAGACAGACGGGGGAGTACAGGGAGGCAATGTGGCAATAATTGTCAGCATGATGGGCTGTGATCTCTGCACACCAACAGCCTAATCATTGTCAACTTTTTGTAGGTGTCACAGTGATGCTTTGCTGCCGTGTAATTAAGGTAAAAGGTCTGCATGAGAAAGCTGATTAAAATGTAGGTGGTAGGGACTCAGGTAGGAGAATAATACCTTTTTCACAAAAGAGCTAACATTTTATGAACATATATATAATAAATGATCACAACAAGCTAAAATTTTGTGTAGTCACATTGACATCCTGGGTTCCAGTACTAGAGACCTAAAAGTCTTGATCCAAGGACTAAAAAAAATCTACTGTAAGGACCAGCACTGGCAAATGTACGATCAGGAAAATGAATTTGACAACCTACTAGGTCTTTATTACCTGATTTCTGTGATCCATAGCGAAAGCCACTGGATATCCACAAACATCAGGTATTTCACAATAGATGAGGATGTTATTTAAATCATCATGTTTCATAACCTCCACATTTTTAATTCTATCTCAGAGGAGCCTCCAGCACATTTTTAATCCCTAGCACAATGTATCCAGAATTTACTTTATGGCTCTCAAATCAAGGATCTGCTGTGGTTATAAAACTGTGCCTTGGAAACTCCCCAAGCTGCATTATTATGGTGCCATTATACAATATAACAAAAAGTAGACATGTGGGGTGAAATTTACAGTCTGAAATATCTGAATCTTTCCATTAGCCTGTTTCTTGTGCATCTCTAAATAGTGCAGATCCCCAGGGAAATTTTCTCTTTTAAAAAAGAATAGATGGTCACAGGGCGTTCAGGTACATGTATTTTATAATCAGTTATAAAAAGCCCTCTAACTCAAACCCTCTTCCCACTATCCAGTAACCATGGCATAACCTTGCTATACAAAGCACCCCAATACCTCAGTAACATTGAAAATACCTTTAAAACCACAGTGCAGGCACCTCACCTCTCTTTGGGGGGCGGGGATAGCTCAGTGGTTTGAGCATTGGCCTGCTAAACCCAGGGTTGTGAGTTCAATCCTTGAGGGGGCCACTTAGGGATCTGGGGCAAAATCAGTACTTGGTCCTGCTAGTGAAGGCAGGGGGCTGGACTTGATGACCTTTCAAGGTCCCTTCCAGTTCTAGGAGATAGGATATCTCCAATTTAAATTTGTGCAATCAGCGCTAGTTTCTGAAACTGCACATTTCTGTGGGAGGTTGGCAGGGTGTCCAGTTTAACCTTTAACCTTCTGCAGCCCCAGAACTACGTGCACATGTCTCTGAAGTTCTACTTCCCAGGAAGTAATTCTATTTCCATGTAGGAAAACTCAACAGAGTAGGATAAATTAACCCCTCATTACTATATTGCCCTGTCAGTTTGTATTGTTCCTGTGTTTACTCCTTTGCATAATAATTAATAATTAATAATATTCTACACTTCTAAAGCACCTTCCACCTGGGGATCTCAAATGCAATTTACTAACGTTAATTAATTAAACCTCTCAGTACTCCGTAGGGCAAGGAAATATTATCTCCATTTTGCAGATGAGAAAACTGAAGCATGGGGAAGTTAACTATTTCCCCAAGGTCACACAGAAAAGACCCAGGTTATGGGAGTCCCAGTCTGGTGCTTCAGCTACATGACAGCTTTCCTCAATTATTTGACGGGTACCTACTGACCCAGTGGTCCTTAGAAGAGACTCATTCCACTGATTTCAATTGAAAAAAGGCCCTTGTATTTACAACATGACACCCGCAAAAATTCATGAAGGAGGAATCTCAACGATCATTTCCTTTGTGGCCATGTACATATTTCTCAATGAAAGGCAGGGAGATTTGCTGAAGAAGCCTAAAATGAGGCACTTTTTCCCACCCCCCTACTGTGCCATCTTAACAGCTACTGCTACACTCCCTAGTTTCATTCCTTTGCCACTTGGCTCACCTGTCCCATGTCCCCTCATGTGAAGCCAACTTCCCTCCACACCAAACTCACCATGAGAATGAAAGTGTGGGAATTCTCATTCCCTTACCCTCAAATCAGATAACACATGTAAGTGAGAGAAAAGAAAGCTCATTCCCTCAACCCACAGCTGGCACTGTCTTCTCACTGTCTTCTCCAGGACTTGTGGGGTGAGCCTCAGAGCTCATTCTGCAGAGGTGCAAACCCCACACTCCCTCAGTGAACCACTGAGAAGGAATTGCACAAGAATCCTTGCAGAGATTTCTTTCCCCTGACCCCTCTGTCCCAGGGGTTTTACTTCGGAAGGGGGTTATCTGGTCCCGTGAATATGCTAGCTATGCAATGAATGGAATGATTGCTCCTAAATTTCAAGTCACCAAGAGCTAGGATGACCAGACAGCAAGTGTGAAAAATCGGGACAGGGAGTGGGGGATAATAGGAGCCTATATAAGAAAAAGACCCAAAAATCGAGACTGTCCCTTTAAAATCGGGACATCTGGTCACCCTACCAAGAGCTGTTGTATATGCAGATGGGTGTGTTTTGCTTCAAAACTGATGGCACCATATGACCTAATGTTGTTTTCTAGTCTAAATTAATTTGGCAGCATAAATGCATGACCTAACCTTTTGCTGAAAATAATAAGTTAGGGTGGGATTTCAAAAGCAATGAGTGTTGAACTAACTCTGCTCCAGCTTAGAGACTAACCAATTTATTTGGGCATAAGCTTTCGTGGGCTAGAACCCATTTCATCAGATGTATGAAGTAAAAAATACAGGAGCAGGTATAAATACATGAAAGGATGGGGGTGCTTTACCAAATGTTAGGTCAGTCTAACGAGATGGGTTCTAGCCCACGAAAGCTTATGCCCAAATAAATGTGTTAGTCTCTAAGGTACCACAAAGACTCCTCGTTTTTTTTGCTGATACAGATTAACAGGGCTACCACTGAAACCTGCTCCAGGGACATCCATGGCAAAACACCCATTGATTTCAGTGGGACCAGAGGTAGGCCATCATAAAGTGCTTTTGAAAAGCCTACCCTAAATGTTTAGGGAAACAAAAAATTACTTGGCAAAAATCAATGTCAATCCTTTACAAATGTGACCCCAAAAAACCGTCAAGGCAAACCACATCTGAGACCTCTTCTCCCTGACTTGTCTCCCTTTTCTGTCTCTTGACAACCATGATGAAATAATATATTAATTGGTTTTGCATGGCTGAGACCACATTGAGGCAGATGTGTTGCAGCCATTTAATCTAATTAAAATAATTTTCAGTTCTGAGTGTGCATTTAAAAAAAAAAAAAAGCTCTTGACAATTGATGCCTGCTGTGAAAATGACTGAATAATGATGAGTAATTTCATTCTTAGTTAAGTTTTTAGCTCTTTCCCTTTTCCATCTGTGTATCCTTTAAATCCAAATTATATGTAATCAACTGTATAGGCAACATGCTTCTTCTTGTAGTTGACAAATTCAGGGGTTCATCTTGCATACCTTTACACTTGCTTCCTGCTGGAGTGAGTCTTACATCTGGTAATTACAACTCAGCTCAGTTAAAGGTGCTTTTGAAACATGTACAGCATCTTTTGGTTCTATTAAGCTAATTTGAGCAGCCAGGGGGCACCAATCAGTGTATGTGGAGATTAGCTCAGCCTGACACACAGGGTGGTTGGGGATTGGATGGAAGGCCACAGGTATGTCATCATATTTTTGACTGGACTGTCACATAAGATGCTCGTGCATTACATCAACATTGGTTAGCCTGCTGGGTGCAGAATTATGGAGCTCCACTTCTTTTCACAGTGGCCAAAAAGGCCATAGATGGGTGCCGGGTCACTAACGGCACCTAAATAAGTGCTTGCTGTTTTGAGACATGCTGAGTATCCATCACTCCTATCCACTATGTGGCTGTTGTGGGAGCTCAGCACCTCTGAAAAGCAGAACTCTGTCACTCAAGTGCTTAAGGCCTTGTCTACACTGGAAGGTTGCACCCCTGTAGCACCAACGCTCACCACACCATAAATTACCCTTGTGTAGATCACTTTTTACACGAGTGCAACACAACTAGGGTTTGCACTGGTGCAGCCAATTTCGTAAGCAACATTTAAGCATTTTGGCCACTGTGACCCTCACTACAACTGGTACTTCAGAGTCCTTCCTCCAGCATCCAAAAGGAGCTGGGTCCTATGGCACGTCAGTGGGAACTGGCTCACTGCCTAATGGTAGCTGAGAACTGGTTGCAATGGAAGACTGGAGCCAGGGAGCAGCATCAGTTTAGTGAGCCATTGTCTGAGGACAGCTGGTGGAAGAACATGGGAAGCAGAGGTTTGCAATCTGACGCAAACCCAACAGCACGTGATGGGTTTGGCTCAGGTGGAGTATAACTTGTATAGCATGAGTTCGGGCTCGATTCAATAAGTCTCATCACTGAGGGCACGTCTCCACAAACATTTAGGTTGCTGCAAGCTAGAGTATAAGTCTAACCCACACAACTTCCCCTGGACGAACTGGCCAAGTACATGTGCATCCTGCTGACATGCTCATTAACAGTTTGTTAATGTATTTTGATCTAGTCCTCCTAAGGAATATCTACATAGCAACTAGACGCTCGGGCCAGCTGCCTTGCACTCGCAGGGCTCGGGCTGCAGGGCTGTTTCATTGCTGTATAGACCTCAGGGTTCAGGCTGGAGCCCAGGCTCTAGGATCCTATGAGGTGGGAAGGTCCTAGAGCTTGGGCTCCAGCCCAAACCCCGTGAGCCCGAGTTGACTGGCACGGGCCAGCCACGGGTGTCTAGTTGCTATGTAGACATACCCCTAGAAACTACTAATATACATGGCAGCAGGATGCATGTGGACCATCAGTCTGCAGCAGGCTAGTGCAAGTTAGATTCACACACACCAGTTTCTCATAAATTTAATTGTTCATGTAGACAAGCCCTGAACTGAAGTGCATATGTTTGGGATTATTATATTTGGTGAGGTTTTTGGATTTGGTTAGGTATGAAACAACACCACACTCTTGGGCTCAGGTCACGGCTGGGATTGGCTGTGGTCTAGTCGGGTTTGGATTGGACTTCAAACTTAGGCCTGAGCGGACCTGTAATGGGAAGTGCCCAGCTTGCTATTTTCTTTGAGGTCTTTCCAAATGCCCCAAAATCCTTTCCACCCCTAAGTTTAGCAGCCCTTCCTCAAAGAGTGCACTGCCAGCTTCATCTATTTAAACGGTATTTTCATATATCACTTACAGACCTTGTTCTTAGCCTCACAAACTGAGTCATGTGATTCCTTGTAGGGTTTTTTTCCTATCTGAAGCCCATAACATTCACTTCTGGGGTCTAATCTTGTGTGTTTTGAATACCCAAAATTTCCATTGGTGTAAGTGAGTTACAGGTGTAAAGGAGTTTCAGGAACTCAAGATTAAGTCCTCTAATGATGTACTTGCTTACCCCAAGGTGAACAGACTGCAGTAATGCTGCCGAAAAAATGGTCCTCAGAGAGGAGTTCGAAGTGTTTTCACCAACATTATGTCTACATGAAAACTGATGGTGAGTGGAAAACAAACAAAAAGCTTTTGTCATTTAGTAGCAAGTCACTGTATTATTGGATGTGATAAACAAAAATAGAAAATAATTCTTTTAAATGTCTAGTTCCACTTGTTAATCTTTTTTCCTTGATGTCCAGCACCAGAGAGTATATTTACTAGGAGCTTAATCCAGATCAGTTTAAAACACCATTTTTATTTTGATTCTAAAAAAAATCAGATTATCATTAATAAAGTAATGCTGCATATACATAAAATGAGGTTTAGTTTCTGATGTGACCTTTCAAATGCCCAGATTAAGAGACATCAAGCAGTTTAACTAGCTCTCACAGCATTTTCCTGCTGTTTCCACGCACCTTTCACAGGCAGTGGTGAAGATGAACCAAGCACAAATGCTATTTCACTGCTCTTGGTAAAGCAAATTCAGTAAGAAGAATGACAATTAATACTTAGCATCTGTAACATGTCCCATGTTCCAAGTGGCATTCAAACATTCACAAATCCTCAAAACTCCCATGTCAGACACAGTATTGCTCTCCCAGTTTTGCAGATGGGGCATCTGACCAAGAGAAATGGAAGTGACTTAGGGTACATCTACACTAGAAATGTAAGTCAACCTATATTAGTCGACTCACAGCCACTGTAGTAATTACTGTGGTGGTGTATGTCCACTCTGCCCTCCTTGGGTTGATGCTGCACATCCTCACCAGGAGCGCTTCCACCGGCCTAAGAAAGGCAGTGTGGGGAGCTGAGAGCCAGACTCTCCACTTCGCTGGCAGCTCCCTGCTGGGAGCTCGGCTGCTCCACAGACTCCCGGCGGGCTGCCTGCCCTCCACT
Source organism: Terrapene triunguis (assembly GCF_002925995.2). Classification (NCBI taxonomy): domain Eukaryota; kingdom Metazoa; phylum Chordata; order Testudines; family Emydidae; genus Terrapene; species Terrapene triunguis. The sequence continues at coordinate 27,188,048 of NW_020664436.1, forward strand.
CCCTGTTCCCCACCAGGAGCAGGGGAAACTGCCCGGGGCATCTCCCCTCCTCATTCCCTGCCAGGAGAAGCTGATGTAAGGGATGAAGTGTCTACACAGACACTGCGTTGCCCTAACTACACCAACATAAGCCTTACACCTCTCGTGGAGGTGGAGTTATTATGTCAATGTAGTAAGGCACTTACATCAGCGGGAGGAAGGCTGTAGTGTAGACATTAACATAATGAGGTTGGCATAAGGTGCCTTATGTCAACCTAACTGTGTAGTGTAGACCAGCCCTTAGCCAAGTCAATTAGCAATGCACTTTGATAGGACTTAACACTGCTTTGCTAGCTACTCAAGATTCTGTTTACATTAGGCTCCTGGGACAGTGGGAAAATCTCATAAAGGTTATAATTAAGGATGTGATTTTTGTCCCAGCATGACCACTTCTCAAAAGAAAAGCACAGCATAATATAAAAGAGAATCCAATCTCTGTCTAACTGACCTGTGAATCTGGGCCATTATATAGAGAATAAAACATGCTGAGCTACATTTTATTCTCACACCCTGTGCAGTGCCGTTGATTTTGGCCCACTATGTTTTTTATAATTTTAATAGTTAAAACTGGGTGCAGTTGCAACTTGGCAAAATATGCAAAACATGTACATTGCACAGAGGAATAGCATAGCAGGAGACACCACGTATGTCAGAGTATATTACTACTTTGAAAAGAAATGTAATTAGTATTTAGGGCACATTGCAACTTACAGCGCTCTTCAAATGAAACCTCTGCCATTTACCAAGTTTGAAAAATAAAAGCCTTGAGCAGGTGGTGTTATGAAAGTCTGTTTGTTTTTCTTTTTCAGATGTCAGCTTTTCCACTTCAATCGGTTGTCCAGACTTGTTTCCACCATTTCTCCTGGAAGATTTTCCTGACTCTGGGCTCGTCTCGACCTTCTGATTAATGCATACATGATTGAAAGAGCTAATGTCTATTTAAGTGCCTAAATATGGAGTTAGGAGCGTAACTTTAAGCACCCAGGTTTGAAAAATATTGGCCTAAAGGCTAAAGCATTTGTGTGAGGGTTTTTTTTTTTTTTTTTAAAGAAATCAATGTATTCCATGTGCTGTGGCAATAGCTGCAGAAAACTTGTCCAATCACCTCCTAGAATCTAAACTCAAATTTCTTTCTGGTTGGGTAGGACCAAGCAATGTGCTTCAAAGGCACTTTTTGGCCACTCCTCTCACAGGAATTTTAATTTTGAGTTTAATAACTCTGTTAGGGATATTTTCCTATCTAAATAGAATCTAACACTAAATATTTATTAAATTTAATATTATGGCAGCATGCTCCACATAATCCTAAATATATAGCTTCACCTGATGTGACTCTTCTGTTTTTACTTCTTATTCCCATCTATTTTTATATTCTAATGATGAAATATGCAGTAATTTTGATCATGTAATATTCCTGTTTAACCTCTAGTTTGTAGACTTTTTATTTTATCTCTTCCTCCCACACTGCCACACTTCAGATCTATCTGGTCCTACCATCTTGTGATTCATTATCCATCATGACATGTACCTGATAAGAGAGAAATTTAATTAAGACAAAAGTCTTTGACACTAGATCATCTATCAAAGCAAATTTCTGCTGTATGGCTGTCTGTAGGTTTGAATATGAAAGATCTGACACTTAAGAACTCAACCAAAAGCCTCTGACGTAGAAGATTGGGTCTGATGAATTAAGAAAAAAATAAATGGGGATAATGTGCTCAGCTGGCCAAAATATTCACCCCCAAACAATCGTTGACAGTTATCTGTTGTAAAACTCACAAGCTGTCTGCCAAATGCGGTGTTTGCCAGAAGCTGGGAATGGGTGACAGGGGATGGATCACTTGATGATTACCCATTCTGTTCATTCCCTCTGGAGCACATGGCATTGGCCACTGTCAGAAGACAGGATACTGAGCTAGATGGACCCTTGGTCTGACCCAGTATGGCCATTCTTATGTTGATCCTCATGATAATTTCAGGCATGGTCCACTATGGGCACCCACTTATAGGCTTCTGGCTCCCAGATATTGCCTGGCTTGGGCAGAGGCCCACATCTCATTCCCTGCTGACTGAGTTATTTCCAGGCTGCATAGCTCCCTGCCTACACTGTGGTATCCCCTGCAAGCCAGACTGCCTAAAAGCCCAGAATATGCACTTTGCTTTCTCTCCGGAGGCTATGACCAATGTATTGCCAGCAGTCACAAGTTATCAGACAGCTCTTTCTAAGCAAGTACATTTATTCTGCAGGTGAAAGGATTACAGAGAGAACATATTTTAAAACAATAAAAGAATCTACACAAGACATCACCCACAAATCCAACTTGGGGCTCTGGTAGGGGTGTCAGTCCTTCAACGCCCACAAATGTGTTTTTTCCTGCAGTTAATGCATAACTATCTCACATTCAGAACCAGAACATCAAGCTGGGTACTCCAACCATTTCTTTATACAGCTTAGGCCTTTGATCTCCAGTCTCCAGGAACAGGTAATCAGCAGACAAAGGCCCTCTTCTCAGGGTGTAGCTTCAGAAGGCTGGGATTTTGCATGACTGGAGTTGGGGTATTTGCATTAACTTCTCCCTAGAGAGTCCCCAGGAAATCCACTTAATGTGTATTGTCCCAAAAGTTCATACTTGTCTGGCATATTTTCAATATAGCCTTTTGAACTCCTAGGTCTCACATCTGTCACATTTCCCTCCCTACAGAGCTTATGTACAATCCCAGCTCACAGTAATACATAAATCATTTATTTAATAAAATGGAGCCCAAACATATTTTAAACTTAATTCAATAAGGTCTCCCAAAGATATGCAGGAAATTGCCATGTCTGTTAAAATCCTCATGACCTCCAGGCTTCATTATTGTTATTTTCTCTATCTAGAAATGAAACTGCCATTTCTACAACTATTCCAGAACACAGTACCCTATCTGCTTATCCACGTGGGCCACCAAATCAAGGTTTTAAGGACTGATCCAAGCTACCAGCAGAATCTCCTTACTGCATGATCATGACCTCATTCAACAGCTATGTTACACTGGAACAATGAGCTGTCTGCCTCAAGAGTGGAACTCATGTGCAGGAGACATTTGGAGGAGAGAATAATTCATCCACCAAAAATACCTGAGATGGGGTAGCAGAACACTAGAGCTTCCTCCCACAAGAAGACAACAGCCGGTAGGGTAGCCAGGGAACTATATGTGGGAGAATATTGCATGCCTTGGTGAGTTCTTCCATAAGTTTAGCCAAACATCCAAGCTTTGAAACATTTGAAGTTCCTTACATCACTAGATGTGTATGTAGTGTATATATGTGGTGAGTCTTTTGTTTGTGAGTGAAATTTGGCAATGTTAATGCTGGGGTACTGCTCCCCTTGAAAGTTAATTAAAGAGAAGACACTAGTGGTCCATGAAGCACTTATTACTGGTGGTTTCAGAAGACCTGGCTGGTCACATGGTCTTGGTTCTCCTCCTTATTTCCAAGTGCTAACTTTAGTTTAAAAGAGCTCAAAATATATTTAATGTTTTTCTAATATTACTTGTCTATGGAAGCCATTGCTGAGGTTGTCCCAGGGATGTTGTGTTCATGATTGGAAAGGAGGCATCATGGTACAGAAGGTCATTTCTCTATGATAAAGCTTGAGAATCATTGGTGTCGGGCTCTTAAGAATCAGTCCTTTCTTCAAAGAGCTTACATTCTGATTATAAATATGTCTATGGTGCCCTGTTCCTTCTCTCAAAGGAATTTGCCAAAGATGGCTGCAAGAAATTTAAAATGGAAGAAATTGTGAAATCTCAAGCTATACATGAATATTTCAAATAATTTTTGCCAACTCAAAAGTGTGTGTGCGCACACACCTGTGTTCATACAACTACAAATCCATTAAGTTTATTCCAATAATAAAAAGTTGAAACAATACCAGATAATTCTCTAAAGGTAAAGTTCAGGCCTACAAACCACTTAAGTCTGACTTCAACCCTATTTTTAGGAATTAGATGGGATTTAAATGAAGCATAAGATTTGTGCTGGCCCTTTGCATAGGAGTAAATTTTCAACCTTGAGGAATTGCTTGGTATAAACTGATAAAATTGAATAAACTGAAGTGATTTGTTACAATACACACATGTGTGCACCCAGACTCTAACACAGTTGAGGTTGACATGGAGGATGCTAAAGAAAAGGTTTTCTGTGCATTTAATTTTGCTCATTGGCAACCTTTACTCACCATGCTGACTCAGGCATGCGGGAGCCAAGCTACCTCATTATTTGGACTTTATTGACCCATTTTGTTATACTGAAATGTATTCTGTCTGTTGTGACTGTGCAGTATACTTGCAGTAGTCTGTCCATTGTTGTGTGATTGCCTATTTTCAATTATTATATTCTTAACATTTTACATCCTTTTTATTTTTTCTTCCCTAACTGTGATTCTCTAAAACAATTTTTCAAAAAAATATATACTAGTATGATGTCAGCCTGAGCCACAATTTTCCTTCCTTAGTAATGTGTTAATTGCATTTGTGAGCTTGCAGTTACAACTTCAATGCAAAGCCAGTCTAGACTCTCTGGAGTTATCCTTGTTAGTCTGTGTTCCTTTCACAACCACCCCCAATGTTGTGAAAGAAACAAATTAAATTGGGCAACATCTGGCTTTTTCAGCAAAATAATTTATTCTGATTATTAAAATCAGAGCTGTGAGCAAGAGCTCCCCACAGTTCCTAGCATCTACCTTCTCCCAGTTGGGGTTAGCTCACTTTATATGTGATCTTTATTTTAAAAAATTTGTTATTCACTCCCATCCTGGCCTAGATCCCTGCAGTTAAATTCAAGAATCCGTAAATCTCTATTACCCCAAGGTGCTCCTCACTCTGCTTTCATGTTGAGCTTGTTTATATAATATTTCTTTAGTGCATTAAATCACTTTGCCAAGTAATAAATAATAATAAATGACAGTTCTTTAATGTTACATCCCTGTTCTCCCATCTTGTCTGTAGTTTGTATAGGCCAGATTGTAAAATCTTAGGGACAGGAAATTGGCCAAGATTTTGAAGAATGGCTAGTGATTTTGGGTGCCTTAATTTTTGGGTGGGCAACTTAAGACATCTTAAAAGGTCTTGATTTTCAGTGTGTGGATCCTTAGCACGTTCTGAAAATCAGGCCCCTTTAAGGTGTCTCTAGTTGAGGCACCCAAAATCACTAGTCACTTTTGAAAATCTTCACCTTTGCCTTTGGAAACATCTGTGGAATACTATGTGCACCAGTGGCATTGGGGCTTACCAGATTTTGCAGTTCAGCGGGTATACATAAAAACTCCCTTAATAAACAGTAATACTGCATCAAACAAATATACAGTAGTGCCTTGTTAATCTGCACTGCACTGAAGAGGATAGGGGAGGCCCAGTACACACTGTTGAGGTTTCTGACCTATGAGTGCCAAGGTTGGGGAAGAGTATTCTTAACACCAGGTAATTTTAAATGCCCTAGTCCTGTTTCAGGGTATTACTAGGGGAGAGATTGGGAAGTGAAATTTTGCTCCCCTAATGCTCGGTGGTGAGCATGATGTCAAGCACGTTAGTCTGCCCTAAACACAGCAGCAGAATCTGTGATTCAGTGACCTGCAAACCCAATTGTCAATGCAGATTTTTGGTTTACCTAAGTGGAGGTTAGTGAGGTCTAAACTGTATTTTAAAATAGTAAACATTCTGAGCATCAGAGTCCTCTTCTTATGGACTGAAAAGCCAACCCTTCTGAGGAAATGTTAATGGCCTGGTTCTCATTTCTTACAGGGCCCCTATTTGTAGGCAGGCAGCAATGCAAGTTTAGCAGAGTTAGCCTACCAGGGAGCACCAGTAACATGTTGCCAGTCTATGTGAGAACTAATCTCAAATATTAGCACTGCTATAGTGGTACTAAGCCAATAGATCCCTACCCCTCTGCTCCGACTGAAATAAGTAGATTGACCTAGAGTGTCATATGGGTAAAGCATTTGAGACTTTACTGTCACAAACCACCATTCATAAGAGCTTGTAACCCTTTGTTGTCAGCCTCAGCAAGGGCCAGATTCAAATAGCCAGGGGTCCCTCTTAAAACTAACAAACACCACTGGTTCAAGCTCCCACCTAGAATTTCTGGTATCCCTAAATACCTTCCCTAGATGCCCTTAATTGGCAAAACTTCACCACTCACAAGTACTGAGTCTGTGTATGAAACAAGGAAAACTTTATTAGGAGAAAAGGGAACGCAGCATCGACTTGGGAAAACACAGTACCAGTATACCTATGCAAATAATCAATAAAACACTCCCACAGGGTAACTTTGGCAGTAGTCCTCTAACTGTTCCCCACCTGCCGGAGTGAACATCCAACAGGCACAGGTCTTTTTACCACGTCACTTCCCTCTGCCCCATCAGCTAAACCCCACTCGTGGTTTGGAGTCAGTGGTTAAGGTAGGCCTGTCTCCAGTCCCTGATGGAAGTGCTGCCAGATTCCGTCCTGAGGCTCCATCACCTAACCCAGCTATAGCAATTTCAGCTTTATTTAGTGGCTGGGTGTGGGGGGGCCTCACTGGAGTTCACTCAGCCCTGCTGCTGTCCTCTGCATCTTCAGCAAAGAGCCCTCTCTGCATTGCACCCTGCCAAGGAGCCACGTCTCATTGTTGAGTCCTCCCAACAATGCACAATCCTCAGTGGAAGAGAACCAGTAGCATCTACAGCCCTTGAGCAGAGTTCTTGCCATAAAGTAAGGACTCTTCCTCAGTACTCTCAGTTCGATTCCACTAAACAACCAATTCTGAGTTTGTGTACCATAATGGTGACTCCCAGGGTGTCACTGGAGGAATTCTGGGTACAAGATTTATGCAAATGAAGCTATCTCTTTAGCCATACTTCTCACTTTTCATTAATCAATGGGGGCAGAGAGCTCCTTTCAGTCTAGAGCTTCTATCTATCTGGAGTTCTGGGTAAATCACTTATGCAGAGGAATGAGCTCTGTGGCCATTCCTTACCTGTTCACCAACAGATGGGAGCAGAGAGTTCCTTACCCTTTAGAGCAGGGGTGGGCAAACTTTTTGGCCTAAGGGCCACATCTGGGAATAGAAATTGTATGGCGGGCCATGAATGCTCACAAAATTGGGGTTAGGGTATGGGGGGGTGAAGGCGCTGGTTGGGGGTGCGGGTTCCGGGGTGGGGCCAGAAATGAGGAGTTCACGGTGTGGGAGGGAGCTCTGGGCTGGGGTGTGGGGGCTCTGGGGTGGGGCTGGTGATGAGGAGTTTGGGGTGTAGGAGTGTGCTCTGGGCTGGGACCGAGGGGTTTGGAGGGCAGGAGGGGGATCAGGGCTGGGGCAGGGGCTTGGGGTGCAGGAAAGGGTGAAGGCTCTGGCTGGGGGTGTGGGCTCTGGGGTGGGGGTGGGGCTGGGGATGAGGGGTTTGGGGTGCAGGAGAGTGCTTCGGGCTGGGACCGAGGAGTTTGGAGGATGGGAGGTGGATCAGGGCTGGGGCAGGGGCAGAGGCTTGGGGCGCGGGGCAGGCTCAGGAGTGCAGACTCTAGGCAGCACTTACCTCAAGCGACTCCCGAAAGCAGCGGCATGTCCCTTCTCCGACTCCTACGCGGATGCAGCCAGGCGGTTCTGCATGCTGCCCCATCCACAGGCGTCACCCCTGCAGTTCCCATTGGCTGCGGTTCCCGGCCATGGGAGCTGCGGGAGTGGCGCTTGGGTGGGGGCAGCGTGCAGAGTGGAGCCCCCTGGCTGTCCCTACATACAGTAGCCAGAGGGAGGACATGCCACTGCTTCTGGGAGCCGTGTGGAGTGGCCCTCGACCCTGCTCCCCGGCTGGAGCGGGGCAAGCCCCAGCCCCTGCTTCCCAGCAGGAGCTCGGGGCAGGATTAAAACAGCTGGCGGGCCAGATCTGGCTCGCAGGCCGTAGTTTGCCCACCCCTGCTCTAGAGCTTCAGACCACAGGGTTTACACATTTGTATGGCTTTTCCTGCCCTAGCATGAGAGTTTGTTTGCCATATAATAAAGATGGAATCAATTAAAGCATGTCTGGTCCTGGCTTAGTACATCATTGCAACCACTTGGAACTGGCAGCATTAGACAAAGCTCCACGCCCCACGTGCATCCTCTCATTGGCTTAATTATTAACTGTCTTGATAGTCACCGCACTAACATGAATCATAAGCTCCTTCTTGGGTGTTAATGAAGGCGCACTGTATCATTTCATAGGAATTCCATTGTAAGGGCCAAACTTTCATTGTAGCACATGAAGGATTATGGGCATACAACTCCTGCAGTTAGTAGGGCGTTCAGTGCATAACAGTCCTTGTGCACCACACGGAAATTCCATTCAGAAGTGTCTCATGAGCAATGGTACCATTACTCCATGTACAAGCGCTGAGGATAATCAAATTCACTGCTTATTCATTTAGATGCATCATGTTTTCTTCTTCATGATAAGTGGTTCCTGAAAACTTCTGTTCTCTAAGGCTGGAATTTTGAAAGGGGCTTAAGGAAGTTTGATCCTCAACTCCCATTGAAAGTCCGTGGGAGTTGGGCCATCTAACTCCCCTGAACCCCTTTGGAAACTACAGCCCAAGCTAATTAAGAACCATTTATTATAGTGTCTTGATGAATGACACAATGGATATCTTATCACCACTGGGTATTCACATACCATGTGATTGGGCACAGTATAAAAACCTGGAGAAAACATAGTTGCTTTCCTAAAGCCTTTACGGTTAAAGTAAAAGCATAGGAAGGAATAAGCACTGGACACAGCTGGTAGGAGGGAATGCAACACATAACCATGACTGAGTCTGAATCTCTGCTTAACTCTTCTTATTTGGAGTACTGCAAAGAAGATGCTAGTAGCTCCAGAAGGAGACCATTCCACTACACCTTTTATCTTTACTATTAGTGTTGGGGTACAGATGATGAGTGACAAACAGAACTCTGCTTCTAATGTCACTGAATTTGGAGGGGAGGTTAATTGCAATGGATTGTATACAAGCAAGGCCGCCGAGAGCGGGTTCAGGCCCTGGTGAAAAAAAATTTTCGGGCCCCCCAGCAAGGGCGGACTGGCTAAACAGAGCCGAGCCGACGAGGGGGGGGGGGAAGCCAGGGAAGCCGGGCCCTGGGCCCCCTTCCGGACCGCCGGGCCCCAGTAATTTGTACCGGCTTTTCCACACACACCCCCCACCCCCCGTCAGCCATGCACACAAGACACAGGGCAATGAGGAAGTTTACTCTGCAGGGCCAAAACAGGCCCCTGTCAGGAGGATGAGCGTGTGAATCAGACTGTAAGTCTAACCAACGTTCACACCATGTGATTCTTTATCCCCCTCTAGTGGCTAGACTGTATATCTCACTGTGTAGAAATTTATGAGTCTGTTCCTTTGTTTGAGCTAATAGAGCTGGTCCTTCAGCTCAACCAGAAAACATTTACACTTTTAGATGTAGAGGTCTTGGATTCAGTTCCTGGCCTAGGGTGTCAATGCATATAGAAAATTTAATGTAGAAACTGTAAGTACTCCATGAAAATTCAGGGCTAAAAAGACCCTACCTTTCTCTGTCACCCAAGATTGCTTGATGGATTCTCACCAATGACTTTGAGGTAAAAAGCTCTGCAACGTATTACTTACAATCTGAACCATCCAGTGCCTCATTGTACTCAAAGCTATGTAGTACTGTTACTGTGCAGTAACACCCTACACCAGTAAGGCTTGGGAACAGATACAAATACTGCTCAGTCCACTTGCCTATATTGATTTGGAAGGAGCCTTGAAACACGTGGTATCAAGGTGCTTTTGAAAATTCCATCCTGAAGTTCCAAAAATAGACAAAATGAATGTGTATACAAAAAATGAAGATGCAAGTGTTGCATTCAAGTACGAAAACAGTTGCATCTGCTCCGTCCTCTACTCTTTCCCTTTGTCTATCTGTGGTATGGAGATATAAAGCAATGTAACACACTTGATAAGATAAGATACAATTTAAACAACATTTTAAAAACTGGTCTCTCTTCCCACCTCTCTCCCTGTCGTAGATAATATATAAATTCATGTTGTCTGTGATAAATCCCTCACTTAATTTGTATAATGAAGCCCTTAGCACAGGCTCCTGGCTGTGAAGTTGTGCCAAAACACATTTAAACCTGGTGCTATGGGCTTTTCGCACCATCAGTTCTTATGGATTGCTCCAAACTTAAATGAGTTTAAAAGCATTAAGTCTCTGGTGATTTTTCATAGCATTGCTCCCTAAAGCATCGCTACTAACAGAAAGCAAAAAAAATAAATAAAAAAAATATGGATTTTAGCACAGCCTAAACGAATGCAATTTGCCAATCTCTGTGAGTGACATTTCCCATAAAATCCTGCTCTGTTTAACCGACCTTTTAATCACCTCAACACTGTGAACAAACAAAGCTCCTACAGATAGACACCTGTGATGGAAATACCTTCTAACAAGCTGCTCCTACTAGTAAGTGGTCCTGAACCAAAACCCCAGTTCTGCAGTGTTCAGGTGTTTGGAATCTGATCCGAGATACAGAAAATAATTTTGCAAAAGATTCCTGACTTCACAATTAAAATACCCAGATCCAAACACTGCTGAAATCTAGATCAGGATCCAGATTTTGTGACTTCCTCAGAAGTCAAATTACATGATAGATCTCCAAGTTTATTTTGATTAACTTTTAACTTCCCCTGTCTTTTCCACATCTTTTTTGAAGTATACCGACCAAAACTACACTCAGGATTCTTACTGTTAAAGTAAAAAAAGGGATAATATAACCTTTCTTGTCCTTTATGAAATCTCTCTGCAGTTTATACATATCCCAGGAGTGAATTGGCCTTTTGCAGCAGAAATACACTAAGAATGTATAGTCAGTTTGTTATTGACAGTTACCCATATGTCTCTTTAGACATGGTTGTTTTTTAGGTAACATTCTCCCCATGTGTATCATCTTATGCTTCTGCACACTATATCTCATCTCACACTAGTCCAACAAGATCTCCCAGTTGCCTAGTTAAATGTGTATTTGTGTTCTGCTTTCTTCTTTACTTGCTAGATCTCCCAGCTTTATATCATCAGCAAACATTGTTGAATTTACACTAGGTCTCTAGTGAATATGTTGAATAATATTCATTGCAGAACAGGTTCCTTTCATATCCCTGCCCAACCAACCCAACTCCCTCACCCACCAGCTTATCGTGATGTACAGAACAGTCACACCATTGATAACAGCTAGTTGTTTCCTAGCTGTCAACTGGTTTTTGTCTACTTTTATTGTATTATAATTCAGAAAATACATCTCCAGCTTCTTGGAGCTTCCAGAATGGTGCTGTCTGAGAGGTCTTGCTGAAATAAAGACAAAGTATGTCCATCACATTCTCGTTATCCACCTACTCCATTACTGCACTGAAAAAGACTATCAAGTTATATTGGCATGATCTGCGTTTCATAAACTCTTGTTGGTTGTAAGTCAGGTTTGTCCACAACCCTTATGTCTAGGAAGACAACAGCTCTATAGTAATATCTTACTCTTGATGTGTGTGACTCTGTCAGTTTAAACAAAGTTATGCCAGAAATGAATGGGGCCCCCTATAATTTGAGTCTGGTGTGAAAATGAACTGGTCTGAAGTGGGGTTGCTGCAACTTGTCTCTAAGGCCATGTTTACACTCGGAAAATGTATCATGTGTTATATAAAATATTTATAACATGACACATTTTAACTAACATGGTGTTGAATGTGACACAAAACAAAACCTAATGTAAACAGAGGCAAGTCATGTTTAAAAATGTGTTAGACGGTCATGGATAATCCTGAGGGACTTTGTTCACACTGGCTATGTGTAGACAATGAAGAAGAGTGCTATCAAAAAAGGCTGTGTGTTTTTAACTCAGGTTAGCTAACTTGGGTTACAATAGCAGTGAAGACATGGGAGCTTGGCTTTTAACTCAGGTTAGCTGTTTGAGTTCACCCCCAGGCTTTATCTTGAGCTGCTAACCTGCGTTAAAAGCTGACTTGCCATGTCTTCACTGCTATTACAACCCAAGTTAGTTCACATAAGTTAGCTAACCTGAGTTAAAAACACACCTTTTTTCAGGGAAGACATACCTGAAGTTAGTTTGACATAGTTAGAAAACCCCCTTCGTGCTCTGTAGACACTTTTAACACCAAAGAATCATGTTACAACATGGCCAGCTAAAATGATTGCAAAGGAGTTAAATTGAGTCTACCTGACTGTTAAGGGGACTTCACAATCGTGTGGAGCTATTTTAAAAAGCACATTTTTGTCGTGTACACTGTGCCACTAGTGCGTAGATTGTGTTTATCATGTTGATTAATATATTCTGTAACCTGGTATATTTTCCCAGTGTAGACATGACCTTGATGTCACTTCAGGTCTGCTCCTGCTCCTGTTGAAGTCTGTGGCGAAACTCTCAAAACTTCAATGGGAGCAGAATTGTAATCTTCAGCTACAAGGAAAACTGAGAAAAAACTACTTGTCTCATAGCCAGTGTTGCCAACTCTTGCAATTTTCTCACAATATTCAGTGTAGAAAGCCCCAGCTTTTGGAGTCATGTGACTACCAGAAGATCTCAGGTTTCATCTTTTAAAAAATAGTTCCAGCCCTCCTGGCTGCAGTGAAAAGCTCGAAAACATGAAGACTCTCAACTAGAGGCTCAAGAACCAGAAGGCAAATAAAAAGAACCCCAGTTTTATTATTTTTTAAATCTCTTGATTTTTAAGCCAATCTTCTGATTCTTGGGAGCTTCATTCCCGTTTGTTGAATACTTGAGGTTGGCAATACTGCAGATCACTAACAGAATGCCATAGCAAGACACAGATCTCAGGGGGAGTTTGACCTAGGCTTGGAGTTTAGCAGCTGTTAGGTAGACATGAAGCATCTGGATGATATTAATTTGGATTGATCAGGTAGTAGTGATCATAAGCCACTTTTAAAATATTGAGCATTTTAGATAAGGTAAGCGATTACTTTTAGCATTTTTTGTTCAGTCCTATTCTTATTTGGCCTGATTCTCATTTATACTAACAACCCTTTATATGCCTCTACCAGCAGATATCCCCTTTAAAGCCTCTTGGTGCAAAGAGGACTTAATGTAAATGAGAACTGCATGCACTGAGTCCAAACAGAACTGTCGTTGAATCACCTCTAATATAAATCTCCCCATAAAGGAGCATAGTATAATAACAGCATGCACCCAGATATCCAACACTGAGTTGTTTCTCTATTTGTTCCTTTTAATTAGCTCCTTCAGTTCCCTGGCGCATTCAGTTTATTACTTCAGTTGTAAACAAAACATTATTCAATACTGTTTTGGGTTAATTACGCTGTAAATATTCAGTCTGGCTGCTAAATGGCCATAAATGACTATTTGTAACTACAGGACATTCAGTAAAAAGAATAGAATTTAATGAAATATAGCTGACTGGGTATTTTTTTTCTATCGTTTAATCGATAATTAGGTGCAGTGCATGTGACCGTGCTTTTAATTTCTATTGAGACCTGCCAAAATTTTAGCTGCCCATCTTGGAAATCTCTCCTTCTCTTTCCTGCTCTTGAACCCCTTTTTCTCCACGGGCACTCTGGGTGAAATTAAACCAAAAGTCCAAACACCGAGGCACCTAAAATCACTAGTCAACTTTGAAAATCTTGGCCTTAGCTCTGCATTAGGTACCTAAATGAAAGTCTATGGATCTGCAGTTGCTTAGCAGCTCTGAAAATGAGACCACCTATTAGGTAGCAAATCATGTATTTAGGTATGAGTAACAACAGAAAAATGTGCTTCAAAAGAAATGCCACTCACTAAATTCAGTCAGAACTAGAGAGGTAGGGACAGATCCTCAGCTACTGTAAATCAGCCAAGCCTATTTACACCAGATGAGGACCTGGCCCATAGTTCATTACACAGATAAACAATTTCACATATTATTATTCTATTAAATGGTGCTGGAAATAGAATAGTTCACTGTTGATTAAACCCAGGCATGTTAAGATGGACACTGGATAGTTTTAAGAGCTGTGTAAATCCCCAGACACATAGACACTTCTATAGGCATCTTAATCTGTCAAGTGACTTGTAATACTGACTAATTGGTTCAGAAGCCATGGTAAGGGTTCTGTTTCTGATCTCACACCCATTTTGTTGGGGAAATGCAAACAAACATTAATCTGCTAATGTCATCAACTGAGTACTAGGCGCTAGAGGAAGTTCTGACCCTTTAAACCCCATAATCCTCAAGGGAGCAACAGGCCCACCAACTGCATTAGCTCCTAAAACTACTCATTTTAACTAGTATAAATTAGATTGACTGGACGACATTCTGCTCTCTGCTACTAAAGACCATTCCCATAGATTTCAGTGTGGGGGATTACACAGGTGTATCAGAGCAGAATTTGACCCATTATCTCTAAATGAAACAAACTGGAAAACGGATTGGCGGGTGAATTTATTTGAGCGATTCCTGTTCATGGTCCTTGTCTGAGATTGAACTAGCTGCAGTTTGGGCCCCAATCCAATGAGCTCTGTGGATATAACTTGCTATTCATGCAAGGGGCTATTGATTTAGGTACTTACAGAGCCCCCATCACTGTAGTATCTGAGCACCACACAATTTGTAATGTATTTATCCTCAGAACACCTTTGTGCCTTAGAGTAATACTATTATCCCAATTGTACACATGATGAGCTGAGGCTCAGAGAGACTACATGACTTATCCAAGGTCCCACAGGGACAGGGCAGCAGCAGCAGGGAACTGAGACCTAGTCTCCTAAGTCTCAGGCTAGTGCCTTGCCCACTGAACCTTCCATCCTCACCGTATAAGCGCAGTGTGCATGGGGCTCACTGAAGGAGCCGGGCTTCGGTTTTACTATTGCATGTGTAACTAATCACCTTAAAAATAAATAAATAAATAACAAGCTCTCCTGCAAAGGTCTAGTCACTAATTAAGTGGTGACACAGGGAAGCGTGCAACAAAATGAAAAGTAATTGAGACAAAGAAGCCATCTGTGTTAGGTCTGGGATTTGTTTGGTTGTTTTTTTTAATCAAGCCAATTAGCATCTTGGCATCTTTCCAAATACTTTATACTAAAATTGGGAATCGTAAATCATTCACTTCAGTCGGTTGTGATCTTTATTGTAATTGCTCGGAGCCCAGTTCTACAACCCTTCTTCAAACACAGTCACACTGAAATCAGTCATATTGTTCTGGAGCCAGGCTCTCTGACATGAGTGAGGGTTGCTGGGTCAAGCCCTTATTTTTGCAGTGCTGACACTCTCCTCCTAATATTAGCAAACAGAACTCCGATGGTTTGAAGGGTGGCTCTACCCTGAAAGGCGATGCCTTCTTATTCTGCAGGATCTGTTCCCTGTGTGTATTCAGTGTCCTATCTGCCGACTTTACTAGCTAAAAGAAGTACTCAATACTTTTACTCCTATTAGGACTTTTGTCTCTTATAACATTGCTCCCTGGGCCCCCTCTGCTCTATCAATGCTAACAACCTCAACTACATGTTTCTTTGCTCTCCAGTGCATATCTTCCTGCTTGTCTCTGGGCCACCCTTTCTGCTTGGAACACTTTCCTGGGATTGTTCCATGGCAAATGAGGAGGTGAGGTTGAGGAGATGGGTGACAAAAGGATTGGATGAGATGCCAGCATGGGATGAGGATGAGGGTAGTGGATTGTGAAGAAATGAAGTGGGAGAGCCAAGTGTCAAAGCTGATGGGGAAGGAGGTTGAGGAGTAGCTGGAGAAGACTGTAGATGACAGCTACATGAAGAGAGAGAGAAGGGTCAGACGTAGTGTTGTTCAAAGGCAGATAAGGAGTGGGAAATGAGAGAGGGGATGGAGATGGTAAGAGAAGAAGAGAAGTGTGGGATGACAAAGGGTGCCACTCTGTCACCCTTCCTGTTCAGTTTATATATGTGGTCATTAGCAGGGTTAGTAAGGAGGCCTGGAGTGCAGTGTCTTCAGTATGCTGATGACACCCAACTGTACATATCTGTCTCATCCAACTTGGATGATGCAGTTTAGCGTCTTAGCCAATGTCTAATTAATACAGGGGCATAGATGAGGGCAAGTGGATGAAGCTACTGAGGTGATAATGCTGGGTTAGGAGAAGCAGCCAGCGGAGTTGGTGGAGCTAATATTGGTCCCTTTGATTGAGAGTGTGTCTATCATTAGTTACTAGGGTTCATAACTTAGGGGCAACTTTAGACCCTCAGTTGTTGTTGGATGATCCTGTTACAATAGTAACCATGTCTGCTTTTTACCAACTACAGCTGAAGAAATGAAAACATGGAGAATGTATTTGCTTGGTATATGTTTGCAGTATAATATATGTATTATATATAAAAAATGCAGAAGCAGCCCCTTGCCCACAAGAACCTTCTTCTGCAATTTCCTGGTCCTTACTAACTCTCCCTTGTCTTTTGATAGAAATATTTTTCCTATATGCCTTTCTGTAGTAGACCCTGTAAATTAGGTACAGACAAGCAGTTGTATCCAAAGTTATCCTCATTATAAAAGTCCACTGCATACCACAGATAAATTTGGCCCCATTTATTTGTGTGGTTATGACTGCATGAAGACTTTAGTCCTTTGGGAGTAAGGTGTAAATTAATCCCACCTATGTAAGTAAGTTGTGATCAAAGATTAAATGTGAGTCAGAATTTGTGGTGCAGAGTGTACAAAATGAGACAGGTGTGGTCTGGATTGTGGATCCAGGATGCAGCTCAGTAATGTGATTTATTGGCCAGGTTTGTGGCACTGCCTGGCTTGCAGAGTCCATTGGGAAAGCTGTTCTCAGATGCATCACATTTCAGAGAGGCTGGTGGTGAGCTAAGAACTAATGTGGAAAGAAAAAGTATCATTTGCAGCTGCTTGGACAAAGCAAGCCCACAGAAGATCACACTCTCAAAGACATCCCATAGAGAATTATACACATCGTCTAGAGCCACCATGCGCACTGCTGCTGGGGAGGTTGGGGATGTCTCCAGTGGCACTGGTGGATCATAATGCTGTGTGGCTGCTTTATTTTGTGGCTTTCTATTATTCATTTTTGGATTGTTTACACCATTGCAGTTAAGGCTTAGTGGAACTTCCCCTTGAGCCAGGGTTGTCTTTCCAATCACATCTCCTTTTTTTCTGATAGTTACCCCACTTACACTCCATTGACATGAATGTGGCATCTCATGGAATGCAAAATCCATGCAAGTTACCATAACTTTGCCAACTTTACATCCATTTTCTAATAACTCACACCCAATGACTACTCTACACTACCACATGACTCACTGACGAGCTTTGCCATTTGTGCAGGTGTTGAAAGAGCTTAAGAAGATGCATGATACCAGGACTGGGAAGAAAGAACTTCCTGCTGCCAAGATGGTTCTTGCAATAATTTGCAGGCTGCCTACACCCTCCTTTCTTAATTCAGATCTGTAGGGGAACCATGTCATTCTCACAGATAGACTAAAGGTAACAGGCAGTCAAGAGACCATGAGTCTGCATCACGCCTGATAGCTGAGGCTAGGACTTTAGCCAGGAACATCCAAATGCCTGTCCTCACATTGTAATGAAGAAGTTATGCCATCACCAATGCCGTTTTGAAGAAAAACGACCTCTTCAGAATTGAATAGGACCCACAAGAATGATCGTAAACCTTACAACATTCAGAACTGGATGTAACACCCACCTCTGTGCCCAAGCTTTCCTGTAACAGTACCTCTACTCGCCCCAAACCACCGCCCCCCATTCAATACTAATTTAAAAACAAGCAGAGAAACAGAAAACTAAGTCTGCCTCTTGTCATCAGGGAAGGAGGAGAGAGATATCATTCATGTTCTCACATCTGGGAGATGTTCAGATACTATGAGGATGGGCATCTGTATAACAACCTAGACAGTTCCTGAGATTGTTTTTATACAGAAAACTCACAAATAAAACCAGGGAGCAGGTCCAACAACCATAGAAGTCAGCTGCAGAATTCCCATTGATTTCAATGGTGCACAATCAAGTTCCAAGAGAATAAACTGGCTTTTGATTAGTTTGGCCAGGAGTTTTGCCTCAGAGAATATTTAAACAAACAAAGAGTGTTAGCTGTTATCCTGTTCACAATCTCTGCGATTTGAGGCCTCCGCCATCAAAAGAAATAAGGAGGGATGCTACCTGTCAATAAAAAGGTGAGCTTGTTGTGAAGGAAGTTACTTTAGGTTCTATTTACTATTCAGAAAGAGTCAGAGATGTCTCTCCAAAGTTTTCTCTGTTTGTCTTTAGTTTGTGATTTCTGAAAAATAATAAGTAATTTTTAAACTCTACCATTGAGTTGCATTCATTTTCTAAAATGTTAAAATTCAAAAATAACTTCTCATAAAGAAAGGTCTTTTTGAGCCAGTCACAGCATGTTTGCATTGAATGCAGAGGGAAGTATTCTAATGATCACCTGAAAGTCAAGGAGTCTGACACAGTTTTTTTCCTGATTTTTTTTAAAGGAGTCATTGGCTGAATTTTCATCTGATTGGGTCACAAAATCATGATCACTCAAAACTCCAAAAGTTAGAGGGAAGACGCTGGATAGCTCACAAGGCTGCTAATTGGTCACTGAGGATATGTCTACACTGCAATGTAAACCCAGAGTTAGTGGGACTCAAGTACCCCTTGACCCATGTTAGGGAACCCTGGGCTTGAGCGCCGACACTGTATTTTAACCCTACCTTAAGAATTTTCTGCCCCATGCTCAAATCTAAGGCTCTGGTGTTCACATTGCAGTGTGCAAGACCTAAGTCAAAGTGACCATATCCCAGAGTCCCTTGAGGTCCCCCTCCTGCCTGAAATGTGGCCACTCTATCCCTAGGATCCTGGTGCACTGTGGGAAAACTTTACTGCCCGCCTTGCACATTACCTGGAAGCAGCTCGCTTTGCAAAAGGCTTGATCAGTTCTCTCTCCACTGCAAACTGAGAAAGCTCTCTGATAGTGTGCTTGCAGATCGATGATCAGAAAATAATGGGTTAACACTGACCTGAGCTGCTGCTGCTTGCTAGGGCAGGGGTATGGGGCGGGAGGGGCTTCTATTTTCAGTACAGTGGATTGCAGATTGTTGGGATAGAGAGGACTAAGGAAGTTGTCCCATGGAACTGAGGGATACTTCCAGATGAGTCCTGGGACTTGAGTCAAGTAGGGCTGTGGCTACACTGCAAAGCAATAGGGCTCAGACCCTGGGTCCCAGCTTGACTCAAGCTTGGATCCTCCAGCCTTGCAGGGTCTTGGGAAACGTGGGTCCAAGCCCTGGGTTAATGCAATTGCAGTGTAGACACAAAAGGGAATAGCCTTGAGCATAGGCTCAAGCACAAGCTTACATACACTCAGAGTATGTCTACACTGCAATGTAAGCTCAGGGATCAAACTCAGGCTCAAGCCTAACCCCCCTTCTGTTACACATCAATTGCCCTAACCCAGAGCTTGGATCCAGGATTCTGGGACCCCATGGAGTGCAAGTTCTGAGCCTGAGTCAAGCCGGGACCCAGGGTTCAAGCCCTGTTGCTTTGCAATGTAGATGCAGCCCCACTGGACTCATGCTCTGGGAGTTCACCAAAAGTATTCCACAGTCCCACAGGCTGACTTCCTTTGTCCTCTTGATAATCGCGTTAGATGGAGAATCAAGTTTTCCCACACTACATCACAAACAAAGGGCGAGGGTGGCCACATTCTGGGAGGGCACTAGGAAGTCTGCGATGTGGGTGGCTGGACTCAGGCCCACATAATGCAGTGTAAACGCAGGCTTCAACAGTTCCTAAGCTGGGGCTATAAATGAGTGTAGACACTCAAGCCCTAGGTTAACAAACCCAGGGTCTGCTAACTCAAGTTCTACTAACCCTGAGCTTACATTGCAGGGTAGACAAACGCTGAAGCCTTTCACTTCTAGTTCTGATGGGGTGTGACTGAAGGTCATTATGATCCAAATGCCTTTATCAAATGCATCGGTGATTTGACAGTTCCTAGTGGACAAATATCCACACAGAATCCACAGTCACAACTGGCACTAACCTGTACTGCTTGTTAGCAGTTTTAGTAGAGAAACCAGTGTGTGAAGGGATTTAGATAGAATTATGCCCTCTCACACTCTAGAGGTGCTCCTTACAGGTCAAGGTTGAGGCATATTTGTAGAACAGGGTGGGGATGGATGAGCTACTGCTGTCCGTTCTATACCTGTTCTGTGGATAATAAATGCCTTCAGGCCCTAGGGCAATGAATCTGACAATCTCATCAGCACTAAAAATTCACTCAGGGAAAAAAATGGGGAGGGGGGAAGAATATTTCAAAACCACAACAGTCAAGTCATAATCTAGGAATATGAGAACCCAATACCTCTGAGTGCTGTTAGAGATTAAATCTCCCAGAGTTAAAGTTAACACAAAAGATCTTTAGTTTGCTGCAACTTGTTTCCATGCAATTTCAGTTGGAAGCAAGGAGAATACTGTTTGCCAGCTGAAATGAAATGAACATCCTGCTGTGGGATATTTCGTTCTTGCTTTCATAGAGTTGTTGAAACAATAACTGCCCTGTCCTCTGTAAGGTAAATTACCTAACCATAAAGTACCTGCAATGGCATTTCTTTTTGGCTTTTTATTGAGGCCCAAATAAAGCTATAAATACAACTAACCCTAATGGAATCAGAGGATACCAACTTGCTAACCCAATGTGTAACCTTGATTTTTAATTGTTCAAATTAATATTAAATTGTTATCTCTAAGGAGGCAATAAATCAAACTTAGCTGTTCAGGGTCAAGCCTCTAGGTTGGTTACAGACAATTTAATTTAGTAGAGGACCTTGGATGACACTTTGAACGATAAAACCAAACTTTATTTAGAAGAATGATTAGTTCTGCAAACAGGCATACAATTAACATTTACACAGGTACTACAATTATACTCACATTAAAAGATGGAATGGTGTAACAGGGTGATCACTCCACTGATAACCAAATGAAGTTATCCTTAAGTTATTAATTGGACTCCTCCAATTTAGCAAGGGTACTCCTTTTATACCCCATTAAAATATGAATTAACATTAAACCTAGCTATTACCATAGTCACATTTCCGCCACCTGTTTATCGGCTCTTTACAGTACAGTATTTAAATTAACATCTGCACCAGTATCCTTCCCATACTGTCAAAATTGATAGCATTTTAATAAAACATTCCAAATTCTCAAAAACACTCATTAGAAACCCTGTTAAAATCAGTTATAACCAAAACCTTCCCACAACATAACCCTGGGTCAGGTCCTTGCTAACTTCAGTTTTCCCATCGTACTGTCTCCAACTTATCTCTAACTTTTGCTCACACTAACAAACTCAATTTCCCAGGCTCCTCTATACTGAGCCTAACTTCAGCCAAAGCCTAATTACTACATATTTCTTAACCTAACGCATTGTATGGGTTACACCTGCCTTGCCAGTGTAACCGGTGTAGACATTGGTGGCTCTTTAAGAGATTTGATGGTGGTAAAGATGATGATGCTTAGCGAGACAGTGGAAAATGTGACACAAGTAATTGTTACTTAAAATCATGGGTGGTGGCAGGCAGCTTCCATCTGCACCATGAGTCTGCTTTAAATTTCCTATGGAGTTTGTTTCTTAAGTGATTTGTTGTATGTTTTTTATTCTTCATCCAGCCTTTTATTAACATGCTGCCATGCACTTGTTGTTGTTTCCTGTAACAGTTGTGTAACTAATGCCACTCTGTCATTATATATTTTCCATATATGAAGAACAACAGATACTTTCATTAGAATTACCTTTGGTATCATTGTGACGTTGCACTCTATATGATTTTATGAAAATATGCTAATGAGTGTGAATATAATGTAACTGGAATATGCTTCCATGCAAAAGGTTTTTTGTAAGGTATCATTACAAAGCTTATAATCTACTGTGTGGTCATCCTATTTGTATAAATGTATCACTCTTGTATCTAAAACTAAAAATATGAAATATAACTCTGAGGTCCTATTGTAGTTATGCAAATTGTGGGCCATTAATGGTGGTTTGGAATCTTGATGGCTCCCATCAACCAGGACAATTAACTGTGGATGGCTCTGTTTACTTGCAGGCCTTCCTGTGAGTCAGGCTGGGAGGAATGAGGGCTTGAAGTCTTACAGTGACATGTGATCATGTCACCTGAACTGGAATCCATCTTTAAGCTGGTGCTTTTCCATTTATAAGGAGGGGTGGGAACCCAAAGAGGGAAAAAGGATTCTCATCTTATGCAAAAGATATATATATATATAAGGGGATGGAACAGAACAAAGGGGGCTGCAATCATGAAAAATCCCCTAGCTACAACCTGAGCTGGAACAAGGGCTGTACCAGGGGAAAGGATTGTGCCTAGACTAGGAAGGCGTCCAGTCTGTGATAGAAGCGTATTGAAACATCTGAGGGTGAGATTTTATCTGTAATCACTTTCTTACTGTATCAGGCTTAGATTTGCATGTTTTGTTTTATTTTGCTTGGTAATTCACTTTGTTCTGTCTGTTATTACTTGGAACCACTTAAATCCTACTTTTTGTATTTAATAAAATCACTTTTTACTTATTAATTCACCCAGAGTAAGTATTAATGCCTGGGGGGGTGGGGGCAAACAGCTGTGCATATCTCTCTATCAGTGTTATAGAGGGCGAACAATTTATGAGTTTACCCTGTATAAGCTTTATACAGGGTAAAACGGATTTATTTGGGGTTTGGATCCCATTGGGAGCTGGGTGTCTGGGTGCTGGAGACAGGAACACTTCTTAAGCTGTTTTCAGTTAAGCCTGCAGCTTTTGGGGGACATGGTTCAGACCTGGGTCTGTGTTTGTAGCAGGCTAGCGTGTCTGGCTCAAACCAGGCAGGACACTGAAGTCCCAAGCTGCCAGGAAAAACGGGCTCAGAGGTAGTCTCGGCACATCAGGTGGCAGAGGGGGTTTCTGTGATCCAACCCATCACGATCATTCTTTATGTTAACATAAAATCTTCAGAAGAGAACACACAGTCTGAGACAGTCTTCCCTGAAATGAACACAAAATGGTCATCTTTACCAAGATCTTGATGGTTTAAAGGACACAGCACACACAAGACAAAGATACAATAATTACATATACATCTATAATGCCAGGTCTACCTAAGGAGACTATGGGGATGAAGAGGTTAGCAATGTATTTGCCAGTGTGAGTATAAATTTCATATCGTTAGCTAGGCTCTTGGTTGAAAGAAGCTTATCATGGTGGGTGGACTATTTTGCAGAGTAACAGACATTTTTTACTCTACGTCCATGTACATGCTCATTAAGATGGAATATTACTTAAACAGAGAATTTAAAAAACATGCATAAGTTGTTCTGATGTTTTAAAAATTAATTATCCTTTATCTTATCATTCCCACATGTCAAGATTGAGAGGACTTAATTGTGTACACTTTTAGACCAACCCTTGTTGCCTCCATGCCCTATGCAAAGGGGTAGAACCTATCACTAAAATAAATGCATGTCTGAGACATATTTAGTGTGTTGCCTACTACTGGAAGAGCAGACTGCTCCTCTATTTGTATAATATAGCATTAATGAATAATCAAGGCAAAGGCAGATCGATAGCAATGTCCGATTCTACACTAGAAGAGTATGGTGCTTCAGGAATAGGAATGCAGCACCTCAGATGACAATCCCTCATGAAAAACCCAACCCCAAACAGAACTCCAGAAGATCACAAGAAATAATTCATTCCATGACGATGCTCGTAAGGGAGAGTACAGTTTCTCCCAAAATGTTTGTTCTGAATGGAAAAGGAAAATTACACAGGTTCTGCCAACAATTTGTCCACCTGAAATGGTGTTGGGGACCTAGGCATCTCTGGTCCCTCCACAAAAGAACTTTGCCACCTCGGCAGAGATCACTTGAGGACAGCTTTCCAGAGGATAAACAAGACTGCATTATGTTTGGTTACTGTTAACAGGTATGTGTAGTAAGCAATTCATGCTGGTAAGGACTAGTGATCCTTTGGGCCTTAAAATCTATGATAACTGTGTAGCCTTTGTGCAGGGCCGGCTCTAGGCACCAGCAAAACAAGCTGGTGCTTGGGGCGGCACATTTTTAGGGGCGGCATGGCCGGCGCCAGAATGCCGCCCCTAAAAATGTGCCCCGGCCGCCCTAGCTCACCTCCGCTGCTGCTGGCGCGCGAAACGGCTCCGCTGCTCCCCCTCCCTCCCAGGCTCTCAAACCTGGGAGGGAGGGGGAGACTCCGAGTGGCCGCGGCGCGGGCGCCGCTTCTCCCCCTCCCTCTTAGGCTTGAGAGCCTGGGGGGAGGAGGCAGGGCTGGGGATTTGGGGAAGGGGCGGAGTTGAGGCGGGGCCGGGGGGAGTAATTAAAAAAAAGGGGGGGGGCGGCCAAAATTGTTTTTGCTTTGGGCGGCATAAATGCTAGAGCCGGCCCTGCCTTTGTGCCAAATTCTAATTTGTGTTATACTCATGCAACCATGGGGGTGCCTGGTGTGATAGGATGTATAAACCCTGCACTGGATAACAGGATCCTGAGCCCATTTCAGCCACTTGGTTGCACTTGGACTGGTATCAGGCCTAACTGGTGATCAAATACAGCTGAGAAGGACCTGGGTCTTTGTGACGTCATTGACATAAACGGTGACCATATAGATCATGTTGCAACCACTGTTATATATTTGCAGCAAATATTGTACAAAGGTTGTCGTGTGACGTGTCTATGAAAAGGTTATTATTTGCTGGTTATGATTATGTTACCTGTATGTCTGTACCATTTCTGTAGTTGAAGTTATGAATATTGGCTATGTCCTTGTATCTCAATGTGTTTTGATTCTAAGTAGCCTCAGTGAAGCATTTGGTCAGCTTCTTGCGAAAGGATTATTATCAGTAAGTGCCCAATCAGGAAACACTTAACTAACAGTGAACTTTGGGAGACGCCAATCCACATCTGAGCTTTCCTGGAAACATTCAAACTAACATGTAAACAATGGCGTCGGCCTGCAAACTGAGTCATGCACGGACATGTGACTTGCCCCTGTGACTCCAAACTCCATCTTGCTGCTGTGATTTTCCACAGTAAGAACAAAGGGGTGTCCTTCCACAGGGCAGAGAATATAAAAAGCCCTGGAAACCTCTCCATTTTGTCTTCAGTCCTGCTTCTTACTTTTGGAGGAACCTTGCTACAAACTGAAGCTCTGAACAAAGGACTGAATGACCCATCCCAGCTGTGGATGTACTCCAGAGACTTGATTTAAACCTGCAGTTTATTCCATCACTGCTACAAGCCTGAACCAAGAACTTTGCCATTACTGTATGTAATTGATTCCATTTAACCAATTTAATCTCTCTTCTATATTTCTTTTTTTTTTTAATGAATAAACCTTTAGATTTTAGATTCTAAAGGATTGGCAACAGCATGATTTGTGGGTAAGATCTGACTTGTATATTGACCTGGGTCAGGGGCTTGGTCCCTTGGGATTGGAAGAACCTTTTTCTTTTTACTGGGGTATTGGTTTTCATAACCATTCATCCCCATAACGAGTGGCACTGGTGGTGATACTGCAAAACTGGAGTGTCTAAGGGAATTGCTTGTATGACTTATCGTTAGCCAGTGGGGTAAAACCAAAGTCCTCTCTGTTTGGCTGGTTCGGTGTGCCTTAATGGTAAAGGAACCCCAGCCTTGGGCTGTAACTGCCCTGCTCTAAGCAATTTGTCCTGAATTGATACTCTCAGTTGTGTCCCACCAAAGCCAGCATTGTTACAGTCTTCATAAAGGAAGGCGCACAGGGCAGTGGGGAAAAGGCCAGGGACAAGACCAAGTTGAGAGAGAGAGCTGGGAGTTTCTTCCATTGGGCTAAAGGCAGAGAGAAGCCTGGAGCAGTGGGTCTTGAGCCTCAAGGAAGCCTGGGCAGCCATGGACAGTGAAGCCTGGGGCTAGAGGTGGACTGTCCTGAGCCAGGAGGAAGCCAGAAGCAGTGAAACCCAGGAGGCAGTGACAGTAAAACCTAAGGGGTCTTTGAACTAAAGTTTGAGAGGCTGCAGGGAGAAAGAGAAGAAATCTGCCATCACTCTTGGTAGTAGAGAGACCAGTGGGGAACAAGAAGTCGTCTTCAGGGTGAGGAGGAAGCCCAGCGGAGAAGATACGTGGAAGTCACAGAACTGGAGCAAGCTCCTGTGTCTGACCCTGTCAAAGTTAATTCCCCACTCTGGCACTTTGAGTACAAAAGGTGGGGGCCTGCACGGATTCTAAATTTAATACTGGCCACTCCAGGCTTGTATTAAACTCCCAAGGTTACAGCTTCTCTCTTACCTTGGATGGGTAGATGCTGCCACCACCCAAATGCAAAACCCCTTGGAACCCAGGAAGGAGCACTTGGGAATTCCTTCCTGTGGGGTACCCTCAAGCCCTTTCACACACACCCCTCCGGGGAAGAGCTGAGAAAGAAATCAAAGGAAATTAGCTGTTGCCCCCAGCTAATTAAACAACATGCACAAACCTCTTAGGACACCAAAAATCCAATCCTGTTCTTTAAAAAGGTAAATTTTATTAAAAACAAAAAGAAAGAAAATACATCTGGAACTTAGGCTTTTGCTAGATTTAAAAAACCCACTTACAAAAATTAAACATAAAGAATAACCTTCTAGAGGTCCAGCTTAAAGGTTATAAGCAAAACAAAAAAGCATTTGGGGTTAGCACAGAGGAGTCCACAAGCCAATAAGAAATAAACAGAAATAAACCTAATCACATCTTTCTAGACATTTTCTGATTTATGAGTAGGATTTAGGTATGATCTGATGATTTCCATACCTGACAAAAAGCTTTCTACAGCATAGTCTCAGCCCTGTCTCTGCTCTGTCCCCTCTCTCTGGAGAACCACAACACCCAGACAAAGGGAAGTTTTTTTCCCAATTTTAAAAAGTTCTAGATGGCCCATTGGCTCATTTGGTCAGTTGTCCACTCCCTTTCTTTTACCTATGTGTAAGGGGACTATTGTCCCCTTACTAAAACTCAGTGGGGGTGTTTTGGTTGGCTAGCTCCCAGTACCAAAAGAAAGGGGAAGAGTCAATGGGAAATCAGGACCCTGAGACTGACAGTCGCCAGAAACAATGGGGAGAGGCCAATGCTCCAGGTCAGCCTGATTGACAGGGCAGGCAGGCTAATCAGGGATTCTGGAGGCCAGGGGGGTCCCATCCTCCGTGTGAGCTGGAATTGCCTGCGTCAGACAGAGTGGGGCCGAGATAAGGAGAAAGCAGGGGCCCAAGCTGAGCTGGGGAGCAGAGCTGTGCCAGATCCAGAGGGGCCAGAAAAGCAGCCCAGGGAGGAGATCCTGAGCTGGGAGCAGACCTGCAGCCAGAGGGGCAAGAGAAGCAGCCCAGGGGCTGGAGGCAGAGCAGCAGCATCAGTGCTGAGGCAGAGTGGAACTGGAGCTAGAACAGTGGAGCTGGAGCTGGGGTTGGAGCAGTCTGGAGCCGGGTGCGGTAAGCAACTGGGGCCAGCCAAGGGGGGACCCTGGGCAAAAAGACACCCCCAGCCTTGGGTCCTTGCAGGCCAGACTGGGAGGGGGATCTTAACCCGACAGGGGGCTGACGCTGGGAAGAAGGGTCCCGCCACCCAAAGCCTGGAGGTGTGTGGCCACCACCAGAGCAAGTGTCCAACCCGCAGCATCCCTGCAGCATAGCCAGGTCCTGAGAAGGAGGCCTGGGACCTACAAGGAACAGACTGTGAACTGCTTGACATTACAGACACTGTTTGTGATGTTCCCTGCCACAGAGCGGGGTGATGTGTTTTCCTTTAACCTTTCCCATTTTTCCTTATTTTTTTTTAAATTAATTGCTGATTAAATAAATTGTATTTGCTTTAAATTGTATGTAATGATCAGTGGGTCAGGGAAGTGTCCAGTGCTGAGAGAGCACCCCGAAGTGGGGACACCCTAGCCCCTGTCCTAGGTGACCACTATTGCAAGGTTGGGGGTCGACCCCCCCAGGAATCCTGGGCCCAGCCTTGTTGGGGTTACAAGGACTCTGCCAGACAGGAGAGTGGAAGGGGAGTCCTCAAGGGCAGGGAGGCCTCTGGGTAAAGGAAGTGGGAGCGAGGACTCAGATCCTTTCGCTAGCCCATTTCACAGGAGTAGTGCAGAAGCCAGGAAAGTTCCCCACAATAGCGGGACCATTCTCCCGCTTACATATGCAGGGACTTTTTTAACCCTTTACAGGTAAAACAAGCAGAGAACAGCCACCAAGAGGGACTTTATAGCCAACTGCCTGGCTGGGTGTCCATAAAAGGGAGCTACCCCACCTCTCATTCATCACAGACCCTGACACAAGGGCAGGAACTGGACTTCTGGGGAGAAGCCCTGGGAGGTGCTGTTCATTACAAAGAGCCCAGGAAGGGGATAGGGGAAAGGCTAGTGGTAGGAAGGAGTCCAGGGAGGCAGCGGCAAAGTGTCTGATGGAGTAGGCCTTGGCTGCCCATCACAGGGTCCCTGACCTGGAGCCCAGCTGGTGTAGAGGGTGGGCCTGGTTTTCCTAACCAGCCAGCGGGAAGGTGGCATGAAGCCCCTGACCTCAGGGCATAAGGAAGATTTGAAAGGACCTGGGGGCTGAGAGTGGGGGCGGAGGACCAGATGTAAGGATGCTGGATTTTCTTCTGGACTTTCTGTTACCCCAGAAGGAGAGGAACTAAAGCATGACCTGGCAAGTCACGAAAAGAGGCCAACCACCACGAGATCAGAGTGACTGTCAGCAGGGGCTGCTAGAGAAGAAAGAGCTGGTGTGGAAAGCTCAGCCTTTAGGGGTTGCATCAGCAGTGAGTCCCTTCTTCTACACATGGGTGCAACTGAGAATAGAATTTGGCCATTTAAATGCACCAGATCACTGCATCTTTAGGGCTAAATTGGTTCTGACTTATGCCCATAGGAAGAGCAGAATTTGACCCCCTGGTAAAGTATATTAAATTTAAAATTCCTTGCATTTGGGCATGTTAGAATGATTGAGACAGTTTCCCACTTTCTCTACGACAGCAATTTTTTCACCATACCCAGCTGTTAAATCCTGGAAACCCCACTGGGATCTGCTAATACAAAAAGATTTTGAACATGAAGTCACCCCTTTTCCATTGATGGAAGTTAGTCTGTGGGGTATATGCCAGCACACAGATGAACTGGCAGTGCCATGGTAGGATTAATAGCTGCACCATTCAGCTGAAACAATAAAGAAGGACAGGTTATTTTCCATCTTGATAGGCTATATTTTTTGCCATGTGCATGTGCCAATAAAAAAAATACCCCACAATTGCTGGGGATGGGGCAGGAGTTAACTTTTAGGGTAAAATAAATCAACCAAGAAAGCACAATGAGTAATTATGCAGGTTTCATTATGAGATATTAATTCCGTGATAGGAGCTATCTTGTTATCCACATACCAAGGTGTTATATCTAAATCATCATCAATGTGGTTCAGGAGTTTATCTGACACCAGAGGATGCTGCTGCAAAGGGGAACTGAGGTTAGCCTCTTTGGTGACAGTCTAGTCTCACTTACCATTTGAGAGATACTCATTTGTCTGGTTGACTAGATCAGGATCAGCTGTTCTGAAATAGAAATTATTTTCAGTCTAAGGCTATTCCAGTACTTTTTCTCCAGTATAAAATTATTGCATCTTGGGTCCTAGTGATATTAAATACAATCATTATTAGCTTTAGTATTCATAGAAGCACTTATTTACATTGCTCCAGTGTAAGGTAACCAGATGTCCCGATTTTATAGGGACAGTCCCGATATTCGGGGCTTTGTCTTGATATAAGTGCCTATTGCCTCCCCCCCACACACACACACCCTGTCCCGATTTTTCACACTTGCTATCTGGTCACCCTACTCCAGTTGCTAGTAATTGGAATCTAAGTTTTGAATGCTATGGATCACGTATGATGGTACTCAGAGAGCTGGCTGACTACATGATGTTGGTTCTCCTCTTTGTTTCCAGTTACTGCATTGCACTGAAGACAATTGAAATATATTACCGGGAAGTATTTTCTGTTTGTGTGAATTAGCCTTGGAGAATTGCCTGGTTTACAATTTGTTAGGTGAGTATATATCATCAGTAAAGCCCATTCTGACTGAATCTCTCTCTTGAATGAGAATCACTTTCTTATGAGTATTTGCTTCTTAGTGATTATACCTAAGCAAGTTCACCAAAATTAATTACAACCCTCATAAAAGGTCTTTGTATACACACATATAACCTCTTCAGGTTACACAAGTTGAACACTACATTGCTGCCAATAACCTAGATGTGCTTGTCTTGTGGTGCTGTCCCTTCTCGGTTATGGTTTAAAACAAGGCATTTTTGTTCATATGGGAAGAAAAATGAACAGATTCCCCAGTTCTTCACCAGTTCTCTGTGCAAACACACAAACTCCTGGTGCATGTGGTTTGTCACAGGGTAAGAGAAATGTTTGGGTTTTTTTTTAAGTCCCTTGTTAAAATATTGGCAGCACATCACTGGTGGAGTGCAAGGTTTTCTCAAGCTGGCACAGGCATTGCCTTTTCTAGATTTGGAAACTTAAGACTACAGCTCAAGATCTAACGTCGCTTTTATGAAGGGTGCACTTTGCTACCATTTAAATACAATGAGCACTGTGCAAATGATCCTTGATACATGTTATCACCTGCTTTAAAAAAACCACTCCAGCTTTTCATAGGCCTTCTTAAAAGCTTTTATAGTCTTTCTAAGCACAATCTGTAAACTTTTGCTGCTTACATGCCAAGTCGGTCTGGAAAGCAGGGAAGGAGAGACCACAGAAAGGAAAACCAGACCTCCAACTCATCTAAAATTGCAGGGACTGTTAGAAAAACCTGGTGCATGTCCAGATACGATGAAGAAAATCTACTACAAAAGCATTCTGCTCCATTTTAACAATATAGATTCCTCCATATCAAATTCCTTTAGAAAGAAGAAAGATCCCAAAGAGCTGAAAATATGAGCAAATATAACACCTTTATTCACAAAGGAATCTAGGGGAGATCCAGGAAATAGAAAGCTGGCAAAGCTAAACTGCAGCACTCAGGAAAATACTGGAAAGATTAATCACAGAAGAGTAGGACAAAACCTATAGAGCTGTGATAAACAAAACCATAGTTAGAACTGAGTCACAAAGAGAAATAACATTTTTAACAAAGGACATGTCTATACTACAAAGATAAGTCAACTTGATTTAAGTTGACATCCAGCCACTGCAGTAATTAAGTCAGTCGGGCGTGTCCACATCACACTCATTGTGTCGGTGGAGCAGTGCAGTGCATTGTGGGTAGCTATCCCACAGTGCAACTAGTTGCAAGGAGTTTGGGGTTGGGCTTGCAATGCCTCATGGGACCAAAACATTGTCGCAGGGGGAAATGGGAACATGGCTTCAACCTCCCATGATGCAGTTTCCACCCTCCCTCCCCTGATATCAACGGCAAACAACCCATGTTTTTTCACACCTTTTTTTGAAGGCCTGGCTTAGCTGCGCATACGCCATAGCCTGAGAAGCATGGACCCCGCCCAGCTGTGTACTCTTAATGTGAGCATTATAATCACCTAGT
This sequence comes from Terrapene triunguis, assembly GCF_002925995.2. NCBI lineage: Eukaryota > Metazoa > Chordata > Testudines > Emydidae > Terrapene > Terrapene triunguis. The sequence goes on from NW_020664436.1 coordinate 27,219,713, forward strand.
GCCTTATCCTGCAGTATTTCCAGAGCCGAGACAGGAGCCGCCATGTGGAACATTGCAATGTCATTGAAGCAGCCCTGTTGCAAGCCATAGAATGAAACAATTCCTGGTCGCTGTGGAGCACCATTTCTGGTCCTAGAAAACAAGCACTGATATGGGATTGCATCCTTATGCAGCTATGGAATGACAAGCAATGGCTGCAGAACTTTCAGATGTGGAAGGTCACTTTCCAGGAACTGTGTGCAGAGCTTTTCCCAACCCTGAAGCACAGTAATACTAACATGAGACCTGCTCTGATAGTGGAGAAGCGAGTGGCGATAGTTCTGTGAAAGTTGGCAATGCCAGACTGCTACCGGTTCGAGTGGAATCAATTCAGAGTTGGTAAATCCACCATGAGAGCTGTTGTGGTCCAAGTGTTCAGGGCCATTAATCGACTTCTGTTAACAAGGGTAGTGACTCTGGGCAACGTACAGGACATAGTGGATGGTTTTGCCGCGATGGGGTTCCCTAGCTGTTTTGGGGCAATAGATGGCACGCACATCCCTATCTTGGCACCAGACCACCTTGCCAAAGAGTACATAAACCAAAAGGGATACTTTTCAGCGGTGTTGCAAGCGGTAGGGGATCATGGGGTTGTGACGGGTTGGATCACAGAAACCCCCTTGGGAGCTGCCACCCGATGTGCCAAGACTACCCCTGCTTCTGTTTTCCCTGCCAGCTCAGGACTCCAGCACCCCGTCTTGCTGAATTAGACACTCCAGTCCACTTCAACACAGACCCAGGGTCTGAATCACTTGTCCCAAAACTGCAAGTTTACCCAAAAACAGCTCACAGGAGTGTGCTTGTCTTTAGCACTCAGATGCCCAACTCCCAATGGGGTCTAAACCCAGATAAATCCGTTTTACCCTGCATAAAGCTTATGCAGGGCAAACTCATAAATTGTTCGCCCTCTATAACACTGATAGAGAGATATGCACAGTTGTTTGCTCCCCCAGGTATTAATACATACTCTGAGTAAATTACTAAATAAAAAGTGATTTTATTAAATACAGACAGTAGGATTTAAGTGGTTCAAAGTAGTAACAGACAGAACAAAGTAAGTCACAAGCAAAATAAAATAAAATGCGCAAATCTATGCCTAATCAAACTAAATACAGATAATCTCACCCTCAGAGATGCTTCAGTAAGTTTTTCTCAGACTGGACACCTTCCAGGCCTGGGCACAATTCTTTCCCCTGGTACAGCTTTTGTTCCAGCTTAGGTGTTATCTAGGGGATTCTCCATGATGGCTCCTCCCCTTCCCTCTTCTGTTCCACCCCTTTATATATCTTTTGCGTAAGGCGGGAACCCTTTGTCTCTCTGGGTTTCCACCCCCCCTCACTGGAAAAGCACCAGGTTAAAGATGGATTCCAGTTCAGGTGACATGATCACATGTCACTGCAAGACTTCATTACTCACTTGCCAGCACACACATATACAGGGAGACTCACAGGTAAACAGCCATCTGCAGACAATGGGAGTCATCAAGATTCCAAATCATCATTAATGGCCCACACTTTACATAATTACAATAGGCCCTCAGAGTTACATTTTATATTTCTAGTTTTAGATACAAGAGTGGTACATTTATACAAATTAGATGATCATACTCAGTAGATTATGCACTTTGTAATGATACCTTACAAGAGACCTTTTGCATGAAGCATATCCCAGTTACATTATATCACTTATTACCGTATTTTCTCTAAATCTATCCCAGTTACATTATATTGACTTATTATTATATTTTTATAAAACCATGTAGACTGCACAACGTCACAGGGGTGTTTCACCAACGTCAGTGTGGGATGGTCAGGAAAGGTGCAAGACGGGCACATCTTTAGGAAGACTGGTCTGTTCAGAAAGCTGCAATCGGGGACTTTCTTTTCAGATTGCAAAATAATCACTGATGATGTTGAAATGCCAATAGTGATCCCGGGAGACCCAGACTATCCTTGCTCCCATGCATAGGTGCTGGAAGTACAGGTGCGGGGGGTGCGGTAGCACCCCCTGACTTGAAGTGGTTTCCATTATATACAGGGTTTACAGTCTGGTTCAATGGCTCTCAGCACCCCCACTATAACATAAGAACATACCAAAGGTCCATCCAGCCCAGTATCTTGTCTTCCGACAGTGGCCAGTGCCAGGTGCCCTAGAGGAAATGAACAGAACAGGTAATCATCAAGTGATCCATCCCCTATCACTCATTCTCAGCTTCTGGAAAACAGAGGCTAGGGCACAGGTGGGCAAACTACGGCCCGCGGGCCACATCCGGCCCACAAGACCCTCCTGCCCAAACCCTTAGCTCCTGCCCGAGGAGGCTAGCCCCCGGCCCCTCCCCTGCTGTTCCCCCTCCCCTGCAGCCTCAGCTCACTGCGCCGCCGACACAGTGCTCTGGGTGGCGGGGCTGTGAGCTCCAGGGGCAGCACAGCTGCAGAACCCGGCCTGACCCAGTCCTCTGTGCTGTGTAGTGGCGTGGCTGGCTCCAGCCACACGGCGCGGCAGCAGCGCCGCCACGTACCGGTGCTCCAGGCAGCGGGGGAAGGGGGTAAGGAGCAGGGGGGGTTGGATAGAGGACAGGAGAGTACGGGGTGGTGGCCAGGAGGCAGGCGTGTGGATAGGGGTCGGGGTGGTCAGAGGGTGCGGAACGAGGGGCAGGAAGACAGAATGTAAGAGCAAAGGCAGCAGCAGGCACAGACCAGCAACGGAGAGGACACAATTCCGTGTCTGGGCGCCGAGCAACCGCCCACGCACCTTGTGAAAGCCTGTTTTTCTCCACTTCGTCGGGAGCGAAAGCGAAAGCAGGGCTGTTTCTGCCTGGTTTCAAACCAGGAACCTTTCGCGTGTGAGGCGAACGTGATAACCGCTACACTACAGAAACCAAGGGCCAGCCGCCACTGGGTAGAGGGGCCGGAGCGGCCCCCTTTGGCTGGCCCGAAGGCCGCCTCCGGCCCCGGCAAGAGGCAGAAGGAGCCTGGCAGGCGTTGCCCAAAGCCCTTGGCGGAAAGCACTGGCTCCGCTTCCAGACACCAAGGAGCAGGGCATTGGTGGCTCAGTGGTAGAATTCTCGCCCGCCATGCGGGAGGCCCGTGTTCGATTCACGGCCAATGCAGTGCCTCTCTTGCGGGGGCCCCGGCTCTTTTGGTGTGCGTGGCTCGCCAGCAGCTCCCCGCCCTAAGCCTCTGAGCGCCAAGGTGCGCTTTATTTGCTGAGGTTCTTGAAGGGGCCTCTTGGCAGGGGTGCTGCTCTTCTTTGCCCTTTCCTTTCTTTTCGAGGAGTCCTGCCGTGGGGCCAAGAGCAGCTTGCTGAGAAGCATGCAGTTTCAGGTGGAGTATTCAGCCCCTTCCCGCTCTTAAGCCGGGGGCTGCAGCATGTGCACACGCGTGGGCTGGGAGAACTCCGGCCACCAGGTCAACCCGCATACGGCTCAGGAGCCTGCTTCACCCTGAGGGAAGGGCCTGACGGGTCACTTCTCAGGCCTGTGGGTGCGGTTCCCATCCCGGCGGCATGCTTGGATGGTGGGCATGGTAAGTCCTGGCTCACGCAACACGAAGGAAAGTCATTCTGCCCTTCCACCTCCCACTCTCCCAACCACCAAAAGCTCTCCATGCCACTAGCTGGCCTTGTGGCGCAACGGTAGCGCATCTGACTCCAGATCAGAAGGTTGTGTGTTCAAATCACATCGGGGTCAGGCAGGTGACTGTTGTGCTTTTGTCCTGGTGCGCCTTACTTGGGGAGAGTGCCCTTCCAGAAAGGGCCATGGCCCTTGCTTTTAGCAGCCCCGTGCAGGGCCCAATGAGCTTGCTTTTTCTTTGAAAGAGGTCAAAGGGAGGCGCAAAAGCAGGGCCACCACACCAGCTGGGCAGCAGGGGCACATGCCACAAGCCAGGCAGGAGTCGAACCTGCAATCTCCTGATCCGTAGTCAGACGCGTTATCCGTTGCGCCACTGGCCCCCGGGGCACAGCCTTTTGCCTGGCGTGGCCGTGCTGCCTAAGTGAGGCGGAACGGTAGCATGAGGGCAGACCCTCTCTCTCTCAGCCCCGCTTTCCTCTCCTGCCAGCGCAGGAGAGAATGCAAGAGGAAAGGCAGCAGCGGGGACAGACCAGCAACGGAGAGGACGCAATTCCGCGTCTGGGCGCCGAGCACCCGCCCACGCACCTTGTGAAAGCCTGTTTTTCTCCACTTTGTCAGGAGCGAGATCAAAAGCAAAAGCAAAAGCAGGGCTGTTTCTGCCTGGTTTCGAACCAGGGACCTTTCACGTGTGAGGCGAACCTAATAACCGCTACACTACAGAAACCAAGGACCAGCCACCACTGGGTAGAAGGGCCGGAGCGGCCCCCTTTGGCTGGCCCAAAGGCCGCCTCCGGCCCCAGCAAGAGGCAGAAGGAGCCTGGCAGACGTTGCCCAAAGCCCTTGGCAGAAAGCACTGGCTCCGCTTGCAGCCACAAAGGAGCAGGGCATTGGTGGTTCAGTGGTAGAATTCTCGCCCGCCACGCGGGAGGCCCGTGTTCGATTCACGGCCAATGCAGCGCCTCTCTTGCAGGGGCCCCGGCTCTTTTGGTGTGCTTGGCTCGCCAGCGGCTCCCCGCCCATCATTTTAATCGGAGCTGCATTGGTTCTTTAATATATTGAATGACCTTGTCTACAACAACAGAGACCATTTGTCCCCGTATATGCTTTTTATTATATATGCATCCAAGTCTGCACTGCAATACATGCCTCTCACTTTTCAGACTTGCTAGTAATTCGTGTAGGGTTTATTGTGTTGGGAGAGGAACAGGGCTGTGATTAGGGGCTGAGGCTTCCCTGCTGAGGGGGCCTATATATGCGGCAATTGATCAGGCAGCGGCACAGATGCAGCGGCACAGGAGCCAGCAAACAAAGCTTTAAACAGGGGAGTTTGAATGGGAGTTCGGAAGGAGAGTGAGGGGAACAGAGCCCTACGTGCGCCGAGTACAGGCCGCTGCATTGGTGTTGTCGGCGTCCCCGTGACAGGAGTATAGGTGTGAGGGCTGCGGCCAGTATACAGGGTGCATCAGTGGTGACCCAAGCAATGGAATATACAGGGCAGATGACCAGATGTGCAAGCCGCGCAAGTACATGACCCCAGAGCAGGTTTGTTTGTGTGCAGTGCCACCTGCTAGAACCCTGGCTGTCATGCGTATAAGAAGCTCTACTGTTGATGCTGAACAAACCCCAAGTCCCATGGCAATATACCCTTCTTTTCTAGTAATAAGTTCCCATTCAAGTGTATGGACCTTGCTGTGTCACTCCAGAGCTGTTAGCCTGGGTGGCTCCCAATCAGCATTATGTTGGGTTGTTACTGGGAATACCTTCAGCTGTTTCTCATCTCATTCCTCTGGCTCCACTCTTTCCTTTGTCCTTTGGGCATATGCCTTTTCTTTCGGGTCATCAGTCTCATATCTGGGTGCTTTTTTATAATACGGTTAGTGCCTCTCGGATTCTCCACTCCCCTCTCAATCATCCAGCTCATCTATACTGGTGTCTGTTAGCATGCCATACATTCTTCACTCACACACAAAACAGTAAATAATTTACAAAGCAAGAACTGCAGCCATGACACCTCTATCCTTCTAAAAGCAATAATTAACACATAGAGCAAAGAATAAAACCAAAACATTTTCTTCTTACTAAGTGAAGGCTAACAAAATAAGCAAAATGGAGTATACTTTACTTGAGACAATTTCTCCCTATTAGGCTTTTGGACTACAATAGAAGAGAAGATCTGAGGTTCAGAGATGCAGGTAGAAACTATGACTTAGTTTCTAAGTGGGTTTGAGCAGTTAATGTAGGAAAGGCAAGAAGAGGAAGAAGGGAGAAGTCGAGACTTGCAGATGCAAGCTGGACTGGGGATGGGGAGTCTGCTTGGGCAGGAAAGTGGTCCGTGGAAGCATGTGTCTACAAGAACCAGGCTGAGGAAAAGACAGGCTAGTGAAGGAGAAATAGAGCTCAGGAACAGATTTGCTGAGCTGGAAAATGAAGAGGGGGCACAGCAGACCGTAACTGAAGGTGGGAGAGCACAGACGAAGAGCAGAGCATCTACTTCTATAAGAAGAAGGGAAGACCTAACGGAGATACCCAGTGTGACACTGCACCCCATATTCTTCCCAGTGACATTATTTTGATGCGATTATGACATAATTATAGTGTATTTTATGCAAGATAAGTCATGTGAGGTGGCATTGAAAAAGTTATGATTTGCTGAATATGATTATCCTATTTGTATGCATGTATCATTTTTGTATCTGGAGTTATGAATATTGTCTAAGTATCTGTATTTCAAATGTAGTTACATCTCAGTAACACCCACTAGACAAAATACTTTCAATCCAGATAGTTTGAGGGGAAGGGCCTATTCAGGGCAATGGGCCATTAGGAAAAAAACAATAAGTCTTAGGAGAAGCTTATCTCCCACCTGCAGAGCCTTCTTGAAAACACTACAGACTGTCTCCAAGTAATGGCTGTTATGACTCTACAAGGACATGTGATGAGACCATATATCTCTGGACTCTCTCTTGGGATGTCAGTATTTTTCCACAGACTGGTCTGGGAACCAAGCTTCGGGATCAAAGAGTTCCCGCCCTATGCAAAAGCTATATAAGGCAGGGAATGACATCATCCGGGGTTCTTCACTCCCCACCCAAGAAGACTCCTGGAAACACCTGAGGAACAAAGACTGAAGTGGGGGAAGTGCTTGATCCAGGCTAACGGGATTTCTAGTCTGTGAATGAAACATCTGGGGCCAGGGATGCCAAGATGTAAATCAAGTGCAGCTTGCCCCTTAAGAATCTGCAGCCTGCTTGTATTATCTCTTAGGGTGAGAATCAGCTATTCATATCCAATCTATTTAGTATATGAAGCTTAGTTTGTGTTTTTTGTTGATTTGCTAGGTAGTCGGCTTGGTTTTCCTATCACTTATAATCACATAACACCTCTCTTGTAGTCAATAAACTTGTTTTTGCTTTATCTAAACCAGTGAGTTGGTTTGAAGCGTATGGGAATCTTAGCTCAGAGGCAAAAAGCTGTTGCATATTCCTCTCCACATTGAGGGAGGGGGCGAATTTTATGAGCTTACACTGTACAGCTCCCTGTGTAGTGCAAGATGGTATAATTTTGGGTTTATACTCCAGAGGGGGTGCGTGCCTGGGGAGTTGGGAGTTGCCCTAGCTGCAGCCTTTCCATTGTTGGTTCATTGCAGGGGCTGGACAGACAGCCTGCATGTAACTGCAGCTGGATGTGTCCCTACCTGTATGAATGCTGGTGGAAGTGCAGGCTGGAGGACTTTGCAGCTTGTCACAGCAGTACAGTGTGAAATGTAGCCCAGGCTAGTAGGTCAGAAGGCTCAGTGGTACCCCAGTTCCAGGTGGCACTGTTGGGGGCAACCTGCCACCCCCAAAGTTCAGAGCCCCAGAAGGACACAGGATGACTCACAGAAGATTCCAAGGGAGAATAAAAGACAAGAGGACTCACAGCCAGAAAGAACAGGAGGAAGGCCGTAGAGTCACCAGGAAAAGGCAGGTCTACATGACTGGGGACTCCCTACTAAGAAGAACAGACAGGCCTGTAACCAGAGCTGATCCGGAGAACAGAAGGGTGTGCGGTCTTCCAGGAGCTAAGTTATTGGATGTGGACCTGAGGCTGAAGAGGATCCTAATGGCAGCAGGAAAGAATCCACTGATTGTCATCCACTGGGGAACAAATGACACAGCTAGATTCTTGCTGGAACACATCAAAGGAGACTATGATAGGCTGGGGAAGACGCTTAAGGAAATGGAGGCTCGGGTGATCTTCAGTGGGATTCTACCTGTCCTTAGAAAAGGAGAACAAAGGTGAGGCAAGATGATGATAATCAACAGATGGCTCAGGCAGTGTTGCTATAAGGAGGGCTTTGGGATGTCTGACCGCTGGGAGGCATTCATCGACAGAGGACTGTTCTCTTGGGATTGATTCCACCTGAGTAGGGAGGGAAATAAACTTCTGGGATGGAGGTTGGCACAACTCATTAAAAGAGCTTTAAACTAGGAACTCGGGGGAGAATGTTGGGAGATGCTCATGTATTTTCCACCTCTGATTTTCACATTGAGAGGGAGAAAAATCAAGTAAGAAAGAATAGAGCAATGGAGAATGGAACAGCAATGAGTATTAGAATGGACATTAAGAGGAAAGATTATTAGCTTCACTGGTATCGGCACTACCAGATATGCAACTCTGGCAGGAGAATGACTGTACCCAATCGGGTGAGGAATGTGGGTGAAGACAAGCAGCAACAGTTCAGATGTTTGTACACCAATGCAAGGAGCCTGGGTATCAAAACGGAGGAATTAGAACTACTGGTGCGGGAAGTGAAAACAGATATTATAGGGGTAACAGAAACATGATGGAATAGTAATCGTCACTGGAGTACAGGTATTGAAGGGTATGTGCTGTTTAGGAAAGATAGAAATAAAGGCAAAGGTGGTAAGCATTGTGTATTAATGATGAGGTAGACCGCAAAGAAATTAGAAGTGATTGAATAGATAAGACAGAGTCTATTTGGACCAAAATCACTTTGGGGAAGAAAGCTACTGGAGGTTCCTCGGGGATACTGCTTGGGGTGTGTTACAGACCACCAGGATCTGATTTGGATATGGATAGAGAGCTCTTTAATGTTTTTACTGAAATAAATACTACTGGGAATTGTGTGATCATGGGAGACTTTAACTTCCCAGATATACATTGAAGGACAAGTGCTACTAATAACAGTAGGGCCAAGATTTTCCTGGATGTGAAAGCTGACCGATTTCTTCACCAAATAGTTGCTGAACCAACAAGAGGTGATGCCATTTTAGATTTCGTATTGGTGAATAGTGAGGACCTCATAGAAGAACTGTTTGTAGAGGACAACCTTAGTTCGAGTGATCATGAGCTAATTCAGTTTAAACTAAATGGAAGGATAAACAAAAATAGATCTACAATAAAGGTCCTTGATTTTTAAAAAGATAGCTTTAATAAATTAAGGGAATTAGTTTGGGAAGTGGACTAGACCAAAGAATTCAAGGATCTGAACTTGGAGGAGGCTTGGAATTACTGTTAAGTCAAAGTTTCAGAAGCCATCTGGAGCCTGCATCTCAAGCAAGGGGAAAAACTGTAGGGAAGTTATGCAGACCAAACTGAATGAGCAAGCATCTTAAACAGGTGATTAAGAGAAAGCAGAAAGCCTACGTGGAATGGAAGAGGGGATGGCTCAGCAAGGAAAGCTACCTCCTGGAGGTCAAAAAATGTAGGTATAAAGTGAGAACTGCCAAAAGCCAAGCAGAGTTGGACCTTGCAAAGGGAATTAAAACTAATAGTAAAAGGAAAGAAGAAGTGGGACTGCTAAACACTGAAAATGGGGTGGAGATTAAAGATTATCTAGGCATGGCCCAACACCTAAACAAATACTTTGCCTCTCTTTTTAATGAGGCTAATGAAGAGCTTAGGGGTAGTGGCAGGGTGGCTAATTGCAATGAACATATGAAAAGTTGAAGTTACCGCATCCAGGGTGGAAGTCAAACTCAAACATCTTAATGGGACTATACTAGGGGCCTAGAAAAATATCCATCCAAGAATATTAAAAGAACTGGCACATGACATTGGAAGCGCAATGGCAGGGATTTTTAATGAATCTTTAAACTCAGAAGTCATACCATATGACTAAAGATTTGCTAATATAGTTCCTATTTTTAAGAAAGAGGGGGGAAAGTGATCCAGGCAGCTACAGGCCTGTTAGTTTGACTTCACTTGCATGCAAGGTGGTGGAACAAATTCTGGAAAAAAAAGTAGTTATGGACACAGTGGTGAATGGTAATTGGGATAAAATACAACATGGTTTTACAAAAGAGAGATCGTGCCGGACGCACCTGATCTCCTTCTTTCAGAAGATAACTGATTTTTTAAACAAAGGAAATAAGTAGATCTAATCTACCTGGATTTCAGTAAGACATTTGATACAGTTCCACCTGGGACATTATTAGTTAATTGGAAAAGATGGGGGTTAATATGAGAATTGAAAGGTGGGTAGGGAACTGGTTAAAGAAGAGACTACAACAGGTCATACTAACAGGTGAACTGTCAGGAGGTTACGAGTGGAGTTCCTCAGGGATCAGACTTGGGACCAATCTTATTTAACATTTTTATTACTGACCTTGGCACAAAAAGTGAGTGTGCGCTAATAAAATTTGCAGAGGATGGCACAGAGTTGGGAGGTATTGCCAATACAGAGGAGAACCAGAATATCCTACAAGAAGATCTGGATGACCTTGTAAACTGGAGTAATAGAAGTGGGATGAAATTTAACAGTGCAAAGTGCAAGCTCATGCATTTAGGGACTAACAACAAAAATGTTGCTATAAGCTGGGGATTTATCAGCTGGAAGGGACAGAGGAGGAGAAAGACCTGGATGTATTGGTTGATCACAAGATGACTATGAGCCTTCAATGTGATGGGGCTGTTAAAAAGGCTAATGCAGTCCTATAATGCATCAGGCAAGCTATTTCCAGTGGAGACAGGGAAGTGTTACTATCATTATACAAGGTATGGGTGAGACCTCATCTGGAATACTGTGTGCAGTTCTTGTCTCTCGTGTTTAAGAAAGATCAATTCAAACTGGAAAAGGTGCAGAGAAGGGCTACTAGGATAATCCTAAGAATGGAAAACCTACCTTCTGAGAGGAGACTCAAAGAGCTTGGCTTGTTTAGCTTAACCAAAAGAAGGCTGGGGGGAGATATGAGTGCTCTCTATAAAGTCTATGAGTCTGGTCACCTACTTAAAACTATTACAAGAAACACACAGTTGACTTAAATTGAGTCAGGCACCAGATGTTACATTGGTAACAGATTTCCCTAATACAAGCGATCAGAGCCTTCAATGGGTGACTTGCTTAATAATGCACTCTCAGCACAAACAATCAGAAGAATAATTGTTCCTGCTAAAATCCGTGAATGTTTGGGATTCACAAACATTTTCACAACTATCCAGCACTTGGCTGAATACTCAAAAATGAATTAACTTGATTATTAGAAACATAATGAATTGGATGTGGTGCTTTTATTCACAAGAGTATTTGAATCTTTTTATTTTCTTTAATGTGACTGAGACTAGCCCTCAGAGCCTTTAATTTAATCTCCAGAAGAGAAGGTGGTTCTTGACACCAGAGCTAACCACTGTTAGTATATTCAAATGGCCTCAACTGAAAGTATTTAAAACTGTTTATGAGCGGAGCTGGCTAGGAATTTTCCAACAAAATGGTTTTTCATCTAAATTAATTTTTTTTGTGGAAACATATCAGTTTCTAAACAACTTTCATTGGGAAGGTTTTTCATGTGCAGGAGGAAATTATTGGTCAAAGCCAAAGAGAGAGACAATACCCACCTGGTGGTAAGACCACTCACCTGAGATGTGGGAGATCCAGCTTCAAGCTGCTGCTCTGAATCAGGCAGAGCAGGGAGTGGAATCTGGCTCTCCCACACTCCAAATGAGTGCTCTAACCCCTGGGATGTTCTGCATGGGGGTCAGGGCCCCGCTCTAGGTTTTTGTGAAGAACTGCAAAAGGTCTTGGTTTTATCCAGCTGTGAAACAACAACAAAAAACCTACATTTTTGCAGGATGGGAAACTGTTTCCCACCTAGCTCCATTTATAAGATTTGTGTTTTTGCAACCGATTGTCTTCAGGTTCTCATTAATAAATAACTGCTCCAGGTGATAAACCCTCCTTCGAACCACCTGCTGTTAACCTCCAAGAAAAGTATGTTGAGAACCTTGGTATATAAACCGGACTTTTCTTTGTTTAAGAAGGATGTGCTCTAGGCTAGGTTAATTTCTTAAAATCAACACAAAAACCAACAAGCAACAAAGGGATCCAGCTTTATGACTCTAGTGGTGAAGAGACTGGCCAAAGCATTCTGGATTAGTCACGCTCCCACCTCTTTGGGTCTCAGTAGAACTAAATGGGCCGGAACAAGTATTTGATGCTGCCAACTTTCAGCCAAATGGGTTATCAGGGTGTAGAACCACACAATTAAATGTGTAACTTCAAGTGCAAACAGAGCCCTAGGCATCAGTTAGGGATAAGGAGTACTCTTCAGGACATAAAACATGTGATGTTTAGTTTAATGTTCCACATTTGTTTGTTTTGCTTTTTGTAATACATTTCATACACTCTTTCATTTGCAGAAATTATCTTCGCCAACAATGGGTTGGAGTATTTATCCCAATTTTCTCAGTCACCGCCAGTTATTCGATCTGAATCTTCTCCCAGAAAAGACAGGTACAGTTTCGATATGCAAATTATAAAATATATGAACAGTTGTTCTAATGTACAATCACTAAGAAATTCAAACACTGTGTAATGCTTGCAAAGTAAAATTGATTTTGTCAACTCGGTAATAGACACATGATAGTAATATTAAGTAAGATAGCACAGCCCTGATACAGGAAAGCACTTAATTCTTATTGACTTCAAAGGGACTTCAGCATATGCTTAATTTTAAGCGTCTGTGTGATTTTCAAAAGCACATAAGTGATTTAGGAGCACAAGGATACATGTTCCTAAAGCACTTAGATGCTTTTGACAATCTTGTGCCTGTGCTTAAGTACTTTCATGAATGGGGGTGTTTTTCTGAATTGAGGCCCATATAATAGTAATGAGAAATAATGATCCTTTCATTAAAAGAATCAAACAATTGCTACAATAGGCCTGATCATAGTCCTTATGCATCCAAAACTCCTACACTAGTCAGTAGGAGTTTGGGGTGAGGGTGGGATCAAAGACTGCAGGATTGTGTGGAATGAACAAGAACTTGTATCAAACTGTAACAATAAGTTAAGCATAAAGAATGACAATGAAAATACATTTGTCTGTTGCTCAGTGTTCTGCGTGATTTGCCCCCTTCCTCCCCACTCTTTTCTGTGTGTTTGTGTCTTTCAGTAAATTTTTTGGTAGGATTTTCAAAGACACTTTAGGGGATTAGGCATCAAACTCACTGGACTTCAATGGCAGCAAGGCAACTAAAACCCTGAGAGCAACTGGAAGTCCCAGCCTTATCAAATGAGCTCTAACTTATTTTTTAAATCTCGTCTTTCATGTTCCCTATAGTGGGATGGAATATACTTGTGCACGCCCTTAGTATTCTTAGGCCCTGCAAACATTTACACATGTGCTTAATTTTGCATGTGACTGAATAGCCCTATTGGCTTCATTGTAGCTACTCTTGTTTTAACGTTAAGTACTGTTTACGGGGTGACTGGCCCCTTTAAAGGGAAATGGGCTCATTTCACCTTGTGAGTTATCTGCTGCATGGGCGGCATGTGAACCCCCGTTCAGAGAGGCTAGCTACCTGCCCCACCCCTTTCACCCAAGGCCCTGCCCTCACTCCTCCCCTTCTGCCCTCCTCTCCCCCACTCCCACCCACCAGGGCCAGAGGAGCCCTAAGCCCCCCACCATGGACAGAGGAGCCCCAGCTGGCCTGGCCAAGCCGCCCAGAGCCCCAGCCCACCCACCTGAGCTGCCCCCAGTCTGCCCGCCTGAGTCACCCCAAGCCCCGGCCCACCCATCTGCACTGCCCTGAGCCCCAGCGACCCAGAGGAGGCCTGAGCCCCACTACAGCCTGGCCCCAGGGCCGTGGCAGAGAACATTAGCTCCCCAAACCTCCATTACCACCACCCAGGATCATCTGCCTCCGAGCTGAGGCTGTTGGTTTAGGGGTCAGGTAAAACCCTGAAGAGCACCTGTCCTTATAAAAGCCTGGAAGAGAGGGGTGGATGTGTGTGTGTGTGTTCTGTTGTGAGACTCCCGGGGAGTGAGAATTAGTAGGAATCCCTGGGTGAGGACACTGGTTAAGAGCAGTGAGGGGAAAGCCTCTGGGAACTGTTGCCCTTGTTGGTATTTTGCCCAAGTTTCTGTTTAATAAATTGTTCCCTGAGGCAAAGGCCTGAAATAGACTCTGGGTTGGCATTGATCCTGGTCAGACAGCACAGAGGTGTACAAATGTATGTAAATATTTGCAAGTTTGGAGCCTTATAGCCTTGACTAATCAGGAAACCCCAACATTTTGAAACATCCTCTAAAAAGACTAAATGTCAAGGACCTTATGAAATTGTACCTGTTGACGAGGTGGCAAGATAGCTAATAATATCCAACAATGTAGTGTTGCCAATTCATGAAACTAGATGTTTTTCTTAAAGCCCCTGCTTCTGGAGCTAGGTGATCATTGGAAGATATTAGCTTTCATTTTCTTTTAAACTATATTTTGTGCCCACCTGCTTATGGAGAAAAACTTGAAAATGTAGCCTGAATATCTATTCTGTATAAGTTTTTATACCATACTCATCACCTAATAGTTCAAAAACCAGAAGGCAAATAAAAAGAACCCACATTTTATTATTATCTTTTAAAGTCTTATGGTTTTTGAGGCCTGACTCATGATTTCTGACTGCTTGCAGTTGGCAACACAACAAACCAAAATATCATTTCTAAAATCGCATTCTTAAGGAAATCTGATTAAATTAAAACAATAGGAAAGGCTTTTTATTGAAAAAATAAGGAGGGAGACATCTGTGAAAATGAGTATTTTGGATGAAAAAATTGAGTCTGGTGCAACCTTACCTACGGTGCTTTTCCCATTCTACTGTAATACATGTGGAGCAATCAATTTGCCAGGTGCCCAAGTGCTGAAACAATTTTGTATCTAACTTTAACATTTTTAATCAAAATTAAATATAGGCAGTCATATTTTCTTGGTATTTCTATCTTCATCTACAAAATGAGTAGATGTTCTTGTTTGAGTTCCCTAGTAATAAAAGATGCAGTTTCATCAGATTTGTCTTCAGTCACTTGGAAAGGACAACTGCAGTCCACATTTTGGAACCCCGCAGGATACACTCTGCCCGTGGGCTGCACTGTTGGCACCTCTGTGTTTATATTTATTTCTAAGCTTCTTGGGAAGGAAGGGGATTTTGCACTGTTGAACTGACTCTTTTCAGATAGAGGGGAAAAGATTTAGAGGGAGCAGCTTTTAAAATTGTGTAGTTGGCACTGATGAGTTTAACACGATGCTAAAGTTTTGTTAAACGATTCTAAGGAAGACGAGAGTCTTTTGTAAACAGGAATGAAAAAGTGTGTGAAGGGGGAAAACCTCTGTAAAGGCTACAGTGAATGTGGCTTATAACATTGTTTCACAGCTGCTAAGCTTGCCTTTAATACCCAGCAGAATGTTACGTGTTTTGAGAGCAGCTGGGTGGCCAGTAAAAGTTACACAGGCAGCAGCAGCCCTGATATGGGAGTAGAATGGAGGTCTTCGTGCAAAGCATTTTCAGCAATAACCCATCAATAGCCTAGGAAAACACTTACTGCATGGACATGCATTACAGTTTCAGTGAATAAAACAGTTAAAATTATTACAGAATGTGTTGAGGTCAGTAAGAGAATAGTCTTTTATTTCTACGTATCCTGTTCACATCCAGCACAGGTCAGTAGAAACCAAAAATCATCTAATCTTACATTGTTTGATATCCTGTGTGAAATTAGATGATTCCATTGGAAACTGCACTACGAGGCACAGGTATACACACTGCAAAAAACTACCCTCACAAATGGAACTAACTAAACTGCTTGTTGGCAGTATCAGGAGTGATCACCTCTAAAGAAATACTGTGTGAGGAAAAGCCCAATGCTTATGCAATAGCTGTTCTGTGCCTTAAAAAAACCAAACACATACACACTTCTCCACAAGGCTTCCAACCCAGTCACAAATTTTGGAAGGAATCTAAAACCTCCTGCTTCAGGCTTTAAACCAATCTCTAGCTATTAGAAATTAGGAAAAGACCTTCATAGGGGGGCAGATTATCCCACATCTGGAGATGAGGCATCAGTCTTATATAGTCTTTTCCAGGTGTAAGAACACCTCTTTGTTCTTACTGTGGAAAATTACAGCAAGATGGAGTCTGGAGTCACATGGGCCAGTTCCTGCATACTTTGCTGAGTCTGAAGGCATATTTGCCTGTTCTCAATGGGTCCATTGTATAGCTGATGGTCCTTAATGGGCCATCAAGCAGGCTAGGCAGAGCTAATCCCAGCTTGTCTGGGATGTCACCCAGAAGCATAGCATAAATTTGCCATACAGACATTATAGAGCCAATATTCATAATTTCAACTACAAAACTGATACACACATATAGACAGCATAATCATAACCAGTAAACCATAACCTTGTCTTAGACACCCCATTTGACCCCCTTTATACAAGATTTGGGTGCCACTACAGGACCTTGGTTGCAACAATGATCTGTATGGTCCCAGTTTATGTCAATAACGTCACAATAACCTCCCGGTGTGACGCTGTTGCCAAGAGAGCTAATGAGATCCTTGGATTCGTAATCCAGGGAATCTTGCGTAGGCATATATAGGTTATTTCATTTGGCACTGGTGCGACCGCTGCTGGAATACTGTGTTCAGTTCTGGTGTCACTGATTCAAAAAGAATGTTAATATATTGACTTGATTACAGTCTGTAAGTGCCTACATGGGGGACAAATATTTGATAATGGGCTCTTCAATCTGGCAGAGGAAAGTATAACAAGAGCCAATGGCTGGCAGCTGAAGCTAGACAAATTCAGACTGGAAATAAGGATTAAATTTTTAATGGTGAGGGTAATTAACCATTGAAACAATTTACCCATGGTCATAATGTATTCTCCATCACAGGCAATTTTTAAAACAAGATTGGATGTGTTTCTAAAAGATTTGCTCTAGACATTATTTTGGGGAAGTTCTATGGCCCGTGTTATACAGGAAGTCAGACTAGATTACCACAATGGTCCTTTCTAGCCTTGGAATCTATTAAAACCTTCCTCTAATACACCTAGTGCTGCCCACTGTCAGAGAAAGGCTACTGGGTAGATAGACCTTGGGTTTGATCCAGTCTGACAATTGCTATGTTCTTATGTTACAGTCCAGCACTTTTTACAAGCATAAAACTTGTTTTAAGAAATGTTATATTCATGGACTGAGACCATAGGAAGTCTGGCCATGATTATAAGCTCTCCATTAATGTCTGCATGGCTTCTATGTGAAAGAGGCACAATGGGAAAGATTTATCAGGAATCTCTTAAATATTCCATTGCATGGTTCCACCTTGTTAACTGAAAGCAGCTTGAAACAAAAACAGCTTTTCCCTAACAGTTGGTACTCTTTATCATAACAAGAATGAAACAGCAGCATATTGTTAACGCAGGAAGGAATTTGTGGTTTTCTCATAATACTTTAAAACACGCTAAAAACAATACCTTTCTATAGCTATAAAATTAGTGTTTAGAAGAGACCAAGACGCATGTTTATAAGCATCACTCCAGGCTAGGCTCCTGCAGGCTGGAGTTAAAGGTGCAGAAGGGAATAGTGCAAAAATTCATTGAGGCTTCAGAACTAGCCTAGAAATACTGAGCCTCTTCATTCTGAATATCTCTTTTCTTTTTCCAGTCTTACAGGACCATTCCTGATTACAGCTGAGCCACAATCTAATACCAAGGATTGAAACTAGTTTAGTTCAATATCACACTAGTTCCATGTCATATAAAAAAAATCAAGAGAATGGAGTCCTGCAACACTGAGATGAGTCACTATCTTGTGATAACAAGACAAAGGTACTAACGTTAATCATTGAGAAATCCAGAGTAGATCCAGGTTCCAACTTCCAGAGGGGAGGGACAGCAGAGAACAAAGGATCTGAGGTCTAGCCTGTGGAAGGGAGCTGAAACCAGAGTTGCAGCCACTGAGAAGTTACAGGTACAGTCTGAGGGAGAGCCAGGATTTCAGAAACTGACAAGACTCTTCCAGTGAAAGGAATCCAGATACAGACATTTGATTTGGGTAAAATACAAATTGCATCTTTTAATTCCCAAATCAAAAAGCTCTAAGCTTCACATGCAAAACCTTTTACAAACACAAGCCCACAAAAGCAAGGAAATGAATAGTTAACAAATATTACATTGCCCACATCATAAATAACACATTCTTACCCAGTATAAATAAATCCACGTCATCACAACACAACACTCTTAACTCTGACCCACAAATTGTTGCATTTTATTAATGTATTTTTTTATCTTTGGGGGGAGAGGTTGTATCTAAATATTTCAAGGGATGCTGTTAAATAGAAAATATTATAAGTTAATATATTTATAAATGAACGGTATAATTTTTGGTAGATAACAATGCTATTTCTTGAAAACAGATGGAGTTCAACAGAAACAGCACACAATATCATTACTTAACGGTAAATTTATTTATGTATGTGGATTTACATGCGAGTCTGGGTAATGCATTATTAATAGGTACATACAGAGAACCCAATTCTTTGTTGTCTTGTGCCTTCCGTAGCCATTACCTCCATGCACAGAGGAGGTAAAACTCTACTAAATCAGAATAGTAGAATTTTACACTGACTCTGCACTCACATTGCGCAGGCAAAAATGGCCATGCAAAGTGCAAAACTTTGAAGAATCAGGTCTAGATTTTTTTCACACAGAGGATTTTTTTTTATATTTTGGTGGTGGTTATATTTTGAGATTACTGGTGAAGAAATAGTGTGTATTTAGGGTCAAATTTAAGTGTGGTGTATTGAAATATGCATTTCTTTATAAGAATAACATGTTTGTTACATGAGTAGTACAAAATTTCTTGCTTTTCATAGAATATCTGAGTTGGAAGGGACCTCAGGAGGTCATCTAGTCCAACCCCCTGCTCAAAGCCAGACTAATCCTCAAATGGCCCCCTCAAGGATTGAACTCACAACCCTGGGGTTAATAGGCCAATGCTCAAACCACTGAGATCCCTCCCCCCAAGTGCTTGGGCTACACAGTGAGACAGTGTTAATACTAGAGCTGGATGAACAATAATTTTTGGGAGGGTTGTAGAATAATGTATTTGAAAACCATAGTAATATCAGTACATTGGGTGACAAATATTATTCAATCAACTCTAGTAAAAGCTAGCATTATGAGCCCAGGTATCCTGACTCAGTCTAATGCCCTAGACCACAATGTCACCCTAGACAAGTCCAATAGCCTGCTTGAGCATCAGTTTTCAAATATGTAAACTCATGAAAATACCTATGGATTCTTTTTATTGTGATGGCTCCTAGAGGCATCAGCCAGGTCTGAACCTCTGTGCTAGCAATTGTATAAATATATAGAAGATGACACTCCAAGCCCTATATATTGTACAGTCTAAAAGACTAGACATAACAAGTGGATGAGATGAAGAAGGGGTTGGGGCACGAGGGACAGACAGAGTAACAAATAATAAACTGTATACAATTCTTAGCCAATCAAGAGCAATAATCACAATTTGCCATCTGCCTAGCTGTTATCAAGTTGTAGTATATTGCATGCATTTTTGAAGAGGGACAAGTTTGGTGGCTTGATGGACTTTAACTGGGATTTTTTTTCCCCAGTTATAATGGGTGGCCTGGGAGAAAGTGTGAAAGTGCTTGTCAGAGAAGTAGGCGCTTGAGGCTGGCATTGAAGATGATGGATTCTCCCGTCGCTTCGATGGATGGGTGTTCAGATAGTATTGACTTAAGTTGTTGGTTTATTTGTTTTTATGGCTTCTCACCTGGGAAGCAAGTCCAACCCTGAATTTGCAAATGCAGCTGCAGGTCTTGCAAGTGTAGTCATTGTTGAGGGGCGGGTTTAAGGTGTTGGCCTTACAATGTGCTCTCTTCTCCTGCAAAGACCTCACATGCCACTCCTCAAAAGCGGACACAGCCTCATGGCACATACCTCTCCATCTGGGTCTGTCCAGTAAAATGAGTTCCCAGGTTTTAACAACTATCTTGCATGCTTTGAGCTTGACCTTCAGGATATCTTTGTATATGAGGATTTGTCAACCTTTAGAACAGCTTCCCATGCTCGGTTGGCTGTAAAGCACCACTTTTGGTATATGTGAAGCCTCCATGCAGACCATGTGTCTGACCCAGTGAAGGGTCAGTGACGTTGAGTCCTGATCATCATGCTTTCAATACCAAGAATTTGGCACCTCTCAAGGATTTCAGTGTTGGGAATCAGTGCGCTTGATGTTGTAGATGGATCTTAGGCAGCAAAGGGGAAGCTCTCCAGCTGTTTGATGTGACATTGGTAGAGCATCCATGTCTCACAGGCATAGAGGAGTAAGGTGAGAACAACAATGTGGTAGATTTTTATCTTGGTTCTGAGGCAAATTCCATGCTCCCTCCAGAGCCTGTAGGTGAGCCTGCCAAATGCTAAGCTGGCCTTTGCCAGGCGATGAATGATCTCATCATCCAATATGGTGTTGCTGGAAAGTATGCTACCTGAGTAGCAAAATTTCATGACTGAGTTGAGGGGTGTATTGTCAATTGTCACAATGGGATCATGATGCTAGTTATGCTGGTGCTCTGTTACTGGCCGGTACATGACCTCCATATTTTTCAGGCTGATTGTGAAAATAAAGCATTTTGAGGCATAGGCAAAGCAGTCTATGAAAGCTGAATGTCCTTGAGTGTGTGTGCGCAATGAGGGCACAGTCATCAGAAAACAGAAGTTCTCTCAATAGCTGTTCATTTACCTTGATACGGTCCCTGAGTTGCTGTAGATTGAATAGGCCCCCATCTAATCTAAACTGGATGTATATACCTCGATAAAAGTCTTGGAATGAGAACAAGAGCATGGCTGAAAAGACAATGGCAAAGAGGACCGGAGCCATTACTCATTCTTGTTTGGCGCCGTTGGTGACAGGGAAGGTTTCTGATGAGTCACCACACTCCATCATGCTATTGTGAAATGAGGAGATGACAGCAATTGTCTTCTCTGGGCAACCAAATTTATGGAGTTTCCATAGGCCCTCCTGATTCATCATGTCGAAGGCCTTGGACAGGTCAACAAACACCATGTACAGATCCTTGTTCTGTTTACGAGACTTCTGTTGTGTTTCTCAGGCTGCAATAATCATGTCCATGGTGCCATGGCCAGCATGAAAGCCATACTGTGACTCTGGATACACCAAGTCCATTAGGTGAGAGACAAGCCTCTGGAGGACAACCCATGCATGAATCTTCCCCACTATAGGCAGCAGTGAGATTCTGCGTTGGTTGTCACAGCTAGATATGCTTCCTTTTGTATAGAGGGATTAGGAAGGCATCCTTATACTTCTGGGGCATGATATCCAGTTCCCATATAGTCTTGAAAAGGCCGGTGAGTTTCCTGACCAGCTGGATACCTCCACATTTGTACACTTCAGATGGAATGCCATTAGGGCCTGGAGACATGTCCGTGGACAGGGGCTTGATTGCCTTAATAACCTCGTCTAAAGAAGGGTCCATGGACAGCTCCTCTAGGATAGGATGATGCAGTCATGGCTTCGTCATATATAGTGGACTGACAGTCCAAGAGACTTTCAAAGTGCTCTGCCCAGCGAGAGAAAATATCACTTTTGTCTGTGAGCAGCTGGTTACCATCTGCTGTGAGGACAGGGGCTGTACCACTTGACTTGGGGTCATACGCAGCACAGAGACATTCGTAGAAAGCTTTCATGTCATGCTTGTCAATGGCTTCCTGCAGCCTTCTGCTCCCACCAGTGATTCTTCATTAGCCTTAATCAGATTTGTAGTGCATGTTTGGCCAATGGTACCTGGCCTTCTTCATTGCTGATTTCTTGTCCAAGGAGTAGAACTTGTGTGTGGTGTGTATGGTCTCCTGTAGCTGGTCTGTTTCAGCATCATTCTCATCGAAACAGTCTTGGTGTTTCCACCTTACAAAGTCACAAACCTTGGATGCCGTATTATATGTCACATCTCTGAACTTCTGCCAGGTTGCCTCAATATCTGTGGAGTTCTCTGGAGCATCAGATAATTCGGTCTCCAATGTCTGTACAAACTTCGCTTATTTGCTGGGGTCTTTCATGGCAGCCACATTGATCTTCTGTCATTATTAGATAGCTAAATACTGTGTGCATTCAAGAATTTACCAGTGGTAAATATTATTGTCCCTGTTTAGAGCTGGGAAAATAGGCTGAAAGAAAAAATTACCTGCCGTGGGTGGGACTGTTTTCATCTAGTGGATTAGGCATAGGCCCTAGTAATGAGTTCCTCTGTATTCTAATAGACAGTTTTTCCATCGTTTATGAACTATTGTACTTTTCGTAAAGCTCACAATCCAGGATTCATGTGATTACATAAGAACGCAGATTTCTAGCCCTCACTGTTGCAGAGAATAGCTTGAAAATATAACTTCTAAAGGCTATGACGCCAAATAAAAATACCTAAAACGTTATTTTTAATTGAAAAGAATCTTGTGTTTTTTAAGCCAATCTCGGGATTTTGGATGTTAGACTCATGATTTCTGAATGCTTGCGGTTGGCAGTACTGAATCTAGCCATAAGATTTGGGTGAATGTTAATGAGAGGTGCAATTCTTGGGTTAGTTACTTTGATCTATTCAAAACCCCACATTTAAGTGCTTCCTTCCCCCACCCACTGACTGACTTGACTTTCTGGTACTTTGACCAGTAAGTCAAATTTTTATGACTTATGTGAGCTGGCTCCCCAACTGACAGATTTCCTGAAATTCCCCAAGTTTATCCTTTATCAAACAAATTCTAGTATTCGATCCAATCATTGCCCAAAACAGAGCAACATCACTTGTATGCTAGCATGGTTTGGGCAATTACTCTCAAATAAAGTTGCACGCTTTTTAGAAGCACACACAGCTATTCCTCTGAATAAAGTAAGAGCAAGCTTACCAAAAGAGAACTGCAGCGGAACAAAAGAAACTGCTGCTGAGACAAAACTCAGAGATCATGCTAATGAACTGATTTCCAGGGCCAGTGTGGAATACAGCCCCCTTCATTCTGTACTGGCAGAAGGAGCTCTCCTAATTGACTCTTACAGCCTCTCCCTTTTCCTGAATCTGTCTGTGTGCAAGAGCAAAATAGGAATACAATTAAGTTTGGGTCCCTAGCATAGCGTAAACACCACTGGGTCCCAGCAATTAAGGGACAAAACAAGTCTTTCCAGTAACTACCGGCAATTTAACTTCATCTGACTTGTGTAACAGAAGCACCCTTTTATGTGAGCGTCTTTTCAGGGGATCTCTTTTATTTGGGGACAGGAAATACTCTTTCTACCCATGTCCCAATGTATGTATTCCTCACCTTGGGGTTACCTTTGTTACTGCTAGACTTTGGCTATTTGGTAAATTGGGCTATTTAAAGCAAGTTGACATGCTGGCAACTCTATTTCCTTTTAATGTTACTACAGGCTTTCCCTTTGCCAGGGGGCCTGGTGCCTGTCCTACAGCAGAGCAGTTTAGCTGTGCTCGCCACTCGGTTGAATATGATCGTCAATGCCTTAATGCTGAGCTTAGGAGCAGTTTTGTGCAGGGCCAGCTCTAGGTTTTTTGCCACCCCAAGCAAAAAAATTTTTGGCTGCCCCCCATCCCAGCCCTGGGCTCCTCGCCGCACCCCCCTGCTGCCCCAGCCCTGGGCTCTCCCCACCCACCCACACACACCCCCTGCCGCCCCAGCTCTGGGCTCCCTCATTCCCCCCCACCATTGCCCCACACACACACACCTCCTGCCACCCCAGCCCTGGGCTCTCTCCCTTGCAAGTGTCAGAGTGTGTACTGTAATATCAGCAAGTGCCTTAGACAATAAATCCTTCTTTGTCATATAGTCATTGTTATTGTCCTGGCGACATAAGGTAATCCAAATAGCTGCTTTACAGCCAGATAAAACTGTGGACCAGCTGGGAAACTCCATCAGCCTCCCTGCATTGGATTTCCTCTAAAAATCTCCTTGCAAAAAAGGAGAATTTCTAATGGGAAGTCCCCCAACTTGGGATGCTGGGCCAGGGAAGGAGCTCCCTGATCTGCTATAAAAGCCCCTGTCAACATGTCCCTCCATGTGGCTCCACTGGTCCTCTTCCCCCCTCCCCCCCCCAATCAAATCATCCTGTCACTGGCTGGGTCCCCATACAGCTGCCCCATTAGCAGCCACAGAGAGGACCCAAAGAAAGATGGTTCAGTGAAGCTGCACTAGCTCCAATATGGATTTCTGCATAGAAATCAAGGGGCTTTGCAAGGAAGAATGCCATGGAGTTCAGTCTCCACCTCCTTATCCACTAAACCCAATGGAGTCCCAGGGAGGGCCTTCCATAGTGTGAAGGGGGAGCAGTGCCCCTGAGTCAGCACTTCCTCCTCTTACATGGAGAGGGGAGATCTGCCCGTGTAGGGTCCCCTCCAAGCACATAATACTAAAGGCCTCCCTTCTTTTTAGTAAGGCGTTTGTTAATTTGGACCTTTTCGCTGCAAGGTGCTGAATGCCCTACAGTCTCAGACGTCAAGGATCAGGTCCTTCGAGCCAAGAACCCTCAATTTTCATTGGCTTCAAAGAGTGCCCTGTGATTTTCAGGAATCAGACCTTTTGTGTCTTATTCATTATAACTAATAATTTGCTATATAATTGTAAGCAGAGTCAGGATAAGCTCTACCCTGACATCTGGTGCTGAATTATGGTTAGGGTGGAAAAGAACTTCAGGGGCTGATCTTGTTTGTATAGGCACACCCACCCGCCTAGCCTGGGACAACAACAACTGAAAGTGGTTACTTTGGCTGGTGTGGGATCCCCAGTTTCTCTGTTATTGGGACAGGAAGAATAAAGTGTTGTTACCCTGATTCTGTGAATCAAGGCTAGTGGCACTGTTGTATGACAGAGGGACTCACCAGTAACTAAGTAGCACTTGCCAGACAAGGGGCATGGGTTACAAAACCCAGTGAATTGAGAGAGGTTGGGGACAGGTATGTATGCCTGATGGTATGGGACCCTTTTGAGGGCCTGGAACACCAATTGCACTACCCTCTCTCCACTGTTGAATAGCAGAGCTAAGTTTGCTTCCATTAGGAGTCTAGCTAGAAGTTGCTGAACTGAATTCACTTTGGGCCAATGGTGCACCAGCACTGGGGCTCCCCTACTACAAGCTGAAATCACTAAAAGAGCTAAAATTTCTGAGCTGAGATCACTGAGTGCTGTGTTAACCAGTGGGAGAGCCTGAAGATATATTGCTAAGCAGCTGGCAGAGCCGAGCAGTTTGTGGGACGGTTGGAGTGGCCCATGGAACAGTGAGCGGAGCGGCACAGAGCAGAGCTGAGCCATTTGCGGGGGCAGCTGGAGCGGTTCATGGGACGGCTGGTGGAGTGGAGTGGCTGGCAGAGCTGAGCAGTTTGTGGGACGGTTGGAGCGGCCCACGGAACGGGGAGCAGAGCGGAGCAGTTTGCGGGGACGGCTGGAGGAGAGGAGAGGAGCGGAACGGTGTGGCTGGTAGAGCGGAGCTATTCGTGGTAAAGGCTGCAGCAGAACTCCACGGAGAGGTGGGGCAGTTGGCCTCGGACCACGTAAGGTGCCCCTTAACATCCCGTGTGCCCCCCCCCCCCATTTCCGCCCAGGCTGGGGGGGTAAAACTCTGCAGATAAACTTTTGAACTCTGGGGCGGCACTGACCAGGGACAGAGACTTTGGGGTTGTTGGACTTTGGGGTGATTGGACTTAAGACCCTGAGGGGAAAAGGACACTGCCAAACTTACTTGGAGGTGGGTCTTTTGCTCATGGTTTGTGTTATGAATCCTCTCTGTGGTGTTTCCCCAACATAATGCCGCATTGTTTCCCTCCTTTATTAAAAGGCTTTTGCTACACTCAGACTCCATGCTTGCGAGAGGGGAAGTATTGCCTCTTAGAGGCGCCCGGGGGGTGGTATGTAATTGTCCCAGGTCACTGGGTGGGGGCTCGAGCCGGTTTTGCATTGCGTTATTGAAACGGAACCCCTAGATACTGAACCCGGCCCTTGTTGCTGCCAACTCTCAGAGACAGAAGGGTTACATTTTTGGGGGCTCGTCCAGGATGTTAAGGGGCACCTTACGTGGTCCGAGGCCAATTTCTAAGGCGCTCACACCCAAATGCCTGGGAGTGCCTAACAAATATAATTGAATCAAGATTTCCAAATCGTCTGCACGGCCTAATTTATCGAGTGTCCAATCTGGCAAAAATATTAATCCATCCGTAACCTTACACTTATTCTGCAGTTGAAAATTCACTTTATTGTGTAATTCATTTCTTGACTGGGGCTGAAAAATGTGCACAGAACAGATTACATTTTCTTCTTCCTTGATCCAGACAAAGTAACCTATCCCATAACAATATCAGACAGCGGAAGATTTTACCTTCTTGAATGCTTAATCACCCAGGGTGCTGTCCCATGTATAAGGTGAAGTATTTGACAGTGTCTCCCTTCCATTGAAGCCTCAGAATTCTATGGTGATTCTTGCTCCAGGTGAGCACACCAGTGAAGGGGTTAAAAACAATGATCAGCATACATTTAAAAAAAAAAAAAAAAGGCTTTATCAATTTTCATTGGTGAGAGTTGGAAACCTGCAGCTGTCTGTTTTGCCTTGCAACAGCTAACATCAGGTCTTCAATCTAAAGTACTTATATGCAGCTCCCCTTACTATAGGAACTGAACACTTCACAATCTCTAATGTAATTAGCCCCACAACATCACTGTGAAGTAGGGAAATGCTGTCATCATTTTTACAGAGTGGGAATTGAGACACTAAGCACTTTGCCCAAGGTCCATTCAAGAAGCCTGTCACCAACGAAAGATTTGAACCCAGGTCTTTGGTGGCCCAGGCTAACATCCTAACACATGGACCATCCTTTCTGCCTGAGAGGGATCATCTGCTGTTTTGTACATAACCCAGCAATTGCCCAGCCAGTGGGTACATTCTAGTCTACATTACACTCTGCAGTCTTATCCTTGTGCCTCCAAAGATCATTTCTAAAGCAGATCAGTGGAATGATGGGAAAATGCTTGTGCTATCCCTGCCCTGTCTGTCTTTCATGAGCTCAAGAGCCATTTAAAAAAACAAAAAGAGCCAAAGAAGAGTAAGAGGTTATTGTGAACATCTGAAGCATGAGGGAGAAAGCAAGACATCCCACTGCATCTGCAATTATGAAAAGCCTGCCCTACAGGAGCCAGTTTAAAAAGTAGGTGAATTAACCCTTCTTCCCCCGGGTGGGACACTGGACAGCCTATTCACCGAAGACTGAACCCTCCTGAGAGATGTAGGTTTCAGCAGATAAAATAGGGAGTGTTGCACACCCAGACTGTATCTCAGATGAGCACAAAAATCCGTAACACTCAGATGAAACATTTCAGCTTGCAAGTCTATGCTAACGGAACAGGAAATTTTGCAGTAAATAAAAAGAAGCAGTACTGGGGAGTAGTGGGCTACTGCATTTCCCTTTGACTTCCGGAGACCTGAGCTTACCATAGCCTTACCTGGATCATAGGTAGAAGTGAATTTGCTGGGTGTCATTGGGGATCATGGTGGATAATCAGCTGAAAATGACCCCAAAAGGGCTAATGCTATCCTGGGATGCACAAACAGGAGAATCTCACGTAGGAGCTTGAGACTAGTGTGACTGCTGCTGGAATGCTGTGTGCAGTTCTGGTGTCCACAGTTCAAGATGGATACTGATAAACTGGACAGGGTTCAGAGAAAAGCCATGAGAATGATTAAAGGATTAGAAAACCAGCCTTACAGTGATAAACTAAATATATTGAGCTCCTCGAGTCTAACAAAGAAGTGTAAGGGATGAATTGATTACAGTGACTCTGTAAGTACCTACATGGGAAATGAATATTTGCTAATGGGCTCTTGAATCTAGCAGAGACAGGCATAATGTAATCCAATGACTGGAAGTTGAACCTATACAGATTCTGACTGGAAATAAGATATAAATTTTATCCATGAGAGTAACTAACCATAGGAACAATTTACTGGCGTCATGGTGGATTCTCCATCACCAGCAATTTTTAAATCAATCACAGAACCGTAGAAATGTAAGACTGGAAGAGACCTTTAGAGATTATCAAGTCCAGCCCCCTGTGCTGAGGCAGGACCGAGTAAACCTTAGCCATCTCTGACAGGTGTTTGTCCAACCTGTTCTTAAAAACTTCTAATGAGAGGATGCCACAACCTCCCTTGGAAGCCTATTCCAACCTATCCTTATAGTTAGAACATCTAATCTAAATCTCCCATATTGCAGATTAAGCCCATTACTACTTGTCCTACCTTCACTAGACATGAAGAACAATTGATCACCATTTTCTTTATCGCAGCCCTGAATATATTTGAAGATTGTTACCGGGTTAAAAAAAAAAAACACACACACACATCTTCTTTTCTCAAAACTGAAAATACCCATTTTTTAAACTTTCTTCATAGTTCAGGTTTTTTAAAATTTATACCATTTTTGTTACTCTCCTTTGGACTCTCCAGTTTGTCCACACTTTTCCTAAAGTATAATGCTGCCCAGAATTGGACACAATACTCCAGCTGAGGGCTGGAGTAGAGTGCGACAATTAGCCCCCATGTCTTACATGCAACACGCCTCTTTATAAACTGCAGAATTATATTAGTCTCAGGACTGGATGTTTTTCTAAAAGATATGCCTAAGAATTATTTTGGGGAAGTTCTATGGCCAGTGTTAGTCAGAAGGTCAGATTAGATGATCACAATGGTCCCTTCTGGCCTTGGAATCTATGAATTCTAGTGCTGTTTGTCCACAGAGCCAACGATCTGGCAAAGTTCAAAAGGACTGGCAGTCTGTGCTGAAGAAATCTGAAGTATCAGAAGGTGTTGCAGGTCCGGATTGTAGCGTCATGGCTTACCTGTGAGGAGGGGGCTCAGAGTGCCTGCCACACTGTGCCTCGTGCCAAACAGTGAATCACATTTTCCCTTTCATGAACTGTAAAGTCAATCGAACCATATTTTTAAAAATAAAAAGAAAGAAAGAAAGAAAGAAAGAGTAGAACCAGAACTTTCTATATTCACCTGGAAAGGATTTACCTCAGATGATGGGGTGGAAAACAAGACAATGTAAGAGTTCTATGACTGAATTGATATAATGAAGAACTTTAATAGAAGATGGAAAATAACTACATATGCTAGACATTGCTCAACAATGATGTTCTGCCAATATTTTAACAAGGGCTTTCTGGGGTGGGGGAGGGAATCCCGGTAACGTGATGAGCCTCATATAACAAGAGTGACTAAAGGAGAAAAGAGGGTTAGGGAATAGGAAAACCATCTAATTGTTTCTCCATTTAAACAAAATATGTTCTCTGGTAACCATAACTAAGGAGAGAAACAACACCATGTGGCAAACATATATTAAACTGCTCTCAGCTGGAAATGTTTATGCGTTGTTTCTGAAAACAGTTCTGAAAACTAAGAATTTTGATAGTCTAACAGTATTCAGCTTGTCTCACTACCTGTGGGGGGAGGCAGGAGGTGTAGATCTTGAGAATCTGTAGTATCCTCTTCTGGGATTTTTTTTTAAATGCTTCCTGTTTGATGCAATCTGGTGCATTCCAAAGGCAAAACATTTGTACTTCAAAATATTTTGAGCTACAGGGGATTTGTTTTCTCCACTAGAGATGATTTTGTGTCCAAAAGGACACAAATTTTTCCCACTCTTCTCTGAAATTCAGTGGCAGAATTTTAACAAAGGGATCCTAACAATCTTCTTTGGCACAGCAGCGTTGATAAAACCAGGGTCAGGTGGTAGGTGGGTTGGCATTGTGTATGGGGACTGCAAAAGAATGTTCTAGCTTCTTAAGGAGCTAGCAACTGAACAGTCAGGAGAATAGATGTAGCCTGAGCTGAAAAGCATGACCTGGATATGAACTTTCCCAGTGCTTAAGGGTATCTGCAATTGGGGAATTTGGTTCAGGTCAATCTCTAGTCTGGAGTGATGGTTCCTTAAATAAATTGAGAGAGCACATATTGGATCTTTCTCATGAATGCCTGCCATAGGCGCACATCTTCTGAACATGTTACAGTAATTCCTGGGAGAACTTTAAAAATCTGGTCCTTAAAAGGCATAGCATAGACACCTACCAGTCATAGCCGCAGCAGCTGCATTGGCAGCATTATCCTGCCACCTACTGGTGCATATGATGAGGTGACAGCTTTAGTTCAAGTAAATCTGAAAATGACTACAGGGTCATCAATACTTTTATTAGTAGTAGTTATTTGTATTGTGGTGAACCTAGAAGTCCCAGTCGTAGACCAGAACTCTATAGTAGTAGGTGCTGTTCTAAAACAATCCCTGCCCGAAACAGCATTAAAAGTAATAGATGATGATGCCCCAGACCTGAAGAAGACCTCTGTGTGACTCAAAAGCTTGTCTCTTTTACCAAGAGAAGTTGGTCCAATAAAAGATATTACCTCACCTACCTTGTCTCTTTTAAAACTAACAGTCCTTTTTAATTCTTTTCTTGCTTGTCATTTTGCTCTTTTGGGTTTTCCAGATTGTGAGAGGGAAATGGCATCAGAGTAGGGAATGAGGAGGCCATTACAAACAGAAATTTAGCTCTAGCACAAAGAGAAGATGTCTATCAAGTGTCAAGTAGCCATCGAAAAATATTCATATGGGAACAGATTATTCACCATCTGCCATGCCTGTCAGCAGTGTGCAGTTCAGCTGGGACGTTTCTGAGCTATTTGTTTAACAGGAGGTGGGAGCTGATCCAATAATTTATTCATTCATGTTTTAGAGTTCTTAAAATTCACCGAATAAATTTAAAAATTCCTGAATTTCAAATCACTTAATATCAGACCCAAACAATATGAATCATGTGAGATTCATTTGCCTACCTTCACATATTATATGCTAAATATACATATTTAAATTGCATTTCTACAGTGGAAATTGACTGTGTAGATGTGGCACCAGCAGATCTACTGCCTTGGTGAAATCCTGGGCCAATAACGGCAATGACAAAACTCCCTTTTGACTTCAATGGGGCCAGGATTTCACCCCAAGTGAATACACACACACACACCAAGGTTAGTTTAGCAGTATCTCAAAATTGTAACTGGGGCATTGTAACTCGCCTTAACTGCACGTGTGCTCATTATTACTTTTGGAAATGCCCATGAGCCCTCTGCTATGGCTACCTGGTGAATTAATGAAATCCTGCTCCAGCAGGTACTTCAGAGCTTTTTCCTGGGATGTGCACTGTAAAGTGTGCATGGATCCTTCACCCTGAAATTGTAGCCTGTTAATTACAAGCTGTGATTGGCCAACAGCATAAGGCTGCCTCACAGTCCCAGCAACAAACACAATAGCTATTCACTAGAAATGCCCAGTTAGCCTGGAATGGTATGCTAAGTTATGGGCTATCCATGCAATTGGAAAAAATAGCTTGATAGAAAAATGAGTAAAATACAGATGACTATATGGATGTTAGGGGTTTATACTGCCATTCATCATTGTAGGATCTGAGTGCCTTCCATCTAAATATATATATATATATATATATATAGTATACAATAGACTAAACTACAGTGTTTTTCTACCAACTATTGTGTGAAGTATTATTTGAGCCAGAATGATCTAGAACAGGATTAATCATAGGGTTACCATCTTTCAGGTTCCCAAAAGAGGACACTGCCAGGAGGGGAGGGGAAGGAGTGAGTATTTGTGGGGTGCTGGAGGAGTGTCTGTACTGGGAGGAGTATTTGGGGGGTGCTGGAGGGGATACTCTCCAGCCTCACTCTCGAGGTGTGGGGCAGTGTCACTCCCTGTCATGGTGGCTGGTGCAGGCCCAGGACACAGCACCAACCAATCCATCAGCATCTCTCTGCCTCTCCCACTCCCCAGGGTCAGGAGCAGGGGCCTCAGTGGGCAGGATCCGGCAACTGCGGATGTAGGGGAGGGACCAATCGGGGCACAGAGATGGCTCTTTCTGAGCTGCAACTTGTGCTCTGCAAAAATCCCAGACATTTCCTCTTATTTGAAAAATCCACCCAGACAGAGGATCAAAAAAGAGGAAATGTCCAGGAAAACCCACACATATGGTAACCCTAAAAGAGACCGAAACCTGAAATCCTTAATCACTCCTCCCTCAACCAGATTGCCATCAATTTTTCAATGAAAGTTTGGCCTGTGTAAGGACTGAACAAACCTGGGGCCCAAGTCTACCCCCCTTACTTACATGAATACTTGCTCACTCCTCAAGTAGTGCCATGAATTTCAAAGGTGTTGCTGTGGAGGAATTTACTGCACAATGGGAGTGTGGTTGGCAGAGCTGGCCCTTGAGGGAGGACTTCAAGAGTTGGTCTGATACAAATAACACTAACTCTATCAGTGTCTAGTGCTAGATTGTGCCAGGTGTAGGAGATGGTGTGGCGCTGCACTGCTCCATTCTGCCTCCAAGAGGTATGCAAGGGAGGACACCAATTACTCCCCTTCTTTACAAGAGTCAGCACACAACTCTGCTGGCCAGTGGGAGGGAACAGTGCAGGGGAGAAAAGCAGAGCTATGTTTCCATCTGTTCTCAGCCATTTAAGGAGCCCAGGGTCAAATTCTCAAAGGTATTTAGGTGCCTAACTATGCAGATAGGCATCTAGGCACAGAGCCCCAAGTTATTACGTTAGGTACCTTGGAAGATCTGGGACCTACCAGGATTTTCAAAAGTGCCGAAATAGGTTAGATGCCTAACTCCCAATCCAACGTAAGTAGGTTAAGTGCCTAACTTTGACTGGTACTTAGGTGCTTTTGAAAATCCCACTAGATGCTACCTGGAACTTTAGATGCACAAATGCCTTTGCACATCTTCCCCTATGGGCCCCCCAAGGAAGTAATTAGAGAATGATCCTATGATCCCCTGAGCACAAGGAAAGCAGTTTTGGCCAGCCCTTGCCTACTCTGTATGTGGGTGGGAGCCCCTATCAGGGGCATCATTTGCTATTGGGCAAGGGGGACAGTTGCATCCCCAGACTTTTCATAGGTCTATATACTCCATTTCTTGCAATGCCCAGACTTTGAAGGATAGAATATAATCACATATCATGTTCTACATGCTGACATAACTTTCCCCCTCCCCCCAGAATTCTTCTGAAATGAAGCCTCTGGTGGCTCTTTACTCTCTCTTCCCCCTGACTGTGCACAAACAGAACGGCCAACTTCCAAGCAGAATCTTGCCCTTAATAGCCTAATTTTCATTTGAGTCTAGTCACAATAACTGTTATACTGAATACAAGCTGCCCTTTTGTAGATCCTTCTCCACTTGGCCCACAAATAAGTGGAAGAGGATTTTTTAAGAGAGGTTTCTTTCATTCTAATTTACTCACCTTTTTTGAAGAGGAGCTTTTTTGCTTTTGAACTGATTCCTAAAGTTC
The DNA here is from genome assembly GCF_002925995.2 of Terrapene triunguis. NCBI lineage: Eukaryota > Metazoa > Chordata > Testudines > Emydidae > Terrapene > Terrapene triunguis. Next base: position 27,253,035 of record NW_020664436.1, read on the forward strand.
CTGGTAGTAATCAGCATGTGTTTGCACCAAGCCAATAACACACAGTGAATATCAAGTTGGCTTTCCTCTCTGATTTAAGATCAATTTTTCAATGTTTAATTTATCTTGAATTGTCTGGGCATTTGCAACATAATTGATGCAGCCACTGCTCCCACTCCACGATGTTGTTTTTAATCAACACAATTTAAGTTAAATGTGTAAGGTGGCTTATGATGACTGCTACAAGCTGTGCTCTTCAATTAGGCAAACATCCTGTTGTAATGGGAGCAGCCTCATGAGGAAAATTCCACAGCAATGAACTGGGGGCAGAGCTCTGAAAAGCACCAGTTTGGCCTCTCACTTGATTCCAATAAGGCTAAAAAGCTCTAAAGAGACCCCAGATATGAGGCAGAAGGCAGCTGCCAAGCTTGTTTATGTTTATGTTGGTGTATGCATTTTCAGTGAAGAGCATCTCAATACCCACTGCTGCAGGAAGCTGAGATTTACAGTATGCCTGCAAAGTGCAAGCTCAAACCTGCATTCAATTGCTCCTAATACAATGTCTTCCAGGAGGTAGAGGTGACTTTCCATGCTCCTTGTAGGCAAGCAAAGCAGAGTGCTTGGGTCCGAAACAATAGGTGTATTTGCCACTGGTGTTAGTAATGGGCCAGATTCACAAAGGGATTTAAGTGCCTAACCGCAGATTTACAAAACAAGTTACACTAAGAAGATAGACTAAGAAAATACCCAGACTTTGCATCACTGATTTTCCCTCCAACAGGAAATCAATCTGCAAGGCTCTGACTTCTGCAACCACCTGACAAAGGGGCAACAATACGTTCAACTTCTAACCACACAAGCCCCTACCTTTATAAGTGCATTCTCACTGTTGTGACTCCTGTATGATGGCTGTTCATTGGGTATGTGAAATGATTTGGTGGTCCCAGCCCATTTCCTAGGTTTCTAATGTGAACAGTTGTCCACATTAGAAAACCACCCTCACAGAGAAAATGAAGACAGGCATGGAGAGCTACGTTCCCTGTAAGCTGCGCGGCCATGCAGCAGGCTATCAAGGGCCATACAAGCAGGGAAAGGCGCCTCTCCCCCAGCCCCAGCCGCGGAGCTGCCATGGCCCGGAAAAGGTGCCCAGCCCCAGGCTGCTGCAGTGAGAGAGGGCTGGGGAGAGTCCTCTCCCCACCACCGCCTGCACCCCAAACCTTTCATCCCTGGCCCCACCCCAGAGCCTGCACCCCCAACCAGAGCCCTCATCCCCCCTCACTCCCCAACCCTCTGCCCCAGCCCTGAGCCTTCTCCCACTCCCCAAACCCCTCATCCCCGGCCCCACCCCAGAGCCTACACCCGTTGCCAGAGCCCTCCCCTCCCCCGCTCCCCAACCCTCTGCCCCAGCCCTGAGCCCCCTCCCACACTCTGAACCCCTCGGCCCCACCCTCGCTACACATCACCTCCATATTGGTGCACATAACAAAATGCATTCCGCACATGGATGTAAAAAATTAGAGGGAACATTGATGGAGAGTGAACTGTCTTCAGCCCTAGAGATGATCCCTCCAGGTCAGTGCAGAGGCACAATAGTAGGGCAGAGTGGGGAAGCTTGCACTTCCATTGTCCTGGTCTTTGGATATATAATAGAACTTCACCTGCTACAAGTGTTATTTCACCCCTTTCACAAGCTCTAAAGAAGAAGAAAGAGAGCTATGTAGATGGACCCTTGGTGCCTATGGCAAAGCTGAAGTGCAGAACCTGCTGCTGTAATAAGGCCAAAGTCTAGACTGAGCTGGTCTTTCAGACCAACAAGAGGTGAAGGAAGAATGTATTGAGACTTGATACTGAACTCTGTTTGCTGCTGAAATAGTCTCTGAGAGTTAACCCCAAGAGCTCTCTCCAACGTCCTAGATTTCACTATAGCAGTTGCTCAGAGCAAGGAAATAGAATTTGACAAACAAAAGAAAAGCTGTTAAAAGTATAAAAGAGCATTCCATGTTAGCAGAAGATCAAACATTTTCATTTCACTAAGTCTTCTGGAAAACATCCAGCAGCCTTTTATTCCAGCAATTATAGCTCTGCACTTTCATGCATTTGTGTCCTAACGGTTTTTAGGTTGTGTTTTTTTTTTAAACTAATGATATTGCCAGATATATATTTAATTGACCCTGTAGGGTATGAAACTGACTGAACATTTCAGAGAAGCAGCCAAGTCTGACATGGTCTCACAAAATAAGTGAGTTTGCCATTGCCTGGACATATAAGTCTTGTGCATTGGAGCTTGACCAAAGCACAAGCAGGAATCTGATAGCCAGTGAAATACCCTGTAGTTAATGGCCATGTAATCTAAGGAGCCGTTACAAGATTAGGTATCAATTACTATTACACTTTGTTGCATTGAGACATGCATTTGGTTCAAAGACATGCTTTATACTAGGATCCTCTTTTAACAGGACTGGTCTGAGGCGTATAAATGGAGACATTCTCTCTGTATCAAGAAGCCCTTATTTTCTCTTACTGACAGAGGTTCAACTGTGACCCTTTTTGGCCCCTGTTCCTGTCTCCTCCCAGTTTTTCCCTCAAGGAACTAACTAGCTGTTTGAAGTTGGGAAATCATCAGTTCATTTGGTTCCAGTTAGGCCTAACTGGAATTTTAACATCACTTGCAAATGCTTCTAGCAGCGCTGAAGCTTGAAGAGTGTTTTCAACAAAGACCAAATCTCATCTTAAATCCCTAGCCCAAAGCAAATTGGCCACTCTGTCTGATCACAGCCTCTGTTTTGATACAAATGTCCATCTGTAAGTTGCACAGACAGGCCTTGTAAAAGCTCTGCTGACCTTGGTAAGCGTTTAGAATGTTTCATACTTCATGTTAGTCAATAAGTTATCAGCTGCTAAATTTTGACAGGGCTCCTTTTTTGTCCTTTCAGAACCATCAGAATGATATGCATTTCTCAAAGTTGCTAAGTTGTTTTTAGTGTTCTTATAGCCATATTGGTCCCATGGTATGAGAGAGACAATGTAGTGAGGTAACAATCTTTTATTGGACAAACTTCTGTTGGTGTAAGGTACAAGCTTTTGCACTTCATAGAGCTCTTCTTCAGGTCTGGGGAAGGAAACCAGAGTGTCTGAGCTAAATACAAGTTGAGACACACTCTTGAGCATAAGGGTTTAATGCATTGTGGGAGACCACTTAAAATGAAGTAGGCAATTCAAGTCTAGATTGTTAAGCATAAGGGGTTACACATGCTGTAGGAGACTAGTAAAATGAAGTGGGCAGTTAAGGTCTAGGAGGCAGTGGGGTGCGTTACAAATTGTGGTAATGAGCCAAAAAAAATGGTGTTTCTGTTGAGCCCATGGTTTTTAGTGTCTAGCAGAGTTATGAATTTATCTTCCCAGGCTCACCTTTTGATGGTGTTGTGCTGGTTTCCTATGATGACATGGACTGAGATGTCAAATATGGAGTGATTGCTTTGTGAAAATTGTTTGCCCACAGGTGATACGGTGTTTTTGTCTTTTATCACTTTTCTGTGCGAGTTTATTTGAGAGTGTTGTAATTGTTTGGTTTTACCCACATAGTTGTTATTGGGGCACTTGATGCACCGGATGAGGTACATCACGTTGTGATAGGCATGTGTAGGGCCCATGAATCTTGTATGTTATGGAGGGTATTGATCATTGTAACAGTGTAGATCTGTCTACAGGTTTTACGTCCATCGTTCTGGCAGGGTCTGGTGCTGCTTTGAGTTAATGTGTCCTGATGTATGGGGAGCTTGCGTCTGATGATGAGCATGGGGGGTCCTGGGGGTTGTTTGAAGGCCAGAAGTAGTTTCACTGGTAGGGTGAGGTGGCACTAACAGCTATCCAGTGGCCTTTCTTTCTATAACACTGGCTAGCAGAGGTCTTCGCATTATATACCTTATGGCTGCTGTGTTTGGAAAAGTAGTAATTAGAAGTATTGAGGTACAAGGTCCTGAGCACCTCCTGTGAGGGGCTGAGCCTCTGCCACACCCACTGAAGGAAAGATACTGTGAGTACCTTGGGACCATGGCGGTGGAACACCTTGCAGAAAAGGTAAGAATATGCTCTACTGTCACACCTTCAGAGCCCAATGCAAACCCCCAACTTTTTCAAAAAGTTTGTCCACAATAACAGGAACTGTGTAATAAATAATAATACTAAAACCTAGATCTTATTTAGTACTTGTCACCCATAGAACTCAAAGCATTTATGAAGGATGACAGCATCATTAGCCCCCCATTTTGCACATGGGGAAAAATGAGGCCCAGAGAGGGGCCATTACACACAACAGGCCAATGGTAGAACCACGGTTAGAACCCAAATCTTTTGAGTCCGAGTCCAGTGGGCTAGCTGCTAGGCAATACTGAAGTCAAAGCTACACTGATGTACAAGTCCAGATTCTCAGCTGGGTGTATGTTTTAAACTTGGCCTGGTATGAAAGACCCCTTCCACTTTTAAAGTCACACTTAGCCCTGATCTATATGAACAGTTAGGGTGGAGCAAGCTGGGGTGTAAATCTACCCTGTACTATCCGGCCATGTATGAGGTGTCTGTGTGGACCCTGCTGCTGCACACTAAAAGTTCCCTAGTGTGCTTTAGTCTATTTTAGTTTCAAACCGGGGTAGATCAAACTGTAGTCCCGACATTGCCTGTGTGGCAGCAGGGTCCACATGGACATGTAGTCTGTGTCATGCTAGTGTGGGGTAAATTTACACCCCAGTTTGCTGTGAACTAAGTGTCCAACAAACAAGCCCTAAGACATGAACATGAGTGAATTTGTTTCAGTTTTCACAAGGGAGACCGCACCTCTAGCCTCAACTGTAACACACTAGACTTGAATTAAAACCCTGTCATGTTCTTGCTTAATTAACCTGTTGTCTTTATAGAAGGTCCCAAATATTCAACGTTAGAGCTTATGAAATAAGAGCTCTTGCAGTAACTAAAAATGTGAATGAATTTGTTCTTATTGACCCTTGCACTTGAAAGTGATTGAAACATTGTGAGTTATTACAGGCATTGAAGTGAAATAACGCTGAAAGCAATGATGAATACCTGAGTGAGATGAATACCCTGATTATGCCTGTAGCCATACCACCTTGTCCTGTAATGTTACATCTCACCTGCTAGGTACAGTTGGGCTTGGCCAGTACATGGATATGACACCTCTAGGAAAAGCCATGGCTGTTGATGGAAGTGGTGTTGGCAATTCAGAAGATGATACTCTTTGCTTTGAGTCAACCTCCAGTATGCTGTGCTGGGGCAGGGGGTACCAATGTTTTTTGGATGCGATGTAACTGTGATCTTATGATAAAGTGCCATGGGAGCTTTCGATTATCAAAACTAGTTAAGAAGACTTCCCATCTGTTGATAAATTGAAGTGCATTCAGAGAAGAGACATAAGAATGATTAGAAGATTGAAAAACATGCCTGCCAGTGATAAGCTAAACAGATTGAGCGCCTTGAGTCTAACAAAGAGAAGGTAAAGAGGTGAATTAATTATAGTGTATAAGTACCTTGATGGGGAATAGAAATTTGATAATAGAGGGCTCATCAATCTAGCAGCCAAAGTTTATAACAAGATCAAATGGCTAGAAGTTGAAGCTGGACACATTCAGGCTAGAAATAAGGTATACGTTTTTACAAAGAGGGTAGTTAACCATTGTCTCAACTCACCAAGCAAATCATCTCTTTTGGGAAGCGGGGTGTTGCTCCCCGACTCCTATCTCTTGCCAGGAGCATAGCTGCACCCCTGGAAATCCTGCAGTAGCTTATAGGACTGATATTTCTGTAAGAAGCTGGAACTTCTGTTCAGGCAGCCTCTGCTGCTCCTTCTGGCTCTTCTGCAGCTAGCCCAATCTCTTGCTGGTGACATGGTAAACTAACTCCCAGTTGGAGATAGGGCTTCCCTTTAAATAAGGAGAAGAGTCCCTGCATGGCCTCTGAAAAGACTCCATTCCAACCGGCTCTAATTAGGAGCATAAATCCCATTTTCAAAAGTGACCTGGGGCTAAATTTTGGAAGGCATTTAGGCACCTAAAGATGCTTTTAGGCACAGTGACAGACCCAAGCCAGTTGGGTAGAGCAGAGTAGCAGAAGCAGATATACTGGCCACTGGATTAACAGTTTTCTGTTCCCTGACTGACCAGAGCAGGGGCTGCTCCAGGCTAATGAGAACACCTGACTCCAATTAACCTGCAAAGAGTCAGGTGAGGCCATTAAGCTAATGTGACCACCTGACTCTAATTAAGGCCCCTCTGATACTATAAAAGGGCTCACTCCAGTCAGGCAGAGGAGAGACAGTGCAGCTGAAGGGGTGGTTAAGGAAGACACCCTCAAGTCATTGGTAAGGGAGCCCTAAGGTAAGGGAGAAGCAGGAGAGCTGTGGGGAAGTGGCCCAGGGAAATGTAGCAACTCTGGCAGTGAAAGGTCAGCTGCCAACAGCTGCTACCATTAGAGTCCCTGGGCTGGAAACCGGAGTAGAGGGTGGGCCTGGGTTCCCCCCAACCCACCACTACAGGAATACCTCCTCGGAGGGGAAGTCAGGCCCCTAGGGATAATAGAGACTGTAGGAGTTCTCTCACCAACCTCCTTGCTGGCTTATGAGGAAAAGGGCTCAGTAGACTGTAACCTTGGCCATAGAGAGAGAAGGACTACGTGGAGGGTCGCAGTGAGCCACTGAGGTGAGCATATGCCACCTAGAAGCGTGGGACCCACGGGGACAAGGTTGGAGCTCTGCCACAGCACCTAACATGCTTAGACCCTTCTGAAAATCCCACTTGGACCTAGCAGCATCTTTAGGTGCCTAAATATTAGGTCTTTCAAGCAATTAAAAAAATGAATTGTGATTAATTGCGCTGTTAATAGAATACCATTTATTTTAAATATTTTTGTATGTTTACTACATTTTCAAATATATTAATTTCAATTACAACACAGAATACAAAGTATACAATGCTCACTTTATATTTATTTTTATTACAAATATTTGCACTGTAAAAAACACAATAAATAGTATTTTTAATTCACCTCATACAAGTACTATAGTCCAATCACTTTATCATGAAAGTTGAACTTACAAATGTGGAATTATGTACAAAAAAACCTGCAGTCAAAAATAAAACAATGTCAAACTTTAGAGCCTACAAGTCCACTCAGTCCTACTTCTTGGTCAGCCAATCACTCAGACAAACAAGGTTGGTTACAATTTGCAGGAGATAATGCTGCCTGCTGCTTGTTTACAATGTCACCTGAAAGTGAGAACAGGCGTTCACATGGCACTGTTGTAGTTGGCGTTGCAAGATATTTACGTGCCCGATGCACTAAAGATTCGTATGTCCCTTCATGCTTCCACCACCATTTCATAGGACATGCTTCCATGCTGATGATGGGTTCTGCTTGGTAACAATCCAAAGCCGTGTGGACTGACGCATGTTCATTTTCATCATCTGAGTCAGATGCCACCAGCAGAAGGTTGATTTTCTTTTTTGGTGGTTTGCGTTCTGTAGTTTCTGCATCGGAGTGTTGCTCTTTTAAGACTTCTAAAAGCATGCGCACACCTCGTCCCTCTCAGATTTTGGACAGCACTTCAGGTTCTTATACGTTGGGTCGAGAGCTGTAGCTATTTCTAGAAATCTCACATCAGTACTTTCTTTGCGTCTTGTCAAATCTGCTGTGAAAGTGTTCTTAAAATGAACATATGCTGGGTCATTATCCGAGACTGCTATAACATGAAATGTATGCAGAATGTGGGTAAAACAGAGCAGGAGACATACAATTCTCCCCCAAGAAGTTCAGTCACAAATTTAATTGATGCATTATTTTTTTAATGAGCATTGTCAGCATGGAAGCATGTCCTCTGGAATGGTGGCCAAAGCATAGACGCGGCATACAAATGTTTAGCAACTCTGGCATGTAAATACCTTGCAAGGCTGGCTACAAAAGTGCCATGCGAATGCCTGTTCTCACTTTCAGGTGACATTGTAAATAAGAAGCAGGCAGTAGTAACTCCCATCAATGTAAACAAACGTGTTTGTCTTAGCAATTGGCAGAATAAGAAGTAGGACTGAGTGGACTTGTAGGCTCTAGAGTTTTACACTGTTTTGTTTTTGAGTGCAGTTATGTAACCAAAAAAAATCTGCATTTGTAAGTTACTTTCACGATAAAGAGATTGCACTACAGTACTTGTATGAGGTGAATTGAAAAATACTATTTCTTTTGTTTATCATTTTTACAGTGCATATATTTGTAACAAAAAATAATATAAAGTGAGCACTGTGCACTTTGTATTCTGTGTTTTAATTGAAATCAATATTGAAAATGTAGAAAAATGTCCACAAATATTTAGTAAATTTCAACTGGTATTCTATTGTTATAAGTGTGATTTATTTTTTTAATTGCGATTTTTTTTTTTTTTTTAGTTAATCGTGTGAGTTAACTGCGAGTAATTGACATCCCTACTAAATACCTTTTGAAAATCTGGCTCTTTGGCACTTAGGAACCTAAGTCACTTTTGAAAATGGGACCTAGGAGTCTTTAAAATTTTACCCAAGATGTTTAGTTTTATAGTGTGCAAAGTTAAAGCAAACAGGAACAAAAGAATAAAGACCCAAGTTATGGATCAAATGCTGTTTGACCCAGGAAATATTCACATTAGTGGAGGCAACGTGGTCCAGTGTACAGAGGCGTGGCAGAATTAGATTTAACTTGTTAGTTGTTGGTAAATGTCGATTTCACTGGACACACGGATTGATGAAAAATATCCCTTGATAACAGTCAGCAAGTGTAACTCCTCCACTGCACCTGGCATCTGCAGGGATTCAGTGCTGCTGGCCCCACGGCTCTTCAGAAGGCCTCTGCAACCCCTGTCGCATGGTCCCACACCCTCACTCACCAGCCGGGGGCCATCCCCAAGCATGAGATATTAAGCAGTAGGGGAAACCTCTTCAGTGGCCAATAGCTCATCCTCCTCCTTGCGTCCCTGGCCAGGGGTCTCTTCTCCACCAGGCCAAGGGTCAGCACCATCCTAACCCTAACCTCCAGTTGTTGGAAATTAATTGGGGGGGGGGGAGGTTGGGTAAGGGCAGTGCTAACCTCCTTGTGTGATCAGGGGGCAAAGACACCCAGGCACAAGGTGCAGGAGAGGCTGCAGTCCTAGTCTGGTGGAGCACAACCTCTGGGCCAGGGCAGCAGGAGGATGGGTGCATTTTGAATGGGATCTGATTTGTTAGGTGTGTTCAGTCTATGTTCCCCTTGTTCATAGGTCACGCTGGGGCTTAGGTGGGAGATAGGCACCTAGGATGAGGCAGCAGTGTGCATGCCTAGAGGCAGAAGCTTGGGGACCTAGAGAACTCAGGTTAGCTGCCTATACACTAGTCCTCAAACAGGAGTGGTCAAACAACATGCAGGAAAATCCTCTTTTTTTTGAAATCAACCAAAATACCAATGCCTGGTTCTAAGAAAGCAACTCCCTCCAACTAGAGTCAATTCTTGTGGCAAAGTGAGGCAGTCTACTTGCAAGAGCTCTCCCAAAAAAGAATGGCCATCACAAAAACAGCAGTACAGCATTTTTTTCAAAAACCCAAAAGTGCTTGCACACTAAGAAAAAGAATTTGTAAAACTATATGACTGCCTAACTCTTTTCAGCCCCTTTTAAAATCCCAACATATATTAAAAGTGCATTCAGGTTGCAAAATAAAGCAATCAGAAAGTCAGGAAGTGTCAACATGAAGATTGTCTGTGCAGTTTAACTTTGCCCCCTTGTACACATTGCACAATAACTTATTGGAACAGATGTGTGGGGGCACAGGGCACACACTGCAACAGCAACTGTCAGCCAAACCTAACTTCTCTATGGAAACTAAATCATCAAACTAAATATTTTAAAGCAATCAAAATAATCTTTTCTTCATGTTATCTATTTTAATGAGTGACTCTTGTCCTTGCTGTTCAGTGAGCACATTCCTACTGTATGCACTGTCCGGCCTGTACACTTTAGGTGAGATTCATCCTTGGTGCAGAGGGCCAATAAAAAGCCCTTTACACCATTCAAGCTCCAATGTAGGGGCGGTGTGGGAGATTGGCCAGCTGACTGAGTATATAAGGAGTGGTGTCAACATATCCCATGTGCCATGGAACTGATCTCCACACAAGTGTATACCAGGGCAACACAGAAGGCCACTTTGGGATGGGATGGAGATGGTAAAGGAGCAGGCTACGGGAAGGAGCTGAAGATCTATGTTTACGCACATCCAGTGACTGCAGTTCTCCACTAGCATGGAGGTGCTGTGGCCTCCATTCCAGGCCATAGATTGGCGTAGCAGACCCCGGTGAGAAAGGAGGCCTGCACTTTGGCCCTGAATTGGGAGATGGGCTTGACTGCCCCAACCTCCCTGTACTTCACCCATGTAGAGCCTGAACACTCAGGCTTTATTAGGTGGTGTGACATTCACTCTGACTGAAGGGGGTGCAGGAAGATGTAAGCTACATTTCCCTGCTGCAGCCTGGGTGCATCTGGCCCCTGAGCATTAACGTGGATGCCATACGATATGCATGTGTCTAAAGCAAATGAGCTGGAGAAGCTGAGAGATTTGGATGAGTAATGGTAATTCCGAGCCATGGCTCTAAGCAGTACAGTTCACCTCCCTGAGTTTTATAGGTTCTGAGTGGTGAACCATGCTGATTAGTCACAGCTTGGAACTTCTCTGTTTAGGCAGTTAATTAGCATTATAAAATGGGCTTTAAAGGACCTTCACTGTGATTGGCTAAATCAGTCGTAAGGTAGTGCAGTTAACTACCTAGAGTACATTGTCTGGCGTGTTCTAAGAGATGACTTCATCACAATTATACATGAAGATATAGACCAATAAATCACACTGGGTTAAATCAACAACAGCACTCCATAACTCAAGGTTTTCTAAGTCAATTTTACTGTTCTACCACAATGCAAATATTGCCCCCATACTCCCATTTGTTACATTGCCCCTTCCTTTGGTTTCTTAGCTGCTCAGGAGCTCCTCTTCTATGCACTCTGAACCATTCCCTTGTCTTCTTCCACCTCTTAATCTTTTCTTCCAAGGGCTCGATGTATATTCAAAGACTATATGATGGCATGGTGTTGTGTGAAGGCTTTATCAGCATTAGCTTGGGATGACTGATAAAAAAACCTTTATCCCTCACCATCATGTGTCCTGTGCATGCTACAGAAACCATATTAAATACAAATATTTTAGCGTTTTAAAAAGTATTCATGTCATATCTCTCTTCCTGCAAACTAAGAGCCTTCATCACCATCTGCTGAATTCAATGACAAATTTCCCATAGACTTCAATAGGGCAGGAGCAGGCCCCAGGAGTCCATTTGTACAGGCCTGGGCCAGATGTGGAAAATTAAAACTATAAAATATATAATGTAATAACATAGATTACAACTAATGCATTTTAGAAACCTCTAAACATGATCTAAAATAGCTTTCCCATTGTTAAGGTCCAATAGTCCATTGTGAGGATCCAACATCTCATGATCTTCCAGAGGTAGAATCAAGTGTTGTATCGCTCAATGGAAAGCTGGGAATCACTCCTTTCAGTGGTATAAAAACCTGTTGGCTCATGAGATCTTAAACTTGTCACTAGTCCAGGATTGTGAATCATCGTGGGCCTCAGGCCAGGGTAATTTTAGGAAGAAATTCTGTTGGGGGGGGGGGGGGGAGAAAATGCTTTGATGGCAGTTTTGATATTATCTTTTTTTTAATGGCAACTGTTGGAAGCTGCTCCAAAATGCAGAAGAGATTACTGAGCAGAGAGCAAGTAGTGAGAGGTGCATGATAAATGGGATTTATTACGCGGATCTGCAATTTATCACATGGCTATCATCTCTCCATGTGTGTAGCATGCTGTGAAATTCTCAGGTATATTCATTGTTTAAAATTATCTCCAAACCTTTGCAAAGTGTTTTCTCCTGTATGAAAAGCTCTCATACAATTAATTGTAAATATTCACCCTTTAAGTTTGTGGCATGTTGATTAGTGATAGAAATCATATGATATTGTTTCTATTCCTTTATTGGATCATTAGTCAATACAGCTGGAATGTTAGCTTTTGAATATTACAGTTAAATATGCAAAATTCCCTTTTCAAAATGTAAAATTTCTTTTTGAATTATCAAGGATGGGAGATGAAATCTCTTTTTGGAAGGATTTGTGTTAGTAAAGCTCAACTCTTTCATAGCAAGCAGAAAGGAGAAGGTAATGAACATGGTCAAATACAAATTGTCATAGAACATTTTTCTACTGCTTGCTCAGCTCTAGTTTGGGAAGAAGGATTTTAGTCAGGCAAATGAGTATTCCTGTGTCTTTGTGATTACATGTATTTGCACACCATTATGGGAATTGGCTCCAAAAGTGCTGCCACTCCCTCCATAAATGTACAAAAGGGTTTGTGTGGTTGCAAGCAGGAGTATTAGGAGACAGGCAAAGGCTAAGAATGAGAGAAGCCAATGATTACAACAAAACTCAGAACTGAGCAGGCAGGAGAGGATAGAAAGTCAATAGGGGTGGGGTTGCTGTAGCAGGATACTATAGGCTTGAGGACATCTTATTCCATGTTCTATGACATGTTAAAATGTTCTTCAAAGTGTCCTCCTACAGAAGTGTGAAGGGGCAACTGTTCTTTGGAGCTATTTCTACACGTATCAGGGGCACGTACTAATACATGGTCCTGCAACCATACAGGCACCTGCTGGTGCCTCACTGAAGGCTTGCACAGCCCTGTCTCCATTGTCTGGGAAAACTGTCATTAGCAGCAAGCTGCAGCATCAATCAGGGAAGCAGCAGTAGCAGCATATTCACATGCCCATGTTGTAGCCATGGTAGCATGTAGAATGCACTTCCATCTTGAACGGGTCCCTTGCAAGTCTTCTTCCTTCGGCAAGAGTCAGTATGGGAGGATTTAGGCTTCTTAAATTTGTCAAAACTGCATCTTCCAACCTCTTTCCAACTCCCTTCAGCCTCAGATCTATCAACCTTCTGTAAAAGTACACTTTCTTCTGCACTCTGGACATGACCCCATATTACAGTCAATTTGTTCTCAACTGGTCCAACATTTCAAATTGCCAAGGTTGTCTAAGTATCTCCTCTTTTGTGACAAAATCAAACCAATGGATGTTAAGAATACGCTGTAACTTTTGACACTGAAAACTGTTTAGTTTCCTCTCCTCAGCTGTTTTTAACAGCCATATTTCTGCTACCGGGTTGTCATCATTACCATGCTGAACACTCATATCTTAAGTGTCACACAGACAGCCCACTGCCCAAACAGAGACATTTGACAATGTTGAAATGTCATTGACACAAGACCGATCCAATGTGTGACTTCTTCAGAAATAGAACCTTCTGCTGACAGCCAACTACCCAGACAGATAAAACTATTCAACCATTCAATGTCATTTCCATCTACATGCAGCATCAGCAGGTCATTCATTTCCATTTTATAGGAGGCATGCATAACTTTGGGTTTATCACCACTGACCTTAAGTCCTATAGATTCTGCCGTTTTTGCAGCCCATCCATCACTATTGGAAAACTCCTTCACAACCCGATGATCTTGAAAAATGGAATTTGCTATGCTAAAGAATCCTTCAGCTTTCTCTTCCCAGCAGTTCCCAAACATTTTCCCTGCATGACCCCATTTTCAGCTGTATTGCTTCCCATACCCCCAGACAACCTAAAGGACGCCATTTAAAAATGGCATGTTCCCTGCGGCGTGACTTCGCGCGCACTGTACATGCAAGGTCAGACTGCATGAAGGATGCCATTTTGCTTTAAAAATGGAGTCCTCTGCACTGGCATGACCTCACACACATACGGTGTGCGCGAGGTCATGCCACACAGGAGTCATTTTGTAGAGCAAAATAGCGTCCTCCATGCAGCATGACCTCACATGTACAGTGTGTGTGAGGTCATGCTGTGTGGAGGATGCCATTTTGTAAAATGGCATCCTCCGCACACACGGGATTGCTGCAACCCTATCTGTTGATGAAGCGACGTTTGGAAAACATTGCACTACCCCAAACCTCACTCTCTTAATGGCATTGCTCCATTACAGGCCAGAGGGCCTCACCTAAAACAGGTGCCTCATTGTCTCTGCCCCCAAGAGCTTGCAGTCTAAATAGACAGAGGGATTATTATCCTCATTTTACAGATGGGAAACCGAGGCACAGATTGACTTTCCCAGTCACACAGGAAGTCTGTGACAGAGATGGGAATTGAACCCAGTTCTGATCAACTGTCTTAACTACAACATGTCCCCCCAACTGCTCCTCCACTGTGTGGACAAGACTTTTTAATGGGATACATTTTCCAAACTGACTTTATGGTTACAATACAGTGCACAGAGGCAAAAGGCTGAAGATGGGTAACTTACTTCATCATTTTAAAGGGAATTAGAGGGAAACTGAAAAAGAGGAGGAGTACTTGTGGCACCTTAGAGACTAACAAATTGATTTGGGCATAAGCTTTCGTGGGCTAAAACCCACTTCATCAGATGCATGGAGTGGAAAATACAGTAGGCAGGTATATATACACAGTACATGAAAAGATGGGAGTTGCCTTACCAAGTGGGGGGTCAGTGCCAATGAGACAATTCAATTAAAGTGGACGTGGGCTATTCTCAACAGTAGAATACCAAGGGAGGGGAAAAAAATCACCTTTGTAATGGTAATGAGGCCAATGTAATCAGGGTGACCCCATAGGCACCAACTTTCCCCAGTGCCGGTGGGGGCTCGTGCCCCCCCGCCCTGGTCCCGCCCTGACTGCACCCTTTCCTCACCCCTTCCCACCCCCATTCCAACCCCTTCCCCAAAGTCCTTGCCCCAACTCCTCCTGCTCCCTGCTCTTATTGGACCCCTTCCCCAAATCCCCGCCCCAGCCCCGCCTCTTCCCCGAGTGCACCGGATTCCCCCTCCTCCCCCCTCCCTCCCAGCGCTTGCTGCGCAAATCAGCTGTTTCGCAGCACAAGCGCTGGGAGCCAGGGGGAAAAAGCAGAAATGCCGTGCGCCCAAGGGAGGAGGCAGAGGCAGAGCGAAGGCGGAGGTGAGCTGAGGTGGAGGTGAGCTGAGACGGGGGGAGCGGGGCAGGGAGCTGCCGGTGGGTCACCCACAGAGTTGGTGCCTATGGGTGACCCATTTCAAACAGTTGACAAGAAGGTGTGAGTAACAGTAGGGGGAAATTAGTATGGGGAAATTAGTTTTTGTAGTGACCCATCCACTCCCAGTCTTTATTCAGGCCTAATTTGATGATGTCCAGTTTGCAGAACTGGAATTAATTTGCAGTTTCTCATTGGAGTCTGTTTTTGAAGTTTTTTTTTTTTTTTTTTTTTTTTTTTGGTTGAAGAACTGCCACTTTTAAGTCTGTTATTGAGTGTTCAGCGAGATTGGAGTGTTCTCCGACTGGTTTTTGAATGTTATAATTCTTGACTTCTGATTTGTGTCCATTTATTCTTTTGCGTAGAGACTGTCCGGTTTGGCCAATGTACATGCCAGAGGGGCATTGCTGGCACATGATGGCATATATCACATTGGTAGATGTGCAGGTGAACAAGCCCCCAGTGGTGTGGCTGATGTGGTTAGGTCCTATGATGGTGTCCCTTGAATAGATATGCAGACAGAGTTGGCAACGGGGTTTGTTGCAGGGATATGTTGTGTGGTGTGTGGTTGCTGGTGAGTATTTGCTTCAGGTTGGGGGGCTGTCTGTAAGCGAGGACAGGCCTGTCTCCCAGGGTCTGTGAGAGTGAGTGATCGTCCTTCAGGATAGGTTGTATATCCTTGATGATGCGCTGGAGAGGTTTTAGTTGGGGGCTGAAGGTGATGGCTAATGGCATTCTGTTACTTTCTTTGTTGGGCCTGTCCTGTAGTAGGTGACTTCTGGGTACCCGTCTCGCTCTGTCAGTCTGTTTCTTTAGGTCACCAGGTGGGTATTGTAGTTTTAAGAATGCTTGATAGAGATCCTGTAGGTGTTTGTCTCTGTCTGAGGGATTGGAGCAAATGCAGTTGTATCTTAGAGCCTGGCTGTAGACAATGGATCGTGTGATGTGGTCTGGATGGAAGCTGGAGGCATGTAGGTAAGTATAGCGGTCAGTAGGTTTCCGGTATAGGGTGGTGTTTATATGAACATCACTTATTTGCACTGTAGTGTCCAGGAAGTGGATCTCTTGTGTGAACTGGTCCAGGCTGAGGTTGATGGTGGGGTGGAAATTGTTGAAATCCTGGTGGAATTCCTCAAGGGCTTTTTTCCCATGGGTCCATATGATGAAGATGTCGTCAATGTAGCGCAAGTAGAGTAGGGGCACTAGGGGACGAGAGCTGAGGAAGCGTTGTTCTAAGTCAGCCATAAAAATGTTGGCATACTGTGGGGCCATGCGGGTACCCATAGCAGTGCCGCTGACTTGAAGGTATAAACTGTCCACAAATCTGAAATAGTTGTGGGTAAGGACAAAGTCACAAAGTTCAGCCACCAGGTTTGCCGTGACATTATCGGGGATACTGTTCCTGACAGCTTGTAGTCCATCTTTGTGTGGTATGTTGGTGTAGAGAGCTTCTACATCTATAGTGGCTAGGATGGTGTTCTCTGGAAGACCACCAATGGATTGTAGTTTCCTCAGGAAGTCAGTGACGTCTCAAAGATAGCTGGAAGTGCTGGTAGTGTAGGGCCTGAGGAGAGAGTCTACATAGCCAGACAATCCTGCTGTCAGGGTGCCAATGCCTGAGGTGATGGGGCATCCAGGATTCCCAGGTTTATGGATCTTGGGTAGCAGATAGAATACCCCCGGTCGGGGCTCTAGGGGTGTGTCTGTGTAGATTTCTTCCTGTGCTTCTTCAGGGAGTTTCTTGAGCAGATGGTGTCGTTTTGTTTTTTTTTTTATAACCCTCAGTGGGATCAGAGGGTAATGGCCTGTAGTATGTGATGTCAGAGAGTTGTCTAGCAGCCTCTCATTCATATATTCCTGATGACGACAGCATCTCCTTTGTCAGCCTTTTTGATTATGTTATCAGAGTTGTTTCTGAGGCTGTGAATGGCGTTGTGTTCTGCACGGCTGAGGTTAAGGGGCAAGTGATGCTGCTTTTCTACAATTTCAGCCCATGCAATTTCTGCCCCACCACCTCCGCGAACATGATACAGTTCTGCAGTGATCTAGAATCCTACTTTCAAAGTCTCTGACTCAAGGAATATTTCCAACACCCCACTGAACAGCATACTAACCCACAGAACCTTCCTACCAACGCTACAAAAAGAAGGATTCTGTGTGCACTCCTCCTGAAGGTCAAAACAACAGACTGGACTTCTACATAGAGTGCTTCCGCCGCTGAGCACGGGCTTTGAAAAGTGACAACCAGGTCTCATTTTTGAAAATACACATTGGATAGACATTCTATTTATGCCTATTTTTATGGACCCAAAACTGAGTCAGAGACACAGCTCCTTTGACAACTTAGCCCAAAAAGAATATCCCACTTTTTCTCTCGCTGAAGAAGTATGTATAAATCTGCAACTTTCAAACTGATGCTCAGAGACTGTGGTGAGGTTCCCAAAAAAGCCCAACAAATAAGATAGAAAGTTATTTTAGATTAGCATCTGTGGCAGGTGGGGAATGGCCTCTGCCAAAATCTCTAAGAAATGCTTGTAACTTGATTTTTATATAGCATTGGGATTTTTTAAATTTTGAGTTTGGTGAGAGAATTTTCATGGCAGGGCCATCATACCGCCCACAAGAGAGGTGTGTGTGTGTGTGTGTGAGGGGGGGGGGGAGGGCGGGCGGGAAAAGCTTGGAAACATGCAAAAGTCAAAGCTTGGTTCAGATACTCCTAAGGGATCACTGAAATCCATGCATTAAATTTTGTGAACCTGCATCAAGATTAGAGCAAGCCTGAACATTTATGGTTTGGGTTGAAGCCATGTAAAATGAAATGGATAAATATTATTTTGAACAGAAAGCAGGAAAAAAGAGGATTTATCTAAGTTTTTGCTTTGACGTCTGGGGCTTACTTGAGTGAAGAACTCAACATAAAAAACACACTGTTTCTGTGTATGACTTTTCACAGTGCAAGGATGTATGGGGAACAGTTACAGCATTATTTCCAAAAATATTGCCTTGCAGGGACTGTGCTGCACAGAATGACACATTGATGTGGAACACCCATGTGCCAGTACTAATGCTCAAGATGCCAGTATTTTCAGTATATCTATGACCCAAGAGAGGAGAGAATGTCAGCAGTTTATAGTACAACTCTCCATAGTAGGGCAATATCTGGGCTGTTAAGAGTAAGCAATGTCCTGTAGATAAATGAAACATCAAATAATGTATTTGAAAAACATTGTTTTGTTTTCAATATTTGACAAGTTCCATAGCTGTGGGAATGACTCTGCACAAATCCAACAGTAGTGCTCAGTAGGGGCAAATCTTTATCACCACAAATCAAAACCACATTACCCTAAGCAAAACAAACATGATATAAAGATTTCCTAGTTTGTGGTTCACTCTGTACGTAAGTATTACTTTAGTACCTGCTTTCCCATAGGTATTACTTTAGTACCTTTCTATAGACCTTCCCCAAATACCTGGGTAATGGAAAGTTAGGGTGGAATTAATAACTCCTCATATCATAAGGACCTCGTAGTGGCCCTGAACTCTGTTGCAAGCTTTCTGAATGTTACTTGTTGAATAATGACATTATTGAGCTAATTATTTAAAGGCTTTTCTTTTTCAAGTGCTCTTCCAACTCTAATGCACATATAGTTCATAAAGCACTTGGGGATCATTAAGAGTCAAAAGTACATAAAGCATGAATATGGAACCTTCTACCATCATGGTGAGGCCTCATTGGGCCCGTTAAACATGGACAATTGTATGTCTAATCCCATTTTTACTATGAAATTGCCTCAACAGAGTGAAATCCAATAAAAGAAAAAGTGTGGCTTAGAATAATGTCTTGGTGAATTATTCTAGCATACAGTATTTATCACTCTGTGAATGCTCCATTAGTGAAATTAAAAGTTTTTCAAGGATCTGCCACACAGTATCGTTTCAAGAAAAAGTAATTCATTGCATTTTTATTGTCACTTAGTGTAACTTTCGGGCAATTCTGAACTCAAGTATTTACAAGAATGCATTAGATTTTTTTTAATGTCACTTTAGCTATTGCAGTTAGTGGTTTGAGAAAAAATATGGAAATCTTTGAGGAAAACAAAAATAAAGACAAATCTGAATGACCACCAGATGGCACTGTTGATCTGCAGCTAAGCCAATGGATGTTAAATCTTTCCACAGCAGAAGAACACATCAGCCAAAACATCTGCCCCAAACGAAATATGAAGATCTCTCCAAACATGATATAATTACAGCATAGCCTATGAAAATTACTTCTAAGAAATTTTAGTGCAAGGCCAGTTCTATCTCTCCTGACTTCCAACTTTAAAAATGAGCCCTATTATAAAAAGGTAAAAGTTGTAGACTACTTTCTGGTTAGTTCCCAGCAGAGGTGGGGTTGGCATTAGGCATAAATAATAAAGGCAACTGTCTTAAAAGATGAACTTTGATAGGGTGAGAAGCACTCTTCTCCCAATGTCAACTGCACAGATGCCAGTAGTATGAGGTAAACTGGGCCCAAATCCAGAGTTTGAATAGCTGGGGTGGGTGCTGATTCATGTACCAGGTGTTGGATAATAACATGAAAGCACTCCATGCTTGTAAAATCAAATTAGCTGTTTATTAAGAGAACTATTTACAGAGATGCTGCAACTGCTTCTAGCATTCAAGCCTTGTGCACACAGACTAACTTCTAGGTGACTCCTTCAGACTCTTCCCTCCTGCAACATGTGCACCTACTTCCAAATTACATGATGTAGGTTACTACAGGAGCTCACTAAATGTGCTGGGAAAATAACCATCTTACCCCCATCCCCATTCATTGCCACACTTGAGCCAATGAGCCTTACCCACTGAGGGGGTGAGATAAGATTCATCCATGCCCCATGTACTGTGTGTGGCCATGCAGGGAACTTGTACAGAGCAGGGTTCTCCAGTGTGCTAGGGTGCACACACCTGCACTCCCCCAAACGGGAACAGGAAGTGGTTTCACTTCCAAGGAGCTCATCACAGATGGAGAGGGGATGAGTAAGGACTGAACAGGAGGGCTGGATTTGCTCCTATGTGTGGGGCAGGAGAATGGCTCTGTAACCTCCCTCCACATTTCACAGCTGCACTGATTTATTTGCCTGACACCTGCCCGAAACTACCTAATCAACCTGAGTGAACGTTATATTTAGTTATCATTTAACAAATAATCTCTTTTAAAATAAATAGCCCTATCTATTAATATTCAGTTTTTGTTTCTTTTGCTTACTCTCTCCTTCTGAGTTAGCAGCACATACAGAGCGCCACTACCTGCACTTCTAAATTACATTAAAGCTTCATACCAAACTTCATAAAAGTTACAGTGCCTGAGTTGCCCCCATAAACTGAGACCCTTTAGCTTTGTGCAAATAAAAACCCAGCATGGATTAGATCTCAGCTCTGGATCATGAAAGTAAACTATGTGGGACTGTGTACAGCACTTTGGTTAAGATTGCTAGTAGCTACTCGTCTTCACTCACCCTGTTAGATCTCTGGATTCTTTTAAGGTCTCCTGTTCCTTCATTGGAGCTTCTTCCAGCGAGTTTTGCCGTTGACTTCAGTGGCAGCAGAAATAGGGTGCTTGGTCCTCAGGAAATTATTATTCATATTTCAGTAGCACCTTGAGGCCCCAAACATGATTGAGATCCGGTGTTAGGCACTGCGGAGTCCCTGTCCCGAAGAGCTTGCAATCTAAATAGGAGGAGGAGGGGAAACAGAAACACACAGAGAGGCAAATGACTTGCCCAGAGGCAGAGCTGGGCAATGTACCCAGATCTGCAGAGGCTGAGTCTGGTACTCTAGCCACTAGATCACATTGCCTCCCCTTAGTGGGTATAATGGACTCATGGTAGTGGCTGAACACAAGCTGGCCCAATATATTTAACTCAAACTTTTCCCTTTCCTTTTCCAGCTGGCAGAGCCTTAACCCCTTTGTGAACTGCTTTTTACAGAGCTCTTACTAGTTTAATTAAAAGCAAACTCTCAGTCACAACTTATTTGATGGAGGAGTATTCCTGAACTCAGGCTTTCTCTCCTTTTTGTTTCAGCCCTTTTCATTGTACAGGATTTCCAGTTAAAACAAATTGTTTTCCCTTAATAATCTGCCAGCACAAACTTATCAGTTTTACTTTAGACAAAACTATAGGAGAGGGTTTCATTCCAAAGCTCTGCCCCTTGACAAAAAGAAAACACACTCCATTATACTCACTGGGGAAAATTCTGCTCTTAGTTACACCAATGGAAATCTGGTGATACTAATGAAGTCAGTATCCATACAGTATAACTCAGAGGAGAATTTGGCCTACTGTGCAATAAAAACATCCCCTCCTCGATAGCCTGAGGAATATAGCACTCACTATCTCATTGGCTCACTGTTATGGTGCCAACTGAGATTCAGCCAGTCAGCAAATTAAATTTGCCTTAAGTGTCTCAGCACATTTCTTCTCAGCATTGTTATAAGTTGGATACATGCATAATTCTTAGGGCTGTGTTTTTAAAACCAGCCTTCCATTTCGTGTCCACAGATAATTGCAGGAGCAGTTTTTCTCAGGCATGGTGAATTTCTGGGCCACATTATAGCTGTTAGTAACTGGTATCTAACTCCCCAATTGCTCCCACAAATCAGGCCCTTGCAGTTCTATCCTAGAACTAATCTATACATCTATTACATACACAAAAACTATGCTAGAAAAATATTAAGTTGCAAAGTCAATCACTCAGATGTTGGGAAATGCCAGGACTATGGTTGTTGTGCAATCTAATTTGGCCCTCCTGTGCTTATGCATCATAATACAGTATTTAATTACATGATCACTTACTGTTTTTCCCACAGGACCCCTGCTTTAGTCAGTGTACAGAATAGAGATGCTCACTTAAGGAGCAGCTATTCAATATGTTCTTTTCTCCTCATTGTTCAATGTGTGGCCACAGGCCTTATTTACTGAACATTGCTCAAACCCTGCTCTGAAGACAGAATTATTAATTTCCTTGTGGTCTTTTCTATGGCGCTCATTACTAGAGTATGTGAGTGCTTCATAAAAATGAATGAATTTATTTTCACAACTCTCCTGTGAAGTGAGGGGTATTATTATCCCCATTTTAAGATGGGGAACCAGCACAGAGAGATTAAAGTCAAAGATATCCACTAATTTTGAGTGCCCAATTTAAGATACTTAGGACCTTCTTTTTTCAGAGTACTTGCCATTATATAGCACTTTATATGTCCAAAGCACAGCTCCCACTGACTTCAGTTCAGTTGTGAATGCTCAGCATATCTCAAGTCTGGCACGCAGAAAATGAGGAGCGCACAATTAGTGACCATCTGTGAAAAGTGTGGGTTGAGTGACTTGCCCAGAATCACATGGGAATTCTGTGGCAGAGGCAGGGCTAGAATCCTATTCTCCAGGGAAGCATACCATGGCCTTAACCATGAGACCATCCTTTCTCTTCCTGCAATCTGCTGCCTCGTTCATTATACACCTTCCCACTACTGCAACAAATAAGGCAAGGATCCTACAGACAAGTCTTCTTCACTATACAACCCTTATTCTTTCCTCAGAGCGTGGTCCATTCTGTGCACCGAATGAGCAGGGATCCTGTGGAAAACAATATGATCATGTAATTAAAAACTGTTTCATGATGCATATGAACAAGGAGGCCAAATTAAGTTTGCACAGGCAATCTTAATTCTGGCATTTCCTATCTTTTGAGTGCTTGACTTTGAACCTAATAATGTTCTTTTAATGTATAGGGGTGTGTGTGTGTGTGTGTGTGTGTGTGTAATTTCCTATGTTGCTTGCAGTGTTGTAGCCATGTTGGTCCCAGGATATGACAGAGACAAGGAAGATGAGGTAATGTCTCTTACTGGATCAAATTCTGTTGGTGGAAAATACAAGCTTTTGAGCTTCACACAGCGCTTCTTCAGGTCTGGGGGAGGTAAAAAGACTGTCTAAGCTAAATACAAGTTGAGGCAGATTGTTAAGGGGTTTGCACATGTTGTGGGAGACCACTAAAAATGAGCAGGCAGTTAAGGGTTAGCAGGCAGCGGGGTATATTACAAACTGTTCTAATGAGCCATAAAACCAGTGTCTCTGTTGAGTCCATGGTTTTTAGTGTCCAGCAGAGTTATGAATTTAAGCTCCCAGGCTCGCCTTTTGACCATGTTGTGCAGGTTTCCTTTGAGGACAAGGAATGAGAAGTCATATATGGAATGATCACTTTGTGAAAAGTGTTCACCCACAGGTGATAGAATGTTTTTGTCTTTTGTCATTTTTCTGTGTGAGTTCATTTGAGAGTGTAGTGATTGTCTGGTTTCACCAACATAGTTGTTGTTGGGGCACTTGATGCAATGGATGAGATACACCACATATTGTGATAGGCATGTGTACGTCCCATGAATCTTGAAAGGTGTGTTGTGGAGGGTATTGATCATCATAGCAGAGGAGATATGTACAGGTTTTGCATCTGTTGTTCTGGCAGGTTCTGGTGCCACTTTGAGTTGGTATCTCTTGGTCTGTGGGGTGCTTGCTTCTGATGATGAGCTGGGTGAGGCTGCAGGGGTTGTTTGAAGGTCAGAAGAGGGGATTCAAGAGATTTCTTTCAGGATGTGGTTTCCAACAAATATGGGTGGAATTGTTTGATGGGTGGGGTGGTAGTTGACAACTAGGAGCGTGCGGTCAGTGGGGTTTTTTTCAGTATTGAAGCAGGTTCTCCCGGGGTATTGGGGTGGCACTTTCCATGATGTACTCTACTTCTCTGGTGGAATGCCTTTGTTTAGTGAAGGCAGTTTTAAGTGTGTTTAGGTGTGTATCCCAGCCTTTCTCTTCAGAGCGAATTCTGTGGTATCTGAGTGCCTGGCTGTAGATAACACATTTTGTGGTCTATCTGGGGTGGTTGCTCGATCTGTGGGAATAAGTGTGGAGATCCATGGGTTTCTTGTAGATAGTCATTTGTAGGGTTCCATTATTGAAGCTGATCCTGGTGTCCAGGAAGTTGCTGCTGGCGTGGGAGTGTTATAGAGAGAATTTGAGGGATGGATGGTGGTGGTTGAAGCTGTGATGGAAATTTATGAGGGAATTTAGGTCATCTGTCCAGAGGATGAAAATATCATTGATGTATGTCTGGTATATCATTAATTTCATGATGCATTTTTCCATAAATTTTTCTTGAGGTGGCCCATGAAGAGGTTGGCATTTTGGGGACCCATCCTAAAACCCTTGGCTGTTCCCATGGTTTGGATAAAGTGTTTGTTGTTAAATGTGAAGTTGCTGTGGGTGAGGATGACGCAGATAAGTTTGGCAATGTGTTTAGGATGGATTTCTGAGCATTGTACATTATCTTGTAGGTATTTGAGTAGGCAGTGATGCCATCATGTAAGGGTTGTTGGTGTATAGGGAGGTGAGACCCATGGTGGCAAGGATGGTGTTCTGGTGGAAGTTGTTAATGTTGCAGAATTTCTGGAGGAAGTCGGTAGTGTCTTGGAGGAAACTGGTCCTTTGTATAGTGAATTGTTTCTATGAGTCCTGATATTCCGTCAGTAAGAGTGCTGTGGCCAGATATGATGGGTAGGCCTAAGTTCTCTTGTTTTTTGTCCTTGGGAAGCATATAGACGGTCCTTTGGGTAGGTTCATGGGGCATGAGTTTGTAGTATGTTTCTTGGGGTTGTACAGGGAAGATTTGATGGTATCTTTAATGCCTGTGTGAATTGTGGTATGGGGTCTTCTTTAGGTTCTGTATGACGGTGTCAGAGAGTTGTCCGTTGGCCTTATTCACATGGTCATCATGATTAAGGACTACAATAGTGCCCCCTTTGTCTGCAGATTTGATCACTATCTGGTGGTTAGATTTCAGGGACTATCCTCTCGATGGTAGAGACCTTGTGGTGGAAGTAATCTTTTTTGGAGAATTTTGCAGTCTATTTTTTCCTGAAGCAATTGATGTAATGATCCAGTCTGTGGTTTTGTCTGCTGGGGGGTGTCCAATTGGATTATTCTTTTTTCTTATGACTGTAGGTGGGGGTGTCATAGGCGTGGGTGGTGTTGTCTTTGTTAAAAAAGCAAACTAAAAAAAGAAAAATTTCATCAGGTGGCATTATATCGACACCCACATGGGTCATCAGCAGAGTTGGAACCTTTACATCAACCTAGACCTGCACTAGAGGGGTTGGGACACTTTGCCAACAGGTTTCACAGATAGTTCCCGATAACAGAGGAGGAATGGTGAGACTCGGGAATCTTGGATTCCATTCTATGCTCTGGAGAGGAGAGTGCTCTAATAGGTACAGGCTCTCTGCCCACTCCCCTCAAGTGTGACCCCTTCTGCCCCATCTCCTCCAATCTGTCCCAGTTCTGTCTGCTCCCCAGCCCTTGCTCCTCATCCCAGTCCTATACTTCTCACCTAGCCCTTCCCAGTCTCTACTCCTCAGGCTTCTCATACCAGTCCCAGTCTCCTTGCCCAGCACATCCCAGGGTCAACCATCTGGACTTCCCACCCCAATCTCCTCCCCAGCTCCTTGTCCCTAGTCTCCTTTCCTAGCCAATGCCAGTCCCCCTCCCCACTTTATCTCCTCAGATGATCTGTCTCTTTCCCCCACCCAGGCCTCCAGTCACTTCCTCCTTTCCACATTCCTCATCCCCTCAGATTCCCAGTCCCAATCTCCTGCACTGGTCACCTCATCCAATGTCAGTGTCCCTTCCCTCCACTCCCTGTCCCTGTCTCTCCTTCATCCCAACTCTCAGTCACAGTCTTCCTTTCACTCTCCCTGCCAATCTCCAGTTCCAGTTTCCGACCACAGGCCCTTTTCCAATCTTCTCCTCCCCCTCCGCCAGCACCCATCCAGGGTCCAGCTCTGTCCCCATTAGAGCTGCTTCCTCCACACTGCCTGGGCCCAGCAGGGGGCAGTCATTGAGAGCACAGGAGAGACAAGCTCCCTGCTCTCAGTACAGGTATCTGGACCCATCACAGCCTGCAGCAGCCCAGAGCTGCAATTAAAGGGAAAAATCTACCTAGCCCTGGACTGGCACATACCCACTGTGGATGAAATATTTGTAGAATTCAGCTGCTGAAATCTACAGACTCTCTACTGAGCATGTGCGAACTGTGATTTTTCAAGAGGCTTATAATTTGTCCAAATTGGGATAGCAAAGATACATCCCTGACGCAAAGGCCATCCACTGCTAATTTCAAGTCTCACCTCCAAAGCATGGGTGTGTGGAGGCACTAGAGCTTTTCAAAGAAAATGTCACCAACATTTTTTAACAGGGGCAGAACATATTTTTCCTTAGCCTTCTTTTAGGAACAGGCTGAACCATTTTGTCTGAAATTTTCCTGGGAAAAAAAAAAAACAGATGGAGGCAGATATGGGGCATGGAAAATTTCAGCCCATGTGGTTAAAGATTGACTAGTTATTATAAACAACTGAAACCAGGGTCTTATAATGGGATATGGTGGGCAACCTCAATAATACATGGTGCAACCAGCCCCATCTATAATAAACTATAGAAGACTATAGATCTGCTGTACTAGCCCTCCCCATTATTGACTTTAGCAATTCTAGCTACTTAAAGGAACACTATCCCCATAACTTATACAGACAAGTTACCCTGATTCCATCCAAACCATATGGCTGTCTGTTTCCCAGGGGAATATCAAGTTCATAACTTTAACCAGGGAAGTATTTACCTTTTAATTATTTTCACTTCTTTTACCATGCCTAGCAGGAAAGGTGAGTGCAAAACAAGACTGTGACTGGAGCACAACCGACAGGTGTGAGGCAGAATGAGTCAAGTTGGAATGGGATGCCAGAAGAGCCACTGACCGCTGGGTCACTTAAAGCTAGCCATTGCTCTGAGCCTAGGCTTAACACCATGGCTCCAAATAACTTCTGATTACAGCACCTTGCTGCACAAACCATCATTCTGCCTTTCAAAACAACATCAGAAATGTCATGGGGAAATAATGTCAGATAAACTGGAAAAGCCACCAAGCTTTCCTTTCAACTTGCATGGCCCCAAGATTGAAAAAGAGTGTGTCAGCACCGGCATCTGAACATGGAAATATTGAAGGCATTAAAAGGAATGCCAGGGTGCCAAAAGAAACTTGATCAAGTGAAATAGAAATGAAAATACCATGGATCACTATATATTGTACTGGTTTGATTAAAGTAAAATTAGGTGAATTTTCCTAATACGTTAAAAAGGGAATGAGAGCTCTGTGGAGCAGGGACCATCTTTTTGTTCTGTTTGTACAGCACCTAGCACAATCAGGTCCTAGTCTATGACGAGGACTCCTAGGCCTTACAGCAATACAAATATAATAATAACAGTGTTAGAGATTACAATAGAAATTTGCATCTCAGCATCAGAGCTCTATGTGACACACAGAGCCCACTGGGATTAATCATCACTTAAATGTGCACATTCTTGTACATCACAGACTCAGAGTTTATCCTATTGAAGAAAAGGTTTATTTTAAAGTATCTTCACTCTCCCTGAGCATGTGGGAAAGGGTTAATATAATAAAAAAGAATATTCTCCCTAGACTCCTCTATATTCTAAGTGTCCTACTTGTATATATCCCTCTGTCTTCTCTTAGAAAATTTAGAAATATAATTAGAGCCTTTCTGTGGAGTTCTGGTCAACGCTCACAACTACTACTTAAAAAACTCCAGTTCCTATAGCCAAGGCAGGGTTTGGGCTCCCAAAGTTACAAAATTACTGTTATGCTTTTATCATGTCACAGATGCCAAACTGGTTCCAGCTCGCAAACACCCTTATATCCACATGGGTGGAAACTGAACGGGTATTGATGCAACCAATTCCCCCAGCTGGTCTCCTCCTCTCCTTTCTTGTACAATGGAGAAAAATAAAGTACCTACAGTGGTAGCTGCATGAAAAATCTGAGCTATTCTAGATAAGAGGTACCAATTTCATTCTCACCATCATGCAATAGAACCTACTTGGGGTACCCCAGACTTGCCAGGTGGGACCAAACCTATAATTTAAAAGAACTGGCTGGACAAGGGCATCATATGGATTTCCCAATTAGTCACTGATGAGGACTTTATCTCTTTTCTAACACTATAGCAACGATATGACCTGCCATCCTCAGCTGATTGGCCGTACTTACAACTAAGACACTTGCTAATGTATCTATTTGGTCTGAATGCCCTAAGATTGCCAGAGATGGCAGAGCTACTGGGAATATTGGAAATGCGTCATAAACTCTCCGGGCCCTTGTCCACTATGTATTCTTTCAGAATGAAAAGGGACTCCCTTGATCTAGAGCAATTTGTGAAAGTGTGGCCAGGGGAATTATCACAGCCCTTAAAAGAACCCCAGTGGAAAAGCATATTATGCAGGGCTGGCTCTAGGCACCAGCAAAACAAGCTGGTGCTTGGGGCGGCACATTTTGCCCCGGCCGCCCTAGCTCACCTCCGCTGCTGCTGCCGCTCCAATTAAGGGCTGCCTGAGGCCGCTCGCGCTCACAAGCCTGGGAGGGAGGGGGAGCAGCGGCGCGCAAATCAGCTGGTTCGCGCACCGCGGCCGCTCGGGGTCTCCCCCTCCCTTCCAGGCTCTCAAACCTGGGAGGGAGGGGGAGATCCCGAGCGGCCGC
>NW_020664436.1:27281906-27289268 GCF_002925995.2 Terrapene triunguis
AGGGAGGGGGAGAAGCGGTGCCCGCGCCGCGGCCACTCGGAATCTCCCCCTCCCTCCCAGGCTCTCAAACCTGGGAGGGAGGGGGAGATCCCGAGCGGCCGCGGCGCACGAAACAGCTGTTTCGCGCGCCACTGCTCCCCCTCCCTCCCAGGCTCTCAAACCTGGGAGGGAGGGGGAGACTCCAAGTGGCCGCGGCGCGAGCGCCGCTTCTCCCCCTCCCTCCTAGGCTTGAGAGCCTGGGGGGAGGAGGCAGGGAAGGGGCGGAGTTGAGGCGGGGCCGGGGGTGGGGTAATTAAAAAACGGGGGGGGGGGCAGCCAAAATTGTTTTTGCCTTGGGCGGCAAAAATCCTAGAGCCGGCCCTGATATTATGGAATGTTAAAAATGCTTCTGTAGATCTCAGACTACACCTGATATAGCAAACGATTCTATTCAAAATGTACTGGACACCACAGAGGTTGTGCAAGATGGGAGCCTTGTCTTCTGATAGATGTTGGTGCTGTAATAAAGAAAAGGGAACCTTGCTATATGTGTTATGGGGCTATCCAACAGTCAGGCGGCTGTGGAAAGAGGTGGGCACAAATGAAAATAGTGTTTGACTTCCACAACTAAACCTCAGCTGAAAATTATATCCAATTTTCAACTATGCTGGGTTTAACTCCACCATCTAGATCTTGAGGGGCCACAATGATCATCAAGTACATGATTTTACAAAAAGGGAAGCGTAGGCTTATGCCCAGAGTAGAACAGTGGTATTTGGACCTTTCTGAGTTAGCAATGAAAGAAAGAATAGCTTATCAACACAGAGAGCAATTATATGAATTTGAAGAAATTTGGATCCCATTTCTTGATACATTTGGATAAAGAATGCTAAGACCTCAATTCCACCTGACCTCTCTGCTTTCTCCCTCCCTCACATTGGTCCCCTCTTCCCATTTTTGCCTATTTGTATGTGTCTTTTTGTTGTAATTGTTGCCCCCATCCTAACATGTTATGTCTGTGTAATATTGTCTGATTTTGTGCTGTCTTGTCTTGCAGCTTTGACAGGTTGCAAAGTTGCATAATTGCATAATATTATTGATTATTCCATGAAATGTGCAGTATTTGGTGACACATACAAGCTGAGTTATTTAACTTTTTATAATTTTGTTTTTCTTAATGAAAATTAATTAAAAAATTAATCTCCCCACCCCAAAAAATATCTTCAGCCTCTCAGAAAGGGCACAGCAAAATCACCGATGCCCCTGCTGCGTGATATGAGTTTTACCAGAATGGGTCCCTGGTTGACCATTAAATAATCGCAACATAATGGCAGTAGTTTTTATTACTGTGGCATTGGCCAGCAGAACAGTGCTAGCACCATGGTGTTAGCAATGGCAGATTTTTGGAGCATTGAAACTAGAGTGACCAGATGTCATGAGTTTATAGGGACAGTCTCGATATTCAGGACTTTTTCTTATATAGGTGCCTATTATCCCCCATCCCATCCCAATTTTTCACTTTTGCTATCTGGTCACCCTAATTGAAACATGAGTGATCCCGGAGAATCTTACCTAGGTATTCCTGATAGAAATCAGAACATAATCATACCACAACAGGACTTAATGCTGCCTTTCTTCTTACTAATAGTGTCTCCTCTCTACACTGGCCTGAGCCGGAGGGTGGGGGAGGGTGATTATAGTTCTCTCTGATATCTCATTTCAGTGTTTATAAGAGTCTGCCACTTTCTTATACCTCACAGTGCTTCCCTTTAGATGAAGAGGCAGAGGCCTGTTTTGGGGGTTGAAGGTGCTGGTTTGATCTACACTGATGACCAGGGTGTCTGTACATCTGCAGTCATGGTTTGTTTCACTGTAAAGCTGTCTTCCGTGGAGCCAAAATTAGCTGATTAAAATTACAGAACAGGAATCAATGTTTTCTCAGCAGTGTGATACAGTACTTTGCATTTAAATACAATTAAAGTGCACTTTTAAAAGCAGTCGGTGAGGGCCCCTTCCGTTCATATGGACGAAGTGTGTATTTCTGAGGAACCATATTTCTTTTCTTATGAAGGACCAGAGCTCTAATCCCAAACTCCCAAAGGTGTGTGTCTGATTTATCTAGTCTAGTGTGTCTCATCTGAAGCATGGGCATTCCCTACCATGGCTAAAGCTTGGTTCCACCTGATTATCAGGATGCTTTAGTTTTATTGACTTGACTTTACTCCACATTGTTTGTAGATGAAATGAATGCACTCTGCTGTGTTTGTCTTTATGTTTGCTTGTTCTCACTGTGTTGAGAGCCACTATAAAAGCAGAACAGGAAGTCCTTATCCTGATCTTTACAGCTGAGAATTGTGGTCTACAATCAGACCACTCCTTCAGTAAATCTCTGTGCATGCCCATTCCCTATCTTGAGGAACATTTGCTCTTCTCATTTACACTATATTCCTGTGCTTCTTATCCCAAATCAAACAGATTTCTTATTATGTTACTTTCATGATGGTGTAGTTCTTTCCTAACATTAGCAGATTTTTCACCCATTATCTTTTCAATTTAATAATTGCTACTGGTAATTGTTTTTTCTAGGTAAACAATTTATAATTCAGTTAGTCTACTTAATTTGTATGTGACAACTGTCTCTGTCTTCAGGATGGAAAGTGCCTGTTTTGTTAGCAATCTCTTACATTTATATAGTACCCTTCACCCTGAAGGATCCAAAAGTGAACTGCAGCACCCCACCACAACCTTGGGACTGTTCAACAGCTGTGACCAGGCCAGATGGTTGCAGGAGGGTAGTGTAAGCTCTAGAATGTTAAAGGCCTTTTTTCTGACAAGGTGAGAAGAGGTTACCTCAGGTCAATTAGGGACACCTGAATCCAATTAAGGGCTGCCTGAGGCCTTTGAAAACCCCTCCTCTGGGTAGGGGGAAGAGAAACTACTGCTAGGCCTGTAGTAGCAGGGAAATAAGCTTCTTCAGGGTGTGAGGCTGTGCCCCTTCCCTTAGGGGAACAGCCAAACTCAAGTACCTGCTAGGGGAAGGATTGATACCCTATGGCCAGCAACAGGATGATGCCCCACCCCAGTGAGGAGGTAAAGAAAGGTATCCCCTTTTGTTTTGGTGTTTACAAGACTGTTTCCTTTTTGTTTGGTGAAGGATTGCACCTGGGGCTTACCCTGGAAACATGGCCAAAGGAGCACAGAAGGGGGAAGGCAAACACTGCCCAGGGTGGGGCTGATTTACCCTAGGCCCACCATCACCAGAGGGGGAAGCGCTAAGTCTGGTGAGATGAAAGAGGTGCCTTGCCACACAGTACACAACAGTTTGAAACAGAAAATGAAGTGGAACACCATATTTAGTTCAAAATCTCCAGGGTGATTATAGATCAACAGAGGGTAATTACCCCAGATTCCTATGCTTGTGCAAAAAGTCCCTATGGGATTTACAGTCAAAACCTTAGGACAGATCCTTAGCTTCTGTAAATCAATTTAGCTCCATTGACTTAAATGGCGTTATCCCTGTTTATACCAAATGAGGATTTGACCCCTTCTTGCTTCTAAAAGATTGCACCTCCTGTAACATAATGATCCTTGAGGAGTTTACCTGTCCATCTCAGATGGAAGGGCATCACCTATTGAATTACCACCAGATCTCCCATCCACCTGCTGAGGAAGAAAGGCCTGATTAACTTGTCAGATCTCACAAGGTGGTACCATGCCAAGCAAAACATTTTCTATTTTTTCATTCAGTCCCTCTAAAGAGCTCTTCTAGTCCAGTGTACCTCAATGGAGTTAAAGGAATCCCTATTATCCTCCCACAAGCTCCCATTCATAGCTCTCAGATGTTGGCAGGTATGCAGTTATACTAATTAATCAACCTAAATTATTCTTTTACCAGTGTTAATCAACTTCACCAGCCATTCTGGGGCCACTAGGTGTTATATAACAGCAGTTATTTTCCTTATCAGTCCTGACAGGATTAAGGCCAGGATACATACCATCTGCTACACCCAGGTGTTAATTGAAAGGGGAAGACATGTGGACCCCCTAAGGATATTGGTGTTAAAACACCATTTAGAAGAGGATTAACAGTCCCAGCTCCACAAGGGGAAAAATCTACAAACATGCCACACATTACAGGTTTTGAAAAAGATTTCTTCATCCTCCTTTTTTCCCCCCACCGCCTCTGTACTACAGGCATTGCAACACTAATCTAGTGTGTGGCTTACCTCCAAGTCACCTGACTGAGCACTGGCTTCTTTCTATCAGAAGATACCATTGTTTCACAGAAGTGTATTTTTACAACTGTTCCTTATTGCCTAAATTTTTAGAGATCTAACTAAGTCAGTTAATTTTTTTTAAAAACAATAGCTTTTTCCTTTGTGCTCTTCTTATGGTAACCTGAGGTTTTTATTACACTAGTAAAACTACAGTGAGAATAAATCCCAATCAGATAGTCCTTAATACTTTTTTAAAAAATCTAGACATAGCTGCAGGATTATATTCTTGTAAGGTTCAGCTTAGCTGGGCCATGCTGCCATCCTCAATAGAGGTGGTCAAAAAATACTAATTTTTTTTAAATGTCTGGCAGATTTTGAATTTTTATTTTTAATTAAAAATAAAACCTACAACATTTGCAGTTTGGGGAGTTTCTTTACTTTTATCCCCTTCTTTGCCCCCTCCCTGCCATTTTCAGTGGCAAAATGGAAAAAGAAAGGAAAGGGAAACACAAAAAGTGGGAAGGAAGAGAAATGACAACTGAAAACAAATCATTTTTTCACTAGAAAATTCTGAAAAAATAAATTTTCAGGGAGGGGAAGCCCATTTTTCATGGGGAAAGAAGTTTTGAAGGAAAAACTCTGACCAGCTCTACCCATTAGCTGCTCTAGATTTCCCTACAGTGCTAGATCTCCCAAGGCCTTTCTCTATAATCAAGAAGGCCCTTTACACTTTGCAGCACATTCAAACTAGAATCTGTGGCAAAGCTCCCTCACTCCCACCTCCAGCATATGTGGCAGAGCTGCACAGAAATAGGTGGCAATGTTAGTTGGTTGCAAAATCATTCATTAAGCTGAAGCCTTCTAAACTGGAGAAGCAAGGTCTGAAGAGGTGCACGGAGGGAGCAGGGGAGGATTGCAGAAAGATGTAGCTGCCATCTGGATCTGGGGATCCTAAACCAGAAAAGAGAAGAGCTCCACCCTTCCAGAATTTAGGAGCCCTGGGAAGGCCACTGCCTGCTCCTGCATGCCTTTCACTGTTCCCTCCCAATTAGTGTTTAAGCCTTTTCTGGCCTTCAAGCCAGTGCATGTCTCGGTCTCCTCCACTCCCACTCTGCTTACCATAGAGTATCTCTGCTGCCGAGCTCTTAAAAATGGCAGGCAGACAAGTTAAGCAGCAGGAAGATGGCTATTGGGCAGGGACCTGGATGTATGCAACACACACAAGTAAGCTTTTCGGCCAAAAAGGTAGAGATGTAGCTATTTGCATGACAGGATAACCATATGACGCATGGTGCACTGAATATAGTCCACGCTCACTCTGGAGGATGCCTAAATCTTTGGACAATTTCAGTGCTGGCAGCCCAAACTGCTCAAAAGCCACAGAGACTTAGAGGAGAGGAAAGTGATCAGGAATAGTCAGCATGGATTCACCAAGGGCAAGTCATGCCTGACTAACCTAATTGCCTTCTATGAGGAGATAACTGACTCTGTGAATGAGGGGAAAGCAGTGGGCTTGTTATTCCTTGACTTTAGCAAAGCTTTTGATATGGTCTCCCACAGTATTCTTGCCAGCAAGTTAAAGAAGTATGGGCTGGATAAATGGAGTATAAGGTGGGTAGAAAGCTGGCTAGATCGTCAGGCTCAATGGGTAGTGATCAATGGCTCCATGTCTAGTTGGCAGCCGGTTTCAAGCAGAGTGCCTCAAGGGTCGGTCCTGGGGCCAGTTTTGTTCAATATCTTCATTAATGATCTGGAGGATGGCGTGGACTGCATTCTCAGCAATTTTACAGATGACACTAAACTGGGAGGAGTAGTAGATGGAGGGAAGGGATAGGCTACAGAGGGACAAAGACAAATTAGAGGACTGGGCCAAAAGAAACCTGATGAGGTTCAACAAGGACAAGTGCAGAGTCCTGCACTTAGGATGGAAGAATCCCATTCACTGTTACAGACTAGGGACCGAATGGCTAGGAAGCAGTTCTGCAGAAAAGGACCTAGGGGTTACAGTGGACGAGAAGCTGGATATGAGTCAACAGTGTGCCTTTGTTGCCAAGAAGGCTAACAGCATTTTGGGCTGTATAAGTAGGGGCATTGCCAGCAGATTGAGGGACGTGATCATTCCCCTCTATTCGGCTTTGGTGAGGCCTCATCTGGAGTACTGTGTCCAGTTTTGGGCCCCACACTACAAGAAGGATGTGGAAAAATTTGGAAAGAGTCCAGCGGAGGGCAACAAAAATGATTAGGGGGCTGGAGCACATGACTTATGAGGAGAGGCTGAGGGAACTGGAATTGTTTAGTCTGCGGAAGAGAAGAATGAGGGGGGATTTGATAGCTGCTTTCAACTACCTGAAAGGGGGTTCCAAAGAGGATTGATCTAGACTGTTCTCAGTGGTACCAGATGACACAACAAGGAGTAATGGTCTCAAGTTGCAGCGGGGGAGGTTTAGGTTGGATATTAGGAAAAGCTTTTTCCACTAGGATTGTGGTGAAGCACCGGAATGGGTTACCTAAGAAGGTGGTGGAATCTCCTTCCTTAAAAACCTCTAAGGTCAGGCTTGACAAAGCCCTGGCTGGGATGATTTAGTTGGGAATTGGTCCTCCTTTGAGCAGGGGGTTGGACTAGATGACCTCCTGAGGTCCCTTCCAGCCCTGATATTCTATGATTCTATGACTCAAAAAAATCATGAGTTGTATTTACAATAAGCACCTCTCCCTTCCTTTTAGGAGTTTGTGAATTTAGGCCAGATGACAGATAGAAGCCTTCAGTCTCCGGAGTTTTCTGTTTAACCACAGAACTTGCAGAGCACAAGAATAGTTTCTTGCATGGTTCTACATTCATGCATCTGGACCAGAGCTGAACATTGGCAACCTCTACCTTTCTTTCCTTGTATTTGCTAGAGCTGGGTGCAAGCAAAAATTTTGAGCCTAACTTCCACCAAGTTTGACAGAGTTTGGAGATGGTACTGCTGTCTGGGTCCAACTTTAGAGCATGTTCATCTTCATCCTCTGCTATATAAATTAGAGCAGTGGTGGGCAGCCTGCAGGCCGCACGTGGCCCATCACAGTAATCCGCTGGCGGGCCACGAGACAGTTTGTTTACATTGACTGGCCGCAAGCAGCTCCCAGTGGCCACAGTTCACCATTCCCAGCCAATGGGAGCTGCGGG
>NW_020664436.1:27304268-27515766 GCF_002925995.2 Terrapene triunguis
TCTCCGTTCAGTGGACAGCCAGAGCAGAGAGTGCAGCACAGGAGTGAAGTGTTCACGATGAGTCCAGTGTTGCTAAGCCTACAGGCATTTTGTGTGAGTGGGAGCTTTTTCAGGGTGTGTGGCTTCATTTCGAAATACGAATTGCACTAATTGAGCCCAGATGTCACAAATGTATGGCTCACTGAGGTCAGCTTTGTTCCTGGATGCGGAACTGAGCTGTCCAGTTGCAAGTGGGGATGGTGCTTTTTTCAGCAGGGGCTACCTGGGTATCCGAAAGCATTGTGGTGTCCAGAAAGTCCTCAAGGCTGCAAAATGATTTAACAATCACTAGGTAGGTGCCCTCAACAGAGAGTGTAATTACAGGGATGAGGTGTTCAAGTTCTTCAAAGCATTTCCCTATTCGTATAGTTCAGCTTTGTCTTGCCCAGGATCAGCTTTAGCCAGCTGCTCTTCATCCAGGTGCTGATGTCTGCTAGGCCAAGAGCTTCTCAGCCCATAGCGGAGAATCTGGCTCCGTTTCTGGGCCTGGGTTAACCTCAAAATGTAGGAGTTAATTTAGCGCTGCTGGAAGATACTACATATAGATAGACAGCCTCAGAGGAGTAAGCCCTCACTTTGTCCACAAAATAGGTGCAGCATAGGCAGCAAACAGTGCAAGTTTTACCCTGCCAGCCCTAACTTAGAAAAAATAACTGTAGGAAGGATAATTCAGTCAGGCCCATTTAATTCTTAGCCTTTCTCCTGAGACTGCTAACAAGGATGTCAATAATTTTTGGTGTGGAATGATAGGCTATCAAACAGCCATTCAATGATAATTTTATGGCAGGTATCACCAAGTAGTGCTGTTATTCTGAGTCCAAGTTTTTTTTTCTTTTTCCCCCTAAGTGCAAGCAAGTTTTGACTCTTGGAAAGACATGCTGTGGGGTTGCTTTGTATTATGCAAGTGCGTGTGTAGAGGCAACTTTAGGATAAAGGAAGCTGAGCAAGCAGTACAAGAGTTTGCTTTCTGACTCTAATCGAAGCCCAAAGCCATTAATTCTTGAGGCACAGTTGCATACTGGGTAATGGACACAAGTAGTGGGATGAGATTCCTGGAAGAAGGGTTTGCCCTGCATGCTGTTTGACCATACCATTTCTGGACTGGTGTATATGTAGGAATAAAGCAAGTTACACTTGGGATCACTGATTTCTCCTCTACTGGGAAGCCAACCTGCATGGCCCTGAACATCTGCTACTGCTCAGTAGAGAGGCAACATTGATGTGAGAGCAGGACACTGATGTCAGAGGAAGAGGCAACACTAACTGTTCTCAATCACCACCAATTTGGGCTGGTTTCAAAACAAGGAACTAGAGATGAAAGGTGCCACATCTTATCAATCTCAAAAGTCATTCAGTGCCCCCAAGAAGAGCCTTATTCTCACTAAGTATGGCTCTGTCCGTGTGGATTAAACACTTTTGGCAAAGCAGATTTTAAACATGGTTTTAAAATTACTCCAGCTAACAAAGTTTAAAGGGCCCCAAAACAGCCATCAAACCGTCAGCTTGAAACCGAGTCCGTTTAAAAAATAGGCTTTAAAAATACCAAAAATAGGTTTATTAATAAAGAACAGAGATTTAAGGGATAGTAAGTAAAGATAATAGAAACAGAAAATGGTTCTGAATAAAACAAAACATGCTTTCTAGTGTCTAAAACTTAACAGATTACAAACTGGTCTCAGGCAATTTCTCACTTGCAGCCAGTTCTAAGTATGTTCAGCCCACATAGCTGGAACCCCATGAGCAGGAGGACCCCAGAGCATGGGTTCCAGCCTGAGTCTGAACGTCTACACTGCAATTTGCAGCTCGAGCCCCACAAGCCCAAGTCAGCTGAGCTGGGCCAGCCATGAGTCTCTTATTCCAGTGTCGACCTACCCTTTATCCCTTAAATGATGCATAACCACAATGTCTTTTGCTTCCCTCCCCCCTCCCCCCAATAGTTCAAAAAACCTTTGAAAAGTAACTCTGGACAAAATTCTTCTCCCCTGCTGCTTGTTCCTCAGAGTGCAGGTGCCATGTCTCCTTTTCCCTCTCGTTAATTAGTTCTTTCTCTTGGTTTGATTATTTTGTTTACCTTAAATGCAACTTTATTTTCATTGTCTCTGGTTTACAAAGTTTGACGCAGGCAGACTGGCAAATCCAAATTTCTTTGTCAAGGATAAACCTGTGTATCTACTCGGATTGCTTGGTCTGAACATATTTTAGGAATGTATTTCCAGCCCACATACATAACTCTTTAATATTATGATGTGATGTATGTACTGTTAGTATGTAATGACTAAAAGGTCACCAGTTTTCATTTGATACCTTACAAGAAACTTGTTGGATAAATATTATGATGACTGAGTGTCAGGTGTAGAGAGTTTTTCAGGTCTGGTAACAGTTGTATTTCCAGAACAATGAGCCCTTTGCCATTTACCATTGAGAGGCTCTTAGGGTCACACAGCCCCACACCAGCTTTTTGGCCCCTCCCAGTGAATTCCCCTTATGTAAGGAACTCTCTGCAGCATAGCACATAGCCATCTGTGGCAGCTCTGTGTGCCCTCCTCCCCTGCAGCGGGCACCTGCTGCAGGGGCTTCCCAGCGTGGGTGGCTGGACACTGGTGACAGCACACTGGGAGGCACTCCTATGTCCTGGTCATTCTGCATCACCTCAATGCCCCACCGCCATGACCGGCAGCTTCTGAATAGGGGAAATGCAAGCTGTTCCTCTTGGTCCCTGCATTCCCCCTCAACAGCTAAATTTGATCCACGCTGGCACAGTGTACTTAAACGGTATTAGCATGAACAATACTGAAACTGGTGCTGCTAACACATCCAATAAATGGGGGAGGTGGGCATGTTGCTAATGTTTTTCATTGACCAACATGTGCTACAGAGATCTTGAATTTTTTTTTTGGGGGGGTAAAGTATTTTCTTAATTTTTTTTAATAATCAGAGATGTACCATTTTTGCTTGCACTTGAAGCAAAAATCACCCTGCCGAAGAACACACACACACACACGCTATTGTAATTGGAGGTTGTCTGCATTGCCATTTTATCTTCGTCTTTTCCCTTTCCTCCCGTGCCCCCCCAAAAGGGCTTGTGGTTGTATCCAGAAATACCATCTTGTGGCAGTAAGCAGACTGCCTTACAGTGAATAGGGGCTTTGTGGGCAGGAGTGTAATGTTGTGGTGTTATTCTTTGGCGTGGTGAGCTGCCAATACGGGGGGAGGGGAAGAAAGAGGCCATTGTTCCACGATGTTAAGTCAGTTGGTGCCCCACTCATCCCAGGTGCTAACCTTCTAACCTGCCAGTCTGGCTATGGCTGAACATATTGTTCTGAAGAACTGTATTAAAATTACCTGTGAGATGTTTGACACTTAGACAACTCATTTCCTAAGATATTGAAAATTAAACCTCAAATCAGAAAATTACTTTTTTATTTGTTTTTATTGGCAACAACACCCCAAAATCTTAATTTCCCTTTCCCCACTTAAAGGTCCGGAGCATTTCAGCTTCAGAATGAGGATTATGCATTGTGTGGTGTTTTGTAGAAAGTAGGTTTGTTTCTGTCTCATAAAGTATGCAAGAATTTTCCCATGGTCTGTTCCTGGCCAGCTTCTAACAGCATGCTTTGCACATTAGCAGCTGATGCTGGAATGTGGCGTTCCCTTGGCAACTATTAACCCCCCATTGAGCACAGCCAACCTCTTTCCATTGTATGGAGTTTGACTGAAAGGTGCTTTGTTGGATGATGTAATGTGAGGTATGCAAACTAAGTGAGGGGCTCAAATGGCACTTGGAATCTGTTCACTGACTTCAAGGGAAGGGCTGTATGACTCGCAGCAGTGCTGCCTAGTATGGTAAGGCTGTATCTTTACCATCATATGCCAAGAGCTTTCCCACCAGTGCAGCTCCACTTGGAGAAGACATGGCAGGAGCACTAATGTAGACAGGACTCAGGTGTCTTTATCACCATGTCATCTAACCCTG
Source organism: Terrapene triunguis (assembly GCF_002925995.2). NCBI lineage: Eukaryota > Metazoa > Chordata > Testudines > Emydidae > Terrapene > Terrapene triunguis. Next base: position 27,308,281 of record NW_020664436.1, read on the forward strand.
CTCAGAGCAGTATCCATAATGTGGCCTTCGGGGTGCAATTGCGTTTTGGTAGATTTTTTTCTGAATACTTCTTAATTTTTGTGTTCAATCATACGAATGTAGGAACAGCCATGCTGGAAGAGAGCAGTGGTCCATTTAGACCAATATCCTAGCAATGGTGAATGCTTCAAGCCAAAGGCTTAACCACCTCCTTCCATAAATCACCTAACTGCAATTCTGTATCCTAAGGGGGGCTTCTTCATATTGATTAGAGGTGTTGGTTTCAGAAAGCCAAGCCATGATGCAGATTTTGGTGCTGCATTAATATTTTAAATACCCTTCACTCGTCCTTGATTTTTGCAAAGACCTATAGATGATGATTCCCACAAGGAGTATTGGAGTGTTACCATCAATTTAAAAGGGAGAAGAATCCAACTCACTTTGTGTGTGTGTGTGTGTGTGTGTGTGTGTGTGTGTAAAATAAAAGTTTGGTTTCCAACCTTTGTTATATAAAATGCTGATATAAAACCTGTCTGGATATTAAACAGAGTAGTCAATTCCTTAACAATACCTTGGGATTACTGCAGATGTGAATATTTAGACCCAGCACTATAAAATAAAAATAACAAATACAATTCCCACATGCTAAATGTCCAGCTTCACTGAGAAATTGTCTAGTTTGTAATCTTAGTCATCTTTGTTTATTTGGATGGCATGGAAAGGGGAGGTGATTTTGAAGGAAATATGTGTGGTCTTAACAATCACTGGAATACCTTGCTGGGGCAATAAAAACATGTTGTCTCCCTAGCTTACTTGATAGAAGCACAGAACTAGAAGTCAGGACTGAGAGCCAAGCACTCCCAAGTTCTGTTCCCATTTTTGAAATAGTGTGTGGCCAAAATAACAACATTTTGCACTTATACATTATGGACCAGATTTTCAAAGTTATTTAGGTGCTTAAAGATGGAGATAGGAGCCTAACTGCCAATGATTTCAATGGGAGTTAAGCACTTTTCAAAATCCCACTAGGTGCCAATCTACGTCTTTAGGCACCTACATCCTTTTGAAAATCTAGCCCCTATGTGACCTTTCATTCAGTGATCTCAAATATTACTTATGAACCATAGCCCCTTTGTGAAGTAGACAAGTATAATTGTCCCCATTTTACAGAATGGAAAATTGACATTCAAAAAGTTCAAAAGTGGCAAAATTGGGATTAGAATCCGAGAGGCAATCTCAACTCCACTGATGCCAATGGCAAAACTCACATTGACTGACTTACGTGGAGCCAGGAGTTCACTGCAGGTCTCCTGAATCACATGCCATGATGCAAATATGATTTTCAAGTTGATGGAATACCGCTGAAAGGGGAAGAAAACTTTAATGTTCTTTTTAAAAAAAAAAAAAAAAAAAAAAACCACAAGTGTTTGGAAGCCAGAAAATTCAGTTAAATTAAAGTTAAAACTACACTTGTGGTGTGTGTTTTTTTTGTTTTGTTTTTTGTTTTTTTTTAGGTATGGCACTAGAAAGTTAGTCATATCCCCATCTGAGCATAAGACTTTCACAGCAGGATTACACAGTCCCCTAAAAATGACACCAGAAACTCCCTGACACACTCTTAGGGCCTGATCCTGTTCTCACTGCGGTCATGCAGAGCTCCGATTAACTTCAATGGGAACAGCTTAAACCTTCTAGCAGTGTGAATGGAGGTACTATAATGTCAGTAAGTGTCATGTACATTCGTTGATTAGCTATAAAAATGATTCCAAGGTTAAATATGCACGTATCATTCAGATGCATGCCACTTTTAGCAAACCCATCACTTGCGTGCTAGATGCCTACTCTTTTTCTCCTCCCTATTGCTGAACATGCTAATCCTGCACAGCAACCAAGCATCATTATTGCAGCATTGTCCAAAAATTATGCAGAGACTATTAGCCTCATTGAAAAAGGTATCGACCTAAAGCCTGTTGGTGGAGTTGCATGGCTTTACTGCAGCTTTTTGCCCTAAAAGGATAGACGTGGAGGTACCAACCAATCTGGGCAGCAGATTGCTGCTGAAAGTGCCCTGATGTGATTCTGCTTGTAAAATCTGTCACTTGTAAAAAGCAGATGACTGGCACCCTCCCCCCCCATAAAAAAAATAAATAAATAAAAATTATTCTAAAATGCTGGGCACTGGTGAGTATGGATATAAAAGAATGGGATTTTTTAGAGATACAGCTGTTTTACCTCTCTTATGGTAACAGCACTTTGGATAGGAAAAGTTCTGTAATTCCTTTGTGCTTTACAAACATTAATACTGCAGCACTCCAGTGAGAGTTATTTTCATTTCCTTTTTACAGATGGGAAAACAGAGGTGGAGAGGTTTGCTCAAATCCACAGTGCTAGTGTCAAAGGCAGGATTTGAAATCAGGAGTGCCTGGTTTCCACTTCCAGTCTTGTTCTCAAATTCTCACTCTTTTTTCTGAGGCCTCAAGCTACACCATAATAAGAAACAGATGGACTTACCACCATAAGTATCTGTCTGTCCCAGTTGTCATACCCAGCAATCAAGCAGCATGGGATGGTAAGATGACTGGAAGCCATAGTGGCCACATAACCATCCGTGTGCTTTCATGTGCCTGTAGCCTTTAGAGGGTTCTCGATACTTTGATCCAACTGTAAGCTTTCTATAGCAGTTCCTATGAAATGGCATTATTAAATAAGTGTTCCTTTTTTAAAAAAAAAATGCTATTCATCCAGTTTAAAACCCACATTTATGTCACAAAATATATATTTCATACCAATTTTATTTATTTTTTGTTGTCGATTTCAAATGTTTAACATATATTTATTGCAAGCTCCTTGATACCATCATGGGACAGTGTTTGGTGCACTCCAAAATAATAATGTATTGAATCAGTCTACTGCGTGATATGATAAGCTACTTACTATTTATTCTTAAAAACAACACATAAATTAAGGGGAAAAAACATCCGAGATCAGGAGGGAAATCACAAATGGTGCTTTTGTTGGTAGTCTCAGCAAAAAGGCCAAATATTGAAAGGGCTAAGGGGGACTGATCCTTTGATACTAAATAGATGACTTTAATAATTATGAAAGAGGCTGGTTTAAATAAAGGCCTAATCCATAGTCCTTTGTCGTTTATGGAAAGACTCCCATTTTAAAGATTCAGGTCCTGAACTTATGTGACAAATGTAAAGATCAAAAATTTTTTTTTATAAAATTTATTTTTTGTTGCCATGCTTTTAAATTTAGAAATTACTCCCCTTCCCTTAATGGATCTATTTGAAATGTTCATATATATTAGATGGACACACTTATGTGTTGCACACTTGCTTCCTAAAATGAATTAAACCTGCCAAGGAGTCCGTTGTACGCAGCGTAGTTGTAGCCGTGTCAGTCCCGCCTTGTATGTTATCACTTTTGACTGCTGCTCTGAATTTGTGCTGTTAATTAAACTACACATGATTTCCTACAGGTGGTGCTGCAGCCAAACTGCAATCTGAACGTAGGCAACAGAAAGCAAGGCAATGTAACTTATCTTTAATAAAGAAAAACGATTACTACTTTAAAGCATAATGTTTTTGACAGGCTGGTCTAAACTCTTGTCGGGGTCACAGGGTTAATCACACAGTGGTCACAGGCCCCCTTAGCACTAAGCGTGAACAATACGGTTAACATTTTCAAAAGAGAGTTAAATTTCATTGTCATTCCTATCCTACACCTCTCAGCTTTCATAACTCGCCATCTGGAGATGATAAACTCTCTTATCTATTGCTGGCCTCTTTTTCAATTGCTATAAATATATCCCACAAAGACTGAATGACCAACCACCAGAATATAGTGTCTACCACCTTCATTAAACTCCGAGCTTCCCCAAGGCTAATACCTTTAGATATGAGTCTGACTGTGAAACACAAGAATGTGTGACACCCTGAAGAACCTTAAATAAGAATGACATTCCGTGGAGTCTTCGCCACAGCCAGCACTGCTGTCATTCCTAGCCACTGAGTCATGCAGCTGACAAATCCTGAAATCGCCTTTCATTGCTTCACTGTGCTTTCAGCTCCACTCATTAGTTGGTCTGTTCTTATCCTTGAGGTAGTTTGATACATATTCTTTCTTTGTCAGGACTCAAGATATATAGCACTGTATCAATTTGCCTGAATGCATACTAACAATACAAAACCAATGTTGTCTTTTGTAAATTAATACTGATAAGAGTTGCTGACATAGAAGTTCAGCTAAGTGATCCTCCTGTCCATATGGGGATTTGTCCCATATTAATGGGAGCTCTTTAAATCAAGGCATTTGGACTTGCTAGTGAGGTCCTTAATCTATGAGTTTTATTGATCACGATCATTCGCATGCTTTGACTAAACCCCAGAGTTCTGTCCCAACATGCACTTGGCTCACTGTACAGCCTGGGATGCATTCCCAAGGGGCAGTCTGCTCTTTAGTTGTCCCATACCTAATCCAAAATCTGTAAGGATTATTCCCAGGACATTACATCAGTAATCCTTGTTCCCATCCAAAACAATGAACTCAATTTTTTTATTACAAGAACTAGTATAGACCATGACCAATTACCTAAGTGTCCCGTGGTGACCCTGCAGTTAATGGCTGTGCTTGGGGCTGTAGTGAGCAGTGCTGTGTGATTACATTAATATGCCTTCATGATGCTGCCTCCAGATGATGCATGTGCCTCCGTGGAGAGCAGGAGTGCTGGGGTGGGGAACCAGGGGGCCATGGCACCATCACTTTTTACCGTCCGTAAGGGCGAGCGACAGGGAGAGGGGGCAGAGAGGAGCAAGTGGGGGAGGGACCTCAGGGGAAGAGGCGGCATGAGGGCTGGGCCTCGGGGAGAAGGGGCACCGTGAGGGCAGGACCTCAGGAGAAGGGGCAGCATGGGGGGCAGGGTCATGGTTCAGGCACTGGTGGGCCCCCCACTTTTAGGGAGCTTCTGTCGCCCCTGGTGGAGAGTGATATACACCATGAGATCCAGAACATGTTGACATCAGTGGAGTGGAGTTTCCCTTCTCTGAGATCTAGTGCTTAATTTAAAAATAAATACAAGGGTTCAAGCTGCAGATTACTTCAGGAAACCTGTCACATAGGAGTTTGTTTGGAGGAGTAAATAGCAAACCATGGTCCGTCCTTGTGGACTGGTCTTTATATACTGAACACAGAAGTTCAAATAATACTTTTAGATATGGACAATATTTGTATGTTGTACATGCTTATTATGACTGTGAATCTCTGGTCTGGCACAGGGGCTGGCGGGTGGCAAAGGTGGCTTTAAATAAAAAATATATTTTTTATTCCTCTAGCTTCAGAATGCAGAAAATCAGGAAGCTGACGCTTTGCATATTTATAGATGTTTACAACCTCTCATGCATATGCTAATTTGGAAATTAATCCAAAAGAGAATAACATATTTATTCCTGTAAAAAGCAACAGAGAATCCTGTGGCACCTTTAAGACTAACAGATGTATTGGAGCATAAGCTTTCGTGGGTGAATGCCGGATGCATCCGACGAAGTGGGCATTCACCCACGAAAGCTTATGCTCCAATACATCTGTTAGTCTTAAAGGTGCCACAGGACTCTCAGTCTGGATCTGTAAAAAGCAACAAACACGGCTACCCCTCTGATATTTATTCCTGCATTCCTCATAACTGTTTCTATTTACAACACAAAAACTGATGGAGAAAATATTATTTGTCAAGACAAAACAATGAAATGTTCCATGCCAGAGTTCTGGTGTTTAAAGTGTTATGTATCAGACCTCGTGGTCAACCCCTCTTCTCCTACATGATCATTTTGCCAGTGCCAATGAGGGGAAGGCCTGCAGTATATGGGGCCTGGCCAGTTGAGCGCCAAGATTTGACAGACGCTTTCAGCAGCTGCCCTACTTGCTAATATCAGCATGGGAGGAGCCCCTGCCCCAGGGGCCTTCAAAAGCCCCTTGAAGTGGAGAGGCATCAGATCAGGCCCCTAGTGATCTTTATGAAGTCCACTACTGCAGGGCTCCCCTTCTGTAGCCCCCAGGTTGGTCCCAGGAGGTTGGCGGTGTTGACACTGAAAACTGTTCGTTGTCTTCTGACAATATCTTCCCCGTCATCTTTGATGACATAAATAGAAAGTACTTACTTCTTTAGTGGATCAATTCCTAATCATGGGAAGTTCTAAACATCTGTAAATGTGCAATGTTTCAACTTTTTGACTTTGAATCTGGAAGGATAAAAAAGATTAAACAGCACTTATTCAATAGTTTAAAGGAGTCCTTTTAGATACACTTTTAAACAACTTTAACTGAACCAGACTGAATCATGGATGTGAGGTCAACTTGACAAATGATGACAAAAGGAGGATAACCATTCCATTCATGTTGATTCATGAAGAAAGTGAGAAACATTCTCAGCCACTGCAGATTAGTTAGCCATGTGTGTTCTATTTTTATTGCCTAAAGCCTTTCCTCCCACCCACTTGAAGGGGTGATGTCCCTTCTCTGCTGAAAGGATAGAAACTGATCCTATGTAGAGTTTAGATTTCATAGCTATACATCTTATTTACAAGGTTTTGATGCTCCAGTCCTTTGTATTTATAAGACATCTCGTTTGTTTCTTTTTACAACCAGGCATAGATGTTTATAACTTGATGAAATGGATCTAAGATCAGAAATGCTTCAAGGAGGAATGTAACAATAGCAGAAATTAGCCAAGATGGTCATGGATGTAACCGCATGCTCTGGGTATCCCTAGGCCTCTGATTGCCAGATGCTGGGACTAGACAATGGGGTGGATCACTTGATGATTATCCTGTTCTGTTTATTCCCTTTGAAGCATCTGGTATTGGCCACTATTGGAAGACATTATACTGGGCTAGATGGACCATTGGTCTGATCCAGTATGGCCATTCTTCTATTGTTATGTAGAAATCTCAACACACCCAGGCAGGCTCAACACATCCATTGCAGTTTTGGAGAAGTGTGGCCACATGTCTTGATATATGTTCCCAATTCAGCTCTGATTGTCTTTACAAATAGGGCAATTTCTCTTTCAGAGTGATAGGCGTAAATATTCAATTCCAAGTAAACTGCTTCCTTAAGGCTCCAAGGGTACATCTACACTGCAATAGACCCACAGCTGGCCTGTGTCAGCTGACTCAGGCTTGTAGGGCTTGGGCTGTAGGGCTAAAAAATGCAGTGTAGATGTTCAGGCTCAGTGCCTAGGCCCTGAAACCCCACAAAAAGGGTGAGCCTCAGGGTATGTCTACACAGCAATTAAACATCCACAGCTGGCCCAAGTCAGCTGACTCTGGCTCACGGGGCTCAGGCTGTGGGAATGTAAAATTGCGGTGAAGACATTCCAAGCTCTGGAATCCCGCAAGAAGGGGAGGGTCCAGGAGCCCAGGCTCCAGCCCAAGCCCAAACATCTACACTGCAATTTTTAGCCTCCCAATCCAAGCACCATGCGCCTGAGTCAGCTGACTTAGGCCAGCCGTGGCCATGTAGTTGGTATATTATTCCAGTGCAGACATACTGTACCTTCAGAGCCCAGGCTCCAACCCAAGCCTGAATGTCTACACTGCAATTTTTAGACCTGCAGCTCAAGCCCCATGAGCCCAAGTCAATTGACCTGAGCTCTGAGAGTTGGTGACACAGGTTTTTTTTATTACAGTGTAGATGTACTCTAAAGGGCCCATAGTCCGTCCCCCGTCCCCCCCCCGAGCCAAAGCGAAAAAAATACATGCGGAGGAGGAGCAGTCAATACAGGCAAAATAGCTTCTGACCTGAAAGCTGATGTTAGATGATGGCTATAGGTGTGAGGAAGCAAGATACAATAGAATTCTCTCCTGTGAAATCTGGAATCTCTACAATGAAAACTGCTGAAGGAGCGGGTGAGAACTGCCTTCCATACTTAGTGCTGGTTACCTTTGAACAGGGACTCTTCAGAAATGGAGGCTGGGCTTAATAGCCTCCTTTTCTCAGTCATTTCAAAATATGCTCTGTGGATGAAACTCAACCCCACCTACATACACACACAAAGCCAGAATAGTCAGACTTTATGTGGGGGCTTGGCTGATTGGTTTCACCCCTCCCAACCTGAGAGCAGGCTGCAAAACTGCCAATGCACCCACAGTGTGGGGATTTTACGTCCCTGGATCTATGTAATTTCAGATCCAGTAGCCCTTACCTGTGCCCCAGGATCTCCTCTGCATTGCACAGGAGCTGCAGAGTCACAATTCCCCCCATGCCCTTTGTGAGTAATACAATGGTTTATGTAGTGCGGAGAGGCTTGCATGGGTCTTCCATGCCTGGGTGGAAGAGGACCTCTATATACAGCTGAGAATCATAAAAATTGGTGGTGGAATATGTCTGTGCACTAAAGATACATTGTGCCACAGAAAGTAGATCTCTGTGAAACTCCTTTTTACATCACACGGGTCCGTGCAAAACCTTTCCTTCGCTTTTGAGTAAAATGGATTTGAATGAGAAACTCAAAACAAAGCTCAAAGCTGCCGTATTTCACCCTCTTTTGCATTGAAACTGTGAAGCTGTAAGTTCAATATGATTTCAGTATGAAACTATAACCTGGCCCACAATCACTCAAAATTAGAGATGAGATCAAGCTGCAAATTTCAATCAAGATCTGAATTTCCCCAAAGTTTGAGGGGATTTGGGTCTCGTGCTCTTACTTCAGGCCCGTTTATTCAAAACTGAGACCAAATTTGTGCCAAATCAAGCTAGCCTTAGTGATTTTTCCAACCAATGTGTGTTGTTTCAGATTTGTAACAGAATCCCAGCTAGGTGAGTTTCACTTTTTGTACTGAAAGTTTTGTACTACTCAAACAGGGAGTACCTTGAGACTGTTTACACACCAACCACTTCAAACTCTTTGTCTGTCCCATAATCTGCAAAGAATTCTCCACATTCCGATCTTAATAAGCCAGAACTTTATTTTATATATACAATTCTTATTTACAAATTTCTGTTTATTGTAATGTTCTGTTCCCAGTTCATTTCCAAAAACATTATTGTTTTAATAAGGTATACAAGTGTTGCCAAAGTTAATGCACCAATCATGTACCCAAAGCAATCAATGGGATAACATGGGTCCAGGACTGAGCCATCAGTATCTATGTATAAGCACAGGTTTAACATTGATAATGGGATAAGTGAGTTTCATACAATTAGCTAAATTCATCAATTTAATTTAATGGAGTTAGTCCGGGGATGAATTTGGCCTAAATGTGCCCTTTTTTTAATCACATGCCCCTTTCTGATTTGTGGGTAGGATGCCACATCTTGCAAGGCTGTTTATTTAGTCTCCTCCCTCTCTCCCAACATTGCACAGTTTGTCCTCCTCCTCACTTTTTAGCAAAAAAATTTTTCCTATTCCTGGTAGTTTTAAGAATGCTTTCTCCTCTAGGGCAACATTCTCAAAGGTGGGGACCTGAAGGTCTGATTCTACCTTTCCCTGGTAACCGAAGGAGGCAGAGAAATGAAGGGGCATTTGTAAATGGTGGCTTCTGTTGAGACAATTGTTTCCTGTCAGTTGCTTTTGTATCAGAGTTTTGGAGCTTGTGGAGCTGCTCTCAGTCACGTTTACCTCCTGATGTACTCTGATTCCACTCCCCGCCCCCACCCCAAACACCAGTTCTCTTCCTTTGTGTTAACATGCAAGGTTTTTCTGTAGGCAAGAGACCGTAGGCAAGGCTGCATCAGCCAAGATTGTATTCTCCCTCCCTTCACATTCCCTGGGGTGTAAATCAGAGAGAAAACTTTGAAGAATCAAGGACAAGAGATAAAAATAAATGTTTTCCCAAAGGGGAGGAATAAAAACGCAGTACTTTTAACATTTAAAATGTTGTAAAAGAATATTTACAGGTTCTAATGCCTCGTTAATAAAAACTCTTAGACTTTTTAATTTGGGAATCCCAGTCATTAGAAACTAACAGACAGAAATGTAGATGAATAATCAGTCTTGTGCTTGACATCAAAAACAGGTGAAACTCCAGAAGTAAGGGCTTGATCACTGATGATCATTCCAAATACTTCACAACTGGTCAGATTTCAGTAGTCCAAAGCTGTCCCGTCACCATCGCCCATTGTGTTTTTTCATAAAAGTTATTGAACTGTATACAGTAGTGTAGTGTACTGTATACGGTACTATAGTGTACTTTATACTTTGGGTGTAAAAATACTATGGTAAAGCAGAGAAAAAATTGATTTAATTAATTAGGAAAACAAGATGGCAAATAAGACTCCTAATCACAACAAAAAACCAACTAATTCATACTAAACAAGTCAAAGCTAAGATTGACACCCCAGCCATGATTTCTGTAGGCACTGATAGACTGTTGGACATGATGTTCTTTTAGCTGGCATTGCCTTGATTGGTTATTTTTTTGTTTTGAAGGAGGGGCTGAGAGGGAAAGGAGGGACAGGAATCATAAGGAGGAAGAGTTTTATTGGATACCGTGGGGTAATGTAAAGTATATGTCCCCTATTTAGGGGGAAAAATAATATTTTAATTATGTGAATAGATAGAACCCTGATACTGAACTATAATAATGGGCACCTTTTACCTCTGTGTAACCAATTAATAGTTGTAGCATGGTTTCAAAATTGTGTTCTGTGGATGCAACCCATGCTGCACAATTAAAACTACAGTGGTAGTGTAGACAGGGATACTCATATGTTGGCTATGTCATTATTGCATTGGTCACTCACGAGTCATGACCCCAATGCTTTAATAGCTATTTTAGAGCCATTAAGTTATGCAATATAAATATAGATATTAGGTCAGTGGGAGGTGATGTCATTGCTGTTCCAAGAGAGAATGTTATCAAAGGCTTCTGTATCTAGAAAATGTTTAGTTCATGGATGTTTATGTGCCAGCCCACCTTTGTAGGCAAATATATATTGTATGCATGCTAGTAGAAACAGTATAATGAAAATCCTTGTGGCCTGTAGCCATACCACCTTCAGCTGTGATCTTATCAGGTTGCATAAGGAAGACAGGTTTGGGCTTGGTTCGTGCTTAGTTAGGAAATCTCAAAAGGACAACCCAGGATTCAGCAAAAAATGGTGCTGGAAATTCAGGAGGAGCCATTATTGAGCCATTGCCCCAGAAAGGGGTTAGGTTAGGGGACATTGACACTGCTACTGAACCATTTTTTGGTTTAGATGCAAACCTGAAGTCTATGATCACTTGTCAAGATTAAGGGTGTTAGCTCTCATGTCTTGACTAAATTGTATTTTTAGTAACCTTTTAATCTTCCCACATAAATTCTCCATTTACTTTCAAGTGTATGTGGTATCTTTCTTCACTGTTGTGTGGCGTTGCTACATATTGTTAAACAGTTTTTGCATTGCCACCCAGAGGTGGCTGCATTTCAGTGAGGAGTAAAATGGTTTCCACTTGTGAAGCACTTTTGGAATCTTTGGGATTAAAGGCATTTTTATAAATACAAAATATTGTGTCAGTGAAAAATTATGGTCAGATGACAAAATCCAAATACCAACATCATTCTCTGTTCTTCATATCTGAAAATAGGGCAGAGCCTTGACATACTGTGAATTTTTACTATCTGAAGAACAGAAGCTTTTTTACCTGTATCTGCTTCCCCCTCCTGTCCAAAAGACATCATAACCCACATGTAGTTTGTGTGTCAAGGTTCTGCCCAGAACATATTTTTAAAAATTAGAGAAAGGATAAGGAACCAGTCTTCAATGCAGAATTAGGTTGAGGCTACGATAGTGGTTATTAGTTCATGGCCAAAGCAGGACTGGGATATGGGTTGGGTGCAGATATGAAGGGGCTGAAATCTGTTTGAGGCAAGCTGTTCTCATGAGACTTCAACCCCAAATGAAAATGTTATCTAGTGCAGAACTCAAGCAGGGCCGCCCAGAGGATTCAGGGAGCCTGGGGCAAAGCAATTTCGGGGGCCCCTTCCATAAAAAAAGGTTGAAAATTGCCCCACTCCCTCCCCCCCCCCACCCCCGGGCGACCCTGCAACCTGGTAGTAATTGTAATAGATCTGATTATTATGTTCTGCATTTATAAAGGGCCCTTTGCAGTGGCAGCTAGAGCACTTCTCCACAGCAGTTAAAAGCAGGCCTGCCTGGTCTAGACACAGCAGTCAAGTTACTGCAATGTTTGCCAGGAAGAAAGCAAATGAAAAAACTAAACAAAATCTCAAACTCAAATCAGTCTATCTTGTCCCACAGCTCTTGAAACCAGCCAGCTAGTTCATTTTATTCACGCTCTGCATTTGCATTAGAGCTGGTTGTGAACTTGAGAACCACTGTGTGGGGACGTGAGGGACCATCTTTTTGTTCTGTGTTTGTACAGCACCTAACACAACGGGCCTTTGTCCATGACCGGGGCTCCTAATTTGAGCTCAGAACTTGCATGATGAGGATAAGTGGACTGTTACTGCCCAATGTGAACTATTGATCCTGTGTCAATTATGGGGAACATGGTATTTACTACTGTAAATCAGCTGAGTACATATAACCCAAGTAAAAAGACACGCCAAAGGGTATATTATTGACTGGAGTTAAGGTTTATGGCAGAAAATTGTTGCCCTGCAAGTTAACATCACAACTGGGTTTTCGCCGTAGAGCTACGTACACAGACACGGCGCTAAGTTACTACACAATGCGCTGTGTGACCATTAGCATGGTGCGGAGGCCAGTGAAGTCTTCTGTCCGTCAGGCTGCAGACTGTCCTGGATTCCATTAAAATTAGCCTGGTTTGCCAGTCATTACATCGCTGGGATACACAAGCTGAAGGTTGTCGTAGGGAAGCTCTCACCCCCACAGTACATTTTTAAGGGCTATTTGAAGAAAAAAACGGACTGAGTTTTGGACTGTAGAAATGCAAAGGGGTTGTTTATCTTGAGGGGGAGAATTTCTGCTTCCAAAAGTCAACGCTGTGCTTACAAGCCAAGTTTACCAGACAAGTATTGATCAGGACACAGCATTGTCCAGACACAGTGGGAACTATTTCCAAATGACTGGCTTGCCCTTCCTCGCTGAGGCCTGACAAACTCATTGCAGAGAATACTCCTAAATGCCCCCACCACTGCTCCAGCTTCCACTCCCAGCTCTGCGCACTCCCTGCAGCCAGTCACCCATAACCACTGGATGCACTCTGCGCGCTCTCTCCAGTCACCCCAGTTCCATGCACCCCCTGCAGCCAGAATCACCCACAGGCACCTGACGCGCTCTGTGCGCTCTCTCCAGCCACCCGCAGCACTCTTTCCAGCTGGAGCTGCCACTGCCTGGGATTTTCAGTCAGGGCTCGGGGGCCTGGGGCAAATTGCCCCACTTGCCGCCCCCCCCTCCCCCCCGGGCAGCCCTGCGTGGCTCTCTTGGCTCTATCACTGTTAATCTAAAGTGGCTAATTTTAAATGAAGCTACCCTCCTCTGACATGAATCTCCCTATGGCACTGAAATTAAATGTAGACTATAATTTTTCATTTGAGAAGTGAAAGGGATGGTAGCCCTAAGGGAAAAGATAACAGCTTGGCTCTTTGTGTTAAATAGCTGTCTGCAAGCCTCAAACTGCTGAATGAGCTTTAGGGTAGGGAAGGCTGTGCCTCCCCAAACAGCCTGGCCCTGCCCCCATCCGACCCCCACCCACTTCCTACCCCCCGACTGCCCCCCTCAGAATCTCTGACCCATACTGCTCCTTGTCCTCTCACCCCCCCCCGAGATTCCCCCCCAACTACCACCCTGGGACCCCACCCCCCACCCCGCTCCCTGTCCCCTGACTGCCCCGACCCCTATCCACACCCCCGCCGAGTCCTGACAGACCCCCAGAACGCCCACGATCCAACCCCCCGTTCCCGTCCCCTGACTGCCCCCCGCTGCAGCGGCGTGGCTCCGGCGGGACTGGAGCTCGCAGCCCCGCCCCTTTACCACGTGGCTCTGACTCAGTGGGAGGAGCTCAGGCCCCGCCGGAGCCACGCCGCTGCAGCGCTGTCCAGGGCCGCTCCTGATGCGGCGCGCTGAGGCGCCAGGGGATGGGGGAAGGTGGGGCCGGGGGCCCCTGCGGGGCCCAGGGCAAATTGCCCCACTTTCCCCCCCCTCTGGGCGGCCCTGAACTCAAGTACGTTACCCACACACATACAGATTCAAAGGGGTTTAGATTTAAAGTTCTAATAAATGTAGATGGGACAAATAAACTCAGTCTATCTAGTAATATTTAATTTACAGATTCAGGTCCCAATGCGATTAAAAGCTGATGGATGGGGAGGATATATTATTTCTAGGAGTTGGTCTGCAATCCACTAAAAACAAAAATCACTCGTTGTAATATACCATTTCAGATGTGCTCATGGACTGATTTCTCTAGGTGCATGTATAATCAGAATAAGAATGTAATTATAAAATAAGAGATTATAACATGGCATTATCAAAACAGAAGGTATTTGCTTTTTATGTAATGTAAGCCAACAGTGTTTGGAATAGCTCCAACCACCTTCAAGGACTGTGAGATTTTATATACATTACACATATGTAATGGGCAATCTTTATCATAAGCTATTGTTAGCTCACATCATACTCAGATTTCGTTAGTTTTGTTTATTAGGTATATGGTACTGTAGCAGAATATGAGACTTCACAGGTGAACAAAACACATTCTCTATCCCAAGAAGCTTAAAATCCAAGAGACTAATTCTGCAAACCCTAAATCATCTGAATAGTTGTTATTTTATTATTTGTATTATTAAAGCATCTACGAGCCCCCGTCATGGACCAGGACCCTATTGTACTAACATGAGAAGACCCACTGAAGCCAAGGACTATTTTACATGAATCAAGGTTTGCAGGATCAAGACCTAACTTACACTGAGACAACTGCAAAACAATAAGACTTTGTCTAAGTCTATGGTAGGATTTGTGCAAAGAGCAGATCATTACTGTTTCACATATAATACATACAATACGTATATATACAAATACATATAAATAATGTACAATCATTACTGCTGTCATTGTTAACTTATGGTTGAAAGACCTCAATAATGATCTTTTTAGCATCAGATCACTCTGTGTTGCTCAGAGTCTGAATGATTTGCATACAGAATGCCTAATAATGCTGTACATAATCTTTCATGTTAGAAAGTCAGGTTTTTTAGAAAAAGTCCACAAGTGTCAGCTCACTACATCAGCAGCCAATTCAGCACTTTATTTAAGATTCATTCCATGCCCTTTCTCTGTTAGTCTGTTAATATCCCAGAGATCAGCCCTTTCTTGAATGAATGGCTGACCTATTCTTCTTTGATTTGCCATTGATTCCCTTTCCTTACCTCCCAATGCTCTGCCTGTTGACTAAATGCTAGAAGTAAGAATGCCTCAGATTTCTGACTTCTGAGTCATCCTCTCATGACTTGAACAGCTTGAAGCCAGCTTCAGCTCTTGGAGATCCTTAGTGAAAACTCCCTTTGTTTCTAGACACAACAAATGGATCTTTTCTTCCTTACAATAGGCGCTATTAATAAAATACATAATAAATAAATAATAGTAATAACAAATATTTCACATTTATACAGTGGGTGCCAGCCACTACATTTTTCAAATTACCTCCACTGCAGGATGGGGCAAACCTCAACTCTCCCTTCAGTGTTGTGGAATCTTTTTATATATACACAGTATAAATAATAGGACCGTGAGGCTCAGTCCTGAAAAGAGATCTGCACATGCAAACCTTTACTCTCGCACAAAGTCCCACTGACTTCAGTGAGATTTTGCATGAGAGTTAAAGTTACAAGAGTAATGATTTATTCGCTGGATCAGGCCACTGGCTTTTAACAACTGCTCCAGAAATTCCCCCTTCCATCCCCAAGAGTAAGCTCAATTAAACTGTTTATCTACCTTAATAACATGAAGGGCTGAGTCAACCCTTTCAAGATTTGAAGCTGTGGTTCCTCAATGCTTAGCTATCTGAAGTATTTCAATGTCTCCTTCAATAAAAACTAAGCTGAGGTGATCTCAGTTTTTGCCCAGTTTGATATTTCTCAAGGTATTGTTGTTTTTTCCAGGATTGAAACAAAGTTTCTGTATAATGGAAGACATAAGTGCTGTAACCCAGAACCATTACCATTATATTTCTAATGACAATAAGATATTGGTCACAATGCACATGAGTCACTGTATATGCCACCACAATGCTTGTTTTCATTTTACAAAAGTACACAGTGCCATAGAATGCCGGTCTGTAATCTTGTAAACGGATGTAATATGTATTTCCAAGGAATCAAGTATGTAATAGTGCTGGAACTATACTGAACTGTTTGCTTATATTTCAGATGTCTAAACTAGCTGCCATGTAACAAGGACAAAGGGTGGCCTTGTGATTAAGGCACTGAACTGGGACTCAAGAGATCCATGACTCTTTCCACAGATTTCATGTGTGAACTTGGGTAAATCACTTAATCTGTCTACAACTCAGTTTTCCATCTATAAAATGGAGATAATATTTCCTTTCTCCCTCATTTTGTCTGGCTTGTCAATTTAGATTGTAAGCTCTTCAGGGCAGGTACTGTCTCTCATTACATTTGTATAATGCCTAGCACAATGGGGCCTCAAACTCACTTGGGTCCTCCTGATGTTATTTTAATAATCATGATTAATTATAAAGCAGTTTTAGAGTTGAGAACACTCTGCCAGCAGCCCCCTTCTCTTTTATGCCAAAGAGTCTCCAGCTGCAGGATTATGTAAGAAATAAGGTGGTCTCTCAGGTAGCCAGAGCGCAAATCATTTATGACATTATAAATCAAAAACAATGCCATACGTTTTACTTGAAAACTAGTAGTAATCAATTAAGATGTTGGAACACAAATAGACTGCTGCATTCTGCCCCAGCCAAAATTTCCCCAAATGGCCTGGTTGTATAGTGCATTGCAATATGCTAATATTCAAGGTGACAAAGACACAGAAAATGGTCATGAAGTCCACACTCAAAAGAAATGGTTGCACCTTTCTTGCTAAGTACAGATAATGAAAAATGGCCTTAGCAACAACTGCTACATGAGCATCTAGGAGCATATGGCTCTACCAAAACCCCTAGGTTACAAATCTGAGTATTAAGAGGCAGGCATATATATATATAAAGGGGCTGATATAGTCACTTCCAATTCTTCCGGTTCTTTCCGCTGACTTATGAATATTATTTCAGTTTTCCTCTGGCTGATGCCTAGATTTCAGCCAGAACCCGGTCTTATTCAGGCACCAGATAAGGTACTCTACTGCACCAGCTAGATTGGACAAGATGGGGACATAAAGCTGGGTATCATCTACATACTGAGGATACCATGGCTCATACTTCTTCAGTGACTCTCCTAACAGCCTCATAGATGTGTTGAACAGAAGGGGTAACAAGATGGAATGCTGCAGTACTGTGCACGAGAAAGCTCTCCGGACACCTGAAACACCCATCACCCCCCTTTGGGATATTTTAGACAAAACGGTCTGAACCAGCACATCAAGGCAGCTCCACAAACCTCTTCTAAGGACTGCAAACATGTTATCAAAGTCATGTGATTAACAAGATCAATGAAAACTGATAAACCTAAAAGAATCAGCAGGGGGCACCTAACTTCCATTCACCACCAAGAGCAGGTTATCAGTTAATGCAAGCTGTGAAGTTTCCAAATCATATCTGGGCATGAAACAAGATTGGCTAGAGTCAAGGAAATTTGAGGACTGCAGAATTGTCTCACCACAACCTACTTGGCCACTCTTCCCAGAAAAGGGGACATCCCAGACCAGTTGATACTTAGGGAGGCCATGCATGTCAAAAGATGTCTTTTTTGAACAGAGATCTGTGTTTCCATCAAGGAAGGTGTCAGCCTACCTTCCTGAACAGAGGGGCTGACCTTCTCCAGATCTAATGCTTAGCACTTATAAAACACTGTACATATATTAAGTAATTATGCCTTACAACACCCCTCAGAGGTACCGTCAGCCCCAATTTCTCAGAGGAACAAAGTTTAAGTAATTTGCCCAAAGAGAGTCTGTATCAGAACCAGAGGTTAGAATTCTGGAGGCTCTGCCTACTCCATTCTGTGATCAACCCACTAAACTACACTCCTTTTTCAAGGTATATGGGTATCTGGTATGATTTAACCAGTGATTTACTTGTGAAATTCCAAGGCAGAGAGAGAGGAAGTCACACCAAATATCAAAATTTGAAATAATGTAAATAGTATATTGTAATTATTACCAAATTAAAATGCAAACCACAGCAAAATATACAAAAAAGAGGGAGGGGGAACTATAAAATGGCTCTAAAAATAGCCTCCTTTTTCAACATACTGTTTTGTGGATAATCTGATTCACAAGTTGTAAGATCTTCATGGCAGCGACCACGTCTTCTAGTGTCAATAAAGGGCCACACATATTTGGCACTGTATAAATAATATCTACTTATTTTGCAGACTAAAGTATTTTTTATCCCTATCACTATTGCAGGACCAACCTTGCTACAGGAGAGTGACTTAGGGTACGTCTTCACTACCCGCCGGATCGGTGAAGGGTACTACCCGGATCGGCGGGTAGTAATCGATCTATCGGGGATCGATTTATCGCATCTTGTCTAGACGCGATAAATCGATCCCGAACGCGCTCCCCGTCGACTCCGGAACTCCACCAGAGCGAGAGGCAGAAGCGGAGTCGACGGGGGAGCCGCGGCCGTCGATCCCGCACCGTGAGGACGCAAGGTAAATTGTTCTAAGATACGTCGACTTCAGCTACGCTATTCTCGTAGCTGAAGTTGCATATCTTAGATCGATTTCCCCCCCCACAGTGTAGACCAGCCCTTAGATTCTGTTCTTTGTTACGTATCATCTCATAAACTTTTGTACTAGCAATAAAGAAAGAAAACCCAAAATGACTCTCAGAGGTCAGGCTTAGTTTGCTAGGCTGATAGTTTAAAAAAAAAAAAATCTTTTACTTGTAAACTGAAAATCTGGAGTGATAACTTTGGTCTGCAGTAGAAAAATAACCCCTTGTTGGCCATGGGTATAGCTGACCTGCTGCAGTATATGGTTTAGCTGCAAAAGTACAGAAAGGCCTTGTCCACGTTGGGATTTACCTTGATTCCAGCCAGTAGTGTAGCTGTGATGGTGTATACCGCAAGTATAAATAAGAAAAGCTGTAATTTTGGCTGGAATTGGGGAAAATCCCCAGCGCAGACCATAGGTGCTGGAACTAGGCATGCTGGCGGTGCTACCGCACCCCCTGATTTGAAGTAGATTCCATTTTATCCAGGGTTTACAGTTTGGTTCAATGGCTCTCAGCACCTCCACTATACAAATTGTTCCAGCATCCCTGGTGCAGACAAGACCAAAGACAAGCTGTATTCAACAGCATTTTGGAACCCGTAGTTAAAACCTGGACGCGCACACACCTCCTCCTTCATTGTTCCTGCCCCCTCTATTTATTTATTTTATTACATCCTTCCCATGCCAATATTGGCACACAAGATGGAAACTGGTCTCTTCCATTCCTCTCTGTCATTTGCTGCTGCTTCCATCTGCTCTATGGTGTTGAGATCAGCTGTTGTTCTACCCTCCTTGCTACGGAATCTTAAGGTTTCTATTGGACACCCTCATTTCCTCACCCCAGTTGATTGCCACTAGACAGCTTCATGTGGGAGTCTGTGTGCTGGCATCCAAAGTACATGCCCCAAATATGTCTAGTGCTTCCTTCTGATTCCGGTGGAAATGAGCTGTTGGTTGGTGATTTCTCAGATCTCTTCACTGGTGACTAAGTCTTTTCAACCAATGCCCAGAATCTTTCATAGGCATTTATTTCTGAAGCTGTATAGTTTTCTAACTTTTTGGTAGATTTCCTTCCCTCACAGCAGTATATTAGCACCAAGATTACATTTGAATTGAAAATTCTCAGTTTTGTGCTGGTGCCATATATCTTTGATTTCCGTATATTGTTTAGTAAATGCTGTGGATGCTTTTCCTGTTCTTGATGTCTCCTCCTTCTTGAGGTGTCCATTGGTCAATATGGTGCTGCCCAGGTAGATGAACTGTTCTATTTTCTTGATATTTTTGCCTTTAAAGTTATGTTACTGCTTTATGTCTGGGTTTCATGGATGTATGTTTTAGCATAACTAATTCTGAGTCCTGCTTGGCCTGCTGTTTTCACCAGGTTGTCTGTCTTTGCGATTTTTTGGGGTGTTACTCAGTAGCACAATATCATCAGCAAAGTTTAGGTCTTCTAAGCATTTGCCACTTACCCTTGCTACACCAGTATTTGTGTTGCTAATACACTTTTTTTATTATCCAGTCTATGGCAATGCCAAACAACACTGGAGATAAAATGCAGCCTTGTTTCATGCCAGTGTTCACATAGAACCACTCTGGTTGTTTCCCTGACAGAGTGTTTCATTCACATCTCTGTCATGGCTTTAATGATGTTAACAACTTTACCTGAGATTCTGTAGGACTGAAGAATATTCCACTATGTATGTCTGTACAGGCTCTCGAATCCATTTTGAAAATCAGTGTACTTGACGATGAGAGGAGCTTGCCATCATGGGCAGCGCGTGAACTGCTGGCTGGGGGAGACTAGCCCCTAGCACTGCCCCTTCCGCCCTCCCTACTGGAGCCCAGAGCCCCCCCACCCCCCAGCTGCGGCCAATGGCCCAGTCCAGCCCCAGGCTAACCCCCCAGGCCCAAAGGAGCGCTAGGAGGGCAGGCAGCGCGCGGCCCCAGCCTCCTCAGCCCAGAGCGCCGGGAGGGCGGGCAGCATGCGGCCACAACCACCTCACGTACAGCCCTAGCTCTGGAGCGTGGGGGAGCCACAGCCCCCCAGAGCGCCGGGAGGGCAGGCAGCCCACAGCCCCAGGCCCCGCAGCGCTGGGAGGGCGGGCAGCCCACGATTCCAGCCCCCACAGGGCCGGGAGGCACGCAGTCCCAGCCCCAGCCAGAGCGCTGGAGGACTGGAGCCACACGCAGGGAGCAGTGGTAAGCAGGGGGTGGGGCCAAGCCTGGCTGTTTGGGGAGGCACAGCCTCCCCCAGCCTATGCCACCTGCTGCCCATGCTTGCTATTCTATACATTATGATGGTCCTTAGTGTGAATACCTGATCTACACAGGATTTCTCAGGTTTGAATCCAGTATGTTCTTCTTTGAGCTTTGCATCCTTTCCACCCACTGCTAAAATGCTGGAGATTTTTGAGACAATCTTGAGAAATTCTCCAAAATCTAGAAGTTAGACAAATATTCCCCATCCCCCACCAACTGTGTCTTATCTTTGGCCCACATCCCTTTCAGGAGACTCACTCCTCTATTGTCACTGGGCCTTCTCTACACCACCTCCATCCGTACCCCCATTCCAGTTTGCACTCAGTGCTGAAAGTCAACCCTATCCCATAGATAGTCCATCTGACTGTGTGTGCCACATAACGTGACCAGAGAGCAAGTGTGAAAAACCAGGACACTTCCGCCTGCCCCCCCCCCCCCGGGGGCATAGTTGCATATGCAAGACAAATCCCCTAATATCAGGCAGTCCCAAGAACATCAGTATGTCTGGTCATCCTAATGCCTCACACCCTGAAGAAAGAGGGAGCTGCTGAGGTTGGGAAGGGGAGCCAGGTTTAATGGGCTGCCAGGAGGTGCTAAGCGGGGGGAGGGGGTTAACCCGGGGCAGGGCGGAGGATACTCTGCTAAGGGCTTGGCAGGAGGACGGAGGCACGGGGCTGCTGGGGCAGAGACTGTGAAGAAGGGCTGCTGCGAGGGATGCGGGGGTGCTGTGCACGGCCCAGGTGAGCCGGGGGCTACAGCGTGCCCACACTTTGCACGTGCAGCGTTCCCCGGGGCCCCGCCTCAGCGAGCGCAGCGGGACAGGAACCCCTGCAGCTGCCCGCACTCACTCTCAGCGCCGCTAACCCCCCAACTCGCCTGCACCGCCCGGCGTTCCGCGACAAGCAGCACCGGAGTGACACACCCTGCCGCCAACCGGGAGCGGGCACCGCCCACTCCCCACCCGCGCTGGCCAATCCTAGGGTAGCGGCCGGGGTGGGCGCGGCTGCAGCGTTCTCCCCAGGGCAGCACGCGCTGCGGGCGCCGCCTCTCCACGTGCGCTGCCTTGAGAAGGCAACAAAGCGGCTCCCGCGGCGTGTTTACAGCCGCTAGCCGGGTCTGAGGGGTAGCGCCTGGGGCTGCCTGGCCCCTCACTGTGCAGCCCGGGCAAGCAGCAGCAGCAGCCCGTGCCGCGTATGCCCCCGTCCTGCACCCGCTGGGGCGTGTCTGTGGGAAGCCAGTGAATATATCCGCGTTTCCATCCCTCTCCCTGCTCTCGGGGGTGGTGAAGGGTACCTGGCCGCAGGGTGGGACCGAGGCGTTGCGCTGAGGCAGAGCATTGGATGCTGCGTCCGAGAGAAGGAGCTCAGGTTCCTCCTGTGCTTGGCAAAATCCAACCCTCCTCTTCCTAAAAATAAGGGGGGATCGGTTGGCTATTGGCTCCTGCGGTAAGTACTGAGGTGTACTGAGATCGATCGCAGACCTACTGTTCTATCTAAAATGAAGTTTCCAAAGCCGCTGTTTTTATGCAATAGGCTTGTGTAGACTAAGCACTGTTACGCTATTATTGGGGATGAAATTTACTAAGCCCCGTTGTGGCAGATTTATCCACACTATTTAGTTAAATGTTTAAGGTATTCCTAGTTTCCAGAGTCTTTTAGCAACAGAATTCTCCTACTGCAACAGGTGCTTAAATACAGAAATGAGCACCACTGATCAAAGCCAGTTCATCCATCCTGGTCTGCTTTTTGGTTCTAAATTCAGGCTACTATGTTATTAACATAATGGGGGTTGGCGTTTCCAAAGCTCGTTCCAACAAGTCCCCTTCTTCCCCACCCTATCCCAAACATGAATCTTGACTCACTTGAATATACTTAGATGTAGACTACTTTGTCATGGGAATGGGGTAGTTCATTACTGTTCTCATTGTTTGTGTAAGTGCAATACTCCATCTTGTCTTAAACGCCAGGATTAAGATATTTAGTGATGTTTTCCATTATCCTCATTTAGAGTTTTTGAAATCATTCTTCTGGGAATTTCACTTTGGTGAGTTGTTGTCTTTCATAGGCTTGCTTTATGGAGTAAAATCTGGTGAATTCCAGCTATGAAGTTTGCTAGTGAAGGCAAGGTCTAAGAGAATTAGATGTTGATCCTTCTCTAGTGGTGGGAACACTTCTATGCCAATTCCTCCAGCGGTTTTGGTCTGTTTCTACAAAAAGAGCATCACCTCTGATTGAAACAAAGCCCAGCTGAAGTAAGGGTTTGGATCATTTATTGATTGGTGGTAAACTTAGGGTTTGTTACTATTACACCTGTCACCTACTAAAAAACATAAAATACAGACACTCCTTTCCTTTCCCCCTGTTTGGGAGCCTATGATTGTTTAGTACTGTATAATATAAGACAGGAGTCCAAGCTACTTCAGTGTTCTTAGCCCATGCACTCCGTTGCTTTTCTCCCTGAAAATACTTTAGAGAGAGTGTGCGGTCAACAAAAAAGAGCTTGGGAATTTTAGAAGGGGCAGTTAGTACATAATAGTTTTCTTAAAGAAATCATAAGCAGTAAAGGAATATTGGGGGTTGGAAGTCGATCAGGTGAGAGTTTGTAACAAAGTAGAATTTCAAAGTAAATGATACTTCAACATTTTTGTTGAGTGTCTGGCTACAAATCAGATGCAAGGGTATTGAATCTAAGATATGTTTGTGTATATAATTGTATATTAAGTATTTCTTCTGAGAAGCTATACTGCACAAATACAGATTAATAATGACACATTGTCATTGCTAAGATACCTTGGAGTACTACTGTGCCTCTCTGATTTAAGGTTATAATTTCTGTGGAAATAATGTGGATTGCAGACAAGCAATGCTGACAGTGATCAATCCTGTGATGAGAAGGAGTTCTCACTTTGTGAGTGTTGAAATTTTATTCTTAGTCTCTTGAAAAATCTTCAGTGCTGCCTACTTTGCGAGTAGTTTCCCATCACTTATACAAATTTATTTTCATCAAGTTCTTAACATTAGTATAATTCATAGATTCTCATTTTGGTTCCTCCATAGTAGATCATTCTCTGCATTTTGGGGTATTTATCCTCTAGTTAAAATTATTAGTCTCTAGACTTTCAGAACATGTAATTGTTCTGGTACATGACTGAAATTAAAACAACTTTATTGCCACAAAAATGGCAAGACTTCCAAAAGATTTATTTCCAAGTAGTACAAGATGAGATTCTTGCCTATCGATGCCAGTCTGCATGTTTTCACTATATAAGCTTCTTTATGAGCATGGGGTATATTTTTGTGTTAATCCACACACATTTTGCAATAATTAATTCTTATGAATGGTTTACATTTACAACTAAAATAATCTTGGATATGGACTCTCTATGACGAATAAAAGCTAACTGATATCTTTCAGTTGTAAGCGGAGTATAGTCAACAAAACTGTAGATCAATTAAACTCCGCTGCCAAAAAAACTAATGCAAAGTTAAGGTTGCTTCTAGGGTTGCCTGGTGCCCTTCCAGAGTGCGAAGGGTACTAAACTTAAACCTCTGAAAGACAGGAAATACAGAGATAAGGTAATTCTTCACAGGCAATCTCAACTCTGGCTCCTTTGAACAATGTCAGGGAGTATATGAAAGATCCCAGGACAGTACCCTTATCAAGGATGTGAAGATCGATGGGGAAAACTCTTTAGAGTGCATAAATTGTTAAAACTCATTCATCCTTGCCTTAAGGAATGCCTCAGGGCCATCCTCTTACCTCAGTAAACTTTGTGGTGCAGAGTGGTGTGTGCTAACATTTCTAGTATTCCTAGGATCAATGGTGGAGAACAGAAGATAGGGAGGATGTATGGCAATATGTGAATGCCAGTGCAGATAAGGCATTCTACTGGGCACAGAAACTGTACAGGGGATTATTAGAATAGTTCACCCCATTATTATGTTGCTTGTTCCTTTTGACATGGCTAGTGGATGTTGTGACCAGTGGAGGTGACAGTAAGTGCTATGCTAACCAGCTGCAAGTACTCCCTGAATCAATACTGGAAATCCTAGCCTAGTGAGAGGTAATGGGAGGTGTTGCTCTCTAATTAAGAGTAATGAAGTGGAGTTGTGATGGGCACAGAAAACTCATCTATATTAAGTATCCTTTGTCATCCCCTCAGGGGCAGAGTTAAGGTAGTACTATGGGAGCGTAGTGTAGCAGGCATTATCTTAACTCTGTATTTCAGAGGTTTAAGTGTAGCCACTCTACACATTCTGGAAGGGTACAAGACCGTGTTAGGTAACCTAACTCTGTGCTAGCGTTTTTGGTGGTCAGTATCTTGTTGTTTTGTTGTTGCTGTTAAAGAAAGCAGTGTTGGTGTGCTGGAATGAGGGGCATTGAAAGGGAGATGATTGAGGGCCATTTGGAGGGTTTGTGGCATCTGCTAGCAGTTTTGTACCTACCAATAGAGGACTGGGGAATTATGGTAGCCCCAGAGAACCACTGCCTTTGTTGGGGGAAAGTAGATCGGTGTGGTGTCCCTTTCTTTTCTCGGAAAGGAAGGAGGGTGGAGAAAGTGAGTGCCATGAGTCTGTGTAGTGAAGTGACTTTTCTTTCTGAGGTTTGTGGTGTTTTGTTTTGTTTTTTCCTCCCCCTTTGTACACCTCTGGGGTATCATATGTCACAGATAGCCAAACTTCCCCACTATCTTTTTAGGAAGTGTTTGCATCAGCATCGGTAACCACTTCTCCTGCTCCTCAGCCATGCTATTCTCTTCCTTCTCTGAACCTTTCCCTTTGGGCTCTCCTAATGATGAGAGGTAACTACCTCTCTGCAGGGTTCCTCACCCCCATGCAGCTAAATCGCCTGTGCGCTTTTCTCTCCTCCCGTGGCCTCTGGTGGTGCAAGGCCTCTACAAAATACCTTTCAAAAGGACGAGGATGTTTTAGCATGTAAGACTTGTACCAAAATATGTATTTTGAACATTGATCACATAGAATTATAAAGAGCCACTTAGCTCCTGAAAAGTTCATATTGTCCAACTAAAATGTTTTTCAATGTCCTGTTTTTATTACTAGAAATCTGGAATGACAACATGACAACTCATCCACACCTTGCAGTGTATTGCTTTAAGTTATAATTTTCTGACATCTCCATTGGTTACTATAGAAATATTCATAATGTCACAATGCCATTATGGCTTCAGGTGAGGACTAACAAACCAGAACAAACGGATTCCTAAAGAGCAAATAACTTGCAAATATTGCTGCTCAAAAAATTCAGAAAGAAACAGAAAATACATGATATGTATGCATAAGCAGATATAAAAGAGTTTTATAGAACTCAATTTGTGGTAGCCTTTCTGGTCTATTATCGCAAAATAGTGTCTGCATCCTTTTGATAGCCTGGTTTGGGGAATTTTGTGGCAAATGAGTCTTGTATAAAAGTGGTAAGCTGAGTTTAAAAACTCATTAATAAATCTTTTCTTTTTTTAAAAGTGAAAGGATCAGCCATTTTTTGCATGTGTGTTCCTCTGATTAGTTTGAGTCTGTTCAGATACCATAGGAAGCTTGGTGGTAAGGTAGGGATGCTGTCTCTTTATTTTATTTATTTTCTATATATTCCTGGCATGCATACATTATCCCCAACAAAAAGAGTCCGTAAGCAGACTTTTTGGAGCATTCTGAACGTCTTAAGAAACAAAGATGTATTGGATACCGCTCTCAATTTACTGTTACTAATTTGATCCACTAGCACCTCAGGTATAAGGGATATGAACTGGTGGTAAACTTTATATCTGTTCAGTGCACAACAAAGTAGTATTCCCACTGTTAGACTGATTCAGAATAATGTAAATGACTTGCATGCCTGATCTACTCCAAGGTTACGATTCTTCTGTTCCTGCAGAAATTCCTTTTTATCTACACTGCTCCTTGATTATCTTAGCATTGTTTAGCTGCAGTACCTTAATTCTTTCTGTGGTGGTGGTCAGCCAGCAGTTTTAACAGGGACAGATTGAGGGGCACAGCCTATCCAAATAATCCTCTTCTAAGTGTGAGTTGCTCTTTAGCATTTTATTTTGTCATTCTTCTTCCTTGAAAAAAAATTGTTTTTCATATTTGTTTAAAATTCTTGGCTTCCTCTTTCCTTTCCCTGCAAGGTTTAACTTCATCTTAGCCAGGGATTGTTTTCTGTAGAGTAGTTTGGGTTCCTTTTAAAATTTCCCTATTCCTTTTAAATTTGATTACTAGCAGTACCTTGTGTGGCCCTTGAAGCTGTATTTAATCTTAAAAGCACTGCTGTTTGTGTTAATTTTGTTGGGGTTTTGGCAGACTGGAATTTTCGCTCTTCTATTGTACTAAACAGCAAGCTGTGTTCCAGAAATAATGGACACAAGATATCTGAAAGTCAACACATTTTACATAGATGACGTGATATTAGTCTCTGCACTGACTGAGACTGACTGACTAAATTTAAAGTAAGCACTGCAGAAATAGCTTTCTTTAGAAAGCAAATCTGTATCCAGAATGGTGGAGACTCTGAATATTTGGATATTGTGATTAAATTAACTATTGGGTAGCATTTGAATGGGGGGGGGGTGAATTTTCCTTCAGGTGGAGTTCATCCCATTTTTTGAGATGGTATTAGCATAACTATTCTTGCCTCGGATGGCTTTTGAAGAGCAATTTTTGTTTGAGGGATAGCTCAGTGGTTTGAGCATTGGCCTGCTAAACCCAGGGTTGTGAGTTCAATCCTTGAGGGGGCACTTGGGGATCTGGGGCAAAAAATCAGTACTTGGTCCTGCTAGTGAAGGCAGGGGGCTGGACTCAATGACCTTTCGGGGTCCCTTCCAGTTCTATGAGATAGGTATATCTCCATATATTACAAATGTATCAGATTACACCAATTAGCATGTAATTATTAAAAAAAACCTTCTGTAGGGAGAAGATTCTTGTAAAAAGTCTAACGGGTTTATTTATTAACCACCTAACTCTCCAATATTTTGTACACCACTCAGTGCAATCAGACTGATGCTCTTTGGCCATGTCTACATTTCTTTCTGAAATTCTCCTGCTGTTTCTGTAACATTTTGGGAGCACTAGAGCCGTCTGGCTGCTAATGTTCACACCTTCTTACCACTGTGTTGTCTAGACCTGCTTTGAGGTCTAGACAATATAGTAATAGAAATGCATATAGATAGAACCATGTAGTTGTAGACTATCACTATGTCTTCTAATCCTGCTCTGAGCAGATCTAGATGTCATGGTGGTAAAAACATGTTTGTCTACATTAGCACTCCCATTGGTAATAGTGCCGGGGAAGCAGGAGCAGAGTTAGATTTACAGAGAAATGTAGATGCTGCTTTTAGGACTACTTTAAGACCGTGTCTTCACTAGGGAAAAGTGTTTAGAAAAACGTTAGAAATGTTTTGA
This sequence comes from Terrapene triunguis, assembly GCF_002925995.2. Lineage (NCBI taxonomy): Eukaryota > Metazoa > Chordata > Testudines > Emydidae > Terrapene > Terrapene triunguis. The sequence continues at coordinate 27,336,743 of NW_020664436.1, forward strand.
TTTGGTGTTTTACAAATAAATGTTTCAATTCAGGTTGACAGCACGTGAATCAAAATATTTCATCTAGGTTTTTTTCCCTCACTAAACATCAAAACACTTCAGCAAAATCAAAATTTTCCCATGTTAATTGAAAATTTCCAGAAACTGCATTTTCTATAAAAACAAATTAACAAAACTACATTGGCAAAATGTTCCTAACCAGCTGTGGCGCAAGGGTATAATTAGAAACGTTACATTTCCCCTTCCGAAAAACCTCAGTATAATAATCCCAGCAGGCTCGAAAAATGTAACAAGTACTCAGAGAACTTGCCCTGGAGTGATACCAATAGTAGATCCCATTCCTTACTTCCCTGAACCACTTGGAAAGGATCTCCCAGCCCTAAAGCCTGGTCTACACTCTGGGGGGATCGATCTAAGTTACGCAACTTCAGCTACTTGAATAACGTAGCTGAAGTCGACGTACTTTGAAGACACCGCGGTAAGTAGATCTGTGGTAAGTCGATGGCTGATGCTCCCCTGTCAACTCCACCTACGCTTCTCACTCCGGTGGAGTATCAAAGTCGACGGGAGAGTGCTTGGCGGTCGATTTATCGCGTCTAGAGTTGATACGATAAATTGATCCCTGCTGGATCGATCGCTGCCTGTTGATCCAGCACGTAATGTAGACATGCCCTAAGATTCTGGGAAGGAGAAGAGCCACTTTTTCATTCCTTCTGCCTTGTCATGGTGGCTCAGATGGGAAGAATTCCATTCTCACCTCACTATTGCATTTCTAGTGGCAAGGGGCAGTGCCACTAACTCTTTTCCTTCTGTCTTATTATGAAGATCAAGATGTTTTTGTTTTTTTTTTGTTTTTTCTAACTGCTCCACTTTGCACTGCCAAAACACTCACTCATTTCTCTCTGACTGAAACACATGAGTAGAGAAAGGGAGCACCAAACCTAGGAGTGTTCTCTGCTCTGCTTCATCTTAGTGTATCAGGCAGTGTGTGACACTCTGTACTCCGAGGGGAATTCTGAGCCTGGGAGTGAACATGGAGGGTCATTGGGTGTGAAGTATGGAACAGAGTTTTTTTGTGGGGGGGGGGGGGAGGATGGGATTGTTGGGGAGCCTTCCCCATGCAGACCATGGCTGACCCCAAGCCTCTCCCATTCAGTCAGGCACATCTACCCCGTCCTCTTGTGGCCCTACAGCACCCCTTCCATTCAGCCACTGGCTCAGTGCTGTCACCCCACTAGCTCCCAGTCTGTAACCTCCCAGCAGCCAGTGTGCCCCACCGTGTCCTAACCTGGCTCCACGGGCAGGGTGTTATGAGGAACGCAGCCGGCTGCTGGCTGTTCTGGTGCCACAGCGTCCCCAGGTGGGTGAAAGGCAGAATTGCAGCACTTCTCACGCAGAATGTATTTTCTGCAGGAAAAAAAGTCAGACATGAATTCTGCACATGTGCAGTGGCTCAGAATTCCCCCAGGAGTAACTCTTCTTTGATCAGTACTGGATTGCTGGTTCTGCTTATGCATTGCCACAGATGTGCTTACTCTGATGAATGAGGGCCGGTGATGGAAGGGCAATGCACATGCATTTCTGGGTAGAGCTGAACTCTCTATTAGTGAATATCTTTCCAAGTCCTGCACCTTAAACCACAAAGAATAAGAAAAGTCCTACTAAAAATTACACTGATGGTACAATTAACAGGAGCATGGTGTTTGTGGATTAACTTTGTTCTGTTGTATGTTTTGTGTAGTGCAGGAGAGATGCAGAAGAGCCCAGATCAGGGATCTCAAACTCAAATGACCACGAGGGCCATATGAGGACTAGTACATTGGCCCAAGGGCCGCATCACTGACACCCCTCCCCCGCGCTGCCTCTGGCCCTGCCCCCACTCCACCTCTTGCATGAGGCCCCGCCCTTCCCCACCCCCATTCCTACCCCTTCCCCAAAGTCCGTACCCTAACCCCGCCCCCTCCCTACCTTCCAACTCCTTCCCCAAATCCCCACTCTTGCCTCTTCTCCGCCTCCTCCCCTGAGTGTGTGGTTCCCCGCTCCTCCTCCCTCCTTCCTGGAAAGCGCTGGCGGCGGGAAGCACCTGGAGGTAGGCAGAGGAGCAGGGATGCGTCGCACAGGGGAGGAGGGGCGGCGGGTAAGGGGAGCTTGGCGGCCGCAAGAAATAACTCGAGGGGGGGGCGCGGGGAGCTGCGGGCTGCGTGTTTGAGACCCCGGCCCAGATTCTGATCTCTACCGCATGACATGCTCCATCCCATATTTCCATAGTCCCATCCTGTGCTCTGTACACGTCTAAGCTAATCAATAATTCTAATGGCTACTAAATCTTAGACTCATATTCATGTGCTTGATTTATGTAGCCTGTACACATCCTATAAATCACACAAGTTTTGTTAATCGATATTTACTGCAGAAACTGGAGCCATGAGCCTTGTAGAAATAAACAAATTCATTATAATGAAGAACCTCTTGTCAGTAATTCAATTTGTTATGCGGAAAGAGCACTTGCAGCTACTGTGTCAATGGGGAAGGTGAGATGGGTGATCCATTGCTCCTTAAGGGATTTGCATAGACAAGGCATTCTGCAGAGAATGCTGTGCTGAGAAAGAAATACATGCTGTTTCTGTAGGCTTCACTCTTTCAGGGGCTCTTAAATTTATATCTTCATATCTCTAATATATGCAAAGCAATTTGCGTGTTTTTATATAATTGTCTATAAAAGAATGTTATTAAGGTTGCAAAGTCAAGCCCTCAGAAGTGAGGAAGTGCCATAGTTAAGGATCCCTGTGCAATGTTAATTCAATCTCTTGAATATGCATTATAACAGTGTCGAATAACATGATCACCATCTAGACTTTGCATAGGACTGCTCTCTCAGAGCGTGTCTTCACTGCAGAGCTTAGCCTTGTGATCGGCACCGGATTATCTTGCTTGGGTGTGTGCAGCCATGTTGCAAAGCACTACCTGAGTTAGTGTCTTCACTGGTGCGGCACTCCCCGTGTGTGCCGCCAGGATTTCTGAAAGCATGTCCCATCGTTCTTAGTGCTGCAGTAAGCTAAGCCATTCTAATTCTTTCCCAGTGGATTGTGGGAGAGCTTGTCTGTCCTTCTGGGCACCCATGCTGGGGGGAATTGTGGAAAGGCACTGGAGGACTATTGACATTCTACTGATTTAGGCTGTGTCCTCACTGAAAAGTGGGCGGGTTATCAGCCCAAGTGAAAACATAAACTGGGCTCTAACCCTTATGCTCAGCTGTGCCAACTAACTTGGGTTGAAAGCACCACTTACCTCGGATAAGAGGGACAAGAGGAGGGTTATTGGCCATACTCAAGTAAGAGCAGGGGCTAGCTCTGCATATCAAAGTGTTTTCCCCTCTTCTCTCCAGCATTACCTCTGTCTCACCCAGGTTCAGCTTCAACCAGGGGCTTAGAGTTGGTAGATAGTGCTACTTGCACTAGAGGAGAAGGAGCTGGATATCATTTGAGTACGGTTCAGTAGTTGAGACCAGTGGCTCTCAATTTTCACACACTTCCTCCACCGCCCAGCACTGTAATATAGATGCTAAAAAGGATGAGGACTCCACAGATGAGCTCACTGAGCATCCCCAAAAGAAAGGATTGGAGCCACTTCAGAGCTTTTCCATCAACCCAAGCTACACCTTATGAGAAACGGTAATAAATGGTATCAAATGCAAAACGTTGATGCAGGAGGTCAACTACAGATGTTTTCTCTCTCATCTGTGGACAGGAGGCCACCCATGAATAGCCTGAACACTAACTGGGAGGGATCCAGTATATTGGTGAATATGTGCGATTGGGGGTGGTTTTTCCTACCTACCCTATCTTGTGCAAAAATAGGCTTGACACCAGGAGGTAGTCTGCAAAGTCTTCTCTTTTCAGAAATAATTTCTTCAGAATAGTCCAAACTATGGCATGTTTTGGGTTGGATTTTCCCTCTTCAAGAGGTGATGGCAGTCTCTGTCAGCAGGGGTGCATCGTGCTCCTGATCAAGGATCTGAAGTGCGGGTGCTGATTCGGATTTCTTCCAGCAGTTCTAGTGTGCTGTGAATAGGCCAGATTTTGGTGACAAGTGTGTGTTCCATCGAAGTATGGAACACACTATACAGAAAAGTTAATGTCTCACAGAAGCTCAACAGTACCTCCATGTTATGTAGAGCTGGTTTCTGGCTTGGCATGGAGGCAGCCAGGGTTGACAAATCAATTTACTGTCTGGAAATATTCTCCAGGACACGTTTTAGCTGCTTTGATGGCTCGGTGGAGGAAAAGAAGGATCTTTTTACTTCTACTAATAACCATGGCATAAGATCTCTCTATATCTAATCTTGTTTCCCAGCAATGACACACCAGTTCCCTCCCCCCATCTCATTGCATCTCGTCTGAGAACTGTGGTGATCAGCGGAAACAATGAAGGGAGGGAGTATGTAGATGCTAGCATGTTGATGGTAGTGGCCAGTGTGTCACCATAACATCTCACCAGATCTTACACTCCTTAAAGCTGCTATTTCTTATTCTAATTACAGGGAATAACTATGGTATCTCCCGGATGCCACAATGGGTAAGTGTTGATTCTTCAGATGAGGGAGGTTCCTATTTGTGTGGGGAAGGCAGAGGTTAAAAATCAAATTGGTCCCAATTTATCCAGAAATGTTTAGGTTCTTTAAATATAAAGTGATAATTCCCTGTTCTTTTTTCCCCAACAAAGAAAATCATGCCGTCTCACTCTGTTAGTTGTTTTGGGGTTAAATGAAGTGAAGTGGGATTGATTATGATACTTCAGGGCATGATGCTTGCTGTTCGGTGAAATGTCTCCTGAGAGCCCATTTGAGGGTCAGCTGGTGAAATTCTGAATAGGGTATGGGAAGAGCTTTTTGAATGGCTGATGATCTTGTGTGCTTTTCCTCTGTAATGTGCTGAACAATCACTTTCTGTCACCTGTCATCATAAAAGATGTTTCCAAAAATAATCTGTAGTGATCGATAATAAAACACCCTTCCTGGATAAGGATAATATGCACTTCAGGATAGAAACACAGAATTGCCTATGTCCACTTTCTCAATTTGAGTGTTTTCTTGCATTCTCTTTGGCCTGTGAAGTGTTACTCTCTCTCACTCTTTTTATTATGGTGGTTAATACACAGAGACTCCAATCAGGATCAGGGCCATAGTGTGTGGCACATTGTACAAACATAAAATACTCTACTAAGAACTGTCCATTCCCTTTAGCATGCCTGTAACAAGCCTTGGGCCCAGTCTACACTTTAAAGTTAAGTTGACATAGCCACATAGGTCAGGGTGTGACGTGTTATCTGGACCGGGGACCTGCTAGGTCACTCCAATCCTTGATTCTGGGAGCCAGCCTTACCCTGCTCTGCTGAGAGAACCCCCACTCCTGGGCTGTTCACGCACAGCCTCTGGCATGTAAGCTGCTCCTTGGATTGTGCAACCGAATGACACTAGCCAATATCTCCTGTCCCAGACACAACCCTAGGAACCTCCGTCTTGCAGTGTCAAGTTATGCCTGCTGGACGCTGCAAGCTTATATGAGTTTATCAATTTCTTTGTTAAATTGACATGTACCAGGCTTGTTATCCCAAGGGGAGCCTCTGACACACTTCACACCAAACGCGCTGCTTCAGGTAGAATAAACAAACAAATTTATTAACTATAAAGATAGATTTTTAAGTGATTATAAGTCAAAACATAAGTCAGATTTGGTCAAACGAAATAAAAGCAAAACACATTCTAAGCTGATCTTAACACTTCCAATGCCCTTACAATCTTAGATGCTTCCCATCACAGCCAGGCTCTCCCCTTTGATCAGTGCTTCAGTCGCTTGGTGTGGTGTCTGTAGATGTAGGAGAGAGGGGGGGGAGAGAGGGGGGGGAGAGAGAGGGGGGGAGGGAGGGAGGGAGAGAGCATGGCAAAGCCTTTCCCTTTTATCATGTTCTTTCTTCCCTCTTGGCTTTGCACCCTCCCCCCCCGCACCCTTTCAGAGTCAGGTGAGCATTACCTCATCGCAGTTCCCAACTGACCAAAGGAAGGGGGGTGACTCACTGGAGAGTCCAATAGATGCTTTTGTTGCTGCCTAGGCCAGCGTCCTTTGTTCCTGTGAGGCTGGGCTGGGTTTGTCCCATACATACCCTGATGAGGTGTGAACTGCCTGGGCTTATTTTAAGCCACGAGGATACATTTTCAGCCTCATAACTATATACATGAAATTATAACCTATAACATTACTGCAACAACAATTACTATAACATGACTATAACAACAATGCTCAGTGCATCATAAGCCTTCCAAAGACACCCAACATGACAAAGTTTGCATTGGATACCACACAATCACTTTATAAGGATGAACATGGGGGTGTAGGGTGTTCCCACGAGGTACAGAATGTCACAAGGGGTGCAAAAAATTCACTTTTCTGGCCAACAAACCTATGCCGACCTAACCCCCAGTGTAGACGCAGCTGAGTTGATGGAAGAATGCTTCTGTCAACATAGCTATCACTGTCCAGTGAGGTGGTGTTCCTACAGCGATGCAGAAACCCCCCTGTCAGCAAATGTTGTGTCTACACCTCAGGGCTATGCCAGCACACCTATGGTGAGGTATCTGTGCCAGCGTAGTCTCCTTAGTTTAGAGTAGACATACCCTTGCGTGCACAATACGTGCTCTGAATTGTGGACATGCCTGCCAAATACTGTTGGATTAGACTTACTTTCAGCTAGGCTAATTGCTGCGTGGTCCTAAACTCTGTCATTCTGAACCGTTTTAGTGGCAGTGTGGTTGTAGGCTGTCTGAATGGTTCAACCAGTCCTCCCACTACTGTTCCACTGTTGGCTGAAGCCCTTTCAGAATTTCCCGAGCAGTAGCGGACTCGGACGTGTGGAATAGGTATTTGGAGGGAGTTGCTCCTGAACAGGTTTAGAACAGGGTTTAGCATGGAAGCAGAGGTGAACCGGTAATGGTTCTTGCCACAAATCAGCATTCCTAGTGTGGCTGTTTAGACAACTGAGGCATCTGTACCAGAACGAGTTTAGTGCAGATACATCTGTGATTTGGTCCCTTTAGGCCAGGGTTGAAGCATCTGAAGGGGCTACTGCCACGGTTTGTACCTGTTCAGTAGACTAACAGAAGGCTGACCTTTAGGCACTGAATTCATCTGGGGGGGGAATGAATACTGTAGACTTCCCCCCCCCCCTTCCCCCCTGTGGAAATGAGGTGGCCTAATCTATACTGGGGTTTGTCTACAGGGCAAGTTAATGTGCAGCAAGCCAGGGTATGAATCTATAGTGCACCAGCTCGCTTCACACTAACACACCATTTGGACACTGCTACAGTGCACTGAAAGTCTCAGAGTGTGGCTTAGCATACTACTGCTACAACTGTGCTAAGCTCTACTTCGGGACTTTGAGCAAGCTGTTAGTGTCCACATAGGATATAGCTGCGCTGCAAACTAGCGTGCTGTAGATTCATACCCTGGCTTGCCACACAGTAACTTACTGTGTAGACAAGCCCTTTGAAAATTATCAGCTAACAGCCTGACCAGTACGTCATTTATGATGGAGGTCTTGTGAATGCAGAAATGGCAAATAACTCTAAGGCCCCCGAATTGGGGGGTGATGAAAGACTGTCAAAGCAGTTTAGTAGCAGCTACTCATGATGAATCTAGTCACTTCTGAGAGGAAACTGTTGCTTTGACTTCAGTTCCTGGGCTGAGCCTTGGTAATTGTTGCAGTCATCAACATGAATTGGTGTTACTCAGTTCAGTTCCAGTGCTGTTTGATGGAGCATAAAGTCCAATTGAGAATAGTATTATGATGCTGCTCAAGATATTTAATCAAAGGAAACGGGAAAATGCAGAGGCCCAAAAATGTTTGTTTTCCAAAGCTTTGAGATGAGTTTGTATTTTTTTTTTTAATGTGCCAAATAAAACCTGTTCTGCCACTCTAAGCACTAAGATTCCTGACTGAAACAAGGAGCCTACAAATTAGTGGTTTCTTTGTTTGTTTGTTATATTTGGACTTTGACAAAGCAATTACATCTTGAAATTCACTTCTCTGGGAGCTAAAACCTTAAGTCATTTTTAAAAAAGCAAAGTACCCCAGAGACAGATGATTGACTTAAGCTATATTAATTCTTCTTCAATGCCTTTTCTGGGCTCTTAGGGTTTAATTGAGGTTAAGAGGTTGGAATCTGTGGTAAACAAAAGAATGGCATATGGACAGGCTGAAATTCTGTGTATTTAAGCAAGAGCATTCCTTTTGGCCATTTGTTTTCATTGGAGAGGTGTTCCAGGTTCACAGTATAAATGTGTAAACTTGCTACACTGGTAGGTTAATAATTGTTTGGGCTCTTATCACATTCTGATATACCTCTTGAGCATAAAAGACTCACCCAGGCATGTGTTATCCGTTTCACCTGAAGGTAGGTGTTTGGATTTTTTTTTTAACATCTTCACTGCTGCTGTAATGTGTGTGTTTATTTTAAAATCCACCTCTGACCCCTCCCCCACACACACACACCCCAAAAGAACCCCTAACCATTCTCTTAAAATTCAGGTAGATCGGGGTTTCTAAAACTTCACTGCACCGTGAGTGACCCCCTTCAGACAACAAAAATTACTACACAACCCCGGGAAGGGGGACTGAAGCCCAAGCCCTGCCGCCCACCCAGGAGGCGGGGGGGAGCCAAAGCCTGAGCCCTCCTGTGGGGAGGGGGAGAAGCTGAAGCTTGAGGGCTTCAGCCCTTGGGGTGGATAGGGGGCTGTAACCTGAGCCCCGACTCCCAGGGCTGAAGCCTTGTTAAGTGGGGGGGAGTGTACTATTTGAAAGGAGGTAACAATTACTGAATTTTCCAAATGAAAACCTCAAATATTCTTTGATTAAAAAAAAAAATTAAATAATTTTAAAAAATTGTCATTTCAAAATCACTAGTTTTAAGGTTTAAATCTTTTTTTTTTTAATTTACTACCAGCAAGAATAACCCTTCCCCCCCCAAAGAAACAGAGCAATAACTTACTTTTTCAAGCAATAAGGTGATAAGTAGCTTAAATGTCACTCGTTCTGATGCTTAACATCTACATTTCAGTAAAAACAGGGAACTGTTGCATTTCTGATTCACAATACACGAACTTAATACTCAACCAAAACAGTTAGCAGTGATGATTTTAGTGGTATTTAGATCAAACATATTAGAACAATCTGTCTTAAACTTCTAATATAAACTCACAGTAGATTAAATTGCTTACTTTAATTCTGCATCTTTGAGGCTATCCTCTTGCAGGATTCTCACTTTTGGGTCTTGAGCTCAAGAGAACTTTGGAGCAGAATTCCCACTCTTATCTTTAAAGAATATACAATGTGCTTTTCCTATGGTGTGCATCTGTATTTCTAAAAGCATTCTGGGTTTTCTCTTTTGGGATGCCAGGAATCGCTAATCTGAGGCTCATCGTACTTGGCATCATCTAAACAAGCTCATGAAAGCACAGATAAGACCCTTGAGAGTGGAAGTCACTGTATTTCTTTGTAACTTTTTCAAATGCTTCATTCTAGATCCCTGTTCCCAGGGCCCAGGACTTTGGGGGATTATTTCTGGCATATTGGGAGATAGCATGTGGCCCACTGTAGGTTTTGGCCATGATGAGTTAGAGAGGTTCTTTTCACTGCTTTTTCTGACCCTGCAAAGGAGCCATGTCTCAATGTCTTAAGCCAAAGAGAGTGAACAGGAGGTCTGCCACTACCCCACTCCCAGATGTTTGTCTTTGGTTTTTCCCCTTTCTTAGTTCCATTTTCCCTTGAAGTCACTGCAGTCACACTCATTAAGGTAGCCTTCAGGGCCAAAACAAAGAGTCCATGGGAGCCTAGTAGAGATGGGGCTTCCCTGTCTATTTTAGGATTTTCTATAGTGCGGACTGCTTTATTATCTAAATACTTCCCAGGTAAATTAAGCTCCTTGGTGGACTTTTTTATTCTTCTACATGCCCTGGTAAAGGAAGCTCTTGTCTTGGATAACTTTTTTTCTTTCCTATGCCATTGATGGTAGAAAAGCTTTGTCCACATAGGAGGACCTTACATCATGCTCTGGATGAGTCTGACCTCCTCTGGAAGCTTATTCGCCAACATTAACCCCTCCTAAATAAGAAGCCTTTATCTCTGGCTTCTGCATGGACTGACCTGGGCTCTGTGAGCAGCATTGTCACTGAGGAGCATAATTGTCTTGTTGGGTCATCAATAGAGGTGTGGTTATTGCGTCCTGTCCTATTGATGGCAGGTGCCTTAGACTGGGAGCTGGTGGAATGATTAGAGCACAGGGGTGATGTGCCATTGGCAACCCATTCTACTGAAGGCCACAGCTACCCACAGTCTGGAGCCCTTGGCATTCCTTCCACCTTCAAACAACATACAGTGAATGGCCATAATCCAGTTTGGTGGTTGTAACGTTGACTTACCAGATAACAGGTCATGTCCGAGTGTATTCAGGCCAATTCACTTGTGTACTAGTACTGTATAGATCAAAGCAATTCTGTTAAAGGTATAAGTGTATTTGGTGTTTAAACTTTATTAAAACTAATAAAATGTCCCGTTTCTTGCATTGTTTTCAATTGTGTGTATCCTGTTATAATGCAATAGCAAACATTTACATTTAAACACCCCTGTGACTAAATAACCCATCAAAGAAGTCTTGTGGAATGCTAATAAAGGTCTTTAACAGAAAGTGCTAATTTCAAAGCAAGTGGCCACTGCCTGTGATGACTGGAGGTCAATGACTCAAAGTGCATTCCTCACTCACCGGACATCAAAGGAAAAGCCCACATGGGTAGAGCATGTCAGCAGCGACTATAAATATATGGATTCTAGGAAAGATCCTTCATCTCTGGACTGTTTGGACTTTTACAGGGAAGTGTACCAGATGCAAAGTGGAGATCCCCAGAGACAATCTGGGTACTCTGAAAGACTTTTGGGCAACTGGCAGTTTATTCCATCACTGCCACCATTTGGAATTACAAAGTGTGACTCACCTGTTTAAAATATTTTATCAGCTTTAACCTCTCAATAACTCTCATTTCCTTTTCTTAGGGCTTGTCTACACTGGCACTTTACAGCGCTGCAACTTTCTCACCCAGGGGTGTGAAAAAACTCCCTCCTGAGTGCTGCGATTTTCAGCGCTATAATGTGCCAGTATAGACAGTGCACTAGTGCTGGGAGCTATTCCCCTCATGGAGGTGGGGTGGTTTTTTTTTTTTAGTTTTTTTTTTTAAAGAGTGCTGGATGCCGTGACTACACAAGTCACATTAAAGCGCTGCCACAGCAGTGCTTTAACGTTGCCAGTGAAGACGTGCCCTTAGCTAATAAACCTGTAGTTAGTTTTACTATAGAATTGGCTGCCAGCGTCGTCTTTGGAGTAAGATCTGGAGTACCAATTGATCTGGGATAAGTGATCAGTCTCTTGGGACTGGGAGCAACCTGATGTGGTGTGATTTTTAGCTTAAGTGACCATTATCACTAAGTTCAGTTTGTCTGGGTAGCAAGATAGACTGGAGAGCCCAAGGGGACTCTCTCTGATTCCATGGTAAGACTGTTATAGTGATCCTGGAGTTCACATTTGTTACTGGCTTGGTGAAATCTAATTATGGAACACACCACTAGCTTGGGTTGTCTGCCCTGTTTTATGATAGTCTGCCCTGAGGTAGGCACTCACGGTCCTGATCCACTCCAGACAGCGTGACAGAAGTGACAATGCATGGGTTGTTCTGACCAAGTCCTCATCTTTCTGGGGGGAAAGGGACAAAGTTTCTGAACAAGTTGGAGGGGAAATAAAGCTGGCTGGTTGCTTGGTTTTTGTTTTCGTCACTGACTCTGTGTGGCCTGCTAGGCTAATTGATGAGTTAAACAGGACTGCAAGGCTTCCCATCATTCATTCACGAACAGGGAAGGGAGCAGTCATTTTAAAAGCAGAAGACCGTGATCCAGTTAATTCTCCGTTTTTTATTTTGTTTTTTTTTCTTATGACCAGCGTGTCTTCAGTATTGCCTGGGTTCAGTTTGGGCCCAGCTACTCTTCATCCAGGAGCTAAACTCCTTTAGGCACATTGACAGCCTTGTAATGGCGATGGTTGCATCTGTGGCAAAAGAGAGAGAGCTGGGTGTCATCTGCATATTGTTGGTCTGCAGTTTGCAGGTGTAGGAGGCAGCAGTCCTCGTTTACTCTACTATTGTATGTGCTGCTGTAAGGGAGTTGAACTAGTGCTGTACAAAGTGGTAGGGCATTTGCCTTCCATCAACAGCTGCCAATTGCCCTGTGAGATGCTTCCTTGCACTGAAGAGAAATCCAGCCAGGAGCATAAATAAACCTAGCTAGCCGTTGGAGAAAATCTTTAGTCTAAAGAAAATCAAGTTGCAAGGAACTAAAATAGAGTGAACTCCTCCTGTGCTGTCACCAAACCTATATGCCTGAATTGTATCTGTTTGTTTATTGCTTATACATCTATTTGCCTGTAGTGACTGTAACTGGCTCTGAAGCTCTGTGTGATATCTATATGTGAGACTCTGTACTGTTGCACTATTTGTCTCATTTCTATTGTTTTTACACATACACTGGAAATCTGAGAATGTTTAACTAAGACACTTATGCTCAGCCATTAAACAGAGAGTGCACAATGGTTGTCTCAATAGAACTGTCGTACAGCAGCAGAGCTTGGCCTATGGCTCCTTACTGGCTTCTAGATGCTTTTCTCCTTTGGGACTTCAGTAAGATCTTGCAACAATGTTCCAAGGAAAAAATGAAAATACAGACTAACTCTAGGCTCTTCTACATTGATAGACTCATGTTGAGAAATTGGATTAAATCTTTATTTGCACTGATGGTCATAAACCATCTAGGGAAAGGGCAAATTCCTCCTGATGTTTCCTCTTCCAGAAAGTTGCCGGTGACGTAGTTATTTGCTGCTAACTATTGCTTCGTAATCTCATCCCTGGCACTTTGATATTCTAAGTATGTTTAAATGTTTTGTGGCTCTATAAATCTCTGATGACTCAAGTGATTTTGGCTGTTCAAAGGCTGAGTGCCCCGTTATATGCTATGCTGGTGTTAGAATTGTGGTTTATCTCTTAGTGGGCAACGTAAAAGAATGACTCAGGAAAAAGGAATGTGTGCCACCTGCCAGTCCCATACAAGTTTCCTGAGGTTTGTATTCCCACCTCCAGAGTAATGTGACTGCACTGCTAATCAATAAGTGAGCTGACTAATGTCAGAATAACATATGACGATCACTCTGTCAGTGCTGCCTTTTGAGGTATTTCTGTTTTACCTTGCGTATTAGAACGAAGCAAAAAACATTCTGTTTAAATACAGGCTGCCTGTTGCTCAGTGCTCCCAGCCTTGTTCCCATGAGCATAACACTAAAGCCTTATGTTTTTGGCAGGTGTGAGGAATGAAGGGAGCCTGGTTTCAGTCCTGAGAAGAGTGCCCCAATAGCCAGCTGGAGCGGGTCAGAGAAGCTCTGCAATGAGCAGACAGCTATTGCAAAGCAGGATGCAGCAGGAATATCGGAATGTTTGCGTCCTTCTGCCCAACAGAGAGCAACTCGGTGTAACCGTCGGGGTGAGTTGTTTAAAGTTTCATTCTGAGCTCTTAGTGCAAGTTTCATGGATGTTTTGTGTTGTAACTGCCAGAGCAGACCATGATAAGGCTGAGCTTAACTTTCATTGCACTTACGAGAGTACCATATTAGTTCATTGATCAAAAGACTATTAGCTGATTTAACATAATTGGTGTTTTGCTTCCTAATTGGCTAGCCTAGCAAAAATTTACAGGATGATCTGATTAATCTCCTTTATTGCATTTGATAATGAGGACCTAATTTTTAATTCCCTTTCACTCTCAAATTGTATTGTAACAAACTGAAATGAAAATCCAGCTTCTCAGAAACCTGAAATGCCTTGACCTTTGGACCTCAGTGGGCAGTGCTAATTGACATCAGCTCACCCTGCAGTTTAGCTCTGTTGATCTTTCTTTTGGAAGCTGTTCTGTAAATGGGAGTCTCTCTCACAGATTTTTTTTCTTTTTATAGTTGTTCTTTCTTTACTCCATTAAATGAGAGAGAATTGCATCTGTAGATTTCCAAGTACTTTGCAAAGTATTGTCATCCCCGTTTTTACTGTAGGGAAATCTGAAGCACAAAGAGAAGTGAAGTGACTTAAGCAAAGTCTCACTCGCTGGAGCGATTCCCAAGATGGAATGCTATCCATGATTAGATCACACTGCTGCCTTTGTAATATAGTTTATCAGGCATATGTGAGAAACTGAACCAATGCCTGAAGCTTCTTAGTCTAGCTTGCAATCTAAATTGTGAACTGTCCATTTTGGGAATGGGGGTCTGTCTGTCTCTGTAGAGTTTTTCTAGACTTTATTTTGTCTCCATTCCCTCCCCATCCCCCCAAAAAGTCTTATTTTTAATTCAAAATGTGGCTTTAGAAAACATGCACGTCAACACAGAAATATGCAAAAATCTTTACAGTCCATACAGGAATTTTCCTGCTTGCCATACTTAAATCTAGTATCCCCTAAGAAAACAGCCACAGGGCCTAGGTAGATCAAGGGATTGGTAACAGACTCTGGAGCTCGTCACTTTCAATAGTTCAAAACCAGGCCAGATAAGGTGCTTTTATTTAAGCTCTTAGAAATTTATACTGGTATGGCCACCTACCCACTATCGCAGCTGACCCTAAATATCCAACTTCTTGTTAGCTTTTAGCAGGGTGGGTGGAGATCCAACAGGAATGGAGACTGAACTACCCTCCCACCTTTGGGCATTGACTATACTAGAGGCGCTTCTCAGAAATTTCCTATTGTTGCCCCTCCAGCATTATCAATACCGGCAGCCTTAATATAGATGATCTGCTGGTGTTTCAAGCATCCTGTCATGGGTAATCCTGCACTAGGCAGGATTACGACAATGGGTATCTCCGCTCCCTAATTGCGGGGTGTGATTACAGTTTGTGTAGACATGCCTGAACTAGCTTTAATCTACCTAGCTTGGATACCAGAGCAGTGAAGCTGTGGCTTCATTATGGGCTGTACAAGTCCACCTGGAACCCTGGATAATTTCTCTGGTGGGTAGCCTACAGTGAAGCCCCTGCTAGTTAGATTGAAGGTGACTTGGGTATGTGTATACGAGCTGCAATCACACCTCATGATTGCAGGTTAGACATAACCAATGGTGCTTAAATTGGTTGTGATGTCTGGCTCCCGTGTTTAAAACTGTAGCTTGAAGCGCTTCAGGCTAATACAGTTTTAATAAGCGTAGATGGGGCCTTTAGAGTTCGGCTTTTTAGTGTAGGCAAGAATGGAAAGAATGTCAGAGGTATCGTTCCGGCCATTTATGTCTCATTTCCTGAAGCCTCTTTGAACGCCCATGTTGTTGGAAAAACTGAGGGGGATAACTGAGTGCAGCCCCTTTTGATACTTTATCTTAAAAGTGTCTAGCTCTACGTATTTGCCTTTAGAGATGTGTAAGGGTTCTGTAACTTTATATCTGTCAATAGCCTTCTAATAAGTCTTTTTTGTTTATACCTGTTTTATTGGCTAAACGGATGGGAAACTTTGTTTCCTTAATGTACTTGGATGTGTCTGCGTATGAAAGAGAATAGCTGGCTGAAGCAAAACATGAACTTTGAAAATACAGTCGGGTGCAGATTGCATAAAGGATGGAACCCAACCTTTTAGCTAAATCAGGGGCCAGTAACAAAATCCACTTTTTTTTTATATGTTGAAAAACATGTGACTTAAAAAGATCCTTCCTCTTGCAAAATGTTAAAGGAACATGGGAACAATTTTCTAGCAACCTCAGTAAGGCCTTGTCTACACTGCCACTTTACAGTGCTGAAACTTTCTTGCTCAGGGGTGAGAAAAAACACCCCCCTGAGTGATGCAAGTTTCAGTACTGTAAAGTGGCAGCGTAGACCGTACACCAGCACTGGGAGCCGCTCTCCTCATGGGGGTGGTTTTTACAGCGCTGGGAGAGCTTGCTAGTGCCACAGCTACACAGCCACGTTAAAGCGCTGCCGCCACAGCGCTTTAACATTGGTAGTGAACACATACCCTAAGACTTCAGATTTAATTAACACTACAACAGATAACATCTTCCACATTCATTGCTATAATAAGGCTACTGCTCAGGACTTGCATAGCACTTCACATTTTCGAGATATTGTGTAAACACTAAATAATCTTCACAAAAGCCCAGTGACGTAGGTAAGTGTCATTAGCTTTTCAGTAGATTGAAGTGCAGATTCTCCACTTGATAAGCAAGGGATTTATGCATATAATTTCCATTACTCCTGTTAAGAGATGCCACATATATCCTGTCCATCAAGATGAGGCTATACCTGTACATTTTATGTGATCATATTTAAATCCATGGGGTAGGATTTGTACTTTAACTATTTTTGCATATCTTTAAAAACAACACGTACATCACAATGCTAAGGGAAAAAAGAATGTGGCTTTAAAAAAGAAAATCCCTTCCCTCTCTCAGTATCAAATGTCTCCAAGTTCACATTGTTGTTAGCATCTTCCTCTTCCTTCATTATATAAAAGATTGACATTTGAGAAGATAGGTTGTAGGGACACAGTATTTCCAAAATGCTAACTCTTGAAAGGCTGCCAAGAAATCTTTAAGGAACAAAACCATAGGGAAGGATATAGGGGAACTTGCTAAGCACTCTGTGTAAATTGAAGCAAAGCGGGAGTAATCTTTCCTGAGAGGGAGGAATGTTGTTTGGGCACAGAGGCAGAGAAGGAGCACAGATGGGAAGACGTAGTCTGCACCCTGCGGCGCTTACTTAAACCGTAGACAAAACGGTACAACTTAAAATGCACTAGGTGACAGAAGAAGGTTTTAACACTGTCACTGGCTTTATTAAAAGATATTATCTGTCGTCTTAGCTCAGCAGACTCAAGCTAACAGGCTTCAGGGAAGCATGGGGGCCTAACTTCTCCATTGCCTTCCCCCTTGTGGAGATACTGACCCCCGTAAAGTGCATATAAAACACCACCGGTCTCATTTGGCAGCATTTTACACCCACTTTGAGCTGTAAAAGACTAACAAGAGGCAAAGCAGTGGAGAATTGAATCCTGTGCTTTTTGAGGAGAGGGAGAATGCACGCTCCGATACCACAGCAAGCTAGGAAAGTGAGCTCCAGGCATAAAGAATGGCTTGGCAGAACAATGCAAAGTGAGTTGTCCGGAAGAAGACATGTCAAGGGAGGGAGTATAGGAGATGAGACAAAAACTTAAGCATTACCAAAACTAAGTGCACGGCCTTGAAGATGAGAAAGATGAACTTGATACAGAAAGCGAGAGTCAGTTGAGGGATTTGAAGAGATGAGTGATGTGGATGGGGCAGCCTATGTTCACTTAAGTAGGCATTTTGATCAAGTTCCCTCTTCAAAAGTGTTCTAACACTTACTTTCACATGTTCAGTTTTAGAGAACTCAGTACATTAACAGGCTTCTGCTTCTCTGTAGTGTTTTGAATATGAAAGTATGTAAATACACTAATTATTTAAAATGTCTGTTATATTGATATAATGCATTCTAGAGTCTGCGTATGTCTGTGCACTGTATTCTTAGTTACCAGTATGCAGGGCCGGCTCCAGGGTTTTGGCCGCCCCAAGCAGCCAAAACAAAAAACAAACAAACAAACAAAAAGCCGCGATTGCGATCTGCGGCGGCAATTCGGCGGGAGGTCCTTCGCTCCCAGGCGGAGTGAGGGACCGTCCGCCGAATTGCCGCCGAATACCTGGACGTGCCGCCCTTATCCAGAGCGGCCGCCCCAAGCACCTGCTTGACAAGCTGGTGCCTGGAGCCAGCCCTGCCAGTATGCCAGCACTCTTCATTAGGATATCCCTTCCCAATGACTGGTCACAAGTAGTATGTGTGCATGCTCTATTTTGTGGGGGTGGGGAGGATGCAGACCTCAGTACACTAGCTCTTTCCTCTTGATTGCACATCATAATGAGCTAAGCAAATACCATACCTAGGAGCGTTTTCTCAACTTCAAGCCTCAGTCTCTAGTTCTAATAGGAATTGTACAGTTAACCCCACACACACCCCTACCTGTCCGTTTGACATCAGAAGGCACCCCTCTAGTGCAATTTTCATACCTCCTGGTAATGTGGTGATGACTGGCTGGCTAGTGGTACAGTGTCAGTGTTCTATAGGCAGAACTGGCTTCTGGAATGACCCCTGCCCTCCTGCTGTCCAGGCTGGAAGACACTTAATATGTCGAGAGCAGGGGTAGTGTGTTTTTTTTCCCCCCCCCCCCCCCCCCCCCCCAAGTTCCAAATTTCTTGGTCAAGGTCCAGACTCCAGAGAAACATTTTTCACACTGTAAGTGCCCCTGTTCAACAAACATGCAATGCTGTGTAATATACCCAGGGGATATTGCTTATATTTTTAGTGCATTTAAATGAAAAATAATATCAACTAGTTGGGGTTTGGTGTATTGTGAAGAATTTTTTTGTCAATCTTACGTGAATAAGTTCAACCCGGCAAGTCATTGAATCTGCACGCGGGGGGATACAGTTCTTTCCTGATGACATTAACATAGGGTGACCAGACGTCCCGATATTTTCTTGTTTGTCCCGCGTCCCGACCGATGTGCCGTCAGGACACTGGACAAACAAGGAAATGCTCCGGAGCCTGGAAGTGCTCGCGGCCCCCCCCCCCGACTCCGCGCCCTCCTCCCCCCATTGGCTCCCTCCCCGAATCCCCGCCTCTTCCCCAGGCTCACCATTCCTCTTACCTCCACAAGCGCTGGAGGGAGGCCCGGGAGACTCAGGGGAAGCGCGGGGCTGGGGTGAGTGAGAGTCCGGCCTGGCCCCGAGCAGGCAGGACTCAGTCGGGCGGTAGGGAGAGTAGGGGAGCGGCCCGTGGGGCCAGGCGGCGGCTGTTCTCCCCCCCCGGGCAGTGGGACTCGGGAGCAGCCGCTGCTGCAGCTCCCACTGCCGCGGGGGGAGGAAGCGGCCGATGGCCAAGCTCGGTGGCTGCGGCTCGGACGCCCGGGCCCGAATCCCCCGAGCCCGGGCCTGCTGCAGGGACACAGCAGCGCGCACGCTGCGCCCAGCCCCTGGCCAGTCGCGTCTGGGCTGCTGCCCAGCTGGTGCAATCCCGTGGCGGCTCCGGAGTGGGGGCATCGGCAGCCCAGCCCCATTCGTTCCCCTGCGGGACCCGAGCGGGACGGGGGGCTGGGGCCTGCTGCCCCCACTCCGGGGCCGCCGCGGGATAGCACCAGCTGGGCAGCAGCCATTGTCTCCATTTCACTAGCTTTGAAATTGAACAATTTCTTGTGATGTTTTTGATTTTTAAAATCAAAACACCGTATAGAAGTCTTCTCATTTAATGAAAATCTGAGTTTTTCAGTAACCAAATGTTTTTCATAACCATTTCATTAAAGTTTATGATAATATAGAATTTTGAAAAAAATAAATTGCAAAAAAATAAAGTTGAGGAAAAATCAACTTTTTTCACTTTTTTTCATCTTTCAGAGAAGACAACTTTTCAATTAAAAAACCTTTGTTCAAACATTTTTCTACGAGTTCAAATGTTTTCCTTTGTATTTTTTACTTTATTGTTCCCTGTTGTATTTATATTATCTGCCATGCATCTATTAAACCCCATGCTGATCCCACCTGCAGGATCAAGAGCCAAATAATCTGAGTTAACTGCATCAAATCTAATATGCCACAGTTTATTCAAGTGTGGTCACACTCCTGTCAAAACAAAATGTTTCACAGCTCCCTACAGCCCCTAATCTGATCCTTCTCCCTTTAAAGTCAATGGAAAAACTCTCATGGATTTCACTGATGAAGGATGAAGCTCTCAGTGAGGGCAGATTTCTGTGCTACCAGTAATTGAATAGCTTTCAGTTTTAACTGTTGAGCCTCTGACTGGTATCTCAGCTGGGAAAGGCAATGGATTGGCGCTTCAGTTCTTCTCTCTCATAGGGCTGGGTGGTAAAACAGACACAGTGTGACTCTGATACTGAAAGAAACTCCCTGAAAGTGACAAGACACTGAAACTCTCACTCTGTCCCCACAAAACCAGAACAGAGTGGGGACAGTGATCTCAGAAAGAGGGTGGGGAATAGGTCAGTGATCAGAGGGTGACTGAAATGACCAAGAAAAGCAGCTGCTTGTTCCTCAGTGAGCCTCCGACATTCCCCATTGCATGCTTGAATCATCTAGACATATAACTCCCCTATCTCCTGTCAGCTCCCTGCCCGCTCCACCCAGAGAAGCTCCCGCTGCCCCAGCCGCCAGCGCCTGCTCAGCTCATTCACCCTGCACTGCTACCAGCCAGTGGAGGACAGAGCTGGTGAGGCTGGAGCTGCACAAGCAGCCACCCGGGGACACACTGCGCCCTGCAGCTCGCTCGCCCTTCGTTGGGGAGTGGTCACAGCTCCACACGTGCAGCCCCGGCTCTGCTTCAGCCCATTTGACCTTTACGGTCCATTCAGAAGCGTCTAGCAGTCTGGATTTAGCCTGTGCTCTGCCTATTGACTACCACTGTTCTAGAGGGATGCATCTGGTCTCTGGGGAACAATGATAAATACATTTGCAAGAACAGGTTTTGAAAAAAATCTACTTGCAGTGCTATTTAGAAGGCTGGCCTTAGCAATCAACTTCTGCCAAATTTTAAGTTTCTCGCCTTTATGGTTGTGAAGATAACCTTCCACGTGTGAACTGATCAGTACTATTTGCAGACAGGCAGCTCCAGTGTCTCTACTGCTGCTCATAGGTTTGCCCAGCCACTGCACAGTGAAATTAAAAAGATTCTTGATAACTTTACTGTTGCTGTTCAGATCTCCGCGGGTAATAAAATGTGGTTCTTGTCAGTTTCCTGTCATGCAGCTGCTGATTGGGAAATCTCTGACCAACAGCACATGCAGATGGGTGCTGGAGCTATTTGAGGAAGAGTACCCCCAAGAAAAGCTGCAGGAGTAGTTTAGAGTTTGGGAATAGCAGCTGGGAGTCCCCATACATGGTGTTGGGTATTACCCTCCCCTTCGCACTAATTGACCATGAAACTTTTTTTGTTGCCATTTTTCTTCCCTGCTTATCCTCCATCTCCCTTTCATATCAACCTGTGGCTAGTAGGTGTCTGGTAAACTTTGAAGCTCTTAATAAAAAAAAAAAAATCAGATCCCTGGTAGCTTATCTACAGAGCAACATTTCTGGAGGTGGCACTGTGTGTGGTGGGGAAGGGACATGAACTCTGCTGTTGGTCAGAAGTAAGATATGGTAAAGGGAACTAGCGAAGTAGCTTGATGGCATGGCATGGAATGAAGGAGTGGGCAAGAACCCCGGGTCAGTCCATGTAAGGCCACCTTGAAAATGAAGTGTTCAGTCTTTGTGGCCAAAACCATCTTCTCCACCCCTCAAAGTGTGCAATATGGGTGGTGGTGTTTTTGTTTTTTGTTGTTTCCTTCCTAGGTGAAAGTTTAAATCTGTAATTCCTCAAACCCTCCAAAAATTAATTTCTTTCTCCTTCTGAACAATGTCTTTGTTTTGCTGGCAATAAGTACAATACCGCAAGAGTTTCAGTACATGGTCGCATTTGCACAGCATGAATAGTCTAGATGACAGAGTTCCAGTCTCATTAAAAAGGATACAAATAGACTAGCACCTAAGTTCCATTGTACTGGGATAAGAGCATATACAAAGAGGGCTGGGGAGGGGGGGAAGGAGGACAGGAATACACTACAACAGTGCCTTACAGCAACCAAAAAACCCTGGCCCGAGAACTGAATTATGTGCTGTGATTCTGATCTGGCTGCCTTTGTGCCTGTTGATCACCTATGACCATGAAGAATTGTTCAGTGCCAGTATGTGTGGGCTGCCTGTAATGCTGGGTTGGTTGTTTCTTTCAGGTAAAAGCCACCGGACAGGAGCTCTTCCAGCAAGTTTGTGACTTAGTGAAGATTAAAGACCCTCACTTCTTTGGCCTCAGTATTGTTAAAAGTAAGCGAGCTCCATGCATGGAGACAAATGACTTGGCAAATGTCCACAGACACATTTGTGTATCTACAGTGTGTGTGCATATACACACACTGGCCATGCCTGAGTGGGAACTTCATTGTAATAAGATCACAAACTATGTAAATTATCCAAAGCCTTGTCAGAGTCCTTTGATCTTTAGTCCTTGAGCAGACATATTTGAGGGGGGTGGGGCAGGTATATTTAACCTTGTTCTACTCTGTTTTTCTATAACTATGTTGTTTGCTGACATTTTTGCCATTGATTGAATTTAAAGTGTCAGTTGTTGCACAGAAGATGAAATTTTAAATGACTTTGGGGCTAGAAGTATTACATACCTTCCTAAGTAATAAATTTTAAAGAATGTGGTTCTCGTTAAACTCAGTGATTTGGGGCAGGTGGTGGGGGGAGAAATGAGTTTTGTGAATACTAACTGCACTTGGATGAAGTGATTTATCTGCAGAGACCTTTTGACTTAGTGGCTGTTTTTTGCAGGAGATTGCAGACCTGAATCTGCCAGGTGCTCAATGCTCTCAACTCAGGGGTTGTTCACACAAACACTTAGTTTTTCTTTGAATGATGGTCCTGACTGTATTCCACGGTGGGTGGGTTAGGCATGTGCCTGGAGCCAGAGAATTTGGAAGTAGCTCTGTTGGCTCACCTCATGACTCCATCCAAGGTCATAAAAGGTGGAGCGGATCAACCCCTTCTTCGATTCCTTCTCACAGCTGGATGATCTGGATCAGAACCTCCAGTGTCCGTAACTTCAGCTTCGTCCTACAAAATAAGAATTGGATTTAGTTTTGTAAATGGTTTTAACATTTTTTATGGGTTATTTTTTAATAGTCTTCAGTATAGTGTCTTATAGATTTAGTCTCTTGGGAGAATACCCTCGCTTTCTGCCTGTGATCCTTCTTAGTCAGCAATGGCCACCAGCACTGCCTTGGGGAAGCCCACATCATGTTGAGGTGTGGTATCTGCTGATTGCTCCCCAGCTATACCTGAAAAGGGCAGGAACTTCATTTCTGCAAATACCATGTGGAGAAGGCCAGGAGGCCCCCAGCAGACACAGGCTGGGGAACCCCCCTGTACATCTGCCTGATTCAGCATGGAGCATGCCTCCTGCAGTGAAGTCCAACTCTAGTGCAGGAAACTCTCTCTGAATCTCCCACCCCACCCTCCGGCAGGATCTTGTTGGGAATCTAGGAAGCACTCTCATAAGCATGAGACTTAAGTGTTCCTCTAAATTCACTTCAGAGAAGCCTGATTCAGCTCTAAGCAAGCCCATCAGCTCGGCCCATGAGGCGTTAGGGCATATTAAGTCCGAGAGGCACAACAAGAAAGCCCATAAGCATTGGGCTATATTGGTACCAGAACATGATCCATTGCTGTTGTCATCCTTGGCACCTCCCAAACCCCGTGATTCATTGGTACTGATGAAGTCCAATCATTGTCAGTTTCAGGCATGGTCTTCCTCGATTGCTGCAGTAGTTCAAACAAGTAGAACCCCTCTTGCGCTGGGGAGAACTGAATCCCTTGCTGCTCCATAGAATACTTTGTCATCTGCATCCAGAATCCCCTCCTCCATCTCCAGAGAGAGAACACCACCACCAAAGGAGTTGACCACTGAAAGGGAGTTTGTTGCCTGTCCCATATGCAGAATACAACTCCCCTGCGAAAGCACTGACAGTACTACCATTACAACCGGAATTAGCCCTTTTTCACCTATCCTATGTATCCTCCACCACCCAAAAGACCTGCACTTGTTTGGGGCCAACCTCCACCTCATCCAATACGGCAGTGGTTCTCAAAGCCGGTCTGCCGCTTATTCAGGGAAAGCTCCTGGCAGGCCGGGCTGGTTTGTTTACCTGCCGCATCCGCAGGTTGCGGCCGAATGCAGCTCCCACTGGCCGCGGTTCGCTGCTCCAGGCCAATGGGGGCTGCAGGAAGGGCGGCCAGCACATCCCTCAGCCTGCGCCGCTTACTGAGGCAGGTAAACAAACCGGGTCCGGCCCGCCAGGGGCTTTCCCTGAACAAGCGGCAGACCAGCTTTGAGAACCACTGCAATACGGAGCTGTTGGTACCCCATGCCATGGGGTCCCTGTGACCATCTTTTGACCACTCCTACTGGGGTCCTTGGGACCAGTACCCCCCTGCAGAGTTGATCCGATCAGCTAAGGGAGTCACCATTTGCCTCCCCTCTAAGGGGATGCTCAGATCTGCCCCCGGATCTTACGGTGGTGGAGGAACATTACACACTGGATCCAGTGGTTCTACCAGAACCAGTAAGACTACCGTCTTCATCTCTGAACAAAGTGGGTGATTCCTACGTCTCCTTCTTCCCACAATGATTTCAGACAGTTCCAGGATCATCTTCACAGAGTTGCTGGAGAACTTCAAGAGGTCCAGGACTCCCATGCAAATTCTTAGACACTCATCCAGCAGAATAGCTCTCCCCATTAATGAGGCCATATTGGAGTCAGCTAGGACAGTTTGGCACACCCCAGCCGCCTGCACTCCCACCCCCAAAAGGGCAGAGAAGCTTTATGTGCTGGCCAAAAGAGCAGAATTTTTGTTTTCTCACCCCGCTCCCAACTCACTGGTGGTTGAGGCTGTTTCTGAAAGGGCTAAACAGCAACATCCCAGGTCTGCGCTTACCAATAAAGAGGTCAAATGCCTGTATCCGTTGAGGAGAAAGGTCTTCTAGCCTCTAGTTCAGGATAGCCAATTACCAGGCACCAATGGCTAAATATGATTTCCTGAACGACTCCATGTTTGCAGAGTTGACTGACAGCCTTTCCCAGCAGGACAGAGCCTGTTTCCAAGCTCTGACAGACGAAGGCAAAGTGATAGCTAAGACCACTCTCCAATCCGCCGTCGATGCCACTGATACTTCCTCTAGAGCTATGGCTATTGCCATTGTCCTGTGCAGGGAGTCATGGCTCCATGTGTCAGAGTTCCCTGGGGAGGTCCAGAATACCATCCAGGACCTCTCCTTTGATGAATCGCAGCTCTTCAGCCAGAAGACAGACCAGTTTCTCCATGCCCTAAAGGACTCTAGGGCTACCCTCCACTCACTGGGGATATATACGAACACATCTGCCCCTAAGAGGAAGTTTCGCCACCTATCATTCAGACCTAGGCGTATGGCTCAGCAGTTTTCCATCAGAGACCCTATGAACCACCACGCAAGAGACGGTGTTCAAAAGAGCTGCTTCCCCACACTCTCTGCAACAGTCTCTGCATCTCAATCTCAGCCCCCGTCTCGACATTATTTTTGAATGGGAGCTCAAGAGTTGCAAAATACTAAGCCCAACACTTCCCAACTCCCACCCACCATTTGTGGGTTGTTTAGCACTCCTCCCTCCCCCCCCCAACATTGGGAGTGCAGTAACAATGGACAAGTGGGTACTGAACGTCCTCTATTCTGACTATAAGATAGAGTTTGCGTCCCTATGTCCTCCCTCCTCTTCGGGGACCGCTCTCAGGAGAATAACAGCTGTGGGCTCCCTATTGCAGCAAGGAGTGATAGAACTTGTCCCTCCTCAATACCAAGGGAACAGGTTTTACTCAACTTACTTCCTGGTACTCAAAAAGAAGGGTGTATGGGGACCAATCCTTGACCTCTGCCATCTCAACTGCTTCATTCACAAACTCAGATTTTGCATGGTTATGTTGGCATCTATAATCTCCTCTTTAGAAAAGGACATGTGGGTTACAGCTCTAGACATGAAAGATTAATCCCGCTCTCAGATACTTCCTCAGAGAATCTGACTATTTTCTCTACATTGCGCTCCCTCTCAAATAGCGACCACCGCCAGAGTCTTTACCAAGATATTCTTGGTAGTAGCAGCTCACGTCAGATGTTCTCATTGTCTTCCCCACCTCTACAAATGGCTCCTTGTTGCCAGGTCCCGCCAGGTAGCCTGTGCATCAACTTCTATGATGCTGCACTGGGAGTCAGCGTAAACACTGGAAAAAATCTGTTCTCACCTCAAAGCAATCTCTGGATTTCATTGGGGCCACCTTGAATTCTATGGTTGCAAGAGCGTACCTGCCAAGGACAGGTTGCAAACCATGATCACAAACAGCCCTCGAATACCAGTCAAGACATGTCTTTCTCTTAGGTCATGTGGCCTCCTGCACTTACGTCACCCCGTTCGCAAGACTCCACCTTCGTTACCTTCAAACGTGGCTACAGTTGGGATATTGTCCAAACTGCCACTCCATGAACTTTATGGTAACAGTTCCGGCCAAGGTACTGTTTTCCCTGCTATAGTGGACAGATCCCGATCAGGACCATTATTACTGTTGCATCCCTATTGGGTTGGGGAGCCGCATGAATAGCCATACAGCATGAGGTACCTTGACATCTCGAGAGTCCAGGATGAACATCAATATCCTGGAGTTGTGAGCTGCCTGGAAGGCCTTTCTTCTGTTCATGCACACTCGCCATGTCCTTGTGATATCAGACAACATCACGACTATCTTCTACATCAACAAGTAGGGAGGAGTGAGATCTGTCTCCCTGTGTGCAGAAGAGGTCAGCTTGTGAAACTAGTGCATCAGCAGTCGAGTCACCCTATTGGCCAAATGTGCTTGCAAAGACACATCATGGAGTGGGAGCTCCACAACTTGGTATTGTGCAATATTTTATTTTAGCTCTGTGCAGAATCCCAACCAAGGATCTGTTTGCCTCTCAAGCAAACAAGAAATGCACGACACACTGCTCCAGAGGAGCCCTAGGTCGCCACTCCCAGGGCAACACTTTTTTTTGTTTTTTCCTGGGTCGAATCAGTTCAACTATGCCTTCCCTCTGCTACCTCTCCTGTCACAAGTTCTGGGCAAAATCTGGCAGGACAGACCATGGGTCATCCTGATCACCCCCTTCTGGCCCAGGCAGCTTTGGTTTCCCAGCCTCCTATGCCTGTCCTCCAGATTACCAATCATCCTCCCAAGGTTTCCCAAGCTCCTGACCCAATGGAATGGTATGATCAAGCACCTCGATCCACATCCGCTCCACCTCAGGGCTTGGAATTTGGGTGGGCATCATCCTTAGAGTGGTCATGCTCCATGTCCGTGTGAGACATCCTTTCTCATAGTAGAAAGGACTCTATTAGAAGATGTAATCTAGCTAAATGGAGGCACTTTTCTTCTTGGGCACATCAAAAAGACAGGAGAAGGAAACCAAGGGATTTCTATAGAAGCATGAAAAATGCACACTGCACAGATTACTTGGATTACAAATCCCCTTGACCTATATGTGTTGTGCAGATACATGAACACACATTAGTTCTTATAGTAAAGGGGAGGTGTGTGTCAGCAGCTCCATAAGGAGTTCTGAAATGTTTTTGAAAAGGTTTCAGTTTAAAAACAGAAGCTTCATATCCCAGTGTGGGGAGAGTTTAAAATAACAAAAGTTTTGTTAAATATCATTTATGGTTTTTAGCTTCGTTGTAAACTCTGAGTTCTGGATGTTGAGGTTTCTTTTCTGGATTTAATGGTCTCACTATCTAATGGACTGTAAGGATGCAGCTCCTTGCACCACTTTCAACCTTACTGCTGCCCTCAACTGCTGAAAGAGAAACTGCGTTCAGGCTTTGGAAGATTTTCCTAATGAGGATAGGATTTTTCACCTCTTTTGGTTTTGTGTGGTCTATATTTTTATTAAAAGGAAGAGAACCTAAAATAGAAAACGACTCAATTCACTTTGAAGAAATGAACTTTGCACCAGTTAGACTAATCTCCTTCCCCATCGAAACAAAGCACAACAATGGTGCAGACCAACAGGGTGCTGCATTAGAATGTGGCTAGGACACATTGCTCTTCTGCCACGGATCATACCGTGTGCTGGGCCTTATTCCTTCTGCAGTCTCTTGAGTGCATCCTTCCTAAGTGACAGGCCCTGAGCCTCCACTTCACTCCCGGCTCAGTTCCGTGACTGATGCTCTCAGATGGGGTCCCTAGACTTCAGCACCCCTGTGTCATGCTGTGACTCCTTCAGCAGGGCCAGTTTGGCTTGGCACCTTGCAGGATTCTTCTCCTCTTAGGAGCTTTGTAACCAGAAAACAGTGCAGTCTTTTCAAAAACGAAGTAGTATTTAACTGTCAACGGGAACACAATACTCAGATATGGGATCAAATAACAGAGACCTTCTAAAAACGTTAAAATGTATTACTGGCACACGAAACCTTAAATTAGAGTGAACAAATGAAGACTTGGCACACCACTTCTGAAAGGTTGCCGACCCCTGCTTTACACAGTAAAGTGCCTCCCACAGAGATGGTTGCAACTTCCTGAATACCCACACATTTGCAAGACGCTCCTTTTCAATAGTCACACAGCTCTTTTCCTGGGAAGCAGTTTTTTGCTCAGATATACAGGGGTGTGTGTGTGTGTGTGTGTGTGTGTGTGTGTGTGTCTCGCTTAGCATTGATTTGCACCAACACAGTACCCCGTCCTGTGTCTGAGGAATCCGTGAAGACCGTGAAGGATTTGTTAAAACTGGGCTTACCAGAACTGGATCCCGGCTCAGGGCATCCTTCAGTGCACAGAGAGCCTTTTTAAAATGCTGTTCAATCCAGATGATTCTGTCTGGTTTGCCCTTCTTATACAGGAATAGGAGCTACTAGGGAGCTAAAAGTGAGGTACAAATCTCCTGTAATACCCCAGGCTCCAGTCCTTAAGAGCCGCCACCTTTGCAGATTCTGGCTTTGGCTTTGGCTACACTGGCGCTGTACAGCGCTGCAACTTGCTGCGCTCAGGGGTGTGAAAAAACACCCCCCTGAGCGCAGCGAGTACAGTGCTGTAAAGCACCAGTGTAATCAGTGCCTGCAGCGCTGCACGCTCTTGCCCCTCAGAGAGGTGGAGTACATACAGCGCTGCGAGAGCTCTCTCTCGCAGCGCTGGCGGCGCGACTACACTCGCGCTTCACAGCGCTGTGAAGTCCCGAGTGTAGCCAAGCCCTTTGTGTGACTACTGCCCATCTTGTGTCCTAGATAAACCACCTCAGCCCACCCCCACTTTACGCTTCTCCACCTTTACAGGCAGTCCCACCTATCGAATGCAGTTGAGCATCGTCCTGACTTGGGGTATCTGTTCTGCCAGATCTTACTTTAAAAAGTAGAAATGTCATCAATGTATACCAGGGCAAATCCTGCCATTCCCCTCCTCAGCTGATCTGCAGATGCTGAAAGGTGGCTGGGGCACCATTTAAGCCCAAAGGTAAAACCAAGTCCTGTTGGGGTAGTGAAAGCAGACTTAATTTTAGCCTTAATCCTGGTCCAAAGACCCTTGCCAGTAACTGAGGTCCATCATGGTAAAGGTGATATGTGCCGCTCCCCCGCCCCCAACTTGTCTAGAATCTTATCGGCCCTAAGCATGGGGCACATCAGACACTCTGTCATTCAGCTTTCTATAATCCACACAGAATCTGATCCACCTGTTCTCCTTGGGTACCAGCACCATGGGGGTGAGGTCCATGGACCGTTTGACTGCTTAATAACCCCCAGTTCCAACAGGTCTCTGGTTTCTTTTTCCATGTTCTGGGCTGTTTTCCCAGCAACTCCAAAAGAGTACATCTAATGGGAGGTTTTTCTCCATCCAATGGTCTGGCTAGCAAGACTGAGAGTACAGTAGTTAAAAAGTGATGTGGGAAAGGACTGTGCCCTGCTTAAATTGCTTGCTGTGCATGGAACTTTGTGCTCCCATCCGTTCACATTTATCTCCATCCTAATCTCCGGAATGTCTGTGTCATCCTAATATTAAAATATACTTAATACAACCAGATTAATTAATGAGCCATTTATGGTTGCCAGTTCGAACAAAGTTCTCACTTTTAGTATTTTGCTGGTATTTTGCTCTCCTGATGTGTGGAATTCTTCAGAGGCATCAGTGCAAGAATTGTCCCTATAGGGATAGCAGAATATGAACACTGAGCACTGTATTACCATCCTGCTCTGTGAGGAGACTGTAGTAATAAAAGTAAAATTAAAATAGAGACAGTCAGGAAATGTAAAAGTCAAGACTCCTACAATAGTACTAACTCCATCACATTTGAATACATGCGGTATTTTCTATTCCAGTTTTCCTTGATAAATGTCTAATTGAATACATATTGGGTCAGATGTGTAGCTGGTGTAAATTTGGCATAGCTCCATTGACTTCTGTGGCGCTATACCAGTTTATGCCATCTGAGGATCTGGCCCATTTTTGTGGTGATAAATCTTTAAATACACAGGATGTGCAATATGCCAAGTTAATGTTTGCATTTCCTGTTTCTCTTTTTTTTTAAATGTGACGTGAAATCTTTACATTCCAATTCATTTTTTCCTCACTTAATTTCATAGAGTTTTTAAAGGTTGGTTGTGGGAGGAAAGCTTAAACAAACTGCACTGCTACAAACTATCTGGGGCAACAGATGGATTTCTTGGAATTACTGCACTGGTAAAGTGCAAACTACTAACTAGCGATTCTTCACTTGTGCTTCATGCTATGCCTACACTACAAGCTAGGGATTGGATTTCCCCTGCTGGTGTACACACACTCACGGTAGTTCTGTGGGAACTTCACGGTCAGTTTGTTCTCGATATGGCTCAGCCATGCCAGTACCCGTGCTATTGTTGCTACGCTGCTCTTTATACTTACGCAAACTCATCGAGCTACCGCAAGTATGTGTACGTGAGCAGAGGAATCCTGCCTGTAGGTCGTAGCGTAGACTTATCCTAAGAGGAGCTGGCGCATATGTGCATGCACATGCATCCTTGTGGCGGCCAAATCCTGACTTGTGTAAATTGTCATAGCTCAACTGAAGTCAGTGGAGCTATGACCGCTTTGTCAGTTGGTGTATCTAGCCTGTGTGTATAGTGAATTCTATTAGATTTCACCTGAAATGGAGAAACTGTGAATTTCTAAGCAATTCTTTCCAGTTCTGTTCTTAAATGGGTAGAGTTCAGTGCCCACATCTCTGCTGAACAGAGATTGCATCCAAACCAGAGGCGATTTAAACATCTGACAAAGATCTGTAAACTTCACAACTAATCCAGTTTAAAAAAAAAAAATACAAAAAAAACTTATGGGTTGGGGGAGCCTTTGTTTTTGTAGACTGAGGATTATACTGCAGGTTGGCATTCCGATAGTATTAACTTAATTAAGCAGGAATGTGATGCTGCATTCCTGGACTGAGGGGAGGACTGCCAGGATTCCAGGCTACACTGAGATGAGGGGGGAGAAACAAGAAGGGGAGGGGACAGTGGGGGAGGTCACTTGTTCAGGCTGTTTATGAAATTTTGAAGTTGGACGCATGTACTTAAAATATCACGTATGCTGTTCAGAAAAACATATTAATTATCAACTGAACATAGTTGTCTGTATTGCCCTAACCTGACCAATAGGATTAAGTTGTGACCCAGGTTATAGGTACTCTGAAATTATGGCTTCTTGTGGGGTTTATCTCAGCTGCTGTTTTATGCCTTGTCCAGGCTAAAAGTCTTAACAATGTCTGTAACCGGTTTCCATTATGGTTGACCTCCAAACATGGCTTGTGTATGGATGCAATGTGGCTATAACTCTTAGTAGCCATGGCCAGCTAACAGTGTTTCAACCCTGCCGGAGGCCTAGGTCTTCCATGGTTGTCCTCCTGTAATCTGTTCAGCACACTTGGGGACAGGAAGGGGATACTAAGTGTGGATGGTATATAACATACCAGCTCTGGTAAGAAGGGAGGTTGCTGAAAGTTTCCTTTAAGGACAGTATTCCTCTATTAATTTGACGGTAAGGTTAGCTCAACAAGCTGGCATTTCTCCCTTCCATAATGGGTTCACCTCAAGAAGCGAGTATTGGGCTTGATTGTGCAAGATGCTGAGAAACCTCCACTACTGCGCAGCACCTATAGGGTTCAGGCCTATTTATGAGCTTCCTTCCAAGCCCATGTCCCCAGCAGTGTACAGCTGGAGAGCAAAGTCCCATTTCCTACCACCTCCCTTGCTGGTGCCTATCTAGTCCTGCTCTGGGGTTACATTTACTATAATTCACGTGCACTGTTGGAGATAGTTTTCATAGTCTTCCAAGTAATTGTCAGATGGGAATTTCGATTTCTGAAACAGCCTCCGTTTCCTACCAGTACCCCCTTCTCTCTCTCTTTCAGACAATGAATATGTATTTATGGACCTGGAGCAGAAGCTTAGCAAATACTTCTCGAAGGAATGGAAGAAAGAGACGAGCAAAGTATGTCAAATGTGGTTGTATTTCAGAGATTATTAACTTTGTGATGCTATGATTACACCATGAAATAGAGGCCTCAAACTGAAGACTGTGGAGCACTTGCTGGTGGTCTCTGGTGAGCTGGTTGGTCACATGGAACTGAGTCTCGTAATTTCCAGCTGCTAAATTGGATTAAAAGAGGGTAAAATTACATTAAGTACTTTACGCTGCCACATAAGCAACTGCTGTAGCTGCCACCGGGGTGTTGTTCAGCAGGTGCCCATAGAAGGGGATGGGGGTCAGTGAGCCACTCTCTTTTGAGAATAGTTGCTCCATGGAAAGGTTTGAGAACCCCTGCTGTATAAAACAGAGCAGCCTTTGGGTAAAATGACCTTGCACGGCTACTTGTAATAACCTGTGTACCACGGTGCATTTGACTATGAAACACAATGGGGGCTGGAGTTGCGATTCAACAGAGGTGTGTGTGAAAGAACAGCAGTTGTAGGGAGGAAGCATTTTTTTATTAAAAGGAGTCTTGATTTCTCTACGCTAGCTGAAATGTCAAGAAAAATCATGTGAAATGAATAAGGCATGTCTGGCTTGTACCAAACAACTATTCTAAAATAACATTGTCAAGTCTTTTTTTTCTTTTTTTATTAGAAGTTTAAAGATCAAGTCCCATGCCCAGTTGTCACCTTTTTACATCAAAACAAAATCTTAAGAGCTGAAACTAACACGAATGTTTTCATTAAACTACATTGTTAGGCTCCAGACATGTTTGTATACAAGTATTGTCTGTTACACCTCTCTAGGAAGATACTTTGCTCAGCAAGTGAACTTGCGGTTTCTTCCACCTCGAGAGCGATTTCTGATTCTAGCAGTATCCCCCATTTTAAGTACAGGAAATATCTCTCAACACAGTATAGCATCTTCCAAATGAGAATAAGCTTTCAAAATGCGACTAATGGAATTTGCTACTGTGGCACCAGTTAGGGCAACATGCCTGTGTAGGTACTCACGTGGCCCTCATAACCGTAGTAACTGAGCGCGTCACAGTCATTCATGATCTTTATCCTTACAACACCTCTTCTGAGGTCGGAGAGTGTTTTGATTCCCATCTGTAAAATGGGGATTAGACCCAGAGAGGCTAAGTGACTTGCCCAAGGTCACACAGGACATCTGTGGCTGAATATGGAATTGAATCCTGGTCTCCTGAGCCTCCTGGTTCAGTGCTGAGTTGGCTAGCTCCCTCCTCCTTATCCCTTCATTGACAACAAAATGGTATCCTTGCGCACTCTGCAAAATGATTAAGTGTTGTGACTGGATTTTTTTTTTAAATGAATTCCTTGGCGATGGAGTTGTTACTGTTGGTACCATAGGTGTGCTTGACACATTATGTATGTAAGCAGATGGATCTGTGACCCAACATATGCTTGGGTCTGCTTATGTGAGTGAAGTTACATACTGACCAGACCTCAAAATAGACAAAGCAGAGAGGGGAAGGAATGCGAGACTTTAACTCTTAATTTTTATTGAAAAATAGATATTTGGTGCTCAGGGGACTTCCCCTGTAAGGAAGGTCAGTTTGAACAAAAAATCTTGACAGTATTCTTTTAAACATCTGTAGTTGTAGTCTGTGAAATTGACATAGTGTCTCCCTCGAGTTCGTGGCTATATGGTGTGAATAACCAAAGCAAAGGGTTTGCCCTGCCAGCCCAAAGATCAGTAGCAGCCTGGAATGCCTCAGCCTTGATCAGGAAGGGCTGAGCATATTGCAGAGGTAAAAGGTTTAGTCTTTTCCTGAGAGTGGGGCTGGGGGCTGGTGGCATAGGGTATAAGGAAACAGGAGAGCTTGGATGCTTCATTTGTGTCTTGCCATGGCCGAATGTTTCATAGTGTCTCATTGATAAAAGCTCCCAAGACAATTGCTGTACAGCTAAGTGTTGTGAATAAAAAAAAGAAAATGCGGGGAGAGGGTCTGGAGTGGGGAACAATGGGCAAAACACAGAATAGTGGGGAAGATCATGAGCCTCTGGACTCATGGGAAAATTGTCTAATGCTTTCTTTTTCTCCCTTTGCCCTAAAGGGTACAGAGAAGTTCACCCCTCCTTTTGTTGCCTTCTTCAGAGTACAGTACTATGTAGAAAATGGAAGGGCCATAAGGTAAATCTGTCCAGGGTAACAACTTTATTTTTTAATAAAGCTGTATTAGATGGAAAAACAAAAATCTATTTCCTTTGAAGAGCTCTTTCCTTCTCTCTGTGGGTGCTGTAGTCCTAAAGGCATTCTCTGGAGGTCAATAATGTCGTCTGTCAGTACATCCTTTTATCCAAAGGAGTCGACTTCCATCCTGGTAGGATTCAAACTGAGATGCTTTTCAGCTATCCTTTTAAAGCGCCATGCGCCAATAATTTAATGTTGCTGCTTTTTAATTGTTCAGCCTTACAATTGTTTAGATGCTAAAGTTAGAGAAGTTATTACAAAATTAACAGTGAGCACCCTCAAGTTTATTGTTCTGCTATCTACTCTCCATCCTCTCACTCACATGCTTTGATTTAGCTGTTGCTCTTCTTCAGACTCCCCATCCATTTGGCCACAACAACTATATCAGCCTTGTTTTCATATGCTTTCCACAGCCTGAACTTCAGTCTACAATAATTTTTCCCCCTTCTTCCTCCTTGTTCGGAAGGCTTAACTCTTTTTTATTTCTCTCTCTAGATATGGATGTAGGTAATATTTATTAAAATGCAGCCAACAAACCTCTGATTGTACATACAAGATTAAAAAGAAAATCAGACCAACACTGGCAAAATGATCATAGAAATTGTTACTCTGGGATACAGCCTAGTATTTTTCCTTTGGTAATTTATTTTTTGTATTTACTGTATCTGAGCCATGCGCATGCTGGCTAATTTGGAAGTGGACAAAAGGAATGACTTGTGAGTTATAGAATTTTGCATTTGAGTGGGTTCCATTCATGTGGAATATAGGATGCACACAACTACCCTTCCCTCCCCAGGCAGAACAAAGGATGATTCAGTTAAAAATGAACAACTGACAGAATGTTTTTGCATCAGCACTGCTGGTGTGGTTCTGGCCTCAGGGCAAACCAAGAGCTGGAAGCATTCAGGTGGATTAATGTCAGCATAATCTTTGCTCCATTTAGGCATTTTGCTGTCCTCATCTGAGTAAGGCTTTTTTATTTTCCTCTTTGGACTGAGGGGAGAAAGTTTCCCTTTGAAAGTTTCTCTCTGAGAAGAGGAAGTTTTTCTTACTGCTAAAAGGAGACTTCCCAGTATTGTTCATCTTCCTCTGGGTATGTCTACACTGTAATTAAAAACCTACCACTGGGACATGCCAGCTGACTCTGGCTCGCAGGCTTTGGGCTAAGGGACTGTTTAATTGTGGTCTAGACAGTCAGACTCAGGCGGGAGCCTGGGCTTTGGAACCCTGCAAGGTGGGAGGGTCCCAGAGTTCAGGCTGCAGCCCAAACCCAAGAACATCATCTACACCGCAAGTCAGCTGGCACAGGCCAGCTGCAGGTTTTTAATTGCAGTGTAGATGTACCCTTTGTACCTCTCCATTGGCATCACAAGCTTCTTTCCTCTGCAGTAGTAGTAAAGCAGAGAGAGGTGCGCACAGGCACATCCATGCAATCATGGGGCTTCTTTAAAACACACACACTGAATCAGAGTCCTAGAAGGGAAGTCTTGGTTCTGTGACCATCTATCCATCTATTTATCATATGCTCACCTTTCCCTAATAATATCCCCATTTAGTGCTCCTGCAAGACAACAAAAGCAAATCCAAGGTTCCTGCCATTATTATCTACCTCCCAGGTAATTCACTGATATAGTAAAGCACTTTGAGAGCCTCAGCTGGAAGGTGCAATACAAAAGCAGTGCCAGTTCTAGAGAGGAAGGATGAACTTTTGGTTGAGACACTGGACTGGGACTCAGGAGATCTGAGATCCTTTCCTGGCTCTGCCACAACTTCCCATGTGACTCTTGGCACTTAATCACTCTGTGCCCTAGTTCCACTTCTCCCCAAAAATGTGATAAGAGTTCCTTTCTTCAACCTTTGTCTATTTGGATTGTTTAGACTGTAAACATTTGAGGACAGACTATTCCCTACTGTGCCTAGTGCAGTGGGGCCCTGGTCTTGACTGGGGCTGTAGATGCTACTATAATACAGAGAGTAAATGACTATTTAAAAATGCAGTTTATACACATCAGTGATTCCATACACATGTCCATTCTCGACAGTGAAGCTGCATGTGACTGGCCTTACCTGAATGTGATCTCTCTTTGCTCTGGCTTAAATACAGCTTCTCTCTGTATTCTGCAGTGACATGGCAGCGCGGCACCTGTACTACTGCCATCTCAAGGAGCAGGTGTTGAGGTCTCGGTGCCTCCACAAAGAAGAAATCTACTTCCTGCTGGCTGCGTATGGTTTACAGGCTGACTTGGGCAACTATATGGAGAATGTCCATGTTGGGAAATATTTTGAACCTCAAGCCTATTTCCCACAGTGGGTAAGTTTCCCCCCCCCCCCCATGAGAATGAGGCAGAATCGTCTGCAGTTGCAGCAGGGACTCCCCAGGCTCTGTGGCTGTATGTGGGATGAATCCAACAGGGCTTTTTCTCCACTGAGGTCTATGTGCTTCCCAGTCTGAATCCAACCGTTAAATGGCAAATATTTTCAGAAATAAATTGCATTGAAATGCATTTGCTTTTGCATCCTAAGATTCTCTGGAAAACCTCAAGGGGCTGAAGAAGAGTAAAACTATCTTCAATACCTTGGCCCCATCATATTTACTTGTGGGGTGGACTGAGCTCGGTGCGGG
Organism: Terrapene triunguis; assembly: GCF_002925995.2. Lineage (NCBI taxonomy): Eukaryota > Metazoa > Chordata > Testudines > Emydidae > Terrapene > Terrapene triunguis. Next base: position 27,373,846 of record NW_020664436.1, read on the forward strand.
GTGGCAGTACGTGAGGGGCAACACCAGTTGGTCAAAACAGAGAGAAAAGGACTTCTCACTCTGACTAGACTCAGCTGAGAATTTCATTGTGATCCCTCTGTGTATGGTCTCTTGGCCACTAATTGGTCTTGAGTTACTTGTCTCATTGTCCAGTGCTTCTAGTATGTACTTTAAAGATTTCAGTTTCCATGCTCCATTTTTACAGATTTTGGGGTGTTTGGGGACAGTTTGGTGGTTTTTCACCTCCCTTCCCCCCCCCCCCCCCAAAAAAAAGTCTTAATAGGTTAATTTGAATTGTGACTATCATTTTGAGCGGAAATGGTTTGCCTTTTTTAAACCTGTTATGGTGACTAACTCTGCCTGAGGGCAATGACTGAACCAGTCACTTGTCTTCTGGCCATTCAGTTCCTTTGGAAGGAGCGCACAAACATGCAACGTGCAGAATGCTTCCTGCACTGTTTCCTACTCTGCTGTTACGCACGGATGCAAAGTGAACCACCACAGTCAGTGAGAATGCAAGTAAATGACAGGGAGGGAGAGGATGATGCTCTGGACTGGGAGTCAAGAAGTCAGGGTTCTACTGGCTCTGCCTCCAACCTGCTGTGTGTATCCTTGGGCACATCTCCTTACCTCTCTGCCTCTGATTCCCCTCCAACCCCAGCTGTTTCCAAGCGTCGGGCGGGGGAAGGGTTCAATGCAGAAGAAACGAATGGCGTCAAGAGGCAGGTGTGGTGGAGGCAGGGCAAGTCTGGACTTTTATACTCCTGAGCCCCAAGCTACTTCTCCTCCCACTGTGCACAAATACTCCCTTTTCCCTGGCAGAATTCTCCTCGCTGGACTCTCTTCCCCACCCTGGAAATTGCAGTTCCCAGATGACATACACCTGGCATTACGTAGTTTCCAAAGGGTTTAAGAAGGTGGGTCTGACAGGGACTGTTCTAGGGCAGCTATCAATCTTTTTAATCTTGCAAACATTGCAAAGGCCAAGGCTGAGCACAGCCCAGCTGCATTGAGCCACAGGCCCAAGCGAGCGTGTAGATGATTTATTATTACAAATAGCAAAATCTGGCATCCAGGGGGATGCTTCTCTCCCTGTCCCCAGGGTACAGCAGGGAGACACTGCATGATCTACTTCTTTAACAGCATCTCGTTCAGATTGGTGGCCGAAGGCTACTGCAACCCAAATAATGAATATAAAGGGTGGAGCTGCAGGCTAGCAAGTGGGAAATCTGGCTTTGAACTCTGGACTTGGCTCCCAACTATAGCCTTGTGATGCTGTACAGCTGCTGGCTGATAAGATCAAGAGTGACATTGACAGAGCTCAGCCTTCTTGGTAGGAGGATGATTATAGTCACATGAGGTCTGTGCACAGGGAAAAACAGGGAGTTTGTATAAGAAGGCAAAAGAAGAGCTTAATAGAACTATGAAAAAGGCTCTGTTTGGTCACTGTCCATATCCCTGCTTGGGCAATTTGCTCCCTATTGGTTATTCTCAAGTGCTTTGCACAGTCTAGTTTTAAATGTCGTGTGTAATGGGGCTCTTTGAAAAAGCAAGTTTAGCATAAATTTCTTCCTATCTCTGTTGCAACTGTTCCCAACCCAGCCTTTCCTATGTGGGGGAAGGCTTTAACATTACCCTAGAATACTGCATTATTCTACAGTAACACATGGCTGAGTGATCTGAGCACAAGACCGGGAGCCAGGAACTCCTGAGCTGTAAACTCTAGCACTCATTGGCCCTGGAAACATCACTGAACTTTGGTGTGAATTTTCCCATCTGTAAAATGGGAGGCTAGTAATACTTGCCTACCTCCATAGAGGCAATGAGAGGTGTATTTAGTTATTGTTGATAAAGCACTGTGAAGATGAACACTGCTAAATAAGCACCAGGTGTAATTATTATTGATGCATATACTAGCATTTCTGCAGTGTTTTGGGCCGTGGCTGAAGAATACTCCAGTATTTTAGGTAGTATTAGATAGCTGCCTGTAAGTGTTTAGCAAAACTGAAACCTGAGAAGAATTGCCAGGACTAGAGAATACAAATATTAAATAACAAATACTATTGTCTTATTGTGCTCAGGTGTTGCATGTTCTGATTTTGCCACATAGTTAAGGGGGGACCTATTCAGAGACCTTATTCTCTAATATCTTTTGGGCAAATTTAAATGCTGGCTCTTCAAGGAGAGAGAGTTCAGTGAACTTACATTGCCTGGTGTGGTGTTCAGGTTAACTGGGAAAGAGCTTCCGTTTCCACTCCTGTTTGGTCCTTGCTGTTGACGCAGCTGCCTCCTGTTGGGATCGTTGAAAAGCTGCTGACCATGTCTCTTTCCTTTGTGGCAGATAATTGCAAAGAGGGGGAGTGACTATATCTTGAAGCATGCTCCAGAGATGCACCAAGAACAGCAAGGTCTGACCGCTAAAGATGCAATCCTGAAGTTCATTAAGGAGTCCTGTTTGCTGGAAGATGTACCTGTCCATTATTACAGATTACAGAAGGTTAAACAAACAACTGCTTATTTCATCCTTTTGTCAAAGATGAATGTGCTGCTCGGTTTCTTTTCACTTTATAAATGTTGTGCCTCTAATGTTAAAAGCAGAGGCTTTGCCACATGTGGGAGTGAATCCATTTGTATCTGGGGAGGTTCCACTGATGTGCACAAATACCGTTCCATGGCAGACTCATTTGGTAGAGAGAGGAAACACCTTTTAAGTTCCCAGCCTTTGATTCACAGCCCCACAAGTAGGTCAGCCTCCCTTCTCTAAGAGTAGTTTGGAGTCTGCTCCCATTCCATTCCACACTGCTCTGTGTGATGCCACAGCAACTGCTGCAGAGTATTTTTGGGTGCATCTGAGGACTGGCTGAATGTGGAGTCGTGGGAGGGGAAAACACTGGGAAGCCATATGTTGTCAGATGAGGGAGATTGATTGGTGGGGGGAGAGGATTGTTGAAAGGATAATCAAAGGGGTCTGTCCTATGGCATTCAAGTGCTGTGAAAAAGTGAAAGAGATTATTTGTATTATCATAGCACTGAGAGACCACAGTCATGGCCCGGGACCCCTTTATGCCAGGGGCTTTGCAAACACAGGACAAAAAGACAGTCCCTGCCCCCAAAGAGCCCCCAAGTCTAGCGCTGAGTGTGCCCAAATAGCAATTTTTGTACCTCTTTGTTCTTGGTGTGCGTATTTTTCAGTTTTGGTTTTTTTAGTTAGTTATTTTATTTCCTTTTTGCCACCTACTCCCTCCCCTCCAGTCTCCCCAATTGCTGTTTGCTCCCAGGCAGATGATGTTACAGGATGGGGAGGTGAGGAGGTGCCTCTTGCATTTTGACTTGATAAGTGACCTACTGTAGGCAATGGAAGGGCAATATCCAGAGTCAAAGAGCACATATGCACCCCTGGGTGAGTTTCCTTTCCCACTTAGGCGAGCCAGGTCCTAGGAGATGCACAGGGCTTTTCCTGAACGCACGCGGTCCACTTTTCCAGAGCTTACTGAATAATTTGAAGGCTTCCTGATCCAGTCTCTTTCTGTGCTGGTCACATTCAAGCAAGGTTATGTCCAGGAGACACCAAAAGCTTGAGGCCTGTTTCGTTCCATTAAATCTCTGAGATGCTCCACTTACGGGGAAAACATCAAGAAGAAAGTTTCAGGTTCTCTACAGGAAATACGTTCCAGTTTGGGCTCAGATTCTAATGATGTTGATTTAACCTCTCATAAGCCACATCCATTCCCTCATCTTCTCCCTGCTTTGACTCTAATGCCATTAATGATCGTCATAAGATAGTCTGGCTTGCACTTGAAGGCTATAAGAAACGCACTGGCAGGATGTGATACAATTTATGTCCCGAGGCATGACGGGTGTGAAATCGGTTGTCCTTAATACCTGAATTCCTGTCTGTCTTGAATTGTAGCATATGTTAACTGTTACATACATTGCTATGGCCACAACACGTCCTTCCCGCTGCCACCTCCACCAGAGAGGCAAGAATACTGGCGTGAGCAAGTTTATCTATCCATTCATCGTTGGATTATGAAGCACCAGCCCATTTGGACAGTATGTCAGAGGAGCTAGCTGCTGGTGACTTGTGTGGCAGTGCATTGTGCCAACTCATGGGAGATCTGAGCTTAAGAGCAGTCTCACATCTTCTGGTCTCTGGGCTGGCGAGGCTCACATCTGTTTCCTACCCTGTTTCCCCTCTCCAGGCCAGTTAATGAATTAGATAAAGCTGACACCTTTCAAACTATTTTTAATTAGACTTCCACCTTCTGCCTCCCTCTCTTTTACCACCCCCATCCCCAGCAGAAGGAAAGTTAAGTATAGTTGCATGAGGCCTGTATCTTAACCAGTGCAGGATGGGAATAGTGGAAGGTTTAATGTTAAGGTCTGAGCTCTATATCATTGTTTGGAGTTATTCTGTTTGTTAGTTCCCAAGAAATTCCAACCCCTCCTCTGATAGGGGAGGTGCGTGTGACTCTGTATCACTGGCATGTCCTAGGAGATATTTGTTGCTTAAGGAAATAAAAAGAATCCAGAACATGTTTACACGAACTAATCTCAAATAGAATAGAACTGTCAATGATACAGCACATGTGTCCATCAAGGTGCAGCACAGGTACAATAGGATAATGATCCTAATAATCCTTTAAAAGCCTTAAGTATAAAAGGCTACAGTATATACTGAGGTCAGAGAGAAAATGCTAAAAAGCTTGACCCAAAGCTGCATTAACCAACATCAAGTCATTCCACCTATGGGGCTTTATTAACCCCTGCTGCTGGACTGCACCTCCAGGTTCCAGCAGGGCCACTAGTGGGAACATTTCTGCCCTGGCAAGGAAGTGGGACAAGCGGACCTAATAATAGTTTTTCAGTCTCTACTTCTGTGCTGGGCAGGTGGGGGTGTTCCTGGGGATAGCAGTGGAAGCAGATTGAAGTAAGGGGTGATCGGCTATGAATAACCACTTTGTTAAATAAATGACATTGCTCTAAATTCAGTAAAGCCATTGGATTCCACTTCAATGACTGCAGGTTGTCTTAGGTGTTCAGTATGTGGTGGAAACTCTCAAGACCCCAGCATGAGAAGAACTACACAAGTGAGATATTTAATTCAGTGTTTTTCAGTGAGGAAATGGACGCACAAAAATAACCCAGCCAAACGGGGGGAGGGGGAGATATGAAATTCTAATAACTTGTGCTGAATTGGGATAACCTTGCTGTGGCTCTGTTCCAGTACCTATCAGTCAGTGTGGGTCTCTGTGTGTATGGGCTACCTTTTTGACCTCAGACCTTTATGTTCTTGTAGGATAAGAAGGAAGATCGCCCAACAGTTGTCCTGGGCCTCACCCTTAAAGGAATTCACATCTATCAGGTAACCGAATGAAATGAAAGCTATTGATGTACCATTAACTCCATCTAGCCCTCAGCACTCCCTTCTCCCTGTCTCCTTTATGTTTGCCAGACTGTGTATTTCACATTCTTGATTGCGTGTGAATTCCTTGCACATCTCCCCCTCCTCCTTATATCTGCCAGCCCTTGTGTCATCGTGTGTTTGCTATGTTGCAGGAGGTGAACCATGTCAGCCAGCTGCTCTATGACTTCCCCTGGTCACACATTGGGAAACTCGCGTTTCTGGTGAGTGTAGCGGAATACGGCAGCCTGCAACCTGGCAAAGCAGTTGGCTTGCCTGCATTTCCTGCCAAGCTTTACTAGTGTAAATAAAAATGTATTGATCTTTTGCCACTGACTGAAAACATCCCTCTCCTCACTTTTCTGGGATTCCTCCTTCTGTTTGTCTAGGGGAAAAAATTTGAGATCCAGCCAGATGGTTTGCCCTCTGCCCGGAAGCTGGTGTACTACACGGGTTGCCCTTTCCGGTCACGACACTTGCTGCAGCTCCTGAGCAACAGCCACCGACTCTTTCTGAACATCCAGCCGGTGCTGAAGCATATCCGAAAGCTGGAGGAGGCAGAAGGTACGTGATGGGGAGCAGACTTCATAGTGGCTTCTTATTATTTGATAGCCTTTCTGTCATGAAAGTGAAGATGGTGAGAGGAAGGAGAGGGATCAGGTTTGTTCCCATTGGTTAGCATGAAATGGTTACGACTCCCACTGCTTGACTTGGGTTTTCTCTCACTAGAGACTGTGTTCAGGAAACAAAGGGAGATTTCCTCCTTTCCTGATGTGAGTGGTGATTCTCGCTCATTGTCCGCTCAATCTTATTTTGACCTTTTAATAAGTTCTGAAAAAGATAGGATCTGCAGTTACTCAAGGTATGCTACAAATCATGGTCACTCTGCTGTATTAAAGGTACCATTTTATGAAGGGTTGCTAAATAGTTAATCAATTGCTATAGATTGATCGAGTCCAGCCATTCAGGAGGTTACTTCATAACCATCTGGAACACATTGCTTATGTTTGTAACATGGGCATAACATCTAATAATTTATCTTTAAACATACCCTGAATATATAAATTGATTAAAATGATACGAGCTGTCAATCCTGTGGCTTCAGGGTTTAAGATGATTCCCAGAAGGGGTCAGGAAGCAACTTCTTCTTGTGGTATAGTATTGCCCACTTGAGTTAATTATGGGGAATTCACATCTGTCTCTGAACCAGTGAGCATTGGCTATCCTGAGTCTGGATACAAGGCAAGATGACCCATTGGCCACTTCTAGTACGGTCCTTCTCTGTGTTGTTGTTCTGTTTTTTGTGTTAACTGTTAATCCCAATAACAGTGTGTAAAGAAGGTTACTGAGGAATATGGGTTCCAATCAATGGCATGTGATCGTCATCTGCTAAAGAATGCTGTTAGAACATTAACACAATGCATTTGGGCAGGGTATTCGACCCATTATGGAGGTTTTGCACCTTCCTCTGAGGCATCTGGTGCTGGCCATTGTACCAGACAGGATATTGGGCGAGATGGACCATTGGTCTCAACCCAGTCTGGCAAATCTTATAATATTTGTGAAAACAAAATGCAGCAGGTTTGGAAATACATACATGTCAGGAGTCAAAGTGGGCTCTACTTGTGACCTGCTTGACACACACACTGTTCTGATAGTTCTTTCCCATTCCCTTGTGGCTTATTTAGGACTCAATCCTGTGAGGTGCTGAGCACCAACTCCCATTGACTTTAATGGGAGTTCAGTGCATAACTAAAAATTCTGTTTCTTTTACAGATTTCAAGTCCTATCCACACAAGAAAATTGACCCATTGCTGACAATGACTGTGAGCAGTAAGTTTCCCCAGGACTAGTGTTTTGAAAATAGCTTTATCCCATCTCCTGTACTAGCATTTAAACATCTTTGAACACCAATACAGGAGGACCCCTGCTGACAACTGTTTTCAGTGATGGGTCAATTTCCTGGTGCAGATGGGCTCAATCTTGCCACCGCTGAAGTAATTGGGAGTTTTGCCTTTTAATAGCATGGGAGCAGGATCAGTCCCTAAGCTACTAAGTGCTCAGACATATAGAACCCCCTTTCTCGGCCTGCCACGCAAGCTACCTTGCTCCTCCAAATACTTCACACGTTGTCTTCATTTAGTGAGAAGTTTTTCAGCTCCACAGAATACTTATAATTTGGTTTTTGTTTTTCATTTTAAGAATGGTCATTGCAGGTTGCCTAGATAACATAACTCTCAACCAAAATGTGTCTGTTTTACTCCACACCTGGGGTGAAACTCTCCCTGTCTGGCTGCTCTAATTCACCAGATCTTAGCTAAGATGCAAATTATGCATCGCAGAAATAATAGTGTTAATAGCCAGCTGGGTGTCCCCTACTCATCAGAATACACAGTATATAAAAACGTGATACTATTTTTGCTTCTGTTGGTTTTTAATACCTAATGTATGATTCTGCCTCCCCGCCTCATGTTCTTGGTGCTCTGCTGATTTACAATCATTTGGATTAATATTTGCTGTCTGTAAATAAGTTCAAATGTCCATTAAATGGGGACAATGATACTAACACACCCTTACAAACCGAGGTGCTATGTAAGTGCTAAGTGTTATGCATTTAAAATTAATTCTGAATGATTGAACACATGGCTGACTGGAGGGGATGACACTTCAGAATGTTAAACATGCAGTCACTGTTATACAACTTAACTTTTTTTATCTAAAAAACAATCCTCAACTTAACTTTGCAAGCCCTCTGTCAGTGGAGCCAAAAAATCTAAATCAAAGTTAATAGCCAGGACTTTCAAAAGGACTAGTGATTTTTTTTTTTTTTTTTTTTTTTTTTTTTTTGGATGCCCAACTTGACACATTACAGGGGCATGATTTTCAGAGTGGGGAATGCTCTCCACGTTCTGAAAATCAGTTACCTTCAAGGTTACTTAAGTTGAGCACCCAAAATTCCTGGTCACTTTTTTGAACAATATTAGCCAGCATTTGTGCATCTTCATTAGTTCCTTCTCCCAGCAAAGCCTGATAGATCCTTTAAGTTCCTAGCTGTTCCTGATGTCATGAGCAGCACCCCTCTCCGTGTTCAAAAAGAGCTGTAGTGGCTCAAAGTCCAGTATTTCTGCTTCAGTGGACTTAGCCACTAAAGTTCCTCTCAAATGTGGAAACCAGGATTGTTTGAAGGAGTGGGAGGTCTGTTACACCTCACTGTTGAGAAGCAGACTGAATGGCATTGGAGTAGGATGACAAGAGTTTCTAAGGAGACAGATTGGATCTGAGGTGGGACAGGGACTTTTCTTCAAGTTCTTCCTTTTTTATGTTGGTTTGAGAAGGAAAGGTGAGGAGTGTGTGGAAGAGTGGCAGGGAACAGCTTGTATGGAAAAGAACACTCCTTCCTGATTTCCCTTTCTATTTCAGTTTGGTACCTAACACAGTAGCCATGGCAATAATTTCAGTTGCCTAAGGTTAACAGTATGTACAGCCACAGCATAATGACTCCATCAGCCAGCTAGGCTTGTATTTTAAAATATTACTGATCTCCTCCTCCTCCTCCTCCTGTAAATCCAGTATTGAAAAGTGATTCTGGGAAAAATCCACAGAATCCATTTGGCTTGGGATGGAGGGCACTTTGTGAATGCTCATGATCCCCATTATTTATCTTGGCAGTTGAACTCCCTAAAACAAACTAGTGAGCATGAGGGTATAAAAATGGGGGTGGTGGTGTGGTGAGGAGGGTACAGTCACCTGCTTTTAGTCCTTAGGAAATCTGTGTGATATCCAGAGCTCTAGGCATTAGACAGAGCTCAAGGTAATGTGGAGAAGACTGAGGTCATGTCACTTAATGATAGGTGGAGCAGGGACATCCTGCATTCCTTGCAAAGAAGACTGAAGTCCTTAAGAATCCGGATGTTAAATTACACCCAAAAATAAACTAAATCAATTCATTGTATAGGATAGCCCCCTTCTCTTCCCACTTCCTAAAGGTCGTTAATAAGGACTTCAGTAGGTTGTGTTCACTTCTGTTGCCCACCGGTAAAAGATGGGATGTGGCGAGCAACCCAGGCACCAACCTGGTGGTCTGGTTCAGGTTCACTTTTTCCTCCTTGTTCCTTTTTCTGCTACAGCCTTACCCTCTTACTCTTGAGTTTGCTTTCCTCTTCCTTCCACTAAGCTCAGTTACACAATGGGTGCAGTTAAATACAGCACTAATCACTAGTGACAGGTTTGAGGTGACCGGCATGCCTGAAGGGTGTGGGGGTGTGCAGAAGAATGAGAGAGATGGGGCGGGGTGTAAACCAGCAAAAGGAATGTAATGGTAGCTTACATATGTGTGAGTGCATAAAGGGCTCAGCAGTGACTCACTGAAGAGACTGTCTAAAGCAGGGGTCAGCAACGTTTCAGAAGTGACAGGTTTCAGAGTAGCAGGACAGTCTCTATGCAAAACAATAAATGGACACAAATCTGACATCAGGAATCACAACATTCAAAAACCAGTGGGAGAACACTTCAGCCTCTCTAACCACACAGTGACAGACTTGAAGGTGGCAATTTTGCAACAAAAAAACTTGGAAAAACAGACTCCAAAGAGAGACTGCTGAACTTGAATTAATATGCAAATTAGATACAATTAACTTGGGTCTAAACAGAGACTGGGAATGGTTGGGTCATTACACTAATTGAATCTATTTCCCATGTTAAGTATCCTCACACCTTCTATGGGTCATCTCGATTATCACTTCAAAGGTTTTTTTTTCTCCTGCTGATGATAGCTCTTCTTAATTGATTGGCCTCTTACAGTTGGTATGGCTACTTTCACCTTTTCATGTTCTCTGTATGTATAAATATCTTCTTTCTGTGTGTTCCATTCTATGCATCCGAAGAAGTGGGCTGTAGCCCACGAAAGCTTATGCTCAAATAAATGTGTTAGTCTCTAAGGTGCCACAAGTACTCCTGTTCTTTCAGAAGAGGTGTGCCGAGTCTTCATTTATTCACTCTAATTTACGGTTTTGTGTGCCAGTAATACATTTTAATGTTTTTAGAACTTTCTATAAATCTATAATATATAACTAAACTATTGTATGTAAAGTAAATAAGGTTTTTAAAATGTTTAAGAAGCTTCATTTAAAATTAAATTAAAATGCAGAGCCCCCCGGACTGGTGGCCAGGACCCGGGCAGTGTGAGTGCCACTGAAAATCAGCTCGCGTGCTGCCTTTGGCACGTGTGCCATAGATTGCCTACCCCTGGTCTAAAGAAACCTAAAGCTCTGTGGTGTATTGTCCCCATCCTCCTCCCACCCCAACCTCTCAGACTTCACAAGTCCTTGGAGGAAGGTGGACTACAGCTGGCTTTAGCATTCACTGAGCCCCAATCTGGGGTTGGTGAAAATGGGCCATATGCTGCCTCCCTTTCCCATCCCACTGCCAGGTAGGTAAGTTGTTTCACTGTCTGATCTTGCTTCCAGGAGTGGGGGAAGGGGGAAGATAAAGCGATTATGCTGGCCCAGGAAATGAAATCTGCACGGGGACTCCAAAAGCCAGTAAGTTGAGCCGTCCCCATCAGTGCTTGGCCCAAGTTCCCAGCTGCACCCAATATCCACTGTCACTTAAACACTCTGTGCCCCCATTTCCCACCTGTAAAACAGGGAGGATTGCACTTCATATGTCAATGTTGTGAGGATGTTTATCTGAAGTGTGCAGATACTAGGGTGATGGGGGGGCTATATAAGTACAATAGGTAGAGGAATAGGAGGCACAGAGAAAGATGGTTGAGACTCCTTGGCTTGGGACTGATTGCGTACTGGCTCTGTCATAGTTTACAGCAGCCCTGAGGCTGCACTAAAATGTGCCTGCTGACTGTTGCCTCCAGAATAGGTGGAGCACAGTGTGAGTCCCTTGCTGTCCCCTGCCTCCTGCATGAGGGAGTCTTGCCTAGGCCTAGCTGGGTGTCCACTCTCTAACATCACCACTCTTGCAGGCACTGTGACAGTCTGGTCGGGGGGCAGTCCAGATCAGTCGGGTTGTCACCATTTGCCCTGCAGCTCGGTGCCTTTCAGTGCCTTGCTACTGTAGCAGCCAGCCTGGGATACTCACAGTCAGCAAGTAGCATACATGTCTCACGCAGCCCTGATCCGGCAGCTCTGACCCCAGCCTTGGTTACAGCCAGCAAGGTGACTCCCAACTCACTCCCAGCCCCAAACCCTGTGCTTTGTAATGTCCAGCCTTCTCCTGGACAGTTCAGAGAAATAATAAAAATTTGTTCTTGTAGAGACACAGAAGTATATCACAATTTATTGACTTAACTGGGATAAACACACCCTTTCATTTAAACACTGCACTGAGTTGGTTTATAGTAAATATAAAAGAAATTTATTAACAAGAGGACATAGGTTAAGAGATACCAAGTAAAAGCAAGAAAGTTAAAAAGGGTCACAAGCAAATAAAATTGAAAAACACACATCTAAAAGTCTAAAACTTAACTTAGCAAGGTACAAGTTTTGTTCAAGATATTTTTTTCTCCCCTGTATTTATTTCCCAGAGACTTCAACCACCCTTAGTTGAAGGTCCCATCTTTCTCCGCTCACGAGTTCTGTTCCCTTGTCTCTGTCTTGTGATGGATGCCAAAGATTGCTTCTCTCCTTACTTACATCTTCCAAAGTTCAATGAACTTGTTTCAAGAGGCAGGATGACCTCATGCTGTTTTTTTTGTTTTGTTTTCTTCTTGTGGGCTTCCTATCCCCCTGCTGACTTCTCTGTAAATGGAGCTCCCATTGTTTCTGGTCACACCATGCTTAATTTATGAAGGAGACAGGTAAATAACTGCCTTCTCTCCTGTCTGGAAGGGAACCTGTTTCTCCCTATTTGTTTTAAAATCTGGGGCCACAATATCATTAAGAAACCACATTTACCCATATAGTATTGTTACTGGTGAACAATAATGTTGTGCAATGTATGCAGGGCCGGCTCCAGGGTTTTGGCCGCCCCAAGCAGCCAAACAAAAACAAAAACAAAAAGCCGCGATCGTGATCTGCGGCGGCAATTTGGCGGGAGGTCCTTCGCTCCGAGAAGGAGTGAGGGACCGTCAGCCGAATTGCTGCCGAACAGCTGGACGTGCCGCCCCTCTCTGAAGTGGCCGCCCCAAGCACCTGCTTGGTAAGCTGGTGCCTGGAGCCGGCCCTGAATGTATGTATGTCCTTAACTTCCAGAAAAGACCTCACTCAATACACTTTTATAATACAATAATATTGTATGCAGTCGGTTGATTCAATTGCTTCTCGTTTGAGGTTCAGCCCCCTGTCTTTATAAATAGTAAACCTTTGAAATGGACTCTTTGGAAAGTAAAACCCAGACCTAGCCCCTCTCTCCTGCTGGGTGCTCCCTTCTCCCTCAATTGTTAGAGAGAGGTTTGCCTCACCCCTCCCCTCCCTTGTTAGCTTAACAGGTCTGTTTACACAATATGTGAGCACATTCTCCTTCTTTCACAGTACTTTGGAAGCAACTCCCAGGTGGGGAAAAACAGTTCCTTTATCTAAGACAGACCTGTTTACCAACCGCCTGGTATACCTGGTTTAAACACTCTTTAGTAATCATTCCAGCATATGTCCTAACACTTAATATACGTTGCACACATGCATCATGGAAGAATATTAATGATCAGTGAGTTAATCGTTCTCAAATGATACCTCACCCAGCTTATTTTGTACAAAGCTTATTACAATAGTGTATAGGATGTGAGTACAGGGGTGCTTGGTGTCACAGCTACTCAAGCCTTCTTCTCTGGGCTATGCCAGCTCACTTTGCCTTGCAAGTTAACAATAGATGCACCCCAGTCCCCGAGCCCCTTTGAAGCGTTCCCCTTTGATACCCAGCCCCCGACACTGCTGAAAGGATAGAGATTTTTTTCTAGAAACAAGAGTGTGAGGAAAACAAATGATAACTTGCAATACAAAACAAAATCGTAAAATGTGAACGTGGGTCTGCACTTAATAGTTACCTTTCTTATCTAATAAAGTAGGTTTTCCTCCCCCAAAGTTTCAGTCTGTTGCTGAGCTGTCTGGCTTCACAGGAATCAGGATCCAGTATTTAATGAGAACACCCCTGTTCCTCAAGATGTCTCTTCAGTGCATGGATCCACAGTGCCTTTCCATATTCTCTGTTATACAGAAACAGGTTTTTGTCTTTACTCCTAGGAAGGGTGATCTCCTGTCTGTTTCAGTTGTTCGCAGTTGTCTCCATTGGCTTTCCATTGAAAGTCTTGGAGCAAGGCCAGTCAGTTGAGCCTTGCATTGCATCACTGGCTAAACAGGGTGGGGTGACACCTCCCTCCTGCCTGAATGGGCCATCGCGAGACATATCCCCTGGTGACTAACTTTTTACACTCCCAGTCCATAAAGTAGACATGCAGTATAAATACATAATTCCTTCAGTATTACCCATACAGACATCTTGCAATGAATATGAATCTTGACAGGTAAGTTTCTGTAGATACCTTAGATGTTACTCTTTATGGATAACTGTCCTGCAAGTCATGTTTGGTGTCCATGAGTTTGTCAGGTCTGAGGTGAGAGTTGTTTGCGAAGATCAGGGGACTCTTTGCCAAGGAGCCACAGTAGTGTTGCAGACCCACCATCTAATCTGTGAATTGATGTAGGAGCTGATGCACATGCGTGGGGGGGGGGGGGGATCGTTGGCTGAGGAGATCTATTAACTTTTCAGCACCTCTGTTCTGCCAGAGTGGTGGAAAGGGGCTGAAGCAAAGAAGAAAATGTGGTCCTTTTTTGTGCTTAATACTGGCCCTGGAGATGGTCTGTTCGGAGTAGAGAGCTAAGCATCTCGCTAGCTCCTGTTTGAATGACCCCAGGATCTGCTATAGAAACTTGTGGGGAGGGACCCAATTAAGATATGTTTCCAGTGGGGGCATAGCCTCACGTACGCCTCCATCCATCGCCTACCACTTCTACACAATTCCCTTGTGCCCCTACAATTGCGCCCACCCTCCCCATTTCCTTCAGATTATGGGCCCTTCACTGATCAGCGTGCTGAGACCGCCACAGACCACAGTCCTATGTTAAACTCAGGACAGTCTCCCCTCTTGAGGCTTCTACTCCCCCTTCCTTACAATGGTTTTCTCTAGAGCAGGAGTCATGGTGAAGAGAATCAATGAATTTTAGGACCTCCGTTTGGATTTAATTTGTTTTATCTCCAATTGGTTCCTTTCCCCACTGTCCCCCCCATATAGAGAAGAAGCGTTATCGGGAATCCTACATCAGTGACACTCTGGAGATGGACCTTGACCCCTCGGATAAGCACTCCCATGGCAGTGGAAGCAGTGGGGGCAGCCGGAGGAACAATCGACTATCTCGTCAATCAACTGGGAGCCACGGCAGCTCGCACACGTCTGGTATTGAGGCAGATTCGAGGCACAGGATGTCAGTGGAAATGTCAGTGGATGAGCCCTTCGGTATCGATCGGGTTCATCGGAAGGAGAAATCATGCAGCTCGACCGTTAGCTATGGCAGCTCTGGCATTGACAGTGGTGGCAAAGGGAGAGCTGAAGATGACTCTCAGGATGACGGTAAGGAAGTGGCGGGGGCCATGTGGTGGTTAGTAACCCTGGTCCCATGCTGTTGTGATGGAAAGGAGGAGGTAATGAAACTTCAAATGACTTGGGAGGGCAGAGACATGACGTTAACTGCTCTTCTTTCTCTTCCAGAGGTTGAGCTGGCAGTGGATGAGCCGGAGGAGGTGCCTGTGGATGAGCCTGTAGAGAGAAACCAGTTGGAGGAGGCAGCTGAAGGAGAGTCTGTCAGTTCTCTTGCTTTAGATGCACTTTGCTGTCAAGGTGAGGTGGTTTTCTGCAGTCGTTCCATGCTCCCCTCGAGGTTGCGTGTAGTTTCATGGAAATGTGCGTGGCAAGCACAGAATCATCCGGAAGGGATTCCGAGGCAGGCGTGCTGGGAATTGGCTCGCTGTGTTACAGTTCAGTTCTCTCTCTTTGTGGCTTAAGACCAGATTGGAAGCCAAGTCCTATAGAGGTGAAATGCAAGTGTGCTATATTATACTGCAACATCATCCCTGTCCTCCGTAATGGCCTCTGTTTTTCCCTTACCCATCTCAGATTTTTTTTTTAATTGATTCATGAACATCTCTTCTGTGTGACTTGAAAACATATGTAAGCCTTTCCAGCGAAGGAATTAACTGATGTACATTGTGAAAGGCAGATGTGTTCTATCACAAGTTGTTGAGCTTGGTGAGGTTCTGTGGCCCTTGTTACGCAGGCCTCCAGTGATCATAGTGGTCCCTTCTGACCCATGAATCTATGTCCCATTCCAAGCATTAAAGCAGGGCGAGACTGATGTGAATACGAAAGTAGGGCATGAAATAGCCCTGATAATGCTGTTTTTCTAATTCAGCCTTTTGGCCTCAGCCCTGAGGTTGAAAGACACATGAGTATTAGTGACTGAAACGACATCTGTGAGTGTCTTTCAAATGAGCTTGGGAGGTGTGTGGTATGGGACTCGCTGAACATTGTAACCGTCTGAGGAGATGTATTGTAAATTGCCTTTTCACATGAACTGCTGTAAATGTTTCAGTGCAAATCTATAATCTGAACTTCAATCTCTTCCTCTGCAGCCCTTAAGCAGAAGCCTCTCTCTGTGGTACAAGTCACACTGATAAAAATGAGAGGCCAAAGTGTGGAATCTCTTCATCAGGTAAGAGGAAACAGCAGACTGGTGGATCTGACTGTGGATATTGGGTTAAATTCTGCTCTCCTTTACACTGCTGTAAATCAAGTCCGAGGGGCTACTCTGGATTTACGCTGGCATAAGTCAGACCAGAAGCTGACCAGTAATTACTACTAGAGATGGGATGAGGAGGCAGCATTTGGATCCAAATTATAATGAGAAGGTTTGGAGTGAGCAAGACTGAAATCTTGCAAACTGTCCTTCTTAGATTTAGGCTTCCAAAAAGGAAATGGAAAATAAGCCACTCCAAGTTTTGGGTCCAAACCAGAGCCAAGACCATTTGGGTGATTTTGGATTTGAGAGGCAAACTCAATTTCCTCTCCACTCCTGAAGTTGGAAGAGGTTCAAAGCTGAGGGACTGGTTTTGCTCTGTCTGTAATTATTACTGTTTGTTTCATTGTGCTGCTTGTTTGTTGAACTTTTCTGTCTCTGTTTTCTTTTCCCCAAGCCTCTGAGAAAAGGAAACTATGTATGGCAAAAGCACGTACTGTGTCTTAAGCAATACTGTCATGCCCTCTGAAAAACCTCTTACATTTAAAAACTTCTTTAAACCTTTTTATATTTCAAAGTGTGGCTATAGTAATAGAGTCATATTAAAAAAGTTTGTTTCTATCATGGGGATTCCCAGTTATTCCCTCTGAGTCCAAATCAAACTTGCTCAGCTAAGAAAATCTGATTTTTTTTTTTCCTCCCTCCCCCCACCTCCATCTGCAAACACTTCCTCAATCTCTCTCTCTTAAATTAATCTGGGGTCTTTCTGCCTCTTACTGGACATGGTCAACAGTGATAAATAATCTCCAGTTGGAGTTTACCAGTCTCTTTTATTGATCCATGAGACTAGAATAGAATCCAACTTATTCTTCCAAAATTGTTGGTTCTGCAGGACAAACCATAGTAAAAACTTATTTCTGCTGTCGAGTTGAACAGAGGTGACTCAGACACACAGGGAGCAGACATGTTGAGTAAGATATGCTGTTTTTACATTAATCTGTTTCTGACCACACACTTAAACAGTGCTTTCCACTGATGATAATCTATTTTGGCCCCAGATTCGGACACCTTAACAGTTTTATAAGAATAGTTCTGATTTAAATATAGGTTTGATAACACATTTCAGCAGCTCTTTTCTTTCTAATGGCTGCCTCTTTTACCAGCATATATACTGAATAGTCAATTTGTGACTGTGGGCCTTTTTTCGTATATACAAGGCTGTGTAACTGAATTAACTGTATTATTGGTAGGATTTTTGAAAGCACTCTATGTTCGAACTCTTCTCTCAAGGCAGAGCTGGGGTGGTCCGCCAGGCATAGCAGAAGAGTTGAGCCAATGCTGAGTGCTTTTGAAAGTGTGTGTAAAAATTGTATATATTTATAATAAACATTTCTATCGATTATATGTGGACAAAGTTTTATGTCTGCATTGATAAGGTAAGTGTTTGTTTTTGTTTGAATGCTATATTTCTAGAATTTAATCTTAAAACCAATTTAAAGAATAACTATCAAGAGCCAGGGCTGGTGGGTAATTCCTCAGTAAAGGCTAGGCTGCTATTGCTTTTGCTAAGTGAATTCTGCCTTTAAATGCTACTGCTGGTTCACTGCGCCGATTTTTCCATTTCTGCGTAATGTGTGGATTAGTTGTACTTGGCATCTGTGTTTAAAATTAGGCACAAAGCCCATCAGTTTTCACAGTTGCTTTCTTGAGCCTTCCTTTTAGCTCATAAATTTTTAGTGGACCCCATCCCAATGTTTTCTAGTGCTTGTTCTTCATATGTAGCCAGAGGCTGACCACCCCAGCTCTGCCAGGAAGTGTCACTTTGGCCACGCTTTACGCCTGTCAGATGCTCCATTCATTGTACTTGACACTAGGGACACAGTGTACAGAAATCAGAATCTGGATGAAATAGAAGGGCAGTTAAGTGAATTCACAATTTCATTATGGTTCACAGCTTCTTCATTAAGACAATGACCTTCAGAAAGCTGATGGGGGTGGTTTGAGGTAACAAGAACAGTTTAAGAAAATTCCGATAAGCATTAGGAACCAGCATCCTTAGGCTATGTAAGTGCTGTGCTTCAGCTCATAGTCCTTTCCTCATCTGTCTCTTACTGAACCGGCAGGTGAGACAGCCTAAAGACAGGAGCTGCGCAGACCAGCACAGCCAGAGTTTGGATGACATCCGTCTTTACAAGCATCGGCATCCACCGCTAAGCTCCACATTATCTTCGGACACCTCCCACAGCTACACATTTGGTTGTGCACTGGAGGATAAGCTGGCCAACTACGGCTGCGTTTATTCAACAGCAGACTGCAAAACCAAGTCCGCCCTCTATGGAAAGAGATCCATGAACTGCCTGTCTCTGGATCTCTTGGGAGAAGACCAGCTGCCGGAGGAGTTTGTGGTGTAGCCAAGTTGGCAAGGTCCTAACCCAAGGAGATGGCTCATTAGGGAAATAAAAGCTACTATATATACCTCATCAATGCACGATACATTGCTTTTGATCTCGGAGGTGATTGGTAAATGACTTTTGTACCCTATTAAGGGATGTATAAGTAGTGTCACAACCCAACAAACCTGACAAAAGTGCAAGTTTATTACAGGGCAGCACTTTAATTAAAAAGAAAAATACTGGCATTGGAATATCTGTCCTCTACCCAGCGCACAGTTAAAGTGGACTGCCCCAATAGAATAGACAATTTTTTTTATTTAAAATACCAGTGGGCAGTTGGCCCAAAACACCTAATAAGCTAATAGCACAGAGAGCACATCTGAATTGACTTACCTGAAAGGAACTACAGATTCCACATTGATTATTTTTTTTTAAAGCCACCTATTTCCTGACCTTTTGTGCCCATAATGTTACACTAATCCAGTGTGTTGGTCCCCTTGAATTCACTCTACTGAGGCACCTGCTGTCAACTGTCAGTTTTCTGATAGAACATATCTCAGATTATCAGCAATGGGGATGGACCTTCTGCAGCTCTGTAATATCTATACCTGTCCTGCTCCCTTTGAAATCAATGGAAGCTTCACTGTTGGCTTCACTAGGAGCAGGATCTGCCCCACTGTGGGTTTGTTTCTAGGTTCCCTCCCCCACCAAACCAAAAACATACCAGCAATTGTACTGCTGTTTTTTTAAACTGCGTTTTAGAGCAACGAAGTGGGAACCACTGGACACTAACTATAGCCACAAACCTTCACTATTGATCCCTAGATACAGTCTTCATCCTCGTTATTGTTTGGAAAATAACAGGATGACTCAGCTGCTTCCAGCAGTTTGGATTTTGAGGAAGTCATGACGAAAGTGCTAATTGATTGGCTTTTCAGGAAGAAGTGTGACTGGAGAAGTTGTTCAAGGATGATGGCTTCTACTTGAATCAGAGCACTTTTTAAAAAACAACTCAATTCCATATGAATTCACCCTCAGAGTTTTGGAGGCGGAACATGGAGAAAATAGATTTCAGGGGATGGCTAGAGTAGTTATTAGGGATGATGCCCAGTTTTGGTTTTGATTGGGGCATTCAGCTGGTGAAGGATGAGACTGTAAGGCACCTGATGATATATATTTGTGGTTGTTTCTGTATCAAAGGTAGTGGTATGTGGATTTGGTTTTTTTTTAGTGCTATGGAGCTGTGCCAGTGTTCTGTGAAAGGATACATGCGTTGGTACTATACGATAAAAAGTGCTCATATTAGGTCTGGAGATGAGATGCTTTCTGCCTTCATTCACAAAAGTGATGCTATGTTGTTTTCCCCTTTTTTTCCCACCTGCAGTACTTAGGGGAAAAGAGAATGACACAACCACCTATAACCCCATCGCCAGTTTGCATCGTGGCGAATGGAGAGAAATGATGTAACGAATCAATGTTCCATACATCCCCTCAGCAAAGAATAATTATTTTAGAAAATAAAGCACAATGAATGCAAAATGTCCTCTTGCAGTATCAATCTTGCTGCACTAAAGAGTTGAAAATAGTTGAATGCATGTAAGCTGCAGTCAGACCACAGTTAAAATTGTCATTGCAGTTTTGAAAGTCAGTTTGCTGGGCCTTTTAAGAGGAAGATGCTCACTGTGAACCCAGCACAAATGGAAAACTGCATTGTATTACCATCTTAGGCAGCAGTCAGTTGGACAGTTGCATTGCAAGTGAACTATTAAAATAACCAAGCCAGAAACCCCATGATCTCAGTTATGGTACAAGATTTCCATGCAGATAGCTATATCTCACAACAGCAGCTGCATCAAACATTGCTCTGTTGAAAATGTCAGTTATCCTATTGTGTTAGATGACATTTAACTTACTGTACATGAGGTTAGGATTGTTGGTGTTGTCTTCATTTTTCAGTCATCCTTTGTTGTTCTGACAAGGAAGTGGTCTTAAACTTAAGATGCACAAAAGCAGCTATGTAGCATGCTCTCAATATGTCATTCTGTCTGACTCAACATATTTTCATTATCAAGACACATTTTATAAAAAACAATTTTTTTCTCTATTTTTGGTCAGAAAATGTCTAGAACATATTTGAGCTGGTGGCTGCTTGAGTGCATGAGTAAAAGTCTGTTGTACTTGCTATGTGTATGAGAATCTTCATGGTTTACTGGTAACTCTGGAACTCCATACCTTGGGTCAGTCCTTGATGGAGCAAAACTCCCTATGAAGTCACTGGGAGTCTTGTTGAACTCAAGAACTGTAGAACTTGACCGTTTGAGATTTCCCCATTCTCAGCACTGTGTCCATGTGCCAGATCCTGCATCCACTAATGTAATGTCATTGAATACATTTTTTGAGTCGAATAGATGCAATACTGACCCCAATATGTATTTTTTGATAGTGTGTCTCTGCCTATCAGTCACCTATAACCGTGGTTTATTCCACTGGTATTGCTATTATTACTTTGTAATGCTTTAGAATGATTTGTATTATGCTGAGTTAATCGGTTTACTTTGACTATCCAAAGCAAAGCGCAAAACCCCTCTACATCATACTTCATTATTTTTACTTTGAGTCTAGACAGCTATAGAGCTTTTAACTCGTACATTATCAGTCAAATCCAGCCCCAGTTTGGTAGTGACCAAAAGTTGCAACCATTAAAGGCCTATTGAACAGCATGTAAAATGAGTTGGGGAAAGTGGGTTCATCCAGGATCATGCAGACAAGTGACCTCATTCCATGGAGACTGAACTTACCTTTTCACTCCTCAACTTGGAGGGACCACCTCAGAGTTGAGAAATGCTGGTGGGGGTCTGGGGCTGCTTTTGCTGTCCATGCTGTAGGTCTATTCTATCTAAAGAGAGGACTTCAGCCTACAGTGCTGTCACTCGAATGCTAAATTCACTCAATCACTCACCCATTCTAATACAATTCTTCCAGGAAATCTTCTATTGTTAAGACTCTCACTTTCATTTTGGGGAGGTGGAGGGTAAAAATCCAGCAAAGTATTTTTTTCTAGAAGTTCTTTGGGGAAAAATTTTTATGTGCTGCATGCTCGCTCACTCTTTTCTATAAATAAATTACCTTTAACATTTGGATATTTGCTATAGTCTAATAGACTGAAGTGTTGACTACTTTTTTTTTTAAAGTGCCAGTCTGATCACTGTCACCAAACAGTGAAGTTAAGTTTTTTATCACTGATTTTTGTGCATGTTAGAAACAAACAAAAAGACCCACAATTCCAAGGTGATGTGAAAACTCACTCTCTCTCTACAATTTTTAAATTATTGCTGCCACTATTTTAAAGTGCTAAGTTTGTGACTCTGATTTACAAACGAGGTGGAACACCAATGCCTAAAAGTTAAAGTAGTTCTTGCATGTGTATCCATTGCATGCAATTGCTGGTTGTGTGTAAATATATGTATATATTTATTTATTGTAGTTGGTGCGGAGAGAAAACTCTCCAAACTTTGGGCAGTCTTATCCTGTTGGTACATGCAGCTCATATTGATACTGATGTATGCATATGAAAGGCAGAATAGACCCGTTTTCTGTGTAGATTGAGAGTGACACGCTCTATATCTTACAAACACTGTGAATATCTATTATGCAATCTTTTTGTATTCATGTGACACTACTGTTTTGACTAGTAATGTACTTTGTTATCTTTGAGTCTAGAAGTTCTACTTTATTATTTGTTTTTGGATTAGTTGTGGTAGGGGGTAAAAATAAGCATTTTATCTATGATGTTATGAAACCAGCTGCCGATGTTTGTACAGCTGTAATATACTCATGGTATAAGTCACTCTATTTTAATGGCAAAAGTTTCTCCTTTCCATGAAAGGAATCTTTATTTTTAAAAATTTAAATATATATAAATATATGTACACTTGTAATAAAGGATGGATAGAAAAACAGACTTGAATGGATTTACAGTGCTATTCACGGTGTCTATGTAAATAACGTTATTTCCAGAGGCATTTGGGTTGAAGAAATGTTTTTTGACTTGCCGATGAGGATTTCTGCACTGTATGTATTAAACCAGAGCCCCCACAAGTTAAAACTCATTAGCCAAATCATTAAAGTAACTGTTTTTATCAGTGGGGACTGGCAGGAAGAGAGTAAGCTTTTTTACAATGGCAGTGTTTCCAAATCCATCTATGTCTTGTTTTCAGGATCCAGTCTAACTCTGGTTAAAATCAGTAGAAAGATGGATGGGTATTGAATCAGGGCCTAAATGTACAAATTAGACTCTACAAGAGCGTTGGTTCTAGATGATTGTGGATATGATAGTTGTTGCTCCAGGAACCAGAGCTTGTGGAAGATTCCCAGTGGTGTGAGGACCATCTCCCCATCCTGATATCAGCTGCCACCCACCAGAAGCGAACTCAGAGCATTTCTAAAGAACCGTCTTTCCTGTAGCATCTGGGTGCTGGTGTATTAGCTAGAAATCACCTACTGCAGGACAGGCCCCACAAGGACAATAACAGAACACCACTGGCCATCACATACAGCCCCCAGCTAAAACCTCTCCAGCGCATTATCCACGATCTACAACCTATCCTGGAAAATGATCCCTCACTCTCACAGACCTTGGGAGGCAGGCCAGTCCTCGCTTACAGACAACCCCCCAACCTGAAGCAAATACTCACCAGCAACTACACACCACACCACACCACAGAAACACCAACCCAGGAACCAATCCCTGTAGCAAACCTCGTTGCCTACTCTGTCCCCATATCTACTCTGGCGACACCATCAGATGACCCAACCACATCAGCCACACCATCAAGGGCTCATTCTCCTGCACATCCACTAATGTTATATATGCCATCATGTGCCAGCAATGCCCCTCTGCCATGTACATTGGCCAAACCGGACAGTCCCGCCGCAAAAGAATAAATGGACACAAATCAGACATCAGGAATGGTAACATACATAAGCCAGTAAGTGAACACTTCAATCTCCCTGGTCATTCTATTACAGATTTAAAAGTCACTATCACTGAACAAAAAAACTTCAGAAACAGACTTCAAAGAGAAACAGCAGAACTAAAATTCATTTGCAAATTTAACACCATTAATCGGGGCTTGAATAGGGACTGGGAGTGGCTGGTTCATTACAGAAGCAGCTTTTCCTCTCGTGGAATTGACACCTCCTCATCTATTATTGGGAGTGGACTACATCCACCCTGATTGAATTGGCCCTGTCAACACTGGTTCTCCACTTGCGAAGTAACTCCCTGCTCTCCATGTGTCAGTATATAATGCCTGCATCTGTAACTTTCACTCTATGCATCCGAAGAAGTGAGGTTTTCACCCACGAAAGCTTATGCCCAAATAAATCTGTTAGTCTTTAAGGTGCCACCAGACTCCTTGTCTGTATCTACAAAAACAACTAACACGGCTACCCCCTGATACTTGACTAGCTGCCATGTGTAAGGAACCTGTCTTTCCTCAGAGCATGAATTGCATTTAATTTTTTTTATTACAAAATTTGCATTCTCTCTGAGGACAAAAATAAGTCATTTGAAGAGGTGCCAATAGCTTAGTGGCTGCTCAAATTTCCCCCTTTTTGAGTGGTTTGCTGTAGGTTCTCTGGCAAATTCATTTCCTGCTAACTTCTGTGCACCCCATGAGTTATTAAGCTGCCGTATTTCTTTATATTTTTGGTTTCCCTCTGACCACTTCTTGTTGTACAGTAACATCCCTAATCTCATGATTGAGATTTTTTTAAAGACTTGTCTCATCTTTCTGTAATATCTACTGTACTTATTTTATCGTTTCCTCCCCAGGTTTTTCTCTTTACCCCCAGAAATATTTTATTTCCTTTCTCTTTTCTTAGTTCTAAACTGAGTTTTCCCAAAATGATTTTTTTCCATATTGGGATTCTCTAGTTCCACATTAAACTTCTCAGAAGGCCTCTGCCATCTCCAATTTTCTTCCATCTGCCAGACCACAGTGTTGTATTTGTCTGCTGTGGTGCATTGGCCAATAAGTGTTGTTGACCTTCCGCAGTGTGAAGTTGTCAGTATTAGTTGATGTTTGTCCACTTCTTTGAAGAGGTAGACTTTTCTATGGGATTCATCACTGTAGGATCTGAGCATCTTGCAAACATTTAATAAATATATCCTCACAACATATACAGTACTTCCCTGTGAAGTAGGGAAGTATTGTAATGACTAGTTGCTGAAAGCCCGTGATGTTGCATGGACAGAATTAATAGCTGTGGCTTTAGTTTTTTAGTTTTTTTTTTTTTTTTTTTTTAAAGCCAAAATTGTCTGAGAAATTGTATTATAACAGACTCTGAATCCCCGTGGTGATTGAACCCCGTGATACTCTCAACTAAAATAACTTTCAACTATGCTTGTATCTGTTTCTATCACTTCACAGTGACTCAACAGCTATTCTAGGCTTCAGATGTTTGTGGTTATTGTTGTGTTGATTTGTGCGTGGGTTGTGTTGTGCTGGGAGAGCTGTGTGCGCAGTGGGGAGGGGCTATGTGCATTTGGGATTATGAGTATGCTGGTTACATTGTTGTGGGTGGTTTTGAAGAACTGGTAGTTTGGCCAAGTAATCCACCATTTGTGCAGTCTTGCTCATACAAACTTCCATGCAAATTAGCTGTAGCAGTAAGGGTGGTGATTGTTTGAGTTACTTCTGATATCAGAGTGGTCTGAGACTTTCCGCATGGCATAGCTACATAGCTTGCTGTCGCATAGGTGTAGGCTGTGAACTTAAAAATTGGATGGTAACACTGTGAATCCCAGTGATGATTGAACCTGATGATATTCTGAACAAAGAGCTCTCAGCTATACCTGGAGCAGTTTCCTCTGCTTCATGCTAACTCAACAGACATTCTAGACTTCAGAGTGACAATCCTGGAATCTTATTATATAGATACACCTGACCAAACCTCTAAGGTACTAATAGCGTACAAAGTGTACCATGACTTTGAGGCAAACACAGGAAGTGCTTCAGAGGCTAGGCCATAGCCTTAGAGCATTCCACTCAGACCTGTGGGTAAGTGAAGGAGTATTTTACTATGGCTGGCAGAAAAAGGAATGTTGCAAATATCTGAGGTACAGTAGCAATATAAAGTAAAACAATAGTAGTGCCTATGTGGATCCTGGAGGAGGACAGCCCAATAGAGGGTAGGGACTCCTCAGGTGTAGTTCTAAAAGGAAATAGGAGCTTGCAGGTTTCCAGGCCAGGATCAGTAAGTGGTGTGTCTCCTTGGGGCTCCTCTGTGACAGCACTCTGCCCAGTCTCTGCTGCTTCCTCACACGTTCTGCATAGACCTGAACCTGGTTGTGACATCCACCAGTCACAGCCTGTTCAGATGCAGTTCCCTGGCTCCTGTTGCAGCCAGCTGTGTATGCAGTTCCCCAGCTTTCAGCTTCCTTGCTAATCCCAGTTTGCCATGCACTGGGAGGAGGTGATGGGTGAGAGTGAACCAGGAGCTCCTGCCTCCTCCAGACACCCACAATCCAGCCCCCTGCATCTCCCTGGACACCCAGCATCTACCAGCCCCTTGCCTCCCTCTAGACACCCAGCCCCCAGAGCTCCCTTCATCCCCCAGCACCCTGCTTCTCCCAGGCACCCAGCACCACTTTTCTGGCATTTATAGAGCTCTTGACGCTACCCCCTTGGCACCCATAACCCTGTCTTCTACACAGCCTCTTGCCCAACCTTCAGCCATGCAGTACCCATAATGCTTCCACAAGCTCTCTCCACCACTCCCAGCACTTAACTCAAAACCTTTTTTTTTTTTTTTGCACCATCTAGAGACTTTTCAAGGTGAGGGCGCTTGGCAGCACTGCACAAGAGACCTTTGAGTGCAGAAGCAATTCCTCCACACCTCAATTCCAAGGAAGCGACAGGTGAAGAAATATTCACCTCCGTGAGGTAAGTCACTTTCAGGGGAACATGAGACTTTTGGTGGAAGGGTCTTGGTGCTCTAAGGTGACCAGACAGCAAGTGTGAC
This sequence comes from Terrapene triunguis, assembly GCF_002925995.2. NCBI lineage: Eukaryota > Metazoa > Chordata > Testudines > Emydidae > Terrapene > Terrapene triunguis. The sequence goes on from NW_020664436.1 coordinate 27,400,407, forward strand.
AAATCAGGACGAGAGTGGGGGATAATGAGTCTATATAAGAAAAACACCCCAAAATCGGGACAGTCCCTATAAAATCGGGACATCTGGTCACCCTAATTCTGCTGTGAGGCCAGGAGTTAGTGATAAGCAATACAGTTGAAAACAACATAGCAGTATTCCCCGAGGTATAACTGCAGACCCACACATCACTGAAGCTCCATCTGGTCAATTTTTAATGTGTGTGTCAAAAAAACATGGTTTTAATGAAAAAATCTTTTATGGAAAAAAATCATTTTCAATGACAAACCGGGAACTGCGAACTTTTTAGTAAACACTTTCAGTTTTTGAAAATTGAATTGTTTAGTTACATTTTTTTCATAAAACAAACCCAACATTCAGTTGAGAAATTTTGACACAAGTGAACTTTAAATTAAAAAGGTATTTTTTGACCAGCTTCAACTACAACAGCAAGATTTTAATGCTCCTCTGGAACAAGGGAAAATCCTGAGGCTATAGCCCTGACTGATGATCTGTTGCCTCCTCACTGTGCTATCAAAACAGTGTCCTGCAGGCCCACCCATCTACCATGCTGATCTTTGAAATGCAAATTTATTCTTTAGTCAAGCTGGTTTTCCTCCTAGGATCCTATAAACAGTTAGGAACAAGTAACTGGCATTGCCCGTTTGAAGCACAAGAGGGCGCTAGTGTCTATCGGAAACAAAAACCGCTCATGGCAAAAGCGTGTGGTTTAGTCACTTCAGTGAGACTTTTATTGCCATGACAAGCTATGCAGGTATTGCCAAAGTGTGAGAAAAAGACCCTTTTGTTCGAATGGCAATAAAAGAGGAGGGAGTGTGCAGCCCTGACAGAGGAGGACTGAGCGAGAGAGAACAAAAGGCTATGGTCCACTCAGGGCCGGCTCCAGGCACCAGCCCACCAAGCTTGTGCTTGGGGCGGCACCTGGAGGGGGGCGGCACGGCGCTCCGGCCGCCGGGGGGAGAGCGGAGCCCCGGCTGGGGCTTGCTACCCTCCCCCCGGGGCTCCGGCCGCCCTCCCCCCCCGGCGCCCTCCCCCCGGCCGCAGGCGGGGGGGAGAGGGCGGCCGGAGGCTTTTTTGCCTGGGGCGGCAAAAAAGCCAGAGCCGGCCCTGGGTCCACTATTGTGCCACTTCTGCCAAGTTACTTCACTGATGTAAGAGACTCTGTATTTGAAATGGACAGAGCTCTGACTAGGAAGGATCTTGCAGCCAGTGTTACTGGCGTGGAGGGCTTTCCTGTTTTTAGTACATAAAGGCAGGTACGCTAACCCTTTCAGTGCTCTGACATCATCTCATTGAACTCTCATTAGAGTTGTATCTGTTGCTGCACTTCTCGTGGTATGGTATAAATACGTTGTCAGGATGCATCAGGTCACAGTAATATACATTCTTAAATGTTGTTCACTTTTGTTGGATGACATTTGTAACTCAACTAGACATTTTCAGGAATAACCTAGAAGCTTTTAAATGTAGCCATCAGGAAAAGTCAGTGGGATTTTGTGCTAAAAGGATTTGATTTTTGCACTGGACAAAGGCTTAGGGTAGGGAGAGTGAGGAAGTCTTCTGAATTTTTATACAAACTAGTTTCCTCATCCCTCATCAGAAACTTTGTGGCTCTCTCTTTATCCTTGCCTAGGACATGAGCCAGTGGAACAGATTTTAGCACTATTGCTTCAGATACTCAAGGGTATTTGGTAACACTTGCTTTGCAGTATCTGTTTCGCCTTCTATTCCCTGCTCCCTGAAACTTCCATTCATGTTCAGTCTCAGGCTCTCAAGTGAAATCAGTTCAGTGGTGTCCACTGTGCCCTGAACAGTAGTTCACAGTATCACACCACACACACAGACTTGGACAGACAGTGTCTCTAGAGAAGCCAGGCCGAAGCTGGAAGAAAAGTCTGAGTCATCAATTTTGGAATGCGTGGTTCATTTCAGGTCAGTTAGCAGTCACTGTCAACTCTCAGTCCTTCTGCCTCCACTAAATATAAGCACTGAACTTTGGTTCCAACCACATCCACACCACTTGGCTGATGCCCTGCCACAAGCAGGAATGGTTCACATTAAAGATAAGTTTACTTTGTGTTATTTTCCTTGTCCAAATGAGTAGAAGCAACAATATGTGGCAGTTTGCCCCAGTGGAGGAGGAGGAGGGTGCAATGAGTTTGTGGCCGTGATATTTAGTAACCTGATAAATACAGTGGATTCCATTCATTCATGGATCTACCTATAGATTGGAACTCCACATTTGCCCTCTGCAAAGACTGTGATACCACCTTTTCTTGTAACTTTGAAATAAAATAAAATTTTGGCCTGAAATTTTCTGGGCCAACTTTTTAAAAAGGGAGAGTAAAGGCTGTCCTGCGAAAAAAAAAGGTCCTTGTACTTGTTCATCCATGTTGCCATGTGAAGGTTGGGTAAATGCATGTATAAGTGACTAGTTACAATAGTTGATCAGCTAGTATGTACAGTTGTACTAATGCTGCACACACCTAAGTGTGTGTTTTCATGTGCATTTTTGGCATGCTCAACCAAACCTTTCCCCTCTGAAAATATGGCCCGCTGTGTCAAGGAATTCTTATCGTACTATTATAAATCCCTGAAAATAAGGATTTATAATAGAGCCATTATCAGGCACAACTATATTGAACCTATCAACTTCTCAATCCAACTACATTCAAGCCAAGCCATTTACTAGCCACTCCTACTTTACTAGAATTGCTAAAGTCCTGGTTTTGCAATTAGCTCTGCAGGCATGGACCAATATGCTGGGTCTCTGCGTGGGGGCTGGGGCTTTGCCCGTGCAGATCTGATTGCAAGATCACGGACGATACATCGGCTTCCTTACCTGTGCAAATGAAGCAACTGTTGATTTCAGTGGGAGCAGCTCCCATGTGTTTGGGGGCAGAATTTGAACCATTGTTTTCTGGACACCTTACAGAAGAATTTTGTAGGAGTTTATTTCCAGGATGCCAGTTTATAATTAGACCTGTCATGTGGCGGTAGAGCAAAGCACCTCCATGCTTCTATTGCAAAGATAACAGTATTTTCATCCTAATGCTGCAATGTTCCCTAAATACTCTGCAACACCTGTTTATATACAATATAAATCTACCTTTTCATACACTCTTACAAGCATTATTCTCCCATGTTGCACCGTGACCCTGAAAGCCTGTTTCTAGGTCTTCTGGTTTAATCAGGGGCTTTTTCACAAAATGCCTTTTCTTTCTTTTGTGCACAGATATGAAAGAATGAAAATTGTCCTTGCTGTAACCTGGCTCCCAGCAGTGCTCCTGATCTGATGTCTCTCTCTCCCATTGCATCTAGCAATGTATACTGCGATAGTAACATAGGCAGGGAGGGAGCTAGAGTACTTCCTAAATTACCAATCTCACTTGAGTCTGTGTCTGCCTGAAAATACATGGAAACATAGGAAATTTGTAGGAGGAAAGGGGAATAGGAAGCTCATACAAGCCCACTGTTTTCTTCCTCTGCCTCCTCCTTTGAAACAGTGGTGGAACCTGCTAGGCACCAGCTGTTTGTATTGTTGATCTTGTTTTTTTATGGCTTAGTGGAAGGATTGTGCAGTGGTTAGGGTAAGGGATGGGAGACTGAGCTTCAATTCCCATCCCTGTGTGACTTTGGGCAAGTCACTATGTAGAATGGGAATTATAAGGCCTATATCACAGAGGTGTTATGAGGGTAAATATATTAAGATTGTGAAGCACTTTGATATCTATTTGTTGAAAAGTGCTATAGAATAAGTAGGTATTATTATTATTAGCAAAATCAGGCCTTGCTCACTCATCCACTGATCTCATGTCATCCCCAAATCACTTCCACTCAAAACAAGTACTTCCCAGATTTGATATCTATACAAGTTCATTATCATTTAAGTGGTTTCCTTTCCTCTACTATAACCACTACATAAAAATAAAATATAAAGGGGTGGTAACGTACACTAAAATACTCAGATCCATTACGTCCATATCTTGTTTAATAATTTGCTTTTACTCCATCTGAGAAGAGGTCTAAGAGATCTGTGTGAAGCAAGATCCTTCAGTTGTACAATGTGGACTCCTCAACCTTTAACTCGTAAAACAGCTTTCTAGATATTCCCCTATTTTTTGCCCAAAGGTCAGAGTAGATGATCACAGTTGTCCCTTCAAACCTTGGAATCTATGGTATCTTGCTCTCTGCTGAAGTTTAGATGAAATATCTCTAGATCCCACAAACATTCCTGGTTCCCAGACTGATACTAGCTTTGCCGTAGTACCATGTAACCGATCAGAAGCAGTTCAAATTTTAACTAAAAGGCTCTCTCTCCCTCTTGCCACTTAGGAATTATCAGCTGGCCCTGAAGTTTTGTCAGTCTTCAGCCATTATAACTTCTCTGAGGTAATTTTGACTGACTTTAGTATTCCTCTTCCCTTGGAAAATCTGTATCCATTTCTATGTAGTTATCAATCCTCATTGGTGATCAGAGAAGCAAAAGAATGCATTGTATTTCTAATACTGTCTACCTGCTGTGCCAATAACTTCCCCTTGCCATTTCTTACAGGCTGGCTCTTCTTCAATGACCTCTGCTTGGTCCCTGGCACGTTGAAATATCTGAATTTCCTGAGTGGTGATGGTGGTAAGGCTCTCTCACTGCTGCTCCTTTGAAAGAACTTCTGTGCTATAGCCATGACCAGAGGTGGATTAAGATTTAGTGGGGGCACTGGGCACAAAAAACATTTGGGCCCCCCACACTCCTGTCACCATGAGCCCTGCCCCCTGCTGCTCCTTGTCCACCAAGGACCCACCCCCTAGCCTGGCAGGAAGCCAGAGCTGGGCTATAGTAAAAGCAGCCCAGGGAGCTTGGGCCACTGTGGGGAGCCCCGGACCCTCCACCTGCCCTGGGTGGTGCACCTTGGGGGGGCAAGGGACACTGGCCAGGCTGCTCTTGGGCATCCCGACCCCCTGCCCAGGGCAAGTGGAGGGTCTGGAGCTCCCTGGGTGGTTCTTACCACAGCCCGGCTCTGACTTCTGTCCTGGCCAGGGGTAGGGCTACAGGGCCCCAGTGAATTTTAATTCCCCCTACTTCTACACAGGTTCTGGAGCTCCGGCTGGGGCCTCTGGGCACGGGTTCTGTGGGCCACTAACTGTATCTAGGGCTGCTGAATCTGCTTGTGAGCCTGCTGCATGGCACTACACATAACCCAAGCTTTGTGGTGCAGGGTTCCCCCAGGCTGGAGGTGCTCCAGAATGCAGCATGCACCAAGGTGTAACTCAGAATCTCTATGACCATATCCTGACCTTCCTGGTAGAGATTAGTAGTGGAATGGGGGAAATCAGGGCACATGTATGGGAGGTTTTCTTTAGCAATGATGGGGAAAGGTGACTGGGTAGGGATAAAAGTAAATGAATGGATTGGGAAGGAGGAAGGAATGACTTTGCTCCCTCTCCTCCCCTACCCCTCACAACATTCAGTTGCTGAGCTGCCATGCCCAAATGATTTTAAAGTAAACCCACCTCAGATAGTTTGTCTGTGCTTCTGGGACTGAAAAGGGATGCACCCCAGAATGCTTTGCACATAAGGAGATGATACCGTTTTACTATGAAAGCTTAAAGATTCTATATCCCATTGTGTGGTGAACGCCAGAAGGTTTTATGGCATGTTTGGCTTAGCCACGGAGTATCTTCCTCCGCGCCCATGCAGAGGGCGAGTGCACAGTCCTGTTCAATTCTGAACTGGTAAAGTCAGTCAGGAGTGGGAATTGGTTCTGGGAGGAATTGATTAACAAAGATTGTGGATTAAAGGTTGAATAGCTGACTCTGTGGATGGAAGAGTCAGTTGTCTTAATTCAGAGACGTAAGAGATAAAAGCCACGTGTGTTCATTCTGGTAGATACAGGACTTAAGCACTGAATTCTGTGCGCAAAGCAGGGATTTAGCCACACCCCTTTCATTGGCATCACCCGTTGGCTAGCTTAGACAGTCCCCCACCCCCAAGCATGCTGGCCTAGCAAGTTGGGCCAATAAAATATACTATCTCCCCTACCTTGGCTTTTGTGGCTGGTCTACTAGAGCATCTGTCTTTCCACAGTCACTGTATAGGGATCTTAGGTGCCTAACTCAGGCTTTGTGAAGCAATGATTTTCCAGGTATCTAAAAGTTAGTCATTGCAATGCTCTGCAGTGTAAGGCCTGACGTCCCCTGGTGGATCTGGGGCTGTGTTGCTGTGGTACAACTGCTGCCTTTTCCATCTAGTTTATATGTGCAAAAAAAGGTGCCACAAGTCTTTCAGTGGAGCTAAGCATCATGATGCTGAACTCCTGTAGCTGGACTCTGTCCCGCCATTGCTCGCCCGCCCGCCCTCATGTTCCCGGCCGCGTTTTATTTTATTGCTGTAACATAAGACAGTTGTGTGCGGAGGCAACACTGGCCTGTAGGCTCATGTCACGATGAACAGCAGGCTCAATGGCGCTGCAGCTGGATGTGATTTTGCTTAATGCATTTGTACGACAACTCACCCACAGTGTGTAAAACATTTCTTTCTAATTTGCGTCAAAGCAAACCACTTCCAGAGTCCAAACAAAATTACTGCTGAAAAATAAAGTGCTGGTACTAGCATCTGAAGAGAGGATGCCATGTTCCTTCGACAAAAATTGCCCTGTTTCCTGTAGCTTGATGCTGACTGAGCTTCTCTATACAGTTGCATGATGCAGGTATGAGCAGGATTAAACTTTAGGGCCTGATTGTCACAGGTACTGTGCACACTTAGTTCCCGTTGACTCCTGGCTGCATTGTGGCTATTCAGCGCTTTGCAAACTCATGAGCAGCTCATTGCATTTCTCACCTTCCTAGTTGATGCTGCCTGATTCTCATGTAGCTGCAAAGCTTTTAGTATAAGTATGGTCATTATGATGACATCGTTTACTGTGCAAACAGCCATGGCTCCTCCTGCTGTTGTGAATAAAGGAGGGGTGGACACTGTCCCCCTTGAAGGTGGGTTCCGTTGTAACGTAGCACGAATGGAAGTGCTGCATAGCACAGTAATGCAGGGCCTATGGGGGTAGAGGGTGCAGCTTCAGGGGTCTGGGCTGCTGCCAGCTGGCAACATACAGATGGAGTGTTGTCCATCTCCATCACTCTGCAGCTCCCCCTGCACCTGGCTCACCAACAGCTTTGGCCTTTCTTCTCCCTCTTAACTCACATCTTTCCTGTGTTTGTAATGAAAGGGAAAGGATGAAAATGTAATTACTAGCCTAAACTCTTCGGACAAAATGTTCAAATTTGTGTACCTAAATTTAGGCACCTAAGTAGTTGGTCTGACTGTCAAAGATGGTGAGCCCCTACAACTCCCACTGAAATCATAGGGAACTACTGCTTCTCAGCATCTCTTAGGTGCCTAAATATGAGTCTGGCTATTCAAGTTTGAACATGTTGGTCTTTCATACTGAGCTGTTACTTGTTAAGTATTCATTTGGTGGGCTTGGCTTTGTACAGCCTTCCAAAGAATGCTTAAAACACTAGTCACCAGTGACACATGAATAATCTGATGCGTCAAAGCGACAATGCAGATGTTTAAAAAAGCTGGTAAGTACTCAATTTGTGGACTCGCATATCATCCAAATGCCTTGCCTGCTTAATCTCAAACATTGTGAGGGGAGGAATATCTGTGGTCTCTAGCCTCAGGCGATAAGAGATGTCAGGCAGAGAGGAATTCTTTTGATTAAGTGTAGTAAAAACTCGGCTTGCAATTGAAACAAATTACCTTAACTGTAGAGATATTACTGCAACATCATCATGCTTGTTAGATCAGACTGAGTGTATAGGGTTCTTTATGTAACCTATATGGTTCTTTAAATAAGCCCCAGCAGGAGGTGAATCGGTAGGCTATTCGTACACAAGCTGGGCCTAGGGTGAAGCACAAAGCTAAAGCCTTCAAATAACAATTAGCACCTCAATGGTTTACTGTACAAATGCAGACACCTGCATGGAAAAGGAGGCCTTACTTTTAAATTTCATTGTTAATAACCAGTCTTGAGGTTTATTTTCTTTTAGCTCAGGTACAAGGTCCCTTGGCCCCTTTGCCATATATTGAATATAGAACACAAAACTAAAGACAATGGCTTCCTCAAAACCAAGACTGGTGGGGGAGGGAGGAATGGGACAGCAGCTTTGGATCCCAGCCTCAGCTCATCTCTCCCTCCCCAAAGCCCAGGATAGTGATTGACTTTGCAGCATGTCCTGACACAAGATGGAGGGAGTGAATTCCAAAGATCAGAACCTCTCACTGCAATCACTGCCAGTAGGTCCCTCTCCTTTTAACCCACCAGGGAGTTCTAGCTCATGTGCCTTCTTTAAGTGCTGCTGCAGCACAATCAGCTAGGGAGAAAGGTGGTCGCTCCAACAGGCAGGTTACTGGCCCTACTGAAAGTGTGCCTCCCACTCCAGGTATCATAGAAATGTAGGACTGGAAGGGACCTAACAGACATGCTCTGCTAATGCTACCGTGCTGAAAATAACAGTGTGGATGTTGCTACTGTGCTGAAAAGAACAGGCTGTGCCTGAGTGACAAGCGTGCCTGCTCCCCTACATCTGAGCTTGGGTAGCTACACTGAGCCATTGCCCATGCGACAACATCCACACTGCTATTTTTAGTGTGCTAGCTCAAGTGCCATTAACAAAAGTCTGTCTACCAGGGCTGGGAGGCTTGCTCCCAGCTGCAACAGAGACATGCCTTTAGGGATTTATAGGTCAAATCCACCATGTTCACCACCACCCGCTATGTGGCTGTTGCTGATCCCACACCTCAGACATCAGATACAGCAAGAAACTCCACTTAATTGCTGCATTTTGCACTAGCTTCATTTTCTGAGTTGATGTAATGGGTAGCCCCCCTGTGCACAGCCAGTCTAATCTCAAAATGACAGCAGCTTGGACCATAGTAGCCTGCATTAGGAGAAATGGTCACATGCTCTTGGTCAGAAATAAATGAGTAAAAGCTGTCCAGGGTCATTGCTTTTATATAGCCACTTAATAGCACTGCAGATCCAAAAGTCCCTTGAGATTGCTAATTCACATAACAAAAGGTAGGCACACAGCCTCAGTTACAAGGTAGATACAGGCCTTGCCCTACCTTCCTGTTACTTCCCCCATCCTAAAAAGCATCACATCTGTCTTATCTGAATTGATCTTCAGCCATCTAGGCCTCTTCCATGCCCTAATCTTTACTAAACACTGGATGAGGCATCGGATGGCACTGGTAGGCTCAGATGAAATGGAGATTAGGCCTGCATGTTGTTGTTTTACTGAAAGTGGCATAGTCCCCATCTCCAACGTAAACCTTTTAATGATCCCATATACGTACTGAGCTAGAGGAAGATGCATGCAGAACTACACGTGAGAGAGATTTTGGACAGAAGATCAATTGCTCCAACTAACCTGTAGGCACCTTCCAAAGAGGAGAACAAAGCCTTTGTTCTATCTACTCCTGTTAGTGTTCACATGTAAACAAACAGCTCCTCATAGTCAGTGGTACTGAGACAGCTGACAGATTGGTATCAGCAAGGACGTGTTATCTTCATCCAGCATATGAAGCATATAATCTACCAAAGCAACCAAATGCAATCTCTGCTGTACCTCGCTTTCTACCTGGAGTAACAAGGCCTAAGGAAATTTAAGTGAGCCTAGTACTCCAAGGTATCTTACCAAAACTTTCTCAATAATCTTAACCAAAACCAGAAGATTGGGTTCTGGATGATAGCTAAGCAGGTTGTCAGCAATAAGTGATGGGTTTTTGAGGGTATGTCTACATTGCAGCTGAAAGTAAGCCTTCCATTACAGGTAGACAGGCTCATGCTAGCTTCACTTGAGCTAGCATGCTGAAAATAGCAGTGAGGATGTTGTGGCATCACTGTGAACACAGTGTAAAATCATTTGTGTGTCTGCTTCTTCCTGAGCAGCACACAGCCGATGCTGTCTTGCACCATACTTCAGCCTCATCATGAAAGCCATAATCAGAATGATGATTTTGTCATGAGGTACTTATGTCATTAGTTCGTCAGATAAAAAGATTGCAAGGTTCTTATTTTCCGGAAGCACAGTGAAATTCATCCAGTTACTTAGAAGCACATATCTGCTTTCTACCACTCTTTGGATGGTTCTTGTACCCTCTTGAGCATTTTTGCCTTGTATGCCCTAAATAGGTTCCTTGTAGTACCTGTCAAAACTCACATCTAATCTGTGGAAGTCTGCTTCAGTCCTAAATTCTGTTTTTACAAATGTGTCTGCACAGTCTCCAAATGTTTGGCTCCAAACATTTGTAAAAACAGAACTTAGGACTGAAGCAGACTATGTCTTGTACCAAAGACTGTGCATCTATCAGTCAGCTTCTCCCACAGGGAGAACTGTTGATGGGCAGTAGATATCAGCTGTCAATATTTCACGCAGTATTACCTTTGTGCCAGTTCTTAGACTGCCATTTGTCTGTGCTGATGCCAAAGGGATAGAAATTAACCATTTCAAAATCTGTTGCAAATTCACAGTCCTGCACAGGCTGTGATTAGTCACTGAAGAATGTTTCTGCCTGCCTTCATGGCTGAGGCCTTTCCTTTGACTTCTTTCCTCAGCTCATATAATGTGGAAAAAATTGGAGCATTAGTTTTTGGCAGTGGATCACGAACATGTACACTTCCAGGATTGTCTCGTCAGCCATTTCTCAACAACGCTGTCCAATTGCACTTGTCCTAGTATCTTTGTGTTCAACAGTGCATCCTGTATGGCTTCAGTAGCCAGGTCTTTTGGTGCAATATTTTGCAATGAAGTGGGTGGCTCCTGCCCAGGTAAAACCTTGAATCTTTGACGTGTTCGTAAGAGTGCATCCTCATCTTCATTGCCATGTTGCTTCCTTGCCTGTCTTGACTCATTGTGAACAAGTGGGTTATCCAAGCCAACATGGCTGTGGTATCTGCTGTGATAAGGGCTCAGGTTATAAAACAAGGTCCATCTGCTGAGGGCTGAGTGAGCCGTGATGATACTTACAATTCTACCTCCTTTCTTTCCTATGGAATTAAGCCACTCTTGGCTCTGATCAGGGTCTATTTGGTTGAACTTCTGACACGATCTCTTGACAAAAAAAATTCCCTTGCTGGAACTGCTTAAGCACTTCATTTGGTAATTAATGCATTTCTGCAGTGTAGATGGCAGAACCCTATCTTGCATAGTCTGTGTGGTCAGATCTAATGAAGAATGCTAGCATACATTTGAAAGTGAAGAGATGGAGCTCCCAATTTTCTTTTCTCTGGGAATGGTTGAATAAGAGCAGTCGGAACACCATTTATTGCCACCAACACCTGAAGTTCACACTACCTTCTCTTTTGTTGGTCACAAATGCGGAGGTGAGATTTGGCAATCTTTGTGAAGTATGAACTGACATGCTCTCACCATAAGAATGTGACTGATGGGCTTTGCTGATATCATCTTTGCACTGTTGATCATGTGCTTTCCTAAAGTCCAAGAGTTGTGGAAGAAGAAAGCACCATAGTGCTTGAAATGTCAGTTTGTGGGCCCACATCACCCTGGCATCTGATTTGCCATTCACAGCTTGTTCTGTTGAGTTTGGTCCAAGAACTCCACTTTCAATCCAGGCACCTGCTAGCCCTAAAGCCGGTGTGTGCTGGCCTATACATTTCTGAAAGTACATTGAGATATGGAGGCCTTCTAATCATGGAACAAGCCACTTTCTGTATTTTTGTGTGGCCCATTTTAGTTCCATCAGTTTGAAGTACAGAGCTTCATCAACCGTTAGAACCACATACTGACACGTTTGCATCTCTGTACAAAAAAGTACTTGGGGTGTCTAGCTCATGGGCAAGGGCTTGAATGATTGCAAATATCCAATGGTAGTTATTACTTGTTCTGCTGTCATGTTGAAATATGTCCACTGACATCCTGGATTCTCATTTTGACATTTAGTGATAAAGGCCATATCAACAGCTCCTGCCTGCACAGCAGCTTTGCAGTTTTCTTCAGAGTACCCACTCTGTGCAGACACAGTCCTTGAATACTATTTTAGCTTCACTATTGCTTATATTGGTTGGTAGGATTGTGGCGATTGCATCAGGAACACTCTATGTGCTGCTGTTTGATTACTTTAAATCAGTCAACATCGGATCAGGTTCTCTTTGCCAAACAGTGACTTGGGTTGCATGGAATGTGTTTTTGCCATCCAGCGAAAAATAATGTATGTCAATATTGTCAGCTGTATAGTGAACAAACTTCCTGGGAACAAGGTTGGGAAGAATAACAGCACTGTTTTCAGCAGCCATAGTTTGTAGGGTTTTCTCTGCTAGGGCAGTGTCCACCTTTAGGATTGCTTCATAACAAATGCAGTGGCCAGCCTTATGGAAAAGTTGAATAAGTTGTTTTGACCTTGTTTCCTAATGGGAGACGCTGCCGAGACCAATATGCTTTGGTGTTCCTTTCTTCCCACCATATATGTCTTGAACTACACTAAGCACCTTGAATTCACTCAAGAGATTGGCCTTCATACAGCACATGGAGGAACATGTACATACTACCTGGAATGCAAGAAGCTGCATAATCCTCACGGACATTCACACCCTGGCCACAAAGGTTTCAAAGTATATTCCTGGATTTTCAATGCAACATGTGCCAGAAATATGTCTTCCTGGGAATGGTAAATGAGGATGGCCATCTTGACAAGAATCCATCATTTGTGAGACAGCTACATATATATATATATATATATATATATATACACACACACACACACACTTAGCTGGGACTAAGAGTATTTGTCTCTCAGCAGGAGACTGGTCAGGCAATTAAATGAACTGAAATAAATCCCCAGTATGAGCTTGGAGTTTTGCCTTGAATGGTGATCTACATCTGATGTAGGACTATGGAATTTCAATGCAAGTTTCCTTTGAAAGATTGGAGTAACAATGCCAAACCTCAAGATAGCATCAAAACATGGTCTTGATTGGCTGCATACTGAAGCTCGTTTTGAAGCCAAAGCACTGCTGGGTCAGTAACTTTGGTGACCCCACTTTTTTTCAATCACAGACCTCATAAACAGGATGTAACATGTCAGTTGGTACTTGACTTGAGCAGCTATAAGGTCATTTACTCCAGCTAAATGAACACTCTTTTTGTGATCAAATACAGCTGCCTTCGTTATCTGTCCACTCATCTTGAAATGTAATTACAGAGATGAGTCTGGGTTTAGGGTGCATTTCTTGACAAAACATGCAGCCTCTCCGGTCACGAAGGTTTCACAGAGCTGGACTGTCTTGTATTATGGACACTGGTGTCTTTATTGGATCACTACAGCTTGCCACATATGAGACATCAGTTGCAGATGCTCTTGCTTTCTGTAACATCTTGATTTTGCCTTTGTCAATATACTGGGCATAGCAATTTCTGTGGATACTGTCTGTTCTGAATGAAAGATGGTCTCAATTCTGCCGGTGGCTGCCCAGTATTTGTCATCTTGCAGTTTCTTTTTAATGGCTGTTGCATCCCTTATTCTATGCAATCCTTGTTCACCTGCTTCACGCACATCTTCTTTACTTGTTTCTTAGGAGTGGCTCTCCTGAGACTTACTACCAGTTCCATGATTTACCTACAGTAACCAATATGAGTGTCATAAATCACCTCACAGAATTATAGGATGGGAATGGACCTCAATAAGTCATCTAGTCTAGTCCCCTGCACTCAAGGCAGGACTAAGTAATAACAAGACCATTCCTCACAGGGGTTTGTCTAACCTGTTCTTAAAAACCTCCACTGATGGAGATTCCACAACCTCCCTAGGCGATCTGTTCCAATGCTTAACTACCCTGAGAGTTAGGAAGTTTTTCCTAATGTCCAACCTAAACCGTCCTTGCTGCAATTTAAGCCCATTGCTTCTTGTCCTATCTTGAAGTTAACAAGAACAATTTTTCACCCTCCTCCTTGTACTTGAAAACTGTTATCATGTCGTCCCCCCCAGACTTCTCTTCTCCAGACTAAACAAACCCAATTTTTTCAATCTTCCCTCATAGGTCATTTTCTAGACCTTTAATCATTTTTGTTGCTCTTTTCTGGACTTTCTCTAATTTGTCCACATCCTTTCCTGAAATGTGGTACCCAGAACTGGACACAATACTCCAGTGGAAGCCTTACTGTTGTTTTCACTATCTGTTTTAAAAAAAAAAAATACCATCACTTTTATGTTAATGCTTTGTAGTTAGACTAGAATTATGTACTATAAAACAAATACTAAGCATGCAAGAAAATGACTTCACGTATGACAGGAAAAATAACTTATGTTATGATTAACTTATTTCTAATATTCTGATATATGGGTGACTAAATGCTATGAAAATGTTAATATTAAGATGTAATAGGTGTTAAAACCATGATGTCTTCTCATTTCTGTTCTTAATAAACTAAAAAAGAATTATGCCAAACAGTTTGATATTGCTGATAAGTTCATGTACATGCTGTTAGTATATCAAACATTTCTGGTGAATTTTGGTAGACATATTAATTTGCAAGTTTTAGGGTCTAAACATCAAAATTCAGCTTGGTAACCACCATTTTCAAAATCAGCAGTTTCAAATTATGTTGGGAAAAGTTGTTACCTACTTTTAACAAAAAATACTTCTCGACCACTTATAAAGGATTGATTCTGAGATTTCCATCTAGTCTATATAAGAAAATGATATCTAAGGCAGAATATCCCAAAGTGTGGGCTACATGAAGGACTAGCCTCAAGAAAAAGAGCCAGACCATCTGATTGCTTAGAAACTGATTTACTTGTGTTAGTGCAAAACCCTTGTGCGGATACTTACTTGAGCTTAAGAAGGCCTTGTTTTGATTTAGTTTGTCATGTTTTTACTGACAAGCTAAACCAAAATAGGCCACTTTTTATCAAAAATAAGAATGTCCACACAAAGGGTTTGCTCAAACTGTATAATTACCAGCCCTTAGTCTCTATTTGTTATGACTGCGAATAAAACCATTCAAAATATGACCAGAGTGTAATCAATACAGAGATATCTGCTTGAATTTGCAGCAAGCCTGAACCAATAACTTGGAGGTGTGACCTACCCCATTCATCTCAAGAGGGTGCTAATTCAGATTCCAGTGATGTTACTTTAGATGTCAACTTTAACTAGTTCATTGTTGATCAAAACATGTAAGAAGGGAAAGGAAGTGTCAATCATTAAAATGTGCACAATGAACTCTGAGTAACTCGGATTGCAGGGGGAGCATGATTGGTTGCATTTCCTGAAAAGGGGCTCAGATGTCAAAGGTCTGGGAAATACTGAACTAAGGAATTTAAAATATTAGTGACTCGGTTATAGTCTAAACATCCTGCTCTAGCAGTTTAATTTTTTCTTATTTTTATTTTCAGGTGTTTTGGACTCTCTCTCACCTTCTCTCCCATTCCCTATGAGACCCACTGACCTATCCTTAATACTTTGCAGAGAATGACCACTTTCCACTTCTAGTGTAAAAGCTAAATTTTTCTTGGTGATGAATTCCCAACTGTGCACTACTTTGAGATATAGAATGGCCATAATCTTATCAAAAAGACCCTGCTAGTCCCTAAGGATGGGTGTGTGTGTGTGTATCCACACCCCCATGAGGCAAAATATAAAATGGGCTACATGCAGAGCCGGGGCACAGGTCAGAGGCTATGTTACATGCACAGACTGCACTGGATATGGGTCTTTCCTCATGCCTCTTCTATCCTCTTCCTGCATCAAGTTCACCCACTGGTCTCCTTTGTCTAGTAAATGGCCTATATTTTTGTTTGCCTGGGACTATTATTAATTACCGGTATACTCAACCAAGAAAAACTAAGCCATAGGGGATGCTTTCAGCATTCCACGTGGCTTGGGCCAGGTCCAGTCTATCCCCTCCATGAACAAAAGCTGCAGTCTTTGTTGGCTGAAAAGAGCTGCAAACTCCTTATCTTCCAACTACTGCCCCCTGGGGGAACGCAAAGCCTTTTCCAGCAACCAGCCCGCTCCTCACAATCTGTAGCGGTTTGGAAAAGCACTTAAATAAAATAGCTTCAGTGATGAATATTTAAAAACAACTTAAACATTATTGTGAGCAGTCCAGTACTAATTATGGTTTTCCAAGCCCTGGCTAAAATGAAGAACAGCCTTTCTTTGTGGTGTAGCTGCAGCCAAGGCATGAAGCTATGTGCGGACAATAAAATAAGTAAATATATATATGTATATACACACATACAAATAAAATCAAACTTCAACAAAGGCTGAGGTTTAGTTTAAGAGTTGGCGAAAGAGGCATGATCGTTAATTGTTCCTTTTTATAAAACTCCAAGCTGATTTGCATAAGTGTAGACAATTACAGCTCCATTTAAGCTCCCAGGAGCTGCTGGTGCTCAGAACCTCTGCAAAAAAAGTCAAACCACTTACTTAGGGGTAATATTTTCAGAAGCACGTGCCTGACTTAAATTGCATTTTTAAAAGTGATTTAGGGTCAGATTTCCAAAGGTATTTAGGAGCCTAAAGATGCAAGCAGGCACCTAGTGAGATTTCAAAAGCACCAAATCAGGTAAGATTAATTGAAATCTGGAATTTAGGTCCAGATCCAGGGAGTAAAGCATCTAAATACCGTTATGGATCTGGGCGTTAAGATTTAGGGCCAGATTTACAAAGGCATTTAAGCACCTAAAGAAGTAGATAGGTGCCTACTGCTACAAGGACTTGAGAGTTAGGTGTCTAACTCCCACTGTCTTTCTGCATCTTTATTCACCTAAATACCTTTCTAAATCTGGTCCTTAGTGACTTGTCCATGTTCATATAGCAAAATAAATTGCATTGCTGGGAAAGATGTAATGTATACTCCTTGCTATGGACTGCATTTCCTGATACTTACAGTGCTGCACATTTTAATAGCAATAAAATGACTACCTATAGAGCTGTGGTCTTCATGGCATGAACCATAGAGTAAGGAGCACTTTAATCACAGAGCGAGTAAAGCAGCAATGCTAGAGAGTGCACAAAAGGAACAGCTGAACTCTAAGTTGTATACATATTGTGGCTTCATTAAGGGTTTTACCCTATTTTAGGAGTCTCTTATCCAGACTGTACACTGGTTATGATTTTATAATTCTTACCCTTAATTTGCTTGTATTTTCATAATAAAACATCACTTCCTCTATGACACATTAGCCCTTAGGTTATTATTAGTGCAACCCTGACAGACCATAGTTCCATCTAGGTACTAATGGAGCCACAAAACACAAATAAACTTATTCTCTCCACACTCCTATGAGAGGGTTAGAATGGGTCCCATAACACAGTTATAATACAAATTGATCTGGTCTCCACAGGCACAACTAAATCATGTTACACCATAGTTAGGACACAACCATGTTATTACTCCACTGAGCCCCAGACCCAGTATATTAACCACGCAGCCATCTATCATCTCTATGATAACTGGGGGCTCTATCATAGTGGTAATTTTAGAGTAGACAAGGCCTTAGGGCTAGAAAAGAGGATTAAAAAGAAAAGCAGCTACCAGGAGAGTGTAAGTACTTAAAAATTACACGTAATAAGGCCACCTCTTTTAACTTGCACCTTTTCCTGGACCTCAGCATGCACATTACACCAATTTAGATCTCCCTGTTTCCTTAAGAGGATGTGAGGGAATCTTGCAGCATAACAGAATCTAGCTTACATTGCTGTATTAAAGCCAGTTCAGTTCATGCTACAATTTAGAAGCAGTCTGTCTCCCCCACTCACATCCCTCTGTAAAAATAAAGGGACATCAAATACAACACTAAGATTGAGGAATCAAATCCTTATAAGCAGGAAATTCCAAAACCAAAGGTTTCTAGAGTAATGTTAACTTTGCTGCACTGCATATCCTGTACATGTTATGATACAGATCAATCAGAGTAATGCACTAAGGTAACAAGGAAAACAGGAATAGAAAATGCTACATTGTGCAATCTGGCAGAGTTAATGTTAATGTAGAAACTTTAACTTTTGGTATTTGCTGACACTTGAAGACTTGATTTCTCAACCTTAACAATACATTCTTGCTAGTTTTTGTATCATGTAGATTTTGTAAATAAATACGTAGCTTTGAAGAAAAGCCACAGCAAGGAAATAATAGTTTATGAAAAAATCAAGTTTGAAGGTAAAAATTTTAAAAGTATCTTCAGGCCAAATGTTCAAAGGTATTTAGGTATCTAAAGATGCAGATAGGGGCCTAGTGGAATTTCATAAGCACCTAGGTGCCTAACTCCCACATAATTTTATACTGTGCATTTCATTTTATATGCTAACATTACTCAGTCCAATCCTTTCTCCTCTGATTATTTTAGCAACCCTTGGACTTCATTATATCCTCTGTCCTGTCCATATGAAAATAAATTCCCACCCAGAAGATGACTAGCTTTTTCTTGTGTTACAGCTAAAATCAGGTAAAGTCAATCCAGGAATTTTAACTAACCTGGCCGCATTATTAGGAAAATGAGTTTTCTCACATCACACAATTACAATGCTAATGTACTGAGGGTCAGAGATAATACCAGAGCACCACGTTCAATGTAGCAGCTGGTATACATTCAAGGGTGAAATTCCAATAGTAGTATGCTATATAATCTCTGGATAAATATTTATGCTTGTGAAAGTTAAGAGACTCAGAGCACTATAAACTCAAGTCTTTCAGATAGGCAAATGCAATTTAAGCCTCCTCACAGAGCCCCACCAATGACCTCTATCCCAGGCTAGAGGCAGTATGATCCCTAGAGGCAAAAAGTCAGAGTGAATCACTGGCCTCTGCTGAGCATTCAAACAGCACGTAACACACATTAGATGTTAATAAAACCCAACTACATGCCTCAGAATCTCTTTTGATCTGTAATGTTATTTGAAATTGCTTAAGACTCCTCCCTCAATGTCATTTCAGTCACAAACCTCAACCCACCATCCTACACATTCAGCACAGGAAAGATGGCAAAAACAGCTAGAAGAAGCCTGACTTAGGGCTGGTCTACCCTGGGGGGGAGGGGAGGAGATGGATCTAAGATAAGCAACTTCAGCTATGCTATTCGCGTAGCTGAAGTCGAAGTATCTTAGGTCAACTTACCTGGCCTTCCTTATGGCGGCAAGTCAACCGCCACGGCTCTCCCGTCGACTCTGCTTACTCCTCCTGCCGAGGTGAAATATGGGCGTCGATTCGGGGATTGATTTATCGCATCTAGACGAGTCGCGATAAATCGATCACCAATAGATCGATTACTACCCGCAAATCCGGTGGGTAGTATAGACGTGGCCATAGTAGTTAAAGCATGGTACTTTAAGTTAGGTTGTTTGGGTCCTGTTTTTTTCTTGAGGGAATAGGAATGGGTTAGGAATAACCCAATGCTAGAGAGAGGAGAGCAAGTAAGCAAGATATGTGCCTAATTTTAACCCAAACATCAAACCAAATATTCCCACCAAGTTTGAAATATTGAAATGAAACCGAGTAATTAAAGACTTGTGTTTTTTACCAAACTAATAGGACAGAGATTCAGCCCTTCCAGTGTGAATTGTCCAGGATCAGTGCACTGCTGATTTAATTTACTTATTTCCCAATGCTAAACATTTGCTCTAAAACTCTGTCTTGATATTGCTCCCCTAAAAGGCATAATATATTTCTATGCCATGCCATCCATCATGCTTGGCAGCCGTTTTCAATACCCGTTGTTATCTTTGGAACAAGAACATTATCAGCAAGTTTATGGCTTTGCTAATGCCATATTGAGGAGTGTTTATTTTAACTGGCAGTTTACATCTTAAAGCATGGCTTTATGACAACAAGATACATTTCAGTCTGAGGAACTCATTAATAATACTTTAATCCACAGGAGCTGTAGCTTTTATTTTGATTTGCTAGACACTGGCAGATTTCTTTTCTTGACTTGTCCTCTCTGAACTTGCCGAGCACGAGTTCCGAATCCCAAGGATTGCAGCGATTCCGCTACGTACTTCTGGCAGGGGGAGACGCACAGCATCACCAGCAATTTAGCGTTGCCCCCTAAAAACAGTAAAAAAAACACACACACACACACAAACACACTTATTTTCAATAAGTTTTTAAATACTGACCTGCTGAACTGCACAGAAGCCAGAGTAGGCTGTTATCAATTCTATGAATCAGAGCGCTATACAAACAGCTGTTGAAAGCATATGGGCACTACACTCAAGCCATATGGGATTGTCTCATTTAGCTAGCTGATCATTTGCTGTTATTTTTCACCATTTGTAATATAGAACTTTCTGCCCCTTTCACTAACAAGTCTACGTATACGTTTTGGGTATCAATGCTTTGTTGTATTTGTAAAATCAGCATATCTAAAAGCTGAAGAGATCACTTGTATCTAAGTACTGCAAAAAAGGAAGCTTTAACTGTCAAGAGCTCATGGTGGTAGTTTAAGGACATTCCTAAAATCACTGCAGGGGAATAATTGACATGACTGGTTGTGTCATAGGATGGAAACTGTAGCTCAGAGTTTAGGTAACATGTCCAAAGTCCTACAACATGTCAGTACTACAACTTGCATTAAAACCCAGATCTCCTGACTCACCGGCTCATGCAAATCCCTTCACCAATCACTGTCTCACTTTCCAGAATTTGAAAATAGGCAAATTTTATCCATCAAAAAAAAAGTTACTGCAGATATTTTGCTAAGCTTCAATATTTGGCCTTTCACAGGGTGTACTGATTTCCCAAGGCTGTAGTGCAGGAAGAGGTGAATTTAGAATTCTGTGGCAAAAAACCCTCTTGGAAAATCTGTGCTCATATTATAGTCCCCACACCTGAGATTGAACCGGGCAGCTCAAGAGCTAAAAGCTGGTACAGCTTGAGCTGAATCTCACTATCTAGGGGCTGTAAGAGAATCATATACTCCGTGGATAGGACATAGAACGGGACCTGCAACACACACTCACCAGTGGGTTACACTGATTTTTCCTATCACTACCATACACATGGATGAAATGTTAGAGTAGAGCAGCCCATCCGAATACCAAAAGAAAAGACAGTTACCTTTTCCATAACTGGTGTTCTTCGAGATGTGTTGCTCACATCTATTCCACTATAGGTGTGCGTGCTCGCCACATGCACCGGTGCCGGAAGTTTTTCCCTTAGCAGTACCCGCAGGGGAGCGCCCCTAACGAACTCTGGAGTGGCGCCTCCATGGTGCAGTATAAGGGGTGCTGCGCGCTCCCCCCACCCTCAGTTCCTTCTTGCCAGACAACTCCAACAGAGGGGAAGGAGGGCGGGATGTGGAATGGACATGAGCAACCATCTCGAAGAACACCAGTTACGGAAAAGGTAACTGTCTTTTCTTCTTCGAGTGATTGCTCATGTGCATTCCACAATAGGAGATTCCAAGCTATATCTGTTGGAGGTGGGTAGGAGTTCACAGACTCTCGGGATGGAGCACAGCCCTGCCGAACCTGGCGTCCTCCCTGGTCTGGGAGACTATCGCATAATGCAAGGTGAACGTGTGAACCGATGACCATGTGGCAGCCCTACAGATGTCCTGAATAGGGACATGGGCCAGAAAGGCAGCCGACGAGGCTTGTGCCCTGGTCGAGCGTGCCCTCACAGTTGGCGGCAAAGGGACTCCTGCCAGGTCATCACAAGTCGGATACATGAAGTGATCCAGTTGGAGAGCCACTGAGTGGAGATTGGCTGGCCTCTCATGCGCTCGGCCAAGGCAATGAACAGTTGTGAAGACTTCCTGAACAGCTTTGTATGTTCTAGGTAAAAAGCCACAGCCCGTCTCACATCTAGCATGTGGAGGCGGCGCTCCTCACTGGACGCGTGGGGTTTGGGACAGAGCACCGGCGGGACGATGTCCTGGCCCATATGGTAGGTGGAGACCACCTTAGGAAGGAACGAAGGATGCGGTCGGAGCTGGACCATATCCTTATGGAACCCCATGTACGGGGGTTCGGAGGTCAGGGCCAGGAGCTCCGAGACCCATCTAGTGGACGTGATCTCCACCAAGAAGGCTATCTTCCACGAGAGGTGCAACCAGGAGCATGTGGCTAATGGTTCAACTGGAGGTCCAGTTAATCTGGCCAGCACCAAGTTCAGGTCCCACTGTGGGACTGGGGGGCCTAACATATGGGAAGAGGCGATCCAAACCCTTAAGGAATTGGCCAATCGTGGCATGAGAGAATATCGTGTGGCCCTGCACAGGCAGGTGGAAGGCCAATATGGCCGCCAGGTGCACCTTGATGGACGAGGGCGCTAGGCCCTGGGCTCTAAGATGAAGGAGGTAGTCTAATATAAGCTGGATCGGAGCAGCCACAGGCAACACGTCCCGCTCAGCGGCCCACCGGAAAAACCAATACCATTTCACCAGGTAGGCTTGACACGTAGAGGGATGCCTGCTCTCCAGGAGGATGCGCTGAACCCCTTCCCAGCAAGTCCTGTCCTCCCGGCCTAACCATGGAGCAGTCACGCTGTGAGGTGGAGTGCCGGTAGGTTGAGGTGGAGGAGGCGACTTTGGTCCTGGGAGAGCAGGTCTGGGCGGGTTGGCAACGGCCACAGCGGGGCGACCGCCAGGCTCGTGAGAGTCCCGAACCAATGTTGCCTGGGCCAAGCCAGGGTGATCAGGAGGACCCGCGCCCTGTCTGTTTTTATCTTTTCCAAGACCATGCCGATCAACAGAATCAGGGGAAACACATAGAAAAGTTGGCCCGACCAGGACAAAAGGAAAGCATCGGAGATCGCACCCACACCCAACTCTTCCTCCCCACCCCCCCGGAGCAGTAGCAGGGACACTGGCAGTTCTGTTGCGTCGCGAACAGAGCCACTGGGGGAGTGCCCCACGTTTGGAAAATCCTGTGCACCACCTCTGGGTGCAGAGTCCACTCGTGCTGAGAGGAGAAGTCCCGACTCAGCCGATCTGCCCGAGACTTCCAGACGCCCAGTAAGTGATGGGCTTCCAGGCAAATATCGTAGTCTGAGGGCTTCATGGCAGAGGGCTGAGGAACAGGCCCCACCTTGCCTGTTGATGTAGAACATCAAGGCCGTGTTGTCTGTGAGAACTCTGACCACTCTGTCCGCCATGTGCGAGTAGAAGGCTGCGCATGCCAGACGGACTGCCCTGAGCTCCTTGACATTTATGTGCAGGGCAAGGTCCTGTGCTGACCACAGACCTTGGGTCTGGAGGTTTTCCACATGGGATCCCAACCCCAGGTTCGACGCGTCGAACACCAATTCCACAAACAGGGGTCGGCCCCTGAACGGGACCCCTTGGAGCATGTTCCCCAGGGAGGACCACCAGTGCAGGGAGGCTATCACCGGTTCGGGCACAGTAAGGACCTTGTCCATCCTGTCTCTAGAACTGGGAGAATACCGAGGCCAACCAGAGCTGGAAGGGCCTCATCCTGAGTCTGGCATGGTGAACCACGTATGTGCACGCCGACATATGACCCAGGAGTTGGAGGCACGCTCTGGCTGTGGTCACGGGGAACCTTGTGACTGTGCTTATGAGCTCCCTTAGGGTTTCAAATCTGTCCGGTGGGAGGGAGGCTTTGGCCGACGTCGTGTCCAGAATTGCCCCAATGAACTCTATGTGCTGCACTGGAACTAATGTGGACTTGGTGTCATTCACCAACAGGCCCAGTGTGGTGCATGTGGACAGGAGGAGGGAGATGTGAGCTTGTACCTGAGACCTGGAACTGCCCTTGACCAGCCAGTTGTCGAGGTAGGGAAAGATCTGGACCCCCCGACGTCTGACGTAGGCCGCTACCACAGACATACACTTTGTGAATACCCTGGGAGCCGTGGACAGGCCAAACGGGAGGAGAGTAAACTGGTAGTGCTCCTGCCCTACTGTGAAACGGAGAAAACGCCTGTGCCCCTCGAATATATGAATGTGGAAGTACACGTCCTGCAGATCGAGGGCGGCGTACCAGTCCCCGGGATCCAGGGAGGGGATGATGGAGGCCAGGGAGACCATGTGAAACTTGAGCTTTACCATGTACTGGTTCAGGCCTTGCAGGTCCAGGATGGGCCCAAGTCCCCCTTTGGCCTTCAGGATCAGGAAATTGTGGGAGTAGAACCCTTTGCATCTGAACTCCGCTGGCACCCCCTCCACCGCTCCTAAGCCAAGGAGCTGCCTCACCTCCTGCTCGAGTAGGCTCTCGTGAGAGGAGTCCCTGAAGAGGGACGGGGATGGAGGGCGGGTGGGTGGGGTAGAATTAAACTGGAGGGTGTAGCTCCGAGAGATGGTGTTGAGGACCCATCGGTCTGAGGTCAGCCACAACCACTCCAGGAGAAAAGCACACAACTAGTTGCAGAAGGGAAGCTTTATTGCGGGTGGATCTCTGGTATGAACTGGTAAGTTGCCCCCGGGCATCCGTCAAAACTGGTGATTTCCTGCCTGTTTACCCTTAGAGGGCCCAGGCCGGGATTGCCTTTGCAGGCGCTTTTTATAATCCCTTGACTTTTTATAAGGGGGCTCTTATCTGCGGGACAGGAGGGGCCATGATCGCCTCATCGGGGAGGATGAGAATGGGGGTGCGGTACTCTGCGTCCCCACCGGTGCCGCAGGTCCCACCACTTGGTCCCCTTCTGAGTGCAGGACCAGGGATGAACGCACCACCAACTCCTTTCTGGGAGGCTGCGAAACGGAGGCCAACAACCTTTCCGAAGCTCCAGCCACTGAGCGAGCCACCACCGGGGGCTGCGTCAGGGCCCACGGGACCCATTGGTACCATGGTGCTGGCCAAGGAGCCTGGTGCCACTGCACCTGCTATGGCACCAGCAGAGCGGGCTGTCCAGCCTGAGCAGCCTGGCACATCGGCTGACGACTTCGAAGGGAGGCCGGGCTGGCATACGATTGACCGCTATCACGGGACTGGGATGAGTGGCAACGTCGGGAGCGGTGCTGACCGCGAGATCGTGATGCCGGCGTGGAGGAGCGGCTCCGACGGGCGGATCCACGACGGTGGGGTGCCAGTGATAGATGCCTGGGGCTGCGGGAGCAGTGCCGAGGCGGGGGCCTCGAGCGAGACGAAGAACAGGAACGGCGTCAACGCCCGTACCGCAAGGGGCTATGGAAGCTTCTCAGAGATAATGACCTCCGGTGCTGTCTGTCCCGGTCTCGACGGGGCACACTCTCCTCGCAAGGTCTATGTTTCCTGGAGGCGGAGCAGTGCCTGGAACCCCTGCCAGTTGGTACCCAGCCAGACAACCTGGTGGAGGTCGACAGGGATCGGGGCAGACTGTGCCCGGGGCGGTCACTGAGCGGGGAACGTCGTCGGGAACCTTCCCTCGACCGTGAGTGGTACCGTCCAGGTGGCGACTGCGGAGGTCCGAGCGGTGGCTTGCCTCTGGACCGGGGAGCCGACGATGGCGGTGCTACCAGTACTGGCAGAG
Organism: Terrapene triunguis; assembly: GCF_002925995.2. Classification (NCBI taxonomy): domain Eukaryota; kingdom Metazoa; phylum Chordata; order Testudines; family Emydidae; genus Terrapene; species Terrapene triunguis. The sequence goes on from NW_020664436.1 coordinate 27,425,856, forward strand.
ACATAACGTCTCGAGACACTTGCAGGGCCTCTGGTGTGGAGGGCACCCGAATGTGGCCACTGGTGTCCGGGGAGGCCGGCTCGGAGTGGGCCGGGCTACTCTGCTCAACTTGAGTCGGAGGCCGTGAGGCCGACGGGGACCGAGAGCTGCCCAACGCGGGTCTAGTCTCTCCCCCAGGCTTGCTCCAGTGTCTTGGCGAAGACCTCTTCTTCACCTTTTTGGAGTGTCCTGTGGACGGGGAGCGGCGCCAACTGGTGAAGGGCACCGTTGGGTCACTGTGCACCGATGTCGCAGTGCTCGGTGCTGACTCGGAGCGGCGCAGCGGTGTCGGGGTCAGGACCGACTGTCAAAATGGCTTGGAGCCAAATGTCTCGCTCCTTCTTGGTCCGAGGTTTGAAGGATCTGCAAATCTTGCAGCGATCACTGAGATGGGTTTCCCCCACACAGAGTAAACAGTCCACGTGTGGATCACTCACAGGCATAGGCCGTTTGCAAGTGTTGCACGACTTAAAGCCTAGGGCAGGGGCATGTCCCGACCCGGGCACACTTAACTAATTCTAACTAAAACTACTTTCTTTTAAACTACAGGCACTACTAACTATGAACTAACAGAGTCCAAGAGGGAAAGCTACAGCTGAGCTGGAGCAGAGCAGTTCCGAAGCACCTTTACTGGCAGCAAGAAGGAACTGAGGGTCGGGGAGTGGGCAGCGCCCCTTATACCGTGCCATGGCGGTGCCACTAGGGGCGCTCCCCTATGGATACTGCTAAGGGGAAAACTTCTGGCACCGGTGCACTTGGCAAGCACGCATGCCTATTGTGGAATGCACATGAGCAATCACTCGAAGAAGTTGTTGCAACACTTAAATGGATGCTGAAGTGTCTCCATTTACTGTTTTGGTATTGTGCATTCTGGGCAGCAAGAACAGCCATGAAATCTGCAAATTTCTTACACACATTGTATTAACAAAACCCTGGAAGAGTTAAGCTTAACTTTTACACTCACTTGATATTAAACCTTAAATTAATGAATTAAGCTTCACAATATCTTATGGAGGTAGGTCACTGTTATCAGTTACCAATTTACCAACGAGAAGCAAGACTCAAGAAAGTTAAATGACTTAAGCAAATCAGTGAGAAGAGACTCCAGAACAGAACCCCAGAGTTCTGACTCCAAGTGCCCTGCTATAGCCTCCCACACAACATTGCTCCACACCATACCCTTACAACCTTTGTTCTACCTGCTACACAACATCAATGGGAAAAGATCAACACACAAAAAGCAACAACAATTGATTATTTTCCTAACAAAATGTGAAAAAAAGTTTGGAAGAAGAAATGTAACTCAATGTTGTTACCTAGAAGGCAAAAGAAATAATCACCTATGGAGTCCTGGAGTAGGTGGGTAAGTTTGCTGTTTCTATATGGAATGTGAGAGCGCTGCTCTGCTATTGCTCCAAGTACGTCTGACAGAGCTGATAAGCTACGGTTAATGAACGAGGTCTCTCGCAGGGCTACTCCAGTCACTCCAGACATACCTAATGCAATATAAGGAAACAACAGTCAGAATAATCAAAGCTTCTTTGTCATCTTCAGGCATCTGCTAAGCTCAATGGACATAAGCTCTATGCGTGGTATATCACTTGGACCTGAAGTGTAACTTTTTTGTCTTAATAACACATTTAAAGACAAGTGATAAACATGATTTACTATCTCTCTTAGGTACTTATATGGCTCCCATTTTTGTCGTATCTGAGCACCTCATAATCTTTGATGTATTTAACTAAACTGTCTTTTGCAAAAAATATCTAATATCCATGTTCACATACATACATATTAAAAAGTCAGAATACGTTATACTGCATATTTTTTCCTGACTTCACTCCCTCACATAAAATGTGAAAATACAAGTGAAAGCCACTCGTCCTGTTCTGAATACCAAATATCCCAAATACAGGAAGAAAAAGTACTGCTAATACCATTGACAGAATTATTTTTAAGTCAATATAAATCGGACAAATACATTAATATATGAAGAAGTTACAAAGTTTTAGCCATTCAGGATTTGTTGGGGGAGAATATTGCCTTAAAAAGCACCTTTTGCCTTGAAAAATTCAAAAATATTTTATTAATTTAAACAGATAAACAAACCACACACAGGAATCACATCCCCCTCCACTGAAAGGCAGTCACCTCTGAGGTGAAATCCAGCAGCTGTTTAATAATGCACAGTAGCACTACATTGTTCAATAACACTTAGCAATATTCCTATTCTTATGAAAAGTGCTACAGAATCTTGAATGATCACAGGTGGTCTGGGACCTTGCTTTTATTTCTCATCTATACTTCTCCAGTTGTACAATATATCTTCTGTGTCCATACTTGTCAGTACTAGGGCACTGAATCAAGTGCTAATTCAGAGAGAAGACTGGAAGACAATTCAGCAGGACAGTATCCCTTAAGTCATTGGGTATTGGTTCACAATGACTCAGAAGGAAAAATGCCATCTCTTACCATTTCCTGCAGTAGGTAGCTGTCCAATGAATGTTTCTCATGGGAGAACCGAACTGGCATTAAACTGATAGGATCACAGCTCAAGATGGTATAGCAACAAGCAAAAAGACTGCATACTGGATATGAAGGTAGCTATTAATATATTTCTACAAGTATTTACCGTATGATCTTAGGTAGTAGTTTTGCATAAAGGGCTAGGGTGTCCTTTTATCTCTAGCCCAGTGTAAGAGTTGGCGCATAGTTGCACTGCCCCAGTAGTAACCCAGGAAAGGTTGCCTCTAAAGCCTGGTCTACACACAAAGTTGCACCAGTTTAACTAAATCAGTGTAACATCACAGCTTAGTTAAACCTGTTAATGTTGTTTGTAGACACTCCTAGGAGGGAGAATTCCTTCCCTACTCTTGCCATGTTCCCCGTGGGTAATAATCTGCTACCAGCACTTACCAATAGCAGATTAGTACCCTCTCCACCTTTTTCATGCCTGCAGCTGAGATATGGGGAAGTCATGTAGTGACATTGGGGATGGGGGAGAAGAGGATCTTATTCCCCTTATGCCTTTGGGCATAGGCCAAGCCCATGATCTGACTCAAAACGTTTACCTAAGTTTTTATAGCGAAGGCCACTCCAGACAGATTTATACGGAAATTTGACAAGAGTTTGCTAAGAACTAACAATCTGGCTCATAGACAACGATGTGAAAACAAACTACAATTACTCTGGATGTCCCTCAAGAGACCTATCAAGCTAAGGGGAAAAAGAACATGTCTGCATCAGACTCATGTACAATAAACACTTTAAAAATTGTTTCTCACTTAAACGTGTCCTAAATCTCAGCTTTCAAAAGATAATGTGCTAAAATCTGCTCTGAATTATACCTATGTAAATCCAGAGTAATTTTGCTGTCTTCGGATTTTCATCAGCATAGTTAAGAATAGAGTCTAGCCCACTGCATATGTTGGGCCAGATCCCCAGCTGGTGCAAATCAGCATTGCTCCATTAACTTCAATGCTGAAGTACATCATTTTACACCTGTTGAGGATCTGGCATGTTGAGTACACAGAGCATCAAATGCTTGCCCTTGTCGAACTGAGGGAACAGACACATACAGTATTGTCAATGACATGTTCACCAAAAGGTTTCTAACACCCCCAGCAAATTAAAATATATATATATATATATATATATACACACATTATGTTTTTTATAGAACAAAAGTTAACAGTCACCAGCAGAAAGAACTCTTGGCAGTAACCTAAAGAGTTCTTTCATAACACAGATTCAGTTTTCAAAACATTATTTCTGGACTGGTACATTTAGCGGTGTGGCTTTTCTTGGTAAGAAAGCTTGTCCTTTAGGAAATAATCAAGGTTTTGAAATTATTGTGTGCATGGAGGAGGAGGAAAATGCTTTGAAGGAACAATGAAAACAATATTATCTTTTCAATACACCAACTTCCTTCCAGAGTTTTTCCACAAGCAGGCAGAAAAACCCACACACAGCGGTATGCTCATGACAAATATTTAGTATATTTAAATAATGTATGCACTTTGATCATTTCTATACAAAAATAAGAACATGCTCATTTTTATACATATTTTTGCACTGTAAAAAATACAGCTTTTAAAAACACTCTGAACAAATGGAGCATGTACACCCTGCATGTCACCATGGGCCTGACTGGCCACTGAGTTGGTTTGGCTTTATGCAACCTGATCTTAATGAAGCCCCAGTGACATTAACACAGTGGTGAATCAGGCCCAATAACTTCATTTAAATTTGGATGCATGTGTCTAAATCACCTCTTATGAAGAAACACAAATACTCAGTTAATAAGCTAAATGCAATTACTATCTCCATGAGATGGAAGGCTCTATGCTCTCAATTCAAAATAGCCTTGTCATAAAAAGGTCTGCGTACCAACACATTCACTGCCCGCCAAATCCACCAGCTGTAGTTTAGTTTTGATGTGCTTCAGTTTCTCAGTAGATTCAAACTGTGCTGGAGAAGAGGCTCTGGAAGGAAAGATGAGTTTATCATCTTTCACTTGTTGAGGAAAGGTGCAGAAAAGCTCTTTACTTAGCCTTGGACTAGACTCTTCATCTGTCCATAGAGGAGCTGGATGATGGAAACAAACGAATGAGGAAAGTTTATTTTTAACATCACAAAATGGGAAGCAAAAAAATGCAACAGTGATGGGTTAACCTAGCATCTTCTGTTTCAGATCGTTTTGTGGGCTGTAATTAATGACCTAGGCAGGTTGGATTACTCAGATGCACAAATATGAAATCTTGGTCTATCTTATTTCACTGCCAATCAGGAAGGTGATACCAATTAGGTAGTAAGGCTTATTTTTTTGTTTTGTTTTATTTAATATCTCCATCACTACATTCAACTCCACATTTGTACAGCAGGTAGGATACTACTGAGAATGTGCAGAAAAAGTCATGTTTGCAATTGACGGTTGCCTGGCAGTCCCTTGATTCCTAGGATGGAGTGGGACTCTATCTTTAAAAGCCTTGAGCTCTGCAGCCCATTTCTAATGCTGCTGGTCCTTCAGCTACTGCTGCTCTGGCCAGAATTGTTTCTCTTGTTTCTGTTGTCCCACCCTTTGCTGCAATTCCCTCTGGAATCTTTGGAACTCCTCTTTTCTCCATCTCTGCCTAATGAGCCACAAGCAACTTTAACAGTACCCCTACTTGTTCAGGTAGGTCACCTATTAATTATTATTATTTATGTGTATTATCATAGTGCCTAGCAGCCCTAGTCAAGGGTCCTGTTGTGTCAGGTGCTGTATAAACACAGAACAAAAGATAGTCCCTGGCCCAAAGAGGTTAGTAGTCCTGGCCTTGGTTCTGCAGCCACAGTTGGAGGAACCCAGACCTTGCAAGTCATCTGGTGCCTTAGCATTCTGGGACCTGATCTGTGCTTTGGGGGACAGACAGATTCTTTGCTACTGGTCCTTCAGTGCTAGCTTCACTTCTGACATTTTGGCTAAGTGAGCATCTCTCCTCCAGGCAGTAAGATTCTGCGCAAAAGTCTTTTCACTGGGCAGTTTAGCTTTGACTTTCTTCTCCAGTGTCTTGCTTTATTCTTTCCTCGCCTTCTAGGCTGGAGTGGAGTAGCAACCTACCCATGACAGCATATGTCAGAGACAGAGCAGCTGTGTTGGCTTACATAAAAAAGAATGCTTCAGATGAGAAAGCATGAAAGTAAAATTTCTTTTTCCTCCTTACTATAGGGCAAGGAACCAAAACAACCCTCTCCCCAAACACACAACAAAAGTTATTGACACCAAATCCTAAAGCTCTGGCTTTAAGTCCCATTTCCAAAGCCTAACTACCACTCCTTAGCTTTCTGATTTGATCTACTATTTATTTCTTCAGTGCCTACCATTTGGCAATTTGCTGCACCTAGGCCTTAAGCAAGGCGTGTCTCTTATTACAGAGGCAGACCACACTGTCACAATTCCACTTTGAGGTCACATTTTGTAGTGCTTCTTTACCTACTGTAATGCTCATTCAGCTATCGTAACTCTTATTCTGTGATCCTGAAACTTGAGAGTCCTCCATCCATCAACATATGGCAGAAATTCCTATTTGGCCTTGCTGTGAGGCTTAAAGAAGGGTAGTGCAGTAATTGACATAGCGTATCAGCTAATGAATGACTGAAGGAAGCCTGGACTAAACAAGATGGCTGGCGAGTTAAAATGGCTGCATTTTGTAATGTCTGCCTGATTGACAAAGATCTGGAGCTGGATAGATCTAACATCTGGACTGGTAGAGGTGCAGCATCCGAAGTAGCTGTGTCTTTTGGCAGGGGCTGAAGGTAAACGAGGGCACCATTTGTTCTGTTTTGCTAATATTCTCTGTTTAATTTCCGATAGAGATCTGGAGAAAAAAGTTTTAAATACTTTCCACTTCCTAAAACCATATTGTTGTTGCAGGGTATGAAGGAGACAGACCACAGTGCTACAAATGGAGAGTCTAATTACAACATGAGCAAAAGGAAGAAAAGAAAACAAAGTTAACCCCACAAGAGCCAGAACTGCTCCTAATGCAACAGACTGCCAAACCTATATGTGACACTGAAAACAAGAAGGGACACAACTATAATATAAAAATACAGGTTTTTCCATACTTGATAAGATCATTGGTTTGTCTACTCTGGCAGGGACCAACTGAAAACCTCCTTAACACACCTAGCTAGTTGTGTAATGTAGTATGTAAAGAGAAAATCCCTTCTGCCCCAGTAGTGATCATATGCCCTGAAGCTTAAACTTTGTTCTAGCCCTGATCTGAGCATATATAACTAAATAATTCCTTGTAAAATTATCCAGCTACACTATTTGATTCTATGCCTGTTAGCCAGTTAGAGAAAACTACTAATAATACAACATAGACTGCTTCACACTGCATGCCCATAAGTACGACAGCAGTGTGTAAAAATCATCACACAATGTTAGAAGTGTTAAGAAAACATCTCAAACACAGCAACATTAAGAGGTGTTCAGAAAAGCAGCTAAAAGGTTAAATAGAAAAGAACAGGGGGTTTAAAGAGTGTAGCAAGAGACAGTCAGAAGAGAGAAAAGAGCAATAAGAAAATCCCTCAACCCAGACACTGCATTTCTGACACAAATGGCTCTAGATATATTTTAGCACTATCCTACTTACCAAAGCTATCTGCAGAGACAGCCTTCATGGTTATGGTCAATGTCACTACCAGATGAGAGCGAGAAGAATGAGCATGCACCAGTGTTGGATGTTTGACCCTTAGCTGCAGACCTTTATCAACTAGCTGTAAGAATTCTACAGCATTTTCAACAGTCCTGGCAAAACAGAATAGTGTTAGTTGACAGTAAAGGTGACATTAAAAATGTGGCAACTTGAACATGAATTGATAATTTCCTCTTATGCCCCTCCCAGTTCCAATCCTGTCTCCAAAATGCTCCCCTTGTCTCCTTTGCTAACTCTTAACGCCATATGTTGCTGCCCTGCAGAATCTTTCAACTAGGGTATGTTCCATTTCAGCCCAAGATGAAGCTGTGCCTCATACTGAATATGCTGGCACAATGCACGGTTAACCCATGGAACTCATTGCTAGGGGTTGTTGTGAAGGCCAAAACTATAAAACTGGGTTCAAAAAAAGAATTAGATAAATTCATGGAGGACAGGTCCATCAATGGCTATTAGTCAAGATGGTCAGGGATATAACCCCACGCACTATGTGTCCCTAAGCCTCTGACTGCCAGGAGTTGGGCCTGGATGACAGGGGATGGATCACTCAAAAACTGCCCTGTTCTGTTCATTCCTTCTGTAGCATCTGGCACCAGCCAGGGTCGGAAGGCAGGACAGGGGGCTAGATGGACCATTGATCTGACCCAGTATAGCCATTCTTATGCTCTTAAGTAGCCTGGACACCTTGTATCTAAAGTATACAGCCCCCACCAACATAACACCGGAACACCTCAGAATATTTAATGCATGTGTCCTCACAACACCCCTGAGAGGTAGGGAAATATTATCATCCCCATTTTACAGATTGGGAACTGAGATACAGAGAGGCTAAGTGACTTGCCCAGTCACACAGGAAGTCTGGGTCAGAGCAGGGAATTGCACCTAATTCTTGGGAAAAGTTCAGTACTGTTGTCCACTGAACATGGCTCCTAGCTCAGGTATCCTCTTAACTGAAGTAAAAAGTCTAGGGATCACTAAGATTGACATGAAGAATGGAGACATGGATTTGAGAAACTCAGGAGGAGGATTCACCAGAGTGGGAGACACAAATGTGGGGCATTTTTTAACTGGTGGTAGGTTGGCCAACTTGATTGACATGTGGAACCTGAAAAGAAGGAGTAGAAAAAGATTTTCCCTAAGAGGAGTCTAACTAAATGAACTGTATCATATTGTAAATATTACACTTGCACATGGATAGGTTTTCAGGGACCAGCTGCCACAGAGAGAGGCCATGCTGTAGTTAGGCTGAAAATTCGGCCCTGGATATTGTCTAATACCAACTTACACATACAAGAAGGAAGAACATGAGGTTTGCCTGATTCAGTTGGATGTACATGTTAACAGGAAAACTTCCACTGTATTCTATTTAATGTATGGAGAAGCCAATGAGACTCAGTGGGCCAGTACATTTTAGATGAAATATTATCACAAATGAGGATGTGTTTTTATTCAAAACGCCATGTGTTTGCTTAGACTCCAGACAGCAGGGGTGGCCTTCCTCAACGGTTTTCTTGAGTTGTTTGGGTTTGTTTTTCATTGTTAACCTTTTTCGCATAATTATTAATATAGTCTGTTTATGGATTTGACTTTTTTGCTGCTTTTATTGTAATCAAGATATAAATACTGAATACTTATTGATTGATTTAGATAAACATTTTCCAGAAGTGCTTATCCAAACCTCTAAGCACCTTTGCCATGTATTGAAAATTAAAGAAATAAATATAGGAGTCACCCCAAGAACAAAGGAAGAACAAAGGAAACCCATTCCAGCCACAGTTTCCAACCCCAATGGCACAAATCCCAGCCTGCAGTGCACCTTCCCCTCCCCAAAAGCCAGGGAAAAGAGATGGGTTAACAACTAGCCAGGCAGAACTCCCTTGATCAAGTAGGCATAGTGGCTATTTTTCAAGCATAAATTAAAGCCAGATTTGAGTCATTGGGATTCCACAGTCAGAAGATGCCTGGACGGTGCAGTGAATTTGAGTCAGAGAGATGGGCAATGGCAGAGGGTGCAACTGATAGCCCGATGTGCTGGGATGAGCTGTGTGGGCTGCCTCACTTGGGAGGAGGAAGTCCAAGAACTCAGAAGTGAGGAAGAAAGAGCTGGACTGGGAGCAAGAGTGTTTCCAGAGTGCTCCTAAAAGCATAGATGAATCTGAGCCCCAATTAGCCTTACTCCACTCCCTGCTTCTCTTTTCAGGAGTATAGAGTACAGATGAGGGTGCATTAATATGCCTGGAAATCAAATTTAACTCAAAGACTTTTGTATTCAGTGATCTGAAATTTAATTTTACTAGGATGAACCCTAAAAGTTTTGTGTTTAGCTGTAAATAAGTAAGAAGAAAAATAATCGTTCCTAGATTACTACAGTGACTGTAATTCCACAGAGAGGAAAATTACAAATCCTAGATTCTGGAAAAAGCAATTTTACAGTTTCTATGTGGGTTCCAATTTTGTATGAACAGTTCAATGGACAGAAAACATGTCAGTAAATACAAATAACTGCAGAGAAAGAATTATGTCTTTTCAACCCTCCAGAATATTGGCTGTAATCTATCAAGGTTTTCTGGCAATAATATAAAACCACATAAACAAATCTCAAGTGGTTGCTTATGTTACTAAAACCCACAAGATAAAAATACTGCTGTCAATTATTTCCATTGAGAGTGCAGTTTGTTTTAATCCATGGAGGAAAAAGCTACTTCTTGCTCTGACTTCCAATTCCCACTGAAGTAGCATAGAACAGCCTTTGACAGGCATTATGATTAGAGATGTGTGAAAAAAAAATCATGTTTCCACCAGCAACAGAACATTTTATGGTTTCGTGCTGAATTGTTCAGTATGATGGACAGTTTTCAGAAAAGAAAATTAGTGTTTGCTCTCACAAGCCTCTTCTTGTTCTTGTCCTCAAAAAGACACCTACAGAATGATTTGCCCAAAGAACTTTTTGCTCAGTGTGTCACACCAGGTCCTTTGGGAATCCTCTAACACAGTGGTTCTCAAACTGTGGGTTGTGCCCCCATTTTAATGGTGTTTAATGCCAGGGCTGGCATTAGACTTGCTAGGGCCCAGGGCTGAAGCCAAAACCCGAGGGCTTCAGCCCGGGGTGACGGGGCTCAGGTTACAGGCCTCTTGCCTGGGGCTGAAGCCCTTTGGTTTTGGCCCCCCACGCGTGGGGTGGCAGAACTTGGGCAGGCTCAGGCCCCCCCTCCTGAGGTCATGTAGTAATTTTTGTTGTCAGAAGGGGATCATGCTGCAATTAAATTTGAGAACCCCTGCTTCTAACATTTTGTTGGGGTAGGAATGAAATGGCCAACACCTTCCTTCTACCTGCTAATGTCATCTTGCAAGTGCCACGACTGCTGCCTGTCACCTCTAACTCTTCCCCATTTTTAATTGTGCTGTTCCAGCAGTCTGCAATAAGTTTGTTTAAGACAGGATAGTGGTCTTCCCTTGTTAGGACATGATTTTTATCATCTACATTGTGTAGATAGCAACAGAGAGTCCTGTGGCACCTTTAAGACTGACAGATGTATTGGAGCATAAGCTTTCGTGGGTGAATGCCCACTTCGTCGGACTGTGTAGATAGGAGCCTTATGGGGAAAAAAAAGGAAATATTTTACATAGGCTGTGTGCACTGGACATGTATCTATAGTGGGCTTGATTCTCATTTACACCAGTCTGGTAGTGTAGCTGCAGATTATGCCCACTTTAAGGCCCTGCTACACAGTCAGAACAGCTGTAAAGGAGAATCAAAGCTGTAAAGGAGAACCATTGTACATATGTGCTGTAGAAAAAGGTTTATCTAAAAATATAAAGAACAGAAACTAGAAAGGATGGCTTAGCAATCTATACCTTTGGTTTGAACAACCTAGCCTCTCTGGGACCCCAGGTTTAAATTCCAGCAGCGTCAACACCGCCTTAATCTTTCTAAACGAGATAAGCAGAGTGCTAAAATACGTACGATGGGTAAGTATTCTGGGTGACCACTTATAAAATGAAATCCTCTCTCTTGTGTGTGGATATTAAGAACTTACGACATTTTTCTTAAGAGTAGGGTTTGCTCTGGTGTGTTTGAATGTAATTCCCTTCCTTGCCCTTATGGAAAAGTCTCACAGACTTTAACAGGAATTAAACCAACAGGGTTCTATAGAAGTTACTCCAAAATCCCACAAAATTTAATACAGAGTACTATTCTTTCTTTAAGTATTTTCAATGATCCTATTTCATAAAATTCTACACAATGATCTAAAAAATCTACAAAAAGGTTATCATTTTCTATAAAGTTCTATTGGACTTTTTCACAGTGTTCCCACTTTTCGCAATGTGCTAAGAACTGCTTTGCCACTGCCATCCCTGCGATACAGCTGACTGCATTTCAAAGCTGCCGTACGTAGGGTACATACAATTGTTATAACACATTGTGGGAGGGAAGGTAGTGTATAAATATAAAACAATATTAATTGTATTATTATTATTACTGCAGAATATTCAAATTGAGACTGGAAGCCAAGTGTGACCTAATTAGTTGAATTCTTAGTGAAATATTAACAGTAAATGGAATCATCCAGGGCTTTTATATGTACTGGGGAAGGAATGTATGCTTAGAAATACTCATCAGTGCCAACAATTATGTCTCCATGCCTTGTAGCTGACACATACTGTAACAACTTTTTTCTGTATCATGATCTTGCAATAATGGTTTACTTATTGTGCTGTGTACTCACTCATAGGTAAGCAACGGCACATCGCTCTTGCCTTCCTTGGTTGTGACAACGTCACGTTTAACGCCGAATACTCTTCCACAGCTGTCTTTGGCCAGAAGATCAAAAATTTCATTATTATACACTTCTACAACAGAAACCTCAACCCAATGACTTCCTGATGGCTTTTCTGAAATAAGCCTGAAAAGAATTACAGAAAAGAAAATGAAACAAAGCTAAAATGGCTGAAATCAAATCCTAAGTAAACCATCCTTAAGAAACAGTTGCATCTCAGAGCTGATTATAGTCTGATGAAAGTACTTATCAAACAACCACAATCATGAGAGTATGTTGCCTTCCACGTTAATGTAAAGGTTGAAGAACAAGAATGTATGCACTTAAATTATAGAGTAAATACGTCACAGGGAGAAAATTACCTTGTTTTGGCTGCATTTAAACCCTATACTATCTGTTCCTGGACTGTGGGTGATTCTAATGTCTTATTACTATTGTGACCACAATAACTCCTGGGATATGCCAAAGGATTTAAAACTCTCCAATTTCTAAGACCTAAAGAGCAGAATCTGTGTGGGAAGTGTAGGGTTGTGAAAGTCCACTATTGTTGAGAGGATGGGGAAAAATGCACAAGACACTGGGGCTAAAATAAACCCAGAGAATTTATAAATTAAGCCCTTGTCTACACAGGACAATTTTCCCCATTAAACACTCTAATATAAAAGTGGCCTTTTTTGTTGTAGTTTAGTTTAAACCCCTTCCCAAGCAACATAAGCTAAGCCAAGAAAATAGCACTCGTGTATCAGAATATGTGTGTCCACACAGGGAATTATATCAGTATAACTATATTGGGTTTAATTCACACCTTAGGTTATATCGAAGTAAGTTATCCCATGTAGATAAGGCCTAAGTGGAAAATAAATATCCATGATCAAATATTGTTCAAGTTCCAGAAAAAAATCTCACTCTCCTCCCTTATTTTAATGACTACAATATGCAAACCAATAAGTTACCTCGTAAAATGTTAGAGGTGGGTTAAGAAAGAGTGTAGAATGAAAATTTAGATTCAAACTTAACTTTGGATTTGCTACCAAAGCCACTATAATTAAGTGTTAATCATCTTGAAAAGTTAAATCTGAACAGCAAGAATATCATGTGCTGAAGAACAGCTCTGTGTAAGATCAAAAGTCTGTCTTTTTTACCAACCAAAGTTGGTCCAATAAAAGACATTATCTCACCCACCTTGTCTTGCTAATATCCTGGGACAAACACAGCTACAACAATACTGCAAACAATGTGCATTTTTTCCCTTTTGCATACAACTGTAATGTAAAAACTGGCACTCAAACGTTATTCCCATTCCCCTGGTCAGCAATACCTGAAGACTTCTTCTGTGGCTCTAGGAATAATTCCTAGCTCTAGTTCATCTTCTATTGAAAGAGTGACATCATCCTCAGATTGCGGTCCCAACATTGTATACGTCTTCCCACTCCCTGTTTGTCCATAAGCCATAATACACACATTGTATCTGAAAATCAAAAGGACCTTGTTTTCTTATGCCAGTTTTTTAACAAATGTATTTGGTATTTAAATGGTTAAACCAAGAAGTATTTGGAAAAATATCATTGCTTATTTTAAAATATTTAATTTTAAAACATAATATAATATAATAGTAATAATAATAATAATACATATTTCCATATGGCCTTTTTGTAGATCTGAAAACTTTTTGCTAAACTAAATTAAGTAACCCTCACAATATCCCTGAGGTGGATATTTTTTTTTTAAACGGATGGGAAAACTAAGCCATAAAATTAACAGCTGGTATACATACAAATTTGCAACAAAATACCAAAAGGTGTAAATTAATACTAAATGCAATTCTGTTTGTGGACCTTTATTTCATAATAAAAGTGGCTAAAGTTGATTTACTTAAAATAGTCCGTTTGTTACATATCTTGCCTAACGCCATTCCCCCCTCCCCCCCCCCACAAAAAAAAAAAACAAAAAAAAAAAAAAAAAAAAACAACAACCACCCCAACCACCAAAAAAAAAAAAAAAAAAAAAAAAAACCAAGAGTGTCCACATACAGATTTGGACTGAAATAACTAAACTGATTTTAATTCACACCTTTTGTATTTCAATGCACATTTATGTGTAGACCAGCCCTAAGTGAGTAGGCCATAGAATCATCGCACTGGAAGGGACCTCAATTGGTCATCTAGTCCAGTCCCCTGCACTCAAGGCAGGACTAAGTAATAACTAGGTAGTAACTTAGTATTACCATGTCAACAGAACAAGTCAGTGGAAAAGCCAGGAATGGAAAGCCAGGGGTCCCAACTCCTAACGCTTCACTTCAGTCCACAGATAAAAGATAAGAAGCTTGCTACCTGCTGCCTTGCACCATGTGTAGTCATTTATACCAACACAAAGTGAGTGCAAAATGGCAGTTAACATGCTTCATTAATTTTAGTTTTGTTAGTAGTAAAAACTAGGGCCCTGTCTCACTGCTAATAAAGGTGTGTTTTTCCTCAGAGTAACTAACGTTCATGAGCTATCCAGAGGCGAAAACACGGCAGAGACAAGATACTGTACTTTGTTTTATCGGGAGGTAAACTACGGAACATCAACCACAGGCTGGGTATTGTGCTGACCTTGCCTAATTTACCTCACAGTAAAACTAAAGTGCCTTGTCTCCACTGTGCCTGGGGATAGCTCATTAGTTGCATAGAGATAAAAACAGTGAAGACAAGGCCTAGGTCTGATAGGCAGAGTGTGAGGAAGCTTGCATTCCAACTAGGTGATAACTGAATCGTGAAGAGGATTAAAAAACTTAGCTCTGTTAACCTGGCATCTTTGTCCTGTACTAAACATGCTGTTTCAGGCATGTGCAGGCAACAGAAAAGATGTGCTTTGCTGAACTCCAATGACTCAGCTGTTATTTTTTTAATTTGTTTATCTTTTCAGATCACAAAACTTTACATACTGATACTGACAGACACTGTAGAGAGTTATGTTCTCAGCTTACAAGTGACCTTGCTGTACCTAAGAACGTTTTTTAGAGTGGGGTTGGGAGGGTGAACACTGATAGCATTGCAGCTGACATGGGGAGGGAGCAGATCCTCGCAGCAGTAAACAGTCATAGATCTGAGTCAATGGAGCTATGACAATTTACCCCTGCTGAGGATCAGCCCTAGATGGGGAGCAAGGCTGCAAGATTGGAAGCCAATAATATCTAAAAATCTGGACTTTAGACTTGATGGCTAAAGGACTCAGACCTACAATGGAAAACAAGGTAGAGAACATAAAAAAGTGGAACTCAGGCTGCAAATCTTGAGGATGGGATTTCAAAAAACATTCACTGTTGGCCTAACTCTGTCTCTGAAGTCAATGGCAAAACTCTCACTAATTTGAGACAGGTCAATACATTTTTGAAAATTCCACCCTGAAAGTGCACTGTCTGATCAAGATATAGGTTCTACAGGCCTGGTCACTGAACACAGAGTCTTAAAAATAAAATGACATGCTTGGAAACAAAATTAGAGTCTTCAGTTTGTAGTTAACTGGGTTTCCCCAGGAAACAGAGGATGGAAGTCTGAAAGGTTTTGTTTGGTTGGTTAGTTTGCTTTTTTGAAGTATGGATATATAAAAGTTGCTAATTCCACATATTCCTGCTACCTCAGCTTCCCTCTTAGTCACTAGCCATTTACCCTTAAGAAATTCAGCATCATTGGCTAATGCCAGGACAATTCTAATACTTGTACAGATAATGGGATTAAATATAAGTGTTTGAAGACAAGTATATTTGCATAACCTTGAGTATCAAGGATCTTGATTTGGGGTATAATCCAATTATATGCCCTCTCTGCTAAAGCCAAAAAGAGCTTCGCTGAGGTAAAAGAGAGTTGGGACTCGTCAGGGTGGTATTAAATCCAGATAGGTTAGCTCTAGAACGAATTGTTTGGTGTCTCAACAGAAGAATTAGAAGCAACTGACAGAATTAACACAGACTGAGTTTTATCTAGTTTATTTTGCTTATTTTTTGGTTACACCAGGGTGGCTTTAAATGAACTATACCATTTTTATCCCCAAATTACTAATCTGCAAAAAATATTGGTAAATCCTTATTTCTGTGCTTGAACTTTTTCTTCCACATTTGCTCACATAGTTATATCGTTCTTAAAAAGACTTTACTATTAAACTAAAATACCATCTATTAAGCTTAATAGCACTCAGCATCTAAAAAACCTCAAATGCTCACTCTGATAGAGTTAGGACCGGAGGGGAACACAATCAAGGAAATCAAAGTAAGAAGAATTTCTTTTTTCTTTAAAAAATGAGCACAATTTACTCTTAAATCTTGTGAGAGAAGGTGATGTTATTTTAATCCCCTGCTGAGCTTGTATTGGGAATTCTAAACTTTGAAGTCTATTTTTTTTTCTATTTCGTAAAGGAACAATCTTTTCTTCCTGTATGCTTACTCTGAAAAATAATACAATGTAATTTAAAAAATATGTTTAAACCCCACCACAAACTCCATTTTTTATAAGTGGATGTTTTGGAGCTCAGACTAGAAGCAGCCAGAAGGGGCAGATAACTTCAAGGATCAAAATAATTATGTCTGTTTCACATTTATAATAGGAAGGCTGTTCAGAAACATGACTGATACAGGCAGCCTTTCCTTTTCAGATAGTCTGCTTCTGTTTAAATGGTGCATCCTGAAAAAAAGACAGACCTGTAAGTTTTCAATAACAGAACATTTCCTAAATGAATATGAAGTTCCTGGGTTTCAGGACAGAGACTTTAGACAGGAGCATACTAAGAGGTGGAAGCTTCTCTCAATATACACATGTAACCTGCATTGGGGTTAATTGAAAGTACTGCACATAGGTAGATAAGTAGGTTGGGACCTAGGGCACAATCCTGAGCTGAGACAAGCTCATGCTCTCTGTAGCTGGAAGGGTGGGGAGAGACAACAGTAACTCTAAGCCATCTCTAGGTCTTCCCCTGATCATGTGGTGTTCCCAGGTGAAAGTTATGGTTACTTTCAGTGGGAACAGGCCAATGCTCAGTGGTTTGAGCATTGGCCTGTTAAACCCAGGGTTGTGAGTTCAATCCTTGAGGGGGCCACTTAGGGATGTGGGGCAAAATCAGAACTTGGTCCTGCTAGTGAAGGCAGGGGGCTGGACTCGATGACCTTTCAAGGTCCCTTCCAGTTCTAGGAGATAGGATAGCTCCATTAATTTGTTTATTATTTATTTATTTATTTACCTTGTAGTGGCTAGAATAGTCCCTTAAGGGCCATTTGGATCAGCAGAACTCATCACATTCAAGCTCTATCCCCTCAGGTACTCTCTCTTTTAGGTCACCATCTCACCCTTCCATACCCCTTGTGCTGTGTGAGTATATGGGGTGCCCAAGACTCCCACACACTTGGGGAATCCTCAGCAGCCTCTTCAGAGCAGCCTTAAGGTCACTTTGAGCTGCTAGGGTACTTGTAGCCTTGGTCTGTGGAATGCCAGGCTCAAGGGATAAGCATGCATTTCCAAGGGTTGTCAATATTTAAAAAAAAAAAAAAAAAAAAAAAGGCTCCATGCATAGGTGCTGACTTTTACTTTTCCCTGGGGTGTTCCACCCCAAGGCCTCGACCCTTCCCCCAAAGTTCCGTCTTCGCTCTGCCTCTTCCCACCCCTGCTCTGCCCCAACCCTCACTCCGCCCCCTTCCCCCCGCCTCTTCCAGCCCCATCTGCACCTGCTCCCTGAGGCCCCTGCCCACCCACCACTCGCTGGTCTCCACCCTCCCCCAAACGCCTCCCCAAGCCACTAAACAGCTGTTTGGCAGTGCCACCAATCAGCTGTGGCTGGTGGGTGTTGAGCACCCGCTATTTTTTTTCCGTGAGTGCTCCAGCCCCAAAGCACACATGGAGTCGGTGCCTATGATTCCATGGTCACGTGGCTACCCACATGATTCATATGACACCATGGAGACAATGTCACGAAGGAAATCTGAATCAGATGGACAAAGAACATCCACAGTTGAGTTGGATCAGGCAAGGAAGAGAAAGAAAAAGAGAGGAAAGGAAGTAATTAATGGATTTCTGTTTCATTCCCACTGTTTACAGTTACAACCACTTCAAGGCCCCTTTTCGAGAGGACTGTAAATTAGCCTTAATGGTTTTGCTGGCCAGAAGTAATTAAAAATGTATATCAGTATTTATTTCTGGTAGTGTAGTTTCCAAAACTGTTTTTAACTTCAGGGAATCTATTTGATGCTGTCTCAAAATCTACAACTGAGGATTGTTAATTCTTAAGATCCTCAAATGCTATTGAAGAAAGGTAGGTCACACTGCCTATTATTTTAAAAAATGTTTCAAAATTTAGCACAGCATACATTTTTATCATGCAGAAAAAATAAAAACAAATGTACTATTAACTTAAAAAAGAAATTACACTTGTCTGAATTTGTTTTACCTCTGTTATAAGTAGCACCTATATTTACTATAACTGAAAGAGGCCAGAGAAAAATAATTTTACCCCCTCCCTTTTTTCCCCCCCAAATTTGTCCACTTTGTCTGATAAAAATTTCAAAATAGTCACTTCCATTATTTCCTGTCTGAGTGGGAGAATATCCTAATACTGAGTGACTGTCAGATTACAACACTGAAAATGCGATTGTAAACCCACAAAAACTGGCAAGAGAACTTGGGAAATAACTCTTTAAGTCATTTTAAAAATACTGAATGGATTTCAAGTTGGTAGTGTCACTTTACATTGTTTCCTCCTACTTTTCAACTTACCCATCCAGCAGAGATGTAAGCAAAGGGGCCACATCTGCAAACACTGTGTCTTGAGACTCAGCAGCACTGTAAACTCTGAGGGGGAGGAAAATGGAATGATTCATTGAACAAAAACGATCACAGTGTAATAACACAGACCAGAAAAATAAAAGTCAGTTGCTGTGTGCCACTAACGCACAACTCAGGGTTTGCTGATGTGTTTCTATGACAACAACAATTACAGACTGTGTTTCAGAATACTTATTTACCTTTGAGACAGAAAGATCAGTAGAGGGAAACTACTCACTGCTGTTCTGAAACTGGCTTTCTGAGCCAGGAAATGAAGGAAAAAGAGCTGAGCTACTAGAGCTGCTACTTTGTTCAGGTAGCTGAGGCAGAGAATTTGGAGAGCACCGTAGGGCACAGCCAAACCCTACAGATTGTGTAGAGAAGTCTGAGCTGCCTTTGGTATATACTAGAAGAGATGCACACACTAAATGTCTTGGAGCAGGGAAGACACAAAGATCTAAAAAGTAGTTTGTTTGTTCAGTGTGGTCCAGTGGTTAGAACAGGGGACTGGAAATCAGAATTCCTAGGTTCTACTCCTGTCTTTTGGAGGGGCTGTGGTCTTTATTATGATGTGATTTTTAAGGCGGGCGGATTCCTTGGGAATATGAATTCTTTGCACCCACAGAGCTGCTTCAGGGAGACAGGAAGACTGGAAACAGAGTACCTAAAAGGAATTAAAAAAAATAAAGGGTTGTGCATTGGTGACTATCCTTCTGCTAATCCCGCCCAATCACCAGGCCCCAGCAGTCTCCTTGGCCCACTCCTGTCTCCCAGCTGTACTGACCCACACTTTGTTTTCTCCCAATTGTCACTTGGCTGCTGGAGACCCTGATTCCTGTGTTATGACATTAAGGAGGCATAGTACTCCCTTCTGTCATTCCCTAGGGCACCGGCTGTTCTCCCAGGGAATGGGGTTACTCAGCATGTGCTCCCTCTCATAGCGTCATAGAGTTTAAGGCCAGAAGTGGACCACTTTAGATCAGCTAGTCTGACTTCATGTATAGCATAGGCCACCAACACCGCCAAGCACCCACACACTAAAGCCAACAACCAAAATGACACTGAAGTATTATAGCCCACAGGAGACTACTAGACTATTATGTGCCACAGGAAGAGAATAAAAGAGGCCAAGGTGCACCAGTACTCAAGGGCCCCACAATGGCAGGAAATGATTAAGTAAGATATACCCAGATAATCCTGGCAAGTGACCCACACTCATACATTGCAGAGGAAGGCCAAAAACCTCCAAAGACACTGCCAAGCTGACCTGGGGGAAAATTCCTTCCCAACTCCACATATGGCAATCAGATAGACCTTGAGCATGTGAGCAAGTATCAGCCAGCCAAGCACTTGAAGAGAGAAAACGCTCAGTGCCACCTCAGAGCACTAGCCCAACCCTGCCTATGTTCCATCTCCAGCCGTGGCCATCTCTGATGCTTCAGAGATCAAAAACCCTCCCAGAATACACTGAGGCAAAAATCCCTTCCTGACCCCTGCAGGTGGCTGGCTGAAACCCTGAAGCATGAGTTTAAGGAGGCATGGTACATATGTGAAGGGTTTCACAGCTGCAGAGTCAGCACCACAAACATTTCACCTTTTCATTATTAAGTATCTATTGATATAGCTCCTTGCATCACAGCATCTCATCATCTCGCAAACATCATTGAATTTATCCTCATAACACCCGTGTGAGGCAGGGAAGTGCTATTAACTCCATTTTCCAGATGGGGAACTGAGACACAGAGAGATAATGTGATTTGCCCAAGAAGAGGTGACGTATAGGGAGGGCATGTGGGATCAAGTGCCCTCCCCCAGATTGGCCTGCCAGGGGCAGGGAGGGAGCGGGACGGAGCTGCTTGCTTCTGCCTAAGAGAGCCTGGTTGGGAGGCAGCGGTGGCCTGCTCCCTGCCCAGGGTTGGCTGCAGGGGAGAGGAACTGAGTGAGCCAGAAACATGGTGGAGGGGAGAGGGGGCTCTGGCTCGCTCAGCCCCTGTCCCTGGCAGCTGGGGCGCCAGCAGGCTGCCCCCAGCCCGGGCCCTGCTTTCAGGAACTGGAGCCCCCCTTCACCCTCGGCTTACTCAGCCCCTGTCCCCGGCAGCCAAGCCCAGGCAGGTAACGTGGGGTGGGGAGAGCACGGTGGCTCCAGGCTGGGTGCAGGATGGGGGGTTTATTGGGGAGAGAAGACACTTGGGGTGGTCACATGTCCTCCCCTTTAGATTGTGCCCCAGTATGGGGAGGCAGGAGTTGTCTATGTGCCCAAGGCCACACAGGAAGACTGTGGAAGAGCAGGGAATTGAATCCAATATTCCTAAGTTTCAGTTCAGTGCCTCAACCACAAGACCATCCTTCTGATAAGCATTTTTCACTGCACAGAAACAGATGTTTTTCTTTTATGTTTAGAGTTGTATGTTGCTTTTAAAAATAAGTTTTTGAGGGATGTAATAATTAAATTGAATTAGTTCTTCCACTCCTTAGCAAGTAGCAATGATAACATAACTCTTGGAGCGAAACAATGATAATACCTTAACCCACTGTACACATTTTCAAACTCAAGTAAAGACCCAAGCTAGTTTATATAGGGTACTTCTTAATCTACCCCTATCACCTACCCCTTCAAAAACAAAGTACGAAGAGCTCAGAATCCACACCTGAAAATAACAAATCAGAACCTCCTTCATTTCATGATAATAAAACAGGACATTCTGACTCATTCATCTCTTCTCTTTGAATCATGACTAAGTAACTCCCTATAGATTACCACTTGAAACAAGTACAGTCTTGTTTACACAAGATGTACAAAGACAATATGAAAATCATTATCCACACTTAAGAATTTGACATATAAATGTAGGTAGATGTCTCTTTGAACAAACTTAATTTCTGATGCCTCCCTACTTTTCCTTCCCTTCCTGCTCAACCTTATTCTCCAATGAATGATGTATCTTTTCAAGATGTTTTGACCCATTAGCTGATTAGAAGCAGGAATTTGGGTAGCAGCAAACAACATAAAATAGTCAATTTGCATGTGATCAAATATTCTGCTGTTTATATATGTTACATTAAAAATTTAAATTAATGAATGTCACATTCTACTCTTTACCATTTATCCATAAGGTTCTTCAGGTGTATAATTGACCAAGATCCCACCACTCTGATTCATTACATGTACAAATGCAGACTAAAGTGTTAGTGTACACTACAGATACAACTGTGTCTGGGGACCCAGTGACACAGGAACATAAAAACCGTCATGCTCAGTCAGACGCAAGTTCCATCTAGCCAAGTATCCAGCACCAGATATTTCCAAGGAAGGTGCAAGAAATGCTGCAGTAGGCAGATGTGGGATAATCTGTCTCCCATGAAGGTCTCATCCTAATCCTTAATAGTCAGATATTGGTTTAGCCCCTGAAATACAAGGGTTTATATACTTTCCAAATTTTTTGTTAGCATTAACTATTATAACTCTAGCTGTTCTTGCTACCCATAAAAACATCCAGTCTTCCTTTGAATCTTGCAGAATTCTTCACCCAGATGGCATCCTGTGGCAATGAGTTCCACAGTCTAATTACATGTATGAAAAAGTATTTCCTGTTTAATCAGTGAATAGGCACTTGTCTGGCTTGACTGACAAATTCTGCTTGTCTTGCCATTCCATTGACATGTTTTCAAAAAACAGAGACACCTACAAATATGCAGATATGGTAAAGCACTTATATTGAGAAAACAGTTACTGAATAACAAAACTACCTCCTGGTTATGTATGCATGCACATGCATACATTGCTGCATGCTTTTCATGTCAGATCTTCAAAGTCAATCTGGTTGAACAAAAACATCCCCAAACTGCTTTTTCTCTGCTTCATTATTCACCCACACCATTTGAAATATTCATTAGCACCAAATCCCCAATCTTAAGGCAACGAGGCTCCATCTCAATTTGTCTTGAACTGATTTGATATTTCTCCCTAAACATGTCAAAGTATCTCTCAAGAGATCCTCTGAGGACTGTTACGAAGGATTAATTGGGAAGGTGTTTATATGGGATGTGAATACTCAAATTGCCCTATATTGGTGCTGATGAGTTTTTCAATCTGTTGATATATAAAGCAGATAGAACACAACTTAACTGACTCTCTGTTCAATGTTAGAAACAGACTTGTTTTAATTAGTTATCTGGGACAATGGAAGGTACAGCAAACCCAGGGAATCTGCTTGTACAAAATTATTTATTCTACTCGAAAGATGACAGATTTTCCCCAAAACGGATATTAATGTTAATTTCATCCTGAAAATTATTAGCTTCTTTTTTATTTTGTTAACTGATTCAGTGATAAAATTATTAAAAGCATAAAATGCTGAAAGATGGATTTTTCTTCCTGAACTGAAATAAAATATTTTGACATTTATTAGTTCCATAAAAAGTTGCTAAAAAAATAAACATTTTGAGTTCATAAGAACCATATGCTCTACTGTTTATAAAAATGAGCTGTGCTGGGACACTGAAAAAACATTCCCCAATAACAGCATTCTTTGGGGGATTTACATTTTTAAAAAATCCTTTTCCTGATTATCTGGATGGTCACCACATGTCCAGAATCACAGCACCTCCAGAGTGCTTTGCAAAAGTACTCCATACACTTTAATATATTGTGGCATATCTTTAACACTAAAAACTGATACCTATATTAAATGCCTAAAAACTTTGATAACAAAGCTAAGGTTGCCCAGTGATGCCTTGTGCGCTTCTACAATGTGGACAGTGGCTAACTCAAACCTCTGAAAGCCAGGAAATGAAGAGTTATGGTACTTGCCACCCCTGCAATGCAATCTTAACTCTGCCTCCTGAAGTTGGCAATAGCCATGGAGAATGGTTCAATAAGGAGTAGCGGTGCCATAAGAAGACATGAAGATGTTCTAAGAGAATGTGCCATTATCTGTGTTGTGCACCACAGATTTGAATTCCAGCAGTGATCAGTAGGTATTCCAACTGCCATTCACTGTGTTAGCTGCAGCTGTATTGAATGATGGAGGGAATAGTTGAAGCAGCCTAGCAGAACTATGCCTGTGATATGAGGAGAGGTGCATGAATACTTTGAAGGATCAAGCATACCCTATTTCAGGACCCAGTTCTGTAGGCTGTGTCAGTAAGGATAGTCAAAAATCTGGTGGCATGCATGAATGACAGTGGTCTCCAGGACTTAATAAGGGGTAAATGAAGGCAATGTCTCAGAAGGAATCCTTAGGGCAAGAGTGAAGGGGTGGTAACATTTTGCCAGTCGGGGTGGTTTGTGTGGACTAAATTCAGTGTTTGAGTGTAGGCAGATCCTGTTTGCGACACCAGACCTAAATCTGCGTTCCACCTTAGCAAAAGAGATGGTGTTAGACTTGGTCCTATAGTG
Organism: Terrapene triunguis; assembly: GCF_002925995.2. Lineage (NCBI taxonomy): Eukaryota > Metazoa > Chordata > Testudines > Emydidae > Terrapene > Terrapene triunguis. Next base: position 27,450,061 of record NW_020664436.1, read on the forward strand.
CTCAACTGCTCTGCTCCCAGAGCGTTCAGCAGCATCTGTAAGGGCAGAGTGCTAATTTGTGTATTATTGGGGTGTTGGGGCATCACTCCAAGAGGACAGAAATAAGGTTGTGTGGAGGGGCATGAGGCACCACTGCGTAACCTTAACTCTGCATTAAGCATGTCATCTTAAGCTACGCAACGACTGAGACATCATACTGCCTGGAAACACTCCTGCTTCAACAGAGCCCTAGTTTTGCGGCAGATGTACATTTCACTCTTTTAGGCGCATCAGTTTGGCACACGCAGACCTGGAGTTCTAAACTATCTTTAAAATCTTTTTTCACTATTGCTTCCCTAAAGGGGCAATGAGTACCATGCACCAATTGGGATAAATCCTAGGCAACTGGGATCAATGTAGGGTGCATCAGAGCCATAGTTTGAGCCCCAGGTGTGCACAAAATAATGTTACAAGAATAAGGTGATTTTATAAAATGCTGTTTTTTTAGGAGTGCGGGCACTGTATCTCAGGAATACCTTACTCAAAAGACCTCAAATTTGGACCACCAACACCACCCAGCACTTCCATGAGAAATGGCAAATTCCAAGACAATCCAAGCCAGCATGTGGATTTTTTGTGAGCTTGATACAGTCCACCTTTAAAAAGAAAGTGATGCTTAACCTTAACTATAACAGAATTGAGGCTTCACTACAATTCTACATTGTGGATAGCAAGGATAGACTAATGGACAAAACACTGGACTAAGATTCAAAACACCCAGGGTTAAATGCTTGGCTCGGTCACAGATGTCCTCTGTGACCTTGGGCAAGTTATTTAATCTATCCTGTGGCTCAGTTCCTCATCTTTAAAATGGGAATAATAGTGCTTTCCTATTTCAGAGTGTTGTGAGGATTAAGAATTGCAATGCGTTCAGATACCACTACGATGAGGGCCATACAAGCACCTAAGATAGATATTAAATTTGGAATATTAGCTCTCTTCTTCATTTGGAACTGTAGGATGAAAACACTATCTAATCTAATTTCTGCAGTGCTTTGTGTCATGGGAAGCACCTCATCACCAAATAAATGAGAAAAATGAGCATGTTATGCTATCAACTCCTGCTATGAAATCAATTTTCATATTTACAGAATCGCACAACAATCCAGAAAGCTTTTCAAGATCACCCACCTGTCAAACTGAAATGTCTTGTTGATCAAAGTATGACCAGGACGATTGCATTTTACAAGGACAGTTTCCTAACAGAAAAACAAAGTGGTTACCATTAGAACATATAGCATAAGTGAACAAACAACAAGAAGCCCCTCTTCTGGCCAAGTTCATCATCAGAAGCAAACTCCCCACAGACCCGGACCCACCAACTGAAAATGGCACCAGACCCTGCCAAAACAAAGATGCAAAACCTGCAAACATATCTCCACTGCTACAATGATCAACACCCCTGACAATACACATTTCAAGATCCATGGGTCCTACGGATGCTTATCACAATATGTGATAAGACAGGAGACATTCCAGAAGACTGGAAAAGGGCAATTATAATGCCCATCTATAAAAAGGGAAATAAGGACAACCCGGGGAATTACAGACCAGTCAGCTTAATTTCTGTACCCAGAAAGATAATGGAGCAAATAATTAAGCAATCAATTTGCAAATACTTAGAAGATAATAAGGTGATAAGTAATAGTCAACATGGATTTATCAAGAACAAATCATGTCAAACCACCCTGATAGCTTTCTATGACTGGGTAACAAGCCTTGTGGATGGGGGGAAGCGGTAGATGTGGTATATTTTGACTTTAGTAAGGCTTTTGATACTGTCTTGCATGATCTTCTCATAAACAAACCAGGGAAATACAACCTAGATGGAGATACTATAAGGTGGGTGCATAACTGGTTGGAAAACCATTCCCAGAGAATAGTTATCAGTGGTTCACAGTCAGGCTGGAAGGGCATAACGACTGGGGTCCCACAGGGATTGGTTCTGGGTCTGGTTCTGTTCAATATCTTTATCAATGATTTAGATAATGGCATAGAGAGTACACTTATAAAGTTTGCGGATGATACCAAGCTGGGAGGGGTTGCAAGTGCTTTGGAGGCTAGGATTAAAATTCAAAATGATCTGGACAAACTGGAGAAACGGTCTTTAGTAAACAGAATGAAATTCAATAAGGACAAATGCAAAGTACTCCACTTAGGAAGGAACAATCAGTTGCACACATACAAAATTGGAAATGACTGCCTAGGAAGGAGTACCGCGGAAAGGGATCTGGGGGTCAGAGTGGATCACAAGCTAAATAGGAATCAACAGTGTAACACTGTGCAAAAAAAGCAAACATCCTTCTGGGATGTATTAGCAGGAGTATTGTAAGCAAGACACGAGAAGTAATTCTTCTGCTCTACTCCGCACTGATTAGGCCTCAACTGGACACAATTGTCCAGTTCTGGGCGCCATATTTCAGAAAGGATGTGAACAAATTGGAGAGAGTCCACAGAAGAGCAACAAAAATGATTAAAGGTCTAGAAAACGTGACCTTTGAGGGAAGATTGAAAAAATTGGGTTTGTTTAGTCTGGAGAAGAGAAGACTGAGGGGGGACATGATAACAGTTTTCAAGTACATAAAAGGTTGTTAAAAGGAGGAGGGAGAAAAATTGTTCTTCTTAACCTCTGAGGATAGGACAAGAAGCAATGGGCTTAAATTGCAGCCAGGGAGGTTTAGGTTGAACATTGGGAAAAACTTCCTAACTGTCAGAGTGGTTAAGCACTGGAATAAATTGCCTAGGGAGGTGGTGGAATCTCCATCATTGGGGGTTTTTAAGAGCAGGTTGGACAAACACCTGTCAGGGATGGTCTAAATAACACTTAGTCCTGCCTTGAGTGCAGGGGACTGGACTAGATGACCTCTCGAGGTCCCTTCCAGGTCTATGATTCTATGTGATGTACTTCATCCAGTGCACCAAATGCCCCAACACCTACTTTTTGGTGAAACCAGACAATCACTACACACTTGAATGAACTCACACAGAAAGATGATAAAAGACAAAAACACCATATCACCCATGGACAACACTCTTCACAAAATTATCACTCCATATCTGACCTCTCAGACTCTGTCCTCAAAGGAAACCTACACAACTCCTTCAAAAGATGAGCATAGGAGCTTAAATTCATAATTTTTCTAGACACTAAAAATCATATTCTTAAAGATACTGGATTTATGGCTCATTACAACAATCTGTAACCCTCAACCCCCCTTTTTTGTTCTGCTACTGCAAAGGTGTTAACAGGCCACTTCACCCTGAATGGTCTCTTACAATGTGTTAACTACTTATGCTCAACAATCTGTTCCACCTTGTACTTAGCTGTGACACTCTGATTACCTTTCCCAGACCGGAAGAAGAGCTCTGTGTAATCTCAAAAGCTTGTCTCTCTCACCAACAGAATAAAAGACAGCACCTCACCCACCTTGTCTGAAGAAATGTTTACTGTGCTTAAAGTTTCAACATACAGCATGAATTTAGGAATTATCATACTAGAAAAGACCACCTAGTCCCACGCTTGGTTTTCATTAGGAACTTATGTTGATACTACCTCACTCAGGGTGTGGAAAGTCCGCACCCTGAACGATGTTGTTATACCAACCTAACCCCTGGTGCAGACAGTGCTATATCAATGGGAGACTTCTCCTGTTGACATAGCTACCGCCTCTTGGGAAGGTGGAGTACCTACGCCAACAGGAGAAGCCTTTGTCGGCATATGTTGCGTTTTCACTGAAGCACTGCAGCAGCGCAACTGCGCTACAGCATTGTAATTGCAGACCTGCCCTTATATCCTGTTTCCAACATTCACCAATTCTTGATGTGTCAGAGAAAAGCACAAAATCTCCATAATGCAGTTAATTCCTTAGATTGTAAACTCTTACTTAGATTGTATACTCTCTTGGGCAGGGGCAGTCTTTTTGTTCTGTGTTTAAAGTACAACGCCTTGTACAATGGGGTATTGGTCCATGAGTGGGGTTCCTAGAGTCTACCACTATACAAATAATAATAATTAAGAGCAATAATTTTCTTCATGACTGTTGCCAGCAATCAGTTTAGATCCAGGAGTTGAGCCAGTCAGAAAATTTTAACTGTTCAAAACTTACATAGGAAAATGTTCTCAGGACTTTCCCCCCCTCCACAGTTCAACCAGTTCTATCTTAAATAATAACAATCAATAACTTTTGTAGTTGCCATCCTAACTATTTTAGCTGCAGGTGGTACTCTGATTCATATAGAAGACCATATATGCAAAATGCCATTGCTGGACCTGATTATTTACTCATATTTTTGTGCCCACAATTGAACTGCAGATGCAAATTACATAGAAATATCATAGTAATCCACAGTGGAGAAAAGGGACATAGTAAAATTGCTGGCGTTCAATGAGACTTGAGTAAAATGCAATTTCTAAATGTATATGTAGTAGTTTTTGCAAGTGTCAGTGGCTCTTTAAAGCCTAGGCAGAGTGTAATCACAGCACCTTGGCATGAGTTACACAATAACTCAAATCCTGGAGTGCTTTTCTGCTCTCCTCAAATGTGTTTTTAACTGCAGACAAAAATAAAGTAAAATCGCAAAGATTTACAGTATTTCCCGCAACAGCTCAAGGGGTGGCACATAAAATATTTTTAATGACAACTCATCCAATGCCAAGGAGTTTCATAGCTACCTCCAATTTTATTATATTTTACTGGGAGCGCAGAAGAAAAGTCTACTATGTTTCCAATAACAAAGAATCAGAAAACTAACTTGGAGGGGTAACACTAATTCCTTTCAAAGAACAACTCAAACCAGTGGCTGAGTGTGTTCCCAATACTCTGAATGATGGGCTATATTGTTGAACCAATATCTCTACATAATAATATGCCCAGCACACAGGTGGCTAATAAATCAGAGACAACAACACTGCAGATGCATGAATTTCTTATGTTGAATTTACAAGGAGTATTGCTTCCTCAAGGAAGACAAGGGTTGGTGTACCATTGCTGATTTACCTATACCAAAACTCACCCTGTAGATTCAACTGGCCAATATATTGGGCAAATCGAGGGGAGATATAAATGGTGGTGGAGATATAAATCAGTGGCAACTGGTGTACCTGACAAATGGAGAGGGCAGAAAGGTGGGGTTGTTACAGAAAAAGAAACCAACAGATTGTGGAGGTGGGGCAGTGGATTTATGAAATGGAATCTATTTTCAGACCAGTTTCCTTCCAAGATAAGTAATGAGAGAGAAAAATCCCACTTGTTTAGCATAGGAAGGAAAAATGTGTTTGTGGGCAGAGGTTTTGATAGGGGAATGTATGGTAACCTTCCTTCTTTAGGGGCTTAGTATGGCTTAAGACAGCTTCCATTGCTGCTGGCCTACAAAAGCTCTGCGGGTTTCTCTAGATACACAACCATGGAGGTTACTCCCTATCCAGACGGAGCAATTTCCCTGTCAGTAGTGGCCATGAAATACCTACAGTTGTATTATACAGCCATCCAAGAGTGCTTCCTCTTCTAGTGGCAGTCATAGACTCCTCCCAGTCCAAATGCCATTATGGCAATTAGGCTCATGGAAATGATGTCAGGATACATCATAAATAAGGCTAAGATTTTGTCACGATTATTTTTAGTAAAAGTCACAGGCAACAAACAAAAATCCACGGAGACCATGACTTTTACTAAAAATGACCGTACAAGCCTCGGCAGAGGCGTACAGCTGCAGCCCCCACCATGGGGCAGGGACGCATGGCCTCCTCCATGAGCCACAGGCACACGGCCCCAGCGGTGGCCCCCACAGGAGGGCTATGTAGGGAGCATAACCCCAGCTCCAGCCCCAGCTTCAGCTGCTGACAGCTGAAGAAGTCACGGAGGTCCGGTAAAGTCACGGAATCCGTGACTGCTGTGAGCTCCGTGACTAAATCGTAGCCTTAATCATAAATATTCTCAGTCTGTCCCTGACACCCCAATGTGAGGAGCTCTGGCTAAATGAAATTCAGAGAACCAAGGAAAGAAATTTAAATGAGTTGTGAGGACCAAAGATTAAGTTTCTGGGACTGACAGACTCATAACAGAGTTGTCACCTAAAAAGAGAAGGGTCCTATTGGGCTGAAAATTTACATTCACTCAGTACGATTCCCAAAAAACAATAGGCGTCCCTCTGCATCATCTTTGTTACTGGAAGAAAGGCTCTCTCCCACCAACCATCTCCTCTTGACCATCCCAAAAATGAAGAGGTTTTAAAAGTTATTTAACAGAGAAAAATAGGCAGCCAGTTCACTCCTGGGGGAATTCTGTGCCAAAAAAATTACATTCGGCACCCAATATTTTAAAATTCTGCATATTTTATTTGCCAAAATAACACAATATAATCCTGCCAGTTTCAATTATTTTGGTAATTTATTTCAAAATAACTGTCAGCAAGTATATCTTTTTGAAATCTTTTTCTGACAACGATTCCTTACTAGGCATATTAATACAGAACTTTAAGTAATAATTCATTTAAACAAGAATACAGAAGCCTATTTCCTACAACCCTCAGAAGCAGTGCAAAGGCTTAGGGGAATCAGGGGTAATGGTGGAACTTCTTTTTCTTCAATGCTTAGCCAGACAGTCGGCCGTAGCGAACGTTCACCATTTGGTCTGTTCCTCCCAACCGCAAAGGCTTGACGGCCTGAGAGTCCAACATCGGAACAGACTTGATGGACCCATGTAATATGGGGTCTGCCTCTGGGCCACCTCCACCCCTCAGTTGATGGAATTTTATCCCAGATGTTACAAGCCACCAGGAGAACAGCGTTCACTGGAATGTCTTGTGGCATTCTTGTGACATGTCAAAAAGCGTAAGGCACTGCTTGCGGACAATGGCCCCAGTAATCTGTAGACCCAAACGACCATAAACATCTGCATTACAGATGAAGTCATTCCACTTGATGCCCAGTATACGACATTCACATTTTGTGTGGAAAGCTTCAAGCTTTGTCCAGTCTGTGCAGCGTAGTGTCCATGTTTCACAGCCATACAACAATATGGGAAGGATACAGCCCCCCACCTCCCAGTCCGACCTGTACCTCATTGTGGTGGAGGGGGTGTAACATCTGAAGTAGGGGATTGCTCATTGGACCTATGCCATCAGTGATGAAGACTTGTCCGAAATATCACCTTAGGCATTATGCGAGGTGGACAGATCCAACGTGAACCCTGGAAAATGATGGCTAACACAGGCGGTGAAGATGCAGGGCAGTAGCTGCACCTAGCTAACTGAGGCGAAGGAAGTCGCTGAGAAAGACTCAACGGCTCGGGTTGCACAGCGTGAAGCCACTGCTGGTAGACCAGGAAAAGGGTCGTGTTACTGCGCTTCTGGCCATTTTTCGTCTGGTGTGGAGAACTGGAACCCTGCCAGCCACCTGGAAGAACGGTATTGTGATCTCACTCTATAATGGCAAGGGACCGCGCAGCGAATGTAAAAGCTACAGTCCGATCACCTTGCTCTCTGTTCCAGGGAAGGTGTTTGCTACATCGGAAGTGTCGTCCCCAACAGTCAGGCTTTACGAGGAACAGGTCCAAATTAGACGCCATTTTGGCCCTTCGATTGTTGTCAGAGATACATTGCGAGTTCAGGAAGCCCCTACATGTAGCATATGCTGATCTTAAGGCTGCATTTGATTCAGTAGACTGTGTTGCGTTATGGAAGGCCTTAAAGGGCGTAGGTGTCCCTACCACTCTGCTGGACTTGATTAGAGAGCTGCATAATGAAACCACTGCCCGTATTCGTCTGGGGAGCCGGATGTCAGTATCTGGTGTTAGGCAGTGTTGTGTTCTGGCCCCTGCACTCTTTTGTCAGGCAATGGATTTCATAATGCAGCATTCCGTCAGATCCATAGGCATTGAGATCGGTGATCTCTCGCTCACAGACCTTAACTATGCTGATGACATTGTTCTTTTAGTACAGAGCCCCAACAGGTTTCATGAGGCACTCCAGCATATGGAGGAGGAGTCAGCGAAGATTGGTCTTCATGTTTCATGGTCAAAGACAAAACCGCAAAATCTAGGACCAAGTCCACCTATGACTCCAATCTCTTTGAACAACGAAACCGTCAAATCAGTTTCCAGCGTTTGGTTCCATACTTACCAGCTCCTCCAATTCTCACACAGAAGTTCTCCATCGGATTGGCATCGCAGCATCTGCCAGGGGCCGTTTACAACGGATATGGAATCAACATCAATTTAGTATGACAACCAAGTTCAGGATTTATTTGTGCTGTATCCGTCCCAACAGAGGAGCTGAGGGAGAGGAAGTAACTGCTGGGAAGGAGACTGGGAGGGTTTTGGGTGTGGGTGGGAGAAGTATGGAACAGGTGTTTTCTTTGGGTGGGAAAAGGGGGAAAAGGGATTATTAGGGATTTGTGGAGCCTTCCTCCATGCAGACCCTGTCTGACCCCTAGCCTCTCCCATTCAGTCAGGCACCTCTGCCCGTGTGTCCCTGCACCCCCACTTCCCATTCACCCAGGCATGGCTGCCCCTGTCCCCTTGCACCTCCTTTCCCTATTCAGGTAGGCACAGCTCCCCTGTCTCCATATGTCCCTGCACTTCCCCCCCCCCCTGTGGCCCTGTACCCCTACTCCCATTCAGCCCCTGGCTCAATGTTGTCACCCCACTAGCTCCTGTGTCCCTGCCCCCCTCTGGTTCCCCCCCCCACCCCCTCCTGACCCCCAGTCTGTTCCCCCCCAGCAGCCCCGTGAGCCCTGTTCTGTCCGTCCCTGCTATATCCCATGCCTCCTCACCTGGCCCTGCACAGAGGGCGCTGTGAGGAAGGTAGCCTCTGCCCCCTCCCTGTCTGCAGCTGGCTGCTCCAGCCTGTGAGCCAGCTGCCTTCTCTTCCGGCGCCACATCAGCCACTGGTGGGCGAAAAGTGTAATTGCAGTTTCCCTTCACCACCCCAGCAGAATCAATTATTCTGTAGGGAAAAAAAAATCTGTGAGGGACTTAAATTCTGCACTTGCATAGTAATCCCTCAGGAGTACCAGTTGCTCTCTCCTCTCTGCAGACCCAATGCACTAATCACTCCCACAGGCAGAATATCCACAGTGAGAGACAGGGACAAGTAGAGGATAAGAAGTTGCAGAATGCATAAGGTAATGGCCTCATTTATAGAAACTCCCCTTCACCCAAGACACTATACAACTTTGGGGCTGCTCATTGTGTTGATCTGTTCCCCAGTTAGGTCAACCTGGTGTACAGCCAATACCCACATCCTTCCAAAACTCAAACAGATGGATAACTTCTACTAAAGAGAGTCCACAATAAGCAACTGCCATCCCCACACCACCAGCTTCAAGAAAAGTCGTTGTTACTGTTCAATTGAACAGTTAGGCTTACCACATGAAAACAAAGAAGCAGCCTTGCCAAGCAAATTTTTAATGAGAAAATCTGAAAACCCAGACATATGCTCTTTCAAATCTCACAAACCAACAGATTTGAATTAAATAAGAAATTAAAGAAGAAAATACCTTAGAGACAGTCACCCTGGAGCCCTGATGCAATAGCCAGATTCTCCATATGAAAATGATTTTATTTATAGATGCAATCTAAGGCTTTAAAATCTTGAATTAGCTCAGAAATTGAAAAGAAATACTGTGCTGAACAGCCAATAAAAACCTAAACCCTTTTTAGACTTTGGGTTTGAAATAGTGACTCTGAAAACAAGACGTACAAGACTGTAAAACAGATCACTTGCCTCTTTTCCAGATTTAATTATAAGAATCCCTAAATAAACAGGATGGATGTGACTTGAATTTTACTCTTCTCTGAACAGTCTCAACCCCCCCTTACCTCCTTCCCAAATCCAAGGTCATTTTGGCCATGTTTCAGCGCTGCCTATACTACAGTTCAATCTGTGTTAAGCAAAACCTTATTCAACACAGTTCTTGATAGGTAGGTAGCAAGGGTCCACCTACCGCTATAGATCTATCTGTTGGGACCGGGTTACAATGGAACTGTCCCACTTGTCATGGTTAAAACACAGCTCAGTCTTGTAGCACAGACAGGACAGAATCACGACATATCTAAAGTTCTAGCACAGTTCAGGGACATGGTCAAAACATAGTTAGAGCCCATCTATAAGATCAAACCATATTTTACTATGTAGGGGAATTGTCTTGTGACTTGGTCCCCCAACACACCAGTATTTGTACTGCAGATGGGCTCTAATGAGAAGAGTGTAGACAGGTGCCTAACCATGCTATAAGCACAATTTTGTAAAATATTTTATAACATGATTAGGCCCCATCTACCATGGTCTAGGAAACACTGCTAGCCTCTTGCTAGCAAGATCCATGATTCAATATGGTTCTGGCTAATGTGCTTCTAGTGCCAGTGTTGACAGGGCCATACAGGGAGGGATATGCAATAAATAATCATATTTTGCACTAAGTACCTCATCATTGTATCTATAAAAAGTTTACATTACACACAATAAGCCTTACAACATCCTTGTGTGGTAGATACTATTATACCCCTTTAGCAGATGGGGAAACTGAGGTTAAATGACATGCTCAAGATCACACAATGCATCAATAACAGAGCAGGGAATAGAACCCAGGAGTATTAACACCCAATGTGATGCTCTAATCACCTGAATATCTTCAGAACAACTGAGTTTGAAGTCTAGCTAGGACTTTTGTCCTTACCTGTAACCTATACCTTCAGGATCATCAGAGATAAGCAAAAAGTCCTGAAAGGCAGTCATAATTACAGCCTATCAATTTAAACAAGAGAACTATTCAACTCAGTACCTATATCAGGAGCAAGGAGTGTCTCCCTTGTCTTGCCCAAACTCATTTAAGTTAGAAATATCTGTCATGGGAATAGCTAAATCATTTCCAAAAGCAAAGGTATTTGGGCTGCAATTAAAGAGGCACTATCAACACACACAAAAAAATCATGTTTCTGTCTGAAAAACTGTATAACTACTCTAGTTACACATAACGCCTAGATTACTAGAATTGAAAGAAGTTGATGAAAAACATTTTTCTCAAATTTGTTTACTTTGAGCAGTTGACAGTCAATTGTGTATAGTCAATTATATTTTCCCCCTTATATTCACTGTCTCTTTAGCTGAAAAGTCTCCTATCAACATCAACAAGGAAGCAGAAAATCCAAATTTTCTTTAAAAAAAACAAAAAACTTATTAAAAATGTCAGGACATGGTATTTAGTTGGTGTTGGTCCTGCTTTGAGCAGGGGATTGGACTAGATGACCTCCTGAGGTCTCTTCCAACCCTAATATTCTATGATTTTAAGGATGTGCGATCAGAAACTGGAGTGTTTAAAATCAGTAAATTTTAAAATCAAAAAAATTCAAGCTGACAAAGTCCTTTATGAAGACAAAACACAGCTTCTCAGAAATTTCATTTTAAAACCGGGCCCTTGCATATAACCCTGTTCCTGTGGTCTTTCATAAGGATTTTTAAGTATAAGAACAGTTTGGCCCACGGGAGTTTATAAAGTCAGTGATCCACTATATGAACTAAAACCTAGGCCTTGATATAAGTAAATTGTTATAAATTAGCCTGTCATATAATCCACCAATTATCCAAAATTATCTACATAGGTTTTCTTGACACATTAAAGTCTAATAGCTCATAAACGGGCATTGCATTCTACAGTACAATATGTAAGTCATGGCAGCAACAGTACTATCTGCACAATTATATTCTTGGAATTATTTATTTCCTAACGTATTTATTCTTTCTAGCCAATTCTTCATATATATTATTAGCTTCCTAATTCTGTTAATCTAAGAGTCCATTCTAGGCCATTGGGGACCATCTAGTACAGCTATAATTAGGAAGATTTAAATGCATGTGATACTTTGGAAACTTTTCAGTTGCATTCTAAGCACTACCCTAAGAAAAGGAAATTTGGCTCCACACTTAAATACCATATAAATAACACAGAGCATCTGATTGAAAACTATAGCAGCTAAGAAAATTAAGGCTAAAACCTGAATTAACACTCCATCCTCAGCTCACAACTTTTAATTTTTATTTCTTGGTAAGGGCATCAATTAATACTGGAATGTCATCAATTCTCATTCTCCTTACTCTCATGGATTTAAGACAGGCCCTTTAACATGCTTGAATATAATATTTTGTAGGTGATTGTGCTAACTCTTTGGATATCATATTTCCATCCTGATCCACAAGCCATGTTGTAATAATAAAAATGAAAAGGGTCTGACATTTTAAAAAATAGTTACAATGAGCACAAGCAGCTTGACAGGACAGCAGGAAGTCTGGAGCAGTCTGAATATTACAAACAGAGACAAGGCCTGATTCCCTCCATGGCTGCACCAGATGAACCCAGGCCCCAGACCACCAGCACCATAAAGTTAATCAAAAGCCAGGATGCAGCAGCAGATGACAGAAGATGGAGCAATGGTCTCAAGTTGCAGTGGGGGAGGTTTAGGTTGGATATTAGGAAAAAACTATTTCACTAGGAGGGTGGTGAAGCACTGGAATGGGTTACCTAGGGGGGTGATGGAATCTCCATCCTTAGATGTTTTTAAGGCCCGGCTTGACAAAGCCCTGGCTGGGATGATTTAGCAGGGGTTGGTCCTGCTTTGAGCACGGGGTTGGACTAGATGACCTCCTGAGGACTCTTTCAACCCTAATCTTCTATGAAATCACCTGCTAATGAGCTAGTCACTGATTCAGAAAACCTATGATGATGCTTTTCCCAGAAGGATCAACATCTGTCAGCAGAGTGGATTGTTTCAGGTAAACACTTCCAGCCTGTTATGGGAATGCATTGCTGGTAGAGGACATGACTGACCTTTGGTTAATGAATGTGTGAATATGTAGTAGTGTGACACCTGTGGTATTCTTAACAACATGTCTGAGAACATACTGCACAATAGAGCACACATCCTAGTTTCTGAGGAGCTTTGGAGTTCTGCTGCTCACTCGGTCTGTTCCACTGTTCCATAAATATCTGCCTAGATCACTTTTACTTTTCCACTAAAGAAACCAGCATACTCCATTAAAGGGACAATGTCAGTTCCAGGATATTTTAACATGGGTCTTAACTGGAAGGCAGTGTCTTCTGGGACCCTTAACAGCTATTTAAATATGTCCATAACTCATCTGCCGATGTCTTAACAATGATCAGGATCTTCTGTTTATTTAGGACCCAAACAAAAACAATGGACCATATTCTACTCTCAGCTACACCAGTGTAAAGCGGGAATAACACCACTGGCCCTTTTTCTGATTTCACTTACGCCACTGTAAGTCAAACGTAATTCAACAAAGTCAGTGGAGTTACACTGGCATGCGATCAGGATAAGTGAGAGAAGAATTAGGTGCAATGGAGTTCCAGCTGTACATTAGTGTAACTGAGAGCAGAATTAAGCTCACTGTTTTGTGCTGTGCTGATAAATCATGTTGGGCTAAAATGCTTTGGGATAAAAAAATGGTCACGGATCAAATTGGAGGGGGAAAAGTGGTGAAACTCTATTCAGACTCTACCCACAAAGCCACAGGAGTGGGATGCTTCCTGATGGATGATCCATATTTATGAGTAGTGAAACAGTCATTTGCTAGGGTGGTGGACTGTATGGAATCTATATATAACTTTGAAATTGTTCCTCAGCATGGATCTCCTGGCTAGCAGGACACAGAACTAGTCACTAGAAATAGAACTACTACAACAGGGGTAGGCAACCTATGGCACGCATGAAAAAGGCGGCACGCGAGCTGATTTTCAATGGCACTCACACTGCCCGGGTCCTGACCACCGGTCCGGGGGGCTCTGCATTTTAATTTAATTTTAAATGAAGCTTCTTAAACATTTTAAAAACCTTATTTCATAGACTCATAGACTTTAAGGTCAGAAGGGACCATTATGATCACCTAGTCTGATCTCCTGCACAACGGCCACAGAATCTCACCCACCCACTCCTGTAACAAACCCCTAACCTATGTCTGAGTTATTGAAGTCCTCAAATCGTGGTTTAAAGACCTCAAGGTGCAGAGAATCCTCCAGCAAGTGATCCATGCCTCACGCTGCAGAGGAAGGCGAAAAACCTCCAGGGCCTCTGCCAATCTTCCCTGGAGGAAAATTCCTTCCCGACCCCAAATATGGCGATCAGTTAAACCCTGAGCATGTGGGCAAGACTCAACAGCCAGCACCCAGGAAAGAATTTGCTGTAGTAACTTAGATCCCACCCCATCTAACATCCCAGCACAGACCATTGGGCATATTTACCTCCTAATAATCAAAGATCAATTAATTGCCAAAATTAGGCTATCCCATCATACCATAAACTTACCAAGCTTAGTCTTGAAGCCAGATATGTCTTTTGCCCCCACTACTCCCCTTGGAAGGCTGTTCCAGAACTTCACTCCTCTAATGGTTAGAAACCTTCATCTAATTTCAAGTCTAAACTTCCTAATGTCCAGTTTATATCCATTTGTTCTTGTGTCCACATTGGTACTAAGCTTAAATAATTCCTCTCCCTCCCTGATATTTATCCCTCTGACTTATAGAAAGAGACCTTCTAAAAACATTAAAATGTATTACGGGCATGCAAAACCTTAAATTAGAGTGAATAAATGAAGATTCGGCACACCACTTCTGAAAGGTTGCTGACCCCTGTACTACAACAATTTACATTTTGTTTTCACTGCGCATTACTCAAACCAAATTATTTTGCATGTGAAGAAACAAAGCAGGTAGAAAAACAATGGCTTGCCCTTCTCATTCAGAAGTGCTTTAGACATTTCCACTTCTTTTGTCTCTTTTCTATTATCATTTAATTTGTTCCTGATTCTGAATATACTTTCATTATTAAACATACTCACATCATCAGTAGCATGTGCCACTTTTTCTGAAAGCTTTCTGTGCCTGTTGGGGGGGGGGGGGGGGGTAGGGGGAGAGAAACAAAATCATTTTTTCATTCATCTTAGAAAAATGTGAACTCTCAGAATGTCTGTGAACTATGTAATTATCTAAACAATGTCAAGAATGAAACCTTAAAAAGGAATCTCTTAGAATTTTCACTACTTTTGTAGAAATATTATAACCATAAAGTAACTACATACTTTTTTTATTATCAAATATAGTATTAAATTGCAATTAACCACAGTAATGGAGTTTATTTAAACAAGAAATTTACAATAAACAAATTAAGAATAAAACTATATGCAAACCATTCCAATGATGCAGAAACTCTAAGGGCAATATAAAAACAAGTGGTGTTTGGTAAGAGTTTGCTTAGCAGATTCGACATTAGTAAATTCAACTAGATACTTTCTTTTAAAGTACTTGAGCTGATCCTTCAAACACTTGTTGACATAAATGATTTTACATATATTGCTAGTCCAAAACTGACTGAGACTACTGATGTGTGTAAATTTACTCATGCTTGTAAGTGTTTGCAGGATTGGACCCTTAGTTTTCATACATTGTTTGAACACTGTTCCAGCACATTAAGACAAGTTAGACTTAGCAATCATTTGTATGGCATTATCTATTTTTGTTCTGCATTGCAATTCTGCAGCTAAATGTATTATTTCAGAGGGTACAGAAACAGTGATCAGGTCCCTTACAGGTACAAAAAGCATACATTATACAAAATTTCCTCATCGGGCTCCTGGAAATTTCCTGAATAAGATGGTTTTTTAATACTTAAAATGACTATATTTTGAACAGAGTTGGCAAAAATAAATAGGCTTTTCAAATATATTCTAAACCAACAGGCGGATACACCAGCCAGGGAAGGTAAAATAGAGCTCCAAACTATTGGTTAACCCAAGGTTCTTTCCAAATGGCTACTTTTATTAGCAGGAAAATTCAAAACAAGCAACTTTGCACCTACTAACAAACAATAGAGGTCTTTGCAGCTTTCAATAAAGGGGGGAGGAGAGGACACAAACTCATCTGAGTAGCCATCCTGGCTGCTTCCCCTGTGCTTTTGTAGCCCCCATCGCAGATCAGCCATGAAATAGGCAGTGGACCTGGGTTCTCTCTGTGACCTCTTACATGCTGGGCCTTAAGGATCACCTTTATACCTTAGGGCTCTTTCTCTCTTTCACCCCTCTTCCCAAATTAAAGGTTTTAAATTGTGGTTGCTAATCTCGGAAGATCATAGTGTGGTTGGTGTCTAGCCACACACATAGCTCTTTTTTCTCTGTCTCACTTGCTATTTTAATCCCTCCCTTCTTTTCCTTTAGCCATCTAAGCAATTTCCTGCTTCTTACTTACTCAAACCTATTCCTGCCTTTCCTCTTCCATCCCAAAATGTGTTGGCAATTACAAGTGATTGCATAATGGGCTGGAGTTATAGGACCAAATACCCCAGTAGTGTAAGAAGATGCAACTCCACGGAAGTGAATGGAATTGCACCTATTTATGTCGGCAGTGAGTCTGGCCCACAGTATCACAAAACAACACATGGAAGACAACTATTTTATTGAGCAACAGAAAAGTGTAAGATTTCCTTCTCTACTGTTACATTATCAATTTGATAGAAGAAAGCCGAAGTTGGCAATACCTTTACAATATATATTTTATAATAAGATTGCAGTCCTCCCAAGAAACCAAGAAAAAATTTATTTTCACACACATCCCGCACATACACCCCCCACTGTTCTCTCTGTACATCACTGTATGCATCAACTAAAAGAATAATATTTCAAAAGTAAGTTACCTATCTTGTGAGACTGAATGTCCAGAAGCAGTATCAAAAGGCAATAAGGGACGGATCCTGCAGTGCACTCTGATATTTCCCCTCAGTTCCTTGGATTATAATATAAAAATGTAATTAGTACAAACTATTACAAGAGGACATGCATGTAGGCCCTGGTCCTGCAAATACTCATGTTTAACTTTTTAAGAACATGCATAAGAGTTTGCAAGGAAGGAGAACTGGGAGACTAAGTTATGCTCCAAGGATTCTCCTTTTTAGAGCAATGGACACAAGTACTATATTTAAAAGACATTTCTGATTAGGAACAATATGGTATGACTTGCTGCAAAAAGCAGATGTGCCTCTGTAAAGAAGCATATGGTACATAGACAAAGGATCTGATACATCAAGTAGGAGCATATTCATTAGTTATGATGTTTGGGAAATTATGCATATAATTGCAGGAGGTCTCAATGGTTCTCTCATTATAGATACTCACAACTAAACTGTTGTGAAGTATTTTTCTCTTTTGTTTTTCTTGCTGGTATCTCTCATTAACTTCCTGTAAAGACTGCTCGAGATCAAATGCTTTTGTCTGGAATGCTGGAAGAAGAAAGCCATTTTAAAAACCCAAACTCTTGGGATATACAGGTAGGATTTTCAATAGCACCTAAGTGAACTAGGAGCACAGTTACTATGGACACAAATACATAACTTTGAAAATGTTAAATTATTAGACGTACAAGGCATTCAAAGATCATTCAGATCTGCCAGTCCAGTTAGGCCAGTGCTATTTGTCACTATGTGAGAGATCAATTTACAGAGGCCATCTTGGGACTCTGGCTGTTTAAGCTGGGAGACATCAGACATGCTGCAGTGGTGATGGGCTTTTTCTTACACTGAGCAAACGGGTGGTGATCTATACCATTCTTACCACCTCTTCTGCAGACTCATTAGGCATCAATAGTGGCATGTGCTCCCCTCCTATGCAGAGGAAAAGTGCTGAGGCAGCTGCAACCGTGGGTGGCTTCTTAAGGAATTACGGTGGAAATGGGGGAGTGCTCTAGCATGAACGGACAGGCTTGGATACCCATGGAGTCGCGAGTAGATAAGAGAGTACAAATCTTTTGCAAGTTGCAATGATATGAAGTATTTTGAGAAAATACTTCACATGTGATGGAACAGGAGTCTGACTGTCCTGGAAAATGGAGTCTATACATATAATGAAGGCAGAAAAGTCATTACTTCATGCCTCTGCTTGTTCAGCTGAGCATAAATTTTCAATACAGTAAGAAGAGAGTTAGACATGCAACTCATTTAGTGTGCTGCTAAACCCTTGTAAACAGAACTGAAAATGTTCCCCATAAGATGCCAGAGTACACTTCATTTCTAGGATTTTATAGAAAGCTTAATCTTTTCAAATCCCATGAGAGTCCTCCTCACACAAACTGAAGAGGGATGGATAGAGCAGAGTAAAAGCTCTCCAACCTCACAGATGATTTTGTTTCAACCTAATTACATTCACACTGAAAGGTCCATGTGGCAGATAAGAAAAACCTGTAAACTGTCAGAGAAAGCAACCTCCCAGTAACCCCAGCAAGAAATCAAAGTCCCCAACATTAGCGAGATGTCCAGTGACACAGAAGTACAGTAGCCCACGAATGTGGCTCTAGAGTTGGATTAACAATAAGGCCACCAGGCAGTATTCACCTTTTTATAAAGAAGTTAATATTGAATTTTAAGATCTCAACATGACAAGCATGTGACTTATACTCCCGGCTAGAAGCTAAAAATCTGAACACTTTAAACAACATTTGTCTTATATTGGAATTTCCCCAGATATTATTTTTGCCATTCCCAATCTGTACGCCTCACCCGTCAGCCTTGAGGTACTCTCCAGTATGCAAATTACCAGGGGTACATGAAACTGTCAGCTGGAGGGGCAAGGCAAGACCCAAGAGCTGCATAAAGAATGGTCCCTTTCTTGCATTCAGTAAATCTAGTAAGCTTAGTTTGAGCAATCATTTGTGGGTTAATGTTGGGTTAAACCTAAACAATAAGGGGGTTAAATTTTTCAGTTTTACCCTGGAAGCCTAAACAGAAACGTCTCTCTTTGGCCACATAAGATAGTAATATATATAATTTTTAAATATACACAGCAACACTCAATTCTTGAATTTTCTTGGAGAAACCAACAGAGGAGGAATTGTATTATGGAATTATAACAGTGACCCCTGCTAGGCTGCAAGACATTTTCCATTATAGGCCTGAACTTGACCACTTGGCACAGCTCCCTCACATAAGATTTTCCAAGTGAAGCCCCTCATAGCTAAAGCATGATGTAAAAATCTCTTGTTTGTTCTATACACTAATCCTCTTTAAGAACTAGCATTTAGGACTATTTTTTTAGCAAGCTGCAGAGCAAATGGTTTTAGTTATTGGAGGTGATTTTTGTGAGGTGAGCTTCTGCCAGAGGTCTGGTGAACATTACAAGCTCTGCTCCACTTAATCTGTGCTTTAGTTTAAAAAAAAAATTCTAGTCCTTTTTGTTGTGAAAGTAATTGTGAAAACAGAAATCAATCGTTAGCTTGTCACAATGGTCACTAGTTTGTCACAATGGTTTTTCGAAGACAGATGGTTCCTTGGGATCTGCAGAAAACAAATAAAGGTCTACAACAAGCTATGTTTATCCAAGCACTGACCAACCCCCTACCTCAAGTTCTTGCACCTGACAGCTGGTATTTTCATACATGCTTTCCCAACGCTCACTCCCATAAAAGGAATAAACCATTATGCCGCTCATGTTTTGTGAGGCTTTATATGCAGTAGAGATGGACCCTTTTAATGAAAGTGCCACAAAGCCCATTTTCTAACAGGCAATTACTTCTAAACCTTTCTTGTGTGGAACTATTTGTTTATGTACCTGGCCATTTGTTACCATTATCATTTGTGTTCTCCTGGGATTCCTGCTTGTTTCCCCTGTGAGCCACTCTAGAAGTTATTTCTTATTATTTCGTATTCATATTATGGTAGTGCCTAGGAACTCATACTGACATCCATTGTGCTAGGCACTGTACAAACACAGAATAAGACACCGCCCCTACCCCTGGAAGGTTACTATCTAAGACAGACACAGGGTGGGGAAAAGGGTATCCTGTACAAGCAGAATGAACACGAGTGATAGTTTACAAACATCGTGTTAATGTCATAATTTTTCATCTTTTCTTCCCATACTGGTTCCAAATTTTAAAAATGAGGCCAATCAAACCCAATGGCAATGGTTCCCCTACCTTCTAGGTTAGAGAGCCATGATACAATATGCTTCACATCACTAGACCTTTCAATGTTGTTGCAGTTATCTTGCAAGAGAGATTGCATAAGAGGGCAAACATCAATTATCTTTTCTAAATGATTAGCACCAGCCTGAGTAACTGGTTTTGTTGCACACTGTTTTAGTCTTAAACAGATGCTATCTATAGGTTGTCAGATACTCTATTTGTCTGTAATACTGCTCTTTAGGATAATGCATTTTTATACTATGCAGAGGTTTGGCTTGCTTTTTAATCTCCCCACAAGAAATTGAGGGTGATTTGATACAAGCTTTTAAAGTAGCAGGTCTTTTGTTTTGTTCTTAATGTCAGAAGGAACATTTTGAAGGCACAGAAAAGTCCGGGAAGAACATTCATTTGGGCCCAAATCCAGCCCCTTCTCTTCCCCAGGTGCAGGGGACATCCCAGGCAGCAGAGCTGGTGAGGCTGGGCTATGCAAAAGTGGGCAAACGCAGGATTCCAGGGGACCATGCAGAGAATGCACATCTCCTGCTTGGTGCAGAGCTCAGCTCCTGGGGAAGGAGGCCCAGAGTGACAGCACAAAGGGGGCAGGACTTGGGCAGGCTAGGGGATGAGCTGCTCCACATCGTCTTCCATCTTCCCCACCACAGGAAGGAGGAGCCTGTGTAAGGAGACATGGAGGCTTTCATAGATTGGGCCATTGTGGCGTCCATAAAACCTATCTATAGCTTATTGGGGTGGTGGAATAATTCTTCCCCCAGTTATTCATTCGGTCAGGTACAGGGTTTAGAATTTGCTCCTTCATAACTGCTAGGGTTGCTAACTTTAATCTAATCGCACAAAACCGAACACCCTAGCCCTGCCCCTTCTCTGAGGCCCCGCCCACTACATTCCCCCTCCTTCAGTGGCTCGCTCTCCCCCACCCTCACTCACTTTCACTGGGCTGGGGGAGGGGGTTGGGGTGCAGGAGGGGGTGAGGGCTCTAACTGGGGGTGCAGACTCTGGGGTGGGTCCAGAAATGAGGGGTTCAGAGTGCGGGAAGGGGCTCCGGACTTGGGCAGGGAGTTGGGGTGCGAGAGGGGGTGAGGTCTCCGGCTGGTGCAGGCTCTGGGGCTGAGAGGTTTGGGGTGCAAGAGGGGGTTCCAGGCTGGGGGGTGGGGCTGCGGGATTCAGAATGTGGGAGGGGGCTGCGGGTTGAGGCAGGGGGTTAGGATGTGGGGGGTATGGGCTCTGGGCTGGGAGTGTGGGCTCTGGGGTGGGGCTAGGGATGAGGGGTTTTGGGTGCAGGAGGGGGCTCCTGGCTGGGGGGGGGGGGCTGCAGGATGGAGAGGGTGGGGGGGGGGGGGGGTGGGGGGGGGGGGGGGAAAAGGAGGGGGCTCCAGGTTTGGGGGGGGGGCTCAGGGATGGGGTAGGGGCATAGGCTTACCTCGGTCAGCTCCCAGTCAGTCCCTACCTGTCCTGGCACTGTGCTGTGCCCCGGAAGTGGCCAGCAGGTCCGGCTCCTAGGTGATGGGGGGGAGGGGCCAGGAGGCTCCGTGCACTGCTTTCGCCTGCAGACACCACTGCCCCCCCCCCAGCTCCCATTGGCCACAGTTCCCAGCCAATGGGAGTGCAGAGCTGGTGCTTGGGGCAGGGGAAGCGCGCGGAGCCCCGTGGCCCCCCCCGCCTAGGAGCTGGACCTGCTGGCCGCTTCCAGGGCACAGCACGGTGCCAGGATAGATAGGTACTAGCCTGCCTTAGACCTGCAGCACCGCCGACCGGACTTTTAACGTTCCGATCGAAAATCAGACACCTGGCAACCCTAGTAACTGCTAATTTGCTAAGCACTGACAATACTAGTTCTTCCATCTTTTGAAGACTATTCTGGGTCCACAGACACTGATGTGGCCTTTTTCAGACAGTATCTATATGATGGATTAAGTTAAAAAGTCTTCTTAAGTTTTCAGAAACTTGCCACCCATCACAAAAATGGCTTGATTGATATATGAGTCCCAGGAGGACCCCTGTCAGTCAGTCTGCCAATATTTTTGCTAAAATGATAACATCTATGTTAACCAGGGAACTATGGTAATAAGGACAGAATAATGGGTCTGTTCCTGGTTTGGGAATTTCTATTATTCACACTTCACATAGCAAAGATGGCAGTGTCTAGTTTTCAGACTGAGATTAAATACATCTAATAAGGGGCTACTCAGTTATTTTACAACTGTTTGAGTTCACTCTATACCCCCCAGACTCTGGCAATTTATATACTTGGAATGCTTTTTAACATTTTTCTATGGGTACCTACCTATCAAGCATTTCAGCTTGAGCCTCTATTTTATGAGGTTAAACGGATAATATATGATTTCCCTGGTATATATATTTGGGATTACTGCTAGTAAGGGATGAAGTGTACATCTCATGACAGTAATTCTGAATATATCTCTATGATAGTAAAGACTGTGTAACTGGCCCACCAATTTTATTTTGTTTTACCAGATGGACAAATCTCCAGGTAGAATCCCTTCCATGATGATCTGTGAACCTGGCCTGGTTGTTTAAGTTTATGATGCTGACAATGTAGTTTACTATTTCGTTCATACTCTTTCCCACCTCTGCCTCGTTTAGTTAAGAGGGATAAGGGTATCCGACCAAATACCTTTTGTATCATGCTAAGTTCCATTTAGTTTGGGTCAAACAAATTTACAGCAGAAAAGTTCCTCCTACCTTTTCCATTTGCATTTATTTTAAAAAATACTTTAGAATTTGTGTGCATTTGGTCAGTCTTTTGAGTCCTTCAAACCCAAATTTATCCTACGAGAATATTTTTTGTGCTAATGGTGGGCCTTGCTGGATATCTTTACTATTTACCATTATTAACATTTATGTAAATGTTACACTTGAAAACATTTCCCATGAGTTAATAGCTCACCACTTCTTGACATCCTTGTAAATGTCTCTGTTACATAAGGTCCCAAACCTGTATTGTGATCCACATGGGTGGAACTGCTGCACTCACACACAGCTCCACTGAAATCAGTGGCTGCACCCACACAGATTACAATGCAAGACTGTGACCTAATTCAGAACATGAATATTTTATATTTCCAGGTACATAATATTATAATTAATACATTACAATAATGAACTGAAAAATATAGGTTAAGAAAACATAGAATTCACCCAAGCACCAACATGCTATTTTGATATGTGTTGAAGTTTCTCTTAGCTGTGACATCACAGACTGATGTATTAAGGGATGTGAACAGCAAAACTAGAACAGGCCAGAGGACTTTGTGGGACCTATAAAGAATACTTTAAAAACTAGTTTACAACACTGTATTTGTTTATGGGATAACTGCCCCCCAGAGCCTGATAAATTGGAGCATTCAGCTTAATCTCGGTTCAATTTTCTGCTTTGTTCTCCACTACTGTATCAAAGGTGGTCTGTTTAATTGTTTTCTTCATCTTGGCAGTGGAGCATTCTAAACCCATGCAGAGTACATAGTCTTTGTTTAATCCATCTGTCTGACTAATAGGCGAAAGTTCATTGGGACTGATCCGGCACACACTTGCCACTGTGCATTCTGCTTGCTACCATTACATGAATAATCCCCCTGGAGTCAAATAAGACCCAGACCTAACTGATTTTTGCAGCATAAAAATGGACAATTGTTTCTCATGTATTGCAATACCTGGGGATAGCATTGCGAGTTGCTGAGTGGCTCACAAATTTCAGTTTTTACTTTTTATTCCTGCATTTTGGATAAATTAAATCAGATCTTGATGGTTACATTTTCAAAACTCTGACCCCCCAATCCTGCCATCAGATCCGCTAGCACAGATCCGTATGCCTGTGTGGGGTCCCACTGAAGTTAATGAGTTCTGAACATGTGCAGGAGTCCAGACTGGAGGCTCCAATTGCAGAATCAAAGCCTTGGTGAGTTTTGTGCACACAAGTACATGCTTTGCATTTATACATGTTCTGCAAGTCAAACATAGGCACTGAGTTTTGAAAACATAATCTTTATAGTGTCATTTTACACAGTACCTTGTGTGTGTCTGTTTTTTAATTAAGAAGTATATTTTCCTCCTAAAACATAGGGCAAAAATTAAAAATCCAGTTTGTCCTATTTTCTGACATTATTCTGAGAAGGCTGAACTCTCCTGAGATTTTCCCTGGTACAGTCAAAAGTACAAAGTTTCAGCTAAGGTAACACATTTTTTATTTTACTATTCCAAAACAATCAAGATAACAAGCCTGAAAAATTCACATTAAAATGTTAGAACTGGGCCAACTCGGCAGTCTAGTAGAAGCTGCAATCAGCACAAAAAATCGATCCAAACTATTGTCAGGCATGCTGCCCTGTGAAAATATTTGATTACATACATATTTTTGGTAGTACCTGCTTAAGGAAAGCCCATGTTCTAGAAGCCTAAATGAAAAAAAAACAACCAAAATTTAAGTGACACCTGTGTCAGAACCAAACAAAACACATGAAAGAAATGTAATATCAATGTTACATGTCTGAAACATAAATGCGGGGAGCCTTACTTTGCATAGCTTCATTCTGCAGCTGGATCCTTTGGACAGCAGTCAAAACTTGGTAAAGAGAATTCTTGCATTGATGTTGAAAGTCTCTTGAAAGCTCAAGAGCAAATGAATGGAGATTCTTCAGGTCTCGCTTAAGTCTCTATGCAATAAGCAGAAAACAGCATCTTAAAAAAGATGTAAAAATAGCAGTCGGAGAACTGATAAAATATCCATAATGCAAATAATTACTGTCAGGTATCACAACCAAGAAGAACGTTTATATTTCACATAATGAATTGGTTTATTTAAGGACTGATCTTGCAAGATGCTGAGTCATCTCATTTCCAACTGACGTCTGCAGGAAATTTCATAGCAAGTGCTCAGACCATCACTGCATCAGGCCCTACATGTGGAACAAAGTATCTTTTTTTATTTTGTTAACTAAAACCAGGACACTTTAACAGTGTGTGATGTACATGCTTATGAATCACATATACAAGTAATTTTAAATACAAATACTAGTTATTACTATATTCTTACTTTGCACATTTTACATACTTTGTTCAGTAGCTACACACCTAGCTCATCCTCAAACTTTTCTAGAATTTGCCACTTCTTCTGAAATGAAAGAAGATGCATTTTACAAAAATCTGATTCCTTTATAGTGTGGGATACGATGTTTTTTATTATTAGAATACATTAATATAATGTATATTATGTGAATATTCAATAGGTGTAAGAGCACCCAGAGCATCTTAGACTGAGAGTTAAAAATTGAAATAAGTAAAAATAAATTAAATGCAAGAGAGAAGTATGGTCTGACTGTAGGACCTAGGAGCCAGGAAATCTCCTTCTAGGCTCTTGGACAAGGCACTTAACCAATCTGTAAAATGGGATTAATAATGATTTACCTCACAACAGTGTTGGTATGGTTAACACTTTCTAAGGCCCTTTGAAGATGAGAAAGTGCTGAGCATTACTCTGTGGCACTTTGATATTACTAGTACTACATAGTCAGCCTTTCACTGTGAATTAATTATGTGACTAATTTTTAATGGTAAGACAATAAATTGTACTGAAGGTTAAAAAAAAAAAAATCTGCTGCAGCTTTACCTCCGAAAAGCTACAGAACACAACAGGGTAAGAAAACCAGTGTTTTTCAGTGACAGTTCTAGGAATACAGGTAATTTAGAATTGTATCTGGAGAGCTTTTGCCTCTTGTAACACATTTATCTCCTTGTTGATAGTAAGCCATCACAGTCCAAATGTGTTGCATCCCAATCAGCTCTGCCATTCTATCTAACCTAAAATTTAAAATAGTATTTTAAGATTTTCTATGAAGGGTCATTCTAATGAGATTAGCACACTTCATTTATTAAACACCACATTCCTCTTTTCTGTTATTTCTCCTTTAAAGACAGTTCAGAGGCACTCCTTTTATACAGGTTTTAGGCATCAACTCAGAGACTCATGTTCCTCTAAAAAAGCTGACATCTGCAAGTGTCCTTGAGAGAAACCCACAGCTTTACGGCCTGTTTGCAGTCAGTATCTTTTAACAGAGGTATAACACATTTTAATATAATTGGGTGGACAGCTCTGGTGTTTTCATTGCCTTGAAAATGTTTTAGCTCTTGTAAAACAAACATACACTGACCAATAAAATATAGACTGCTCATGGGTTCGTTCCCACAAGCCCTTCACGTGGGGAACTGCTGATGAAGTTGATGGGAGTGTCACATGCAGAGGTTTTTAGGATCAGGCTATCTTTCAGAAATTATTAACATACTTAGACTTAGAACAGACTGTTTCTTTTTTAACATATTTTACAACTGCTTCAGTGCACTGAGTATCTCTGCATTATTACTAAGATTCTTTACCTGTATTGCTCCATAAACCTGGATTATAACGGAGCTCGTGCTTCTACACAAGTTCTGTTGCTTGTCATGAACAAAGTTAAGCTGTGCCACTTCATTAGTGTCTCTTCCAATCAACCCTCGACACTGTTAAAAAAAAAATATCGGAGAATGTCACTTTGAAGATTCACAACTCTGTAAGTGTATGTTTTGGTCTAACATAGGAGATTTCTACAGTAGCACCAGCCAGGGAGTAGAACACAGGCACCCAAATGCCATCTCTTAATACAGTATATTCCATATTTGCAGTAGTGAAAGAAGATCAGTCTGTGAAAACCATACTTTAAAAAATAACTGAAGATTATTTTTTTATCCATTACGGATAAAAAGACAATGCTTCATCAGCTTGGGGGGGGGGGGGAAGAGGCGAGTTAACACAAGTCACCAAATTTTACAATAGTTTTCCTTCAAACTATGAAAATGAAATATTAAAGACCATAACCAAATAAAACTAAAACTAAAAAACGGGAGTGAAGGCTGTAATGCTCTTCTTTTCTAATCCCAAACAAGAGGGCTAATTATTGCAGGGTTTGTCAATTAGCAGATGACATTAAAAATCATACAATATGTTCTGAAGTCCATAGGCACAATGGAATAGGTTAAAGAAGGTGTTTCAGCCTACTCTCTGAATTGCCAGGCTTATGCCACTATAAACACCTTCCTACTATTATTTCAGTTGTGTTTTATATTGGATTATATTTCCCTTGGATTTTCATTTTTATTGAAGCAATTTAATTAAATACTCAGACCTTGACTTACCATTGTGATACTCCAGTTTTACACCAGCAGAACTCCACTGAAATCAGCGGAGTGATATTTGTGTAAACATCAAATAATACAGTGGTACACTAGGCCCTCAGTTTAAAGTGGCCAAACCAATTTTGTTTAGGATGTATAGAAAAATTAATATCAAAAATCTAAAAGTGTAAACTTAATCCAAAAAAAAAAAAAAAAAAATGGATTTTGTAACTGAACTGAAACTACAACCTTTATTATACTGAAGATCACTAGAAAATGAAATCTATGCAGAGAACTTGTGAAATTCTGCAGAGCAATATCCCGCATAATATAAAAAAACAAGCACTTTTCAGTCATCACCACTAAAGCTAGCTAACATGTCTTATTTCAGTTCCCCCCCATAACCTGTTGACACCTGTCAATTCTTAACTAGCATTTGTACTCTTCTTTCTTATTTCTAAAGTGCACTTGTATCTACCATGGAACTTGCTTTCCAGTTAATTCAATCTATAAATGAGTTGTGGCTGCAGTTCCCAGTTGTTTAAATTAAGATAGCAGGATAGAGTGCAATAACACCGCTTCTAGTGACAATAAAGAACTAAATCCAATGAGACAGTGGATTGATTTAATTCAGTTAATTTGCCATGACAGTTATTGTGGAACCAAAGATTCAATTACACTGACACACAGAAGACAACAAGAGCAACATGATGCTCAGTGAACTTCTGTTGTCAAAACAAAACAAAAACATAAATAAGAATGATTTATGCTCTCCAAAAAAATCTTGTACTGATCCAAGCAGGGTGAGGTTCTCAAAACTTTTTCATAGTATGGACCACATATTAATAGAAAAATTGTCTTCCAGAGCAGACCCTCTCCTATTCAGGATTGCAATAATGAAATAGGAGGATCCACCCAAACACATAACATCCCTGGAACAGCTACAATTGCTTACACGATAAAGGAAGGCAGGAAAATATTTAATATTTTAAAAAATCTTATTTTAATTAAATTTAATAACTGGCAACAAGGAGGAGAAAAAGAACTAACAGCCCAAATCCTCAAAGGTATTAAGGTGTCTAATTCCAATGGATGTTAGGTGCCTAAATACCTTTGAGAATCTGGGCCCATGCTTTCCCAGCTTTCCCCCCTCTCTAAGGACTCCATGCACCACAGTTCGACAACTTCTGGAACAGAAGATCACCTAATTTTTCACCTTTACTAGTACTCTCAAATCACTGTAATCAATTACTCTTTTTACATGTAAACCATTGGGAGCAACAAGTAATATGGGAGGCAGAGAGAGATTCTCCTGCATTTTGAAGGGTTGACTCCTCTTTTGAGAGTGCTCAGAAAATGCAAGTAAATATAAAACTCCAGCTTAGAAATACCCCATGAGAAAATCTTCATTCCTCCATATCTTAGCACAAATCTTTCTATGTTAATATTTAAAAGGATACTCACAAGGTTTTTTGATCTGAAAGTTATCCAGTCTTTAAGCACTACCTAAAGTACAGCAGGTCAGAACTTTTTGAAAAAGGTTACCTGACACTAGAAATATAGTAGAATGAAAGCTGCATGATTGTCTATGGGATGCACAAAAGGTATTTTATAAATTCATATTTTTTATTATAGACTTGATTAGCCAGAAATTGTGACAGCTCCTATCTACTGATCATATGGCATTTTTTAGTCTATTTTATAAAAGGACTCCCAGGATTCAAATCTCTTAGGTGCCATTTTTGCAAACACTTATTCATGTGCTTCACTAAACGCACATATATAGTCCTACTGACTCATGTGCAAAATTAAGCACATGAATAAGTCTTTGCAGGATTTGGGGCTATGTTATTCAGAATGTTTGAGGTTATTAAAATTAAGAGCATTTTAAACATTTAATTAAAATTTTTGCTATTAATTCTGCTTGTTTTATTTTTTCTATTTTTCTCAGGGTGGACAATAAAAGTGGTTTGGTCAGTTTCACTTTTTCTTTATAGTCAGCTTCTATTCAATTTCACTCTCAGGTTTTACCTTTATTATCAATACTCCCACGACCTTTTCTATGCAAATAGTTTCCTCTTTGGATTTATCATTCCCCTGAAGTGTTTGCCACCCAGAATTTGTAGGATTGTGTTAGCCCAGGAGAAGCTGAAAGTAAAACAGACTACAAATAGAAGAGAAACTGACCAGTTTACTTGCATTGTCCAAAATGTGGCCCCAATAGATCCATGCTTGCAGACCTAGGTGTCCTCATGGAAGTAACTGTAGGATCAGGGCCCTAGTAGGGCAAACAAAAGCAAACTGCATGAAGTAATAAAATAAACTAATAGACAGTTTTTAAATTTTCAGTTTTAATAATTTAAGATATTAACAACAATACCAGTAGAGAACTAATATTTTATAATATTTTTTCTACTGAGCATATCCCTCCACGTATATGGTTCAAGCAAAAATAAGAAACATTTAGAAGAAACGTTTATTTTGTTTTGTTTTTTAGTGGAAGAGAATTCAATTTTCTATGCTATTCAAAAATGACCCCTCCAGTGTAATGCTGGCAAAATAGTAAGGTTATTAAAAACATGATTGATTAGGAAAAAACACAGAGGACTAAATTGTGGCTTTTCCATAGAATCATAGGACTGGAAGGGACCTCGAGAGGTCTAGTCCAGTCCCCTGCACTCAAAGCAGGACTAAGTATTATCTAGCCCATCCTTGAGAGGTATTTGTCTAACCTGCTCTTAAAAATCTCCAATGACGGAGATTCCACAACCTCCCAAGGCAATTTATTCCAGTGCTTAACCACTGACAATTAGGAAGTTTTTCCTAACGTCCAACCTAAACTGCCCTTGCTGCAATTTAAGCCCATTGTTTCTTGTCCTGTCCTCAGAAGTTAAAGAGAACAATTTTTCTCCCGCTTCCTTGTAATTACCTTTTATGTACTTGAAAACCATTATCATGTCCCCTCCCTCAGTCTTCTCTTCTCCAGACTAAACAAGCCCATTTTTTTCAGTCTTCCCTCATAAAGATCTAGAAAACAGGACCCAATCATTTTTGTTTTTCTTCTCTGGACTTTCCCCAATTTGTCCACTTCTTCGTGAAATATGGCATCCAGAACTGGAAACTATACTCCAGTTGAGGCCTAATCAGCGCAGAGTAGAGGGGAAGAATTACTTTTTGTGTTTTACTTACAACACTCCCGTTAATATATCCCAGAATGATGTTAGCTTTTTCTGCAGCAGTGTTACACTGTTCACTCATATTTAGCTTGTGATCCACTATGACCCCCAGATCCCTTTCCGCAATACTCCTTTCTAGGCAACCATTTCCCATTTTGTGTGTGTGCAACTGATTTATTCCTTCCTAAGTGGAGTACTTTGCATTTGTCTTTATTTAATTTCATCCTATTTACTTCAGATCATTTCTCCAGTTTATCCAGATCATTTGCAACCCCTCCCAGCTTGGTATCGTCCGCAAACTTTATAAATGTACCCTTTGTGCCTTTATCTAAGGGCTGGTCTACACTGGGGGGGGGGGATCGATCCAAGATACGCAACTTCAGCTACGCAAATAGCATAGCTGAAGTCGAAGTATCTTGGATCGAATTACCTGGGGTCCACATGGCGCGGGATCGACGGCCGCGGCTCCCCCGTCGACTGCGCTACCGCCGCTCGCTCTGGTGGAGTTCCGGAGTCAACGGTGAGCGTGTTCGGGGATCGATATATCGCGTCTTAACGAGACGCGATATATCGATCCCGGATAAATCGATTGCTGACATACCCTGAGTCATTGATGAAGATCCAGAACTGATCTCTGTAGGACCTCACTTGAAATGCCCTTCCAGCTTGACTGTGAACCACTGATAACTATTCTCTGGGAATGGTTTTCCAACCCTTTATGTACCCACCTTACAGTAGCTCCATCTAGTTTGCACTTCCCGAGTTTGTTTATGAGAAGGTCATAGGAGACAGTATCAAAAGTCTTACTAAAGTCAAGATATACCATATCTACGCTTCCCTCCTATCCACAAGGTTTGTTACTCTGTCAAGGAAAGCTATTAGGTTGCTTTGACATGATTTGTTCTTGACAAATCCATGCTGACTGCTACTTATCACCTTATTATCTTCTAGTTGTCTGCAAATTGATTGCTTAATTATTTGCTCTATTATCTTTCCGGGTACTGAAGTTAAGCTGACTGGCCTGTAACTCCCTAGGTTGTCCTTATTCCCCCTTTTATAGATTGGCATGGTATTTGCCTTTTTTCAGTCCTCTGGAATATCTCCTGTCTTCCATGACTTTTTGAAGATAATTTCTAATGGCTCAGATATCTCTTCAGTCAGCTCCTTGAGTATTCTATGATATACTTCATTAGGCCCTGTTGACTTAAAAACATCTAACTTGTCTAGTAATTTTTAATTTGTTCTTTCCCTATTTTAGCCTCTAATCATACCTTCATTTTCACTGGCATTCACTATGTTAGACATCCAATTGCTACTAACCTTTTTGATAAAAACTGAAACAAAACAAAAAAATCATGTAGCACTTCTGCCATTTTCACATTTTTCATTATTGTTTCCTCCCCTCGTTGAGTAGGGGCCTACTCTGTCCTTGGTCTTCCTCTTGCTTCTAATGTATTTGTAGAATGTTTTCTTATTACCCTTTATGTTGCTAGCTAGTTCAACCTCGTTTTGTGCACTGGCTTTTCTAATTTTGTCCCTACATACTTGTGTTATTTGTTTATATTTATCCTTTGTAATTTGACCAAGTTTCCACTTTTTGTAGGATTCTTTTTTGAGTTTCAGATCATTGAAGATCTCCTGATTAAGCCAGGGTGGTCTCTTGCCATACTTCCTATCTTTCCTACACAGTGGGATAATTTACTCTTGTGCCCTTAATAATGTCTCTTTGAAAAACTGCCAACTCTCTTGAACTCTTTTCCCCCCAAGATTTGCTTCCCAAGGGATCTTACCTACCAACTCCCTGAGTTTGCTAAAGTCTGCCTTTTTGAAATCCATTTTCTTTATTGTGCTGTTTTCCCTCCTACCATCCTTAGAATCATGAACTCTATCATTTCATGATCACTTTCACCCAAGTTGCCTTCCACTTTCAAATTCTCAAACAGTTCCTCTCTATTTGTCAAAATCAAATCTAACTTCTCCTCTAGTGGTTTTTTCCACCTTCTGAAATAAAAAAATGTCTCCAATACATTCCAAGAATTTATTAGATAATCTGTGACCTTCTGTGTTATTTTCGCAACAGATGTTTGGGTAGTTGAAGTCCCCCATCACCACCAGGTCCTAAGTAAGGGGCAGATAAAGGGCAGCATACTGTGTGATTTTTAGCCAATTCAATTGAATCAATGTGCTGTGAAGGTAGACACCCTTAAAGTGATTTAAATCTGGTTTGTATCAATTTATTTGTGGAGCAAAAGAAACCAATACAAACAGGTTTAAGATCGTGTGTTCACTCACAAGGGTCCATGGTTTAACTAAACCTGCTTATTTAAACCCAGCACAAGTTTGTGTGTAGACAGTCCTGTGGCTCAGAGAGCCACAACCTCCCTCCTGGTTAGCCCACTGCTCCCAGGAGGGAGCAAACTTCATCAAATCTATATCCAATGTAGAAGCTTCTCCGTGCTGGCTGCTGCAGGGTGGGAATGGAGGTGTCACTATACCCCCAACCCAACCACCTGAGCAAAAGAGGGTCAGTAGCCACTTTGCAAAGCCCACGTTGCTGCCTACGATGCAGACAGCTGGCACAAGGGTACTTGCATCCCTTTATGCCTCTGGGCCAGTGCACTGGACAGGCCAACATTTAACTCAAAGGAGTGGCACTGATGGTTTCTTAAGAGTCCAGTCAAAGAGTAAAAGTGACATGGGGGTTTCAGTAAAACAATGTTTTTCATGAAAAGTGTCTGCTTTCTGCAGAAATTTTCCTTTTTTCCTCAAAAGACTTTGGCCAAAAATGGGCATTGCTCTCCCATAACGCACCACAACCAGGGACTCCATGTTGCACAGCTTCCCCTCACCAAAAAAGGGAGACTCTGATGCATCATGGGAGCTGTAGTCCAGCTGGCGATCCTGGCCCACAGAGGAGAATGGGGACAAAGAACAAGCTGCAACTCCCATTAAGCACTACAACTTACATTTTTGGCAAAAATCTGGTAGTTTTCAGCCAAAACCACTGAAAACTCAAAATTTCCCACGGAGAATTTCCATGAAAACCTCAAAAAAAATCTTTTATTTTCCCTGAAAATTTCCATGAGGGTTTAAATATTTGCACCAGCTCTACTGGGGGCTTTTGTATTAGGGGAAGAAAAAGTAAAATAGGGAAAAAGGGGAAGGATAGTCAAGTTGTAAGACCGAAACAGTGGTCCCTTCCCTCCACTCTACGAGGAGGAAAGGATCTGAAGTTTATCATGAAAATGATTTAACCACCCGTGACCACAGATTATATTATATTTTTCTATACATAGCTTTGTACTTGCATTTCTGTTAAGACAGTTAAGTAAAAAGATATTTTGATTGTCAGAAACCATTGGCAATGATTCCTCTTGCTTGTGGTGCATTCAGGGTGCTCCCCATATATCTTTATCTGCTCCAGCCACACAGTATATTTGGCAGTTAACAAGTGAAACTCTGGAATGGATTTTTCTAGCAGCAATGTCTAGATTCGTGACAGACTGCCTGCTTGATTAGCCCTACAGGCAGAATATTGAAAAACTTAGTCTTGTCTACATAATGCTTTAGTCCACAGAAGAGGAGTGTAAATTTTAGTCTCTGTTAGCGTGTCCTGCACTAACTGACCCACATAGACTCTGCTGGCACACGCTAAAAGTTCCCCAGTGCACGTTAATATAGTACTATTTGAAACAGGACTGCATTAATGCACACCAGTGAACTTCCAGTGTGAGCCAGCAAGGGCCACATGGGCCAGTTAATGCATGACACACTAGTGCAAACTAAAATATAAAACTCTCTGGTGCAGACTAAACATCATGTAGACAAGTCCTCATACTGGTTTTGGCTCTGGAGGAGGGTATCTTGTTTACAAGACACATTCTTCCCTCTGATGCATCTTACTATCTAGAATGGTCTCCATATTGTATGCTTGAGATCAAAAGGTCAGTTCAAATTCCTAAGAATACCTTCACTAAATGCTACAAAAGACAATAAAAATATATTTCGCTGAAAAAAAGTACAGTATTCTTTTGTGTACCCAGCAAAAGTCAGCTCAGATGCACCATCTGGCTTGCAGTAAGGACTTCTTACTTTTTTAATCAAACCCAATTTCATCCAGCAGAGTTAACCAAGACACAGTGAGGGCAAGTGGCTTTCCTGAGGTCACACAGTGATTTAATGACTCAGCCTGGATTAGAACGTCTCAACTGACAGTCACTATTACCTCTAATCCACACAGCCAGTCCTGGTCTTGCACAACAAACAACTGCTCAAATTTCTTTTGATCTCTAGAGACCCAGATTTGAAGAGGCAAAATATTACAGTATTTATGAGAACTGCTCATTATTTCAATAATTGCTCCAGAAATAGTTGTCCCTTCTGATCAGCGGTATGATGAAAGAAAGTGGGTTAGTTTAGCCATAGCTAGGTTTTTCCAACTGTTTATATGACATTTTGTTTTACTCCCTCCAACACAAGACAAACATGTATACAAATATGAAGACACTGAATAGAGCATCTTTGATAAGCCCATTAATTATAAAATGCAGGTTCCTGAAACCTATTTATGGCCAAATATTTGAAAAGAGTGGCCTCCTTTTTTGAGGGTGTAAACTGCACCCCCAAAATTTGCACTTACATTTTGCATGTCCAGTTCAACTGCAAGCAGAAATAAGGTAATTCAGTGTGAAAGTTCTCAAATTTGGCATGCATGTTTACTCCCTCAGTTCATTTTTGAAGGCATGAAATTACAGGCAAGTATTCTAGTATTTGCACTTCTGATTACCTGATTTGCACCTGCGATTAAAGAAAATGTGAAAATTTTGCCAGCAAAAATTTGTGCTCACAAAAAGTGAGGCTGTGCCCTGTCCTTCGAAAGTTTACTCCACAGGAAGATGACACAATTTGAAAAGGAGAAAAAGGATTCCAACTTCTTTTTTTAGGTGGTGGGTTTTAGCTCCAACTCACAAACAACATGGATACATCTCCACCCACTTTACAAGAGATTAAGCATGCACAAAATAATTACCTCTGCAAGTTTCAGATGAAGAAGAGCATTTTCTGTTTCCAGCACAACTATTCTTTCTTCTTTAGCCTGAAAAAACAACAACAACTGATAGGCTAGATTCCGCATCCTCACCCTCAGCAATAAAACTGAAATAATAATTTCTGAATGTAGTCAGACCAAAAATCTTTTGACAATCATGCACTTATTATTCAGCAGCACGACTATTGCAGTGTAAGAAGTTGGTGTGATATAATAAACTTTCATTAATATATTTTACCTTAATATACATTTTTATAACCACTTAGGATAAATAATTTCCACTTATTAGATTGTCTAGTTACTGGTTCTCACCTTTTTTCAATATTGAGACCTACTTTCCCATACTGGTACTCCCTTCCAACCTAGCTGGTTTAGCAGCTTGGGAAAGTGTGGGTGTTTACGACACCATGACATCTGTTTGCAACTCTGCTGGGTGCGATGCCCCCTAGGTTGAAAATCCCTGAGCTATTGTTTCAGGCTGTCTGCAGATTTATGCAGGCATCACTGCATCAGTTAAAGCTCAGCTCTCCTTTTCAAGATATTTCTAGCATTATGATTGCAGAGACTATTTTTAAAAATAATGAAAAGGGTAAAAAAAGGAGGATGACTGGAGCCTGCTCACGATCCCCAGATTGAGAACCCTTAGTCTAGTCTTAGTCATCTTAAGCAAAGTAAGCAATCATGGGATAAGAGGGAAGGTTCTCTCATGGATTGGTAACTGGTTAAAAGATAGGAAACAAAGGGTAGGAATAAATAGTCAGTTTTCAGAATGGAGAGAGTAAATAGTGGTGTCCCCAAGGGGTCTGTACTGGGCCCAATCCTATTTAACATATTCATAAATGATCTGGAAAAAGGAGTAAGCAGTGAGGTGGAAAAAGGGGTAAACAGTGAGGTGGCAAAATTTGCAGATGATACAAAACTACTCAAGATAGTTAAGTCCTAGGCAGACTGTGAAGAACTACAACAGGATCTCTCAAAACTGGGTGACTGGGCAACAAAATGGCAAATGAAATTCAATATATAAAATGATGGGGTCTAAATTAGCTGTTACCACTCAAGAAAGAGATCTTGGAATCATTGTGGATAGTTCTCTGAAAACATCCACTCAATGTGCAGCCGCAGTCAAAAAAGCGAACAGAATGTTGGAAATCATTAAGAAAGGGAATAAGACAGAAAGTATCATATTGCCTCTATATAAATCTATGGTAGGCCCACATCTTGAATACTGCGTGCAGATGTGGTCTCCCCATCTCAAAAAAGATATATTGGAATTGGTTCAGAAAAGGGCAACAAAAGTGATTAGTATCAGGAGGTAGCCGTGTTAGTCTGTATCCACAAAAACAACAAGGAGTCCGGTGGTACCTTAAAGACTAACAGATTTATTTGGGCATAATCTTTCGTGGGTAAAAAAACCTCACTTCTTCAGATTCATGGAGTGAAAATTACAGATGCAGGCATTATATAATGACACATGAAGAGAAGGGAGTTATCTCACAAGTGGAGAACCAGTGTTGGCAGGGCCAATTTGATAAGGGTGGATGTAGTCCACTCCCAATAACAGATGAGGAGGTGTCAATTCCAGGAGAGGCAAAGCTGCTTTTGTAATGAACCAGGCACTCCCAGTCCCTATTCAAGCCCAAATTAATGGTGTTAAATTTGCAAATGAATTTTAGTTCTGCTGTTTCTCTTTGAAATCTGTTTCTGAATTTTTTTTGTTCAAGAATAGTTACTTTTAAATCTGTTATAGAATGTCCAGGGAGATTGAATTGTTCACCTACTGGCTTTTGTATGTTACCATTCCTGATGTCCGATTTGTGTCCATTTATTCTTTTACATAGGGACTGTCTGGTTTGGCCAATGTACATGGCAGAGGGGCATTGCTGGCACATGATGGCATATATAACATTAGTGGATGTGCAGAAGAATGAGCCCTTGATGGTGTGGCTGATGTGGTTGGGTCCTCTGATGGTGTCGCCAGAATAGATATGGGGACAGAGTAGACAACGAGGTTTGCTACAGGGATTGGTTCCTGGGTTGGTTTTTCTGTAGTGTGGTGTGTAGTTGCTGGTGAGTATTTGCTTCAGGTTGGGGGGTTGTCTGTTAGCGAGGACTGGCCTGCCTCCCAAGGTCTGTGAGAGTGAGGGATCATTTTCCAGGATAGGTTGTAGATTATTGATAATGTGCTGGAGAGGTTTTAGCTGGGGGCTGTACATGATGGCCAGTGGTATTCTGTTATTTTCCTTGTTGGCCCTGTCCTGTAGTAGGTGATTTCTGGGTACCCATCTCGCTCTGTCAATCTGTTTCCTCACTTCCCCAGGTGGGTATTGTAGTTTTAAGAATGCTTGATAAAGATCTTGTAGGTGTTTGTCTCTGTCTGAGGGATTGGAGCAAATTCGGTTGCATCTTAGGGCTTGGCTGTAGACAATGGATCGTGTGATGTGTCCTGGATGGAAGCTGGAGGCATATAGGTAAGTGTAGGGGTCGGTAGGTTTCTGGTATAGGGTGGTGTTTATGTGACCATCACTTATTTGCACTGTAGTGTCCAAGAAGTGGATCTCTTGAGTGGACCGGTCCAGGCTGAGGTTGATGGTGGGGTGGAAATTGTTGAAATCCAGGTGGAATTCTTCAAGGGCCTCCTTTCCGTGGGTCCATATGATGAAGATGTCATCAATGTAACGCAAGTAGAGGAGGGGCGCTAGGGGACGAGAGCTGAGGAAGTGTTGTTCTAAGTCAGCCATAAAAAAGTTGGCATACTGTGGGACCATGTGGGTACCCATACCAGTGCCACTGACTTGAAGGTATAAGTCAGGGGTCGGCAACCTCTCAGAAGTGGTGTGCTGAGTCGTCATTTATTCACTCTAATTTAAGGTTTTGCATGCCAGTAATACATTTTAACGTTTTTAGAAGATCTCTTTCTATAAGTCTATAATATATAACTAAACTATTGTTCTATGTAAAGTAAATAAGGGTTTAAAAATGTTTAAGAAGCTTCATTTAAAATTAAATTAAAATGCAGAGCCCCCCGGACCGGTGGCCAGGACCCGGGCAGTGTGAGGGCCACTGAAAATCAGCTTGCATGCCGCCTTTGGCACCCGTCCCATAGGTTGCCTACCACTGGTATAAGTTGTCCCCAAATCTGAAATGGTTGTGGGTGAGGACAAAGTCACAAAGCTCAGCCACCAGGCATGCTGTGGCCTCATCAGGGATACTGTTCCTTACAGCTTGTAGTCCATCCTCATGTGGAATATTGGTGTAAAGTGCTTCTACATCCATGGTGGCCAGGATTGTGTTTTCAGGAAGATCACCAATGCATTGTAGTTTCCTCAGGAAGTCGGTGATGTCTCGAAGATAGCTGTGATTAGGGGTATGAAAGTGATTAGGACTATGAAACGGCTGCCGTATGAGGAGAGATTAATAAGAGTGGGACTTTTCAGCTTGGAAAAGAGACAACTAAGGGGGGATATGTTAAAGGTCTATAAAATCAAGACTGGTGTGGAGAAAGTAAATAAGGAAGTTTTATTTACTCCTTCTCATAACACAAGAACTAGGGGCCACCAAATGAAATTAATAGGCAGCAAGTTTAAAACAAACAAAAGGAAGTATTTTTTCACACAACGCACAGTCAATCTGTGGAACTCCTTGCCAGAGAATGTTGTCCCTCTGGGGCACCTGGCACCGGCCACTGTTGGAAGACAGGATACTGGGTTAGATGGACCTTTGGTCTGACCCAGTGTGGCTGTTCTTATGTTCATTACTGTTTACAGTAAGAACAGCCATGAACCCAATCTTGTATTTCAAGGATCTGTACAGATTATACTTTCCTGGTAGTGCAGAGAAGTAAGCATTGCAGACACAAAGAAAATTTCCCAATTTTGGAACCACAAGGGGTTCTTTTCTACACAGCCAAAATGGGTTGGGAAAGCAGATGATGTTGCTCTTTTCCGATTGCCAGAAGATGCTGAAAAGGAATATTATCTGGGGAATCAGAAGTTTCTCAAGGTCTCAGCATGGATTCAATTTTATATTTTAATTTTGGTATATATATTTTATATTTTAATTGTGATCCTAGCTCAGATGTCCAATGATATTTATCAACGCCGACATTTAAATTATTTCACTGCTACTCAAAGCATGTAGAAAGGGAAAAGGATGAGTATAAAACATACATAAGCACAATCTGCCAAGAATGACAGCTCATTTTGGGGTGTCACAAATGGAACGTGCTTGGATGATGGTCACCATTTCCCTCCAAGTCCTCAAACTGATCCTCGGAAACAAAAGGCTGTAAGGCATCTGAGCCCCATTAAAGGGGAATTAATCCTACAATACTTAGTGGGGCATCTCAATCTGAGCATCCGAGGACACTCCAGAGCATGAGCAGCCTTATCTGTTCTGGTGGTGAGTAAGAGGCCAGGTAGCATCTTCCACAACTCTAGTGCCTAGTGCTCTTCTCCCTGCTGGAGGCATCTACAGAGTCAGGCAGACATCACAGCACTGATCACATTCAGGTCATGTTTTCAAGCTTTTCTTAGCAACTAGGAGGGGCAGAAACATTTTCTTGTAATGGAAACTGAGGTTCTGATCTTATCACATGACTATGGGAGCAGGCTGCCAGGCATATGTTTATAACTTAGTGCAGCTCTGCCCATAGGTGTGTCCCAGCACACAACAGCTGCGGCACCCTGGAGCACGGCAAAGCTCATGGCGCATATTTGAACATCTGCACAATCCTGCTGTGAGCAACATCTTGTCTTGGTGCCCTGAGCAGGTGGAACTTGGGGCAGGAACACGTAGCTCCTCTCCCAACATGGGCCCTGACCCCCAGGACCATCCAGCTGAACCAGGCTGCCCATGGCCAGGCCCAGCAGGGGACATAGTACCATGGGCCGGTGAGCAGCAGCACCGGGGAGACCACAGAGATGAAGATCTGCCCAAGAGCTACTCCCTTGCCCCAGCTCCTTGTGGTGGGTGCATCGTTGAGTGGTATCGCCATGGCTTCCAGCTCCACAGCCCACCTGGGATATTAGTTGGCAGCGCCTTCATGGGGCTGCGAGCACAGGTGTTTGCCTGATGTGGTTCACAAACTCCCCTGACACCTGCCCCTTTTGCGGCGAGAGGGAGACTCTGGTGCACACCTATGTAGGATGTGTCAGGTTGCAGCACTCTGGTCATCTTCCCCTGCAGCAGGAAGAAACTGGATAGGGGGGTCTGCAACTGTGGGGCCTATTTGCATTCCCTTGTTCGATCTGGTCTCCAGGAGGAGCTCCCCTGGGCGGTGCCACTGGCTCCCTAGGGCCTCGCGGGATGGTGGGGAAGATTAGGGGCTCTCTCCTGCACACCCCCTCTGGGCCCTTCCTTATTGCCCCATCACCTTCAGTCCCCTGCCTGTTTTCTCCTTCATCCTCCCCCATGACTAGGGCCCTGCCAAATTCACGGTCATGAAAAACGTATCATGGTCCATGAAATCTGGTCTCCATGTGACGAAGTCACTGGGGCAATGCTCTGGAACTACTCTGTATGAAGACAGCCAGGACTCTGGGGGAGCATGCCTCCTCTCTCTGAGCATACTGTTGCCAGGGCAAGTAGCTTACACAGCTTTGACCTTCCTGGATCTGACCTCAGAGCATTCAGCATCCCCTTCCACACCGTACGCTTCCCGCAGAAAGTCCACCCGGGTGGGGCTCCTGGGAAAGCCAGAGGGCCCTGCACCCCAGCTCTGCAGTCAGCAGTGACTCTCAGCCAGCATGTAGAACAGAAGGGTTTATTAGTTGACAGGAACATAGTGTAGAACAGAGCTTGTTAGCACAGAAATCAGTGACTTTCAGCCAAGTCCATTTTGGGGAGTCCTGGGCCAGACGCCCTGGACTCCCCCTCTTCCAGTCTCCCCAAGCAGACTGCCAACTTCCAGCAACCCGACCTCAGACACCCCCCATTGTGCCTCCTCCTCCTTCTTTGTGTCACTTCCCGGGCAAAGAGTCACCTGGTCGCATCCCCTCTCCTGGGTCTCAGGTTATGAAGGGCACCAGTCATAGCATATGTGCAGGCAGCTGGAGAAGCCTCACCTGCCCCAGAGGTTTCAGCCAAAGTCACACACCCCTATTCCCACCACCGAGGTATTGGTGAAGCACACAGGGAAACTGAGGCACACACAGTATTCATGCAAAACAGTAAAACTCACATAGGCTCACATACAACATAACAAGGGAAAATCTACCCTTTGTCACACTCCCCCCACGAAATCTGTTTTTGTGTGTGTGCTTTTACCCTATACTGTACTATACAGATTTCATAGGGGAGACCAGTGTTTCTCAATTTGGGGATCCTGACCCAAAAGGGAGTTGCAGGGAGGTCACAAGGTTATTTTGGGGGGGGGGGGGTTTTGCGGTTATTGCCACCCTTATTTCTGCGCTGCCTTCATAGCTGGGCAACCAGAGAGCGGCAGCTGTTGGCTGGGTGGTGCTGCCTAGGGTTGCCAACTCTGACTGAAGCTATTCCAAGAGAATTTTCTTTCCAACATGACGTAACGTCATTTTCTTTAAATATGCTATGAAAATCTCCGGATTGCTTTCAATAGTCACCAGGAGATTGATGCTGATTCCAGGAGACTCCAGGCCAATCCTGAGGGTTGGAAACCCTAGCGATGCCCGGCCAGCAGCAGCGCAGAAGTAAGGGTAGCAGTAGCGCGACCCCCGACTCCTTTTTGGGTCAGGACCCCGACAATTACAACACTGTGAAATTTCAGATTTAAAACCCTGAAATCATGAAATTTACGATTTTTAAAACCCTATGACGGGAAATAGACCCAAGCGGACGGTGCATTGGCACAGCGGCTCCTCCCCGCCCCAGCACCTCAACCAGCTCTACGCAGCGTGTGGGGCGGGGCGACGGCGATGACGTCACTGCTATGACGCACTAAGGACGGCCCAACCCCCTGCAGGAAAGGGGGCAGGGCCACCGGTTCCTCCCGCAGCATTGCCCCTGCCCCGAACGCGGTCCGCACTCACTCGCAGCTTCTGCTCCAGCTGCCGGATCCGCTGCTGGGCCACGAAGCTCGGGCTGATCCCGCCGTCCGGCCGCATCCTCTCTCCAGTCCTGCCGCCGGCACCGCTAGGTCCCGCTGCGCGCACCCAACAACCCCCACCTCGCGCAAAGAATCACTTTGAATCGACCAATCAGATGCTGGGACGGGGCTTCGCTTCGGTTCCTACGGAGACAGCGCTTGTCCGCCCGCCCACCGCACTAGGCAAAGACTCCGATTGGCTGGAGGAGGGCCAGGGAGCGTGTGACAATACCAGAGCTCTCTCCGAGTGCTCACTGACAAGCGTTAGGGAGCGTCTGCCAAGGCCCTCGCTGGGGCAGCGGCGGAGAGCGCCACACAGGGACTGAGGACACTTGAGACGCTCGGCCTCCGCTCAACCGAACCTGTTGCAGGGAACTTGCTCTCTGCTCCGTCATGAGTGACAGCCGCAGCCTGCCAATCCAACGGCGGCGGGTGATGGGGGGGAAGGGAGGCGGGACGATGGCGCCTTCCTCGCAGGCAGGGCCGCGTGCCCGCCTTCGCCTAAGTTCTGCAGCGCACGCGCTCAGGAGCGGTGGGCTGAACGGTAGCTTGCAGCGCATGCCCACCAGCTGCCGGGCGGCGCACGTGGGAGCAGGTGTCCCGCGCTGGAGCGGGGCTCGCTGAATGGCGGGAGCAGGGGGCGTCGCGTGGAGGTGCGGCTGCCCTAGTGCTGGGGGTCGGGCTGGGAGCCCCCGCTCCTGCAGCAGCCTGTGGGGACAGGAGAACGGCAGCTCGCCCCCTGGAAACAAGAGACGGGCCCTTGTCTTCTCCGGGGAAGAGAAAGGGGGAGTCCGAGCACAGGCTGGGCCTCTAGGCTGTCCGTGGGGAGCGCGCTTCAGCCTGTTTCAAATGCCGTGGTTCGGTGCGCCTGGAGGGAGGCCCGCTGCCTCCCTAGAGTTAGGACTTGGAGAGGAGGTGGGGGTGGTCGGTGCCCTTGAGCTACAGGCTGTGGGAAAGTGACTAGGGCTCCTAGACCATCGCTACAATAATACACACAACCACTGTGTTGGGGGCAGGGGAGAGGGTATTGCCGTGAAAAATCAATACAGCTCCCTCTGCCCTGCACTGGGAGTTTTCACTTTTTGGAGCTTGTCGCACACAAAGAGCATATTTGTGCCTCTGTATGCATGACACCAGGAAAAGCTCTGGTCCTGGCACATTGAAAGATGTTAACTGATATTAAAAAATATACTGTCAGGTTATGATCCCTCACTTTTCCTCAGTATGTAAAATGAGGTACTGTATTGCATGCTGAAACTAATAGGTTTGTAAAACAATTCTCTCTCTCTCTCTTTTTTTTTTTTTTTTTTTTTTAAGTCCTACAGCTTTCCAGTTCACCAGTAAAATGCAGCAAAATCAGGGAAATGAGAGACTATATAAAGTTAAAAAAATTGGGACAAATTTTAGCACAGCAATCCGCCATATTAGTGAGACAAGGTATTATGCTTTACTGGACCAATTTCTGTTGGTGAGACAAGATTTCAAGCTTACATGGTTCTGAAGAAGAGCTCTGTGCAAGTTTGAAAGCTTGTCTCTCATTAACAGAAGTTGATCCAATAAAAGATATTACCTCAGTATCCTGGGACCAACATGGCTATAACATCACTGTGTAATCTGGCAAGTCAGTTGTACAATCAGATCTATGCACTTTGGTATATGATAAACAATCTTTCATTTGCCTAACAGCTTTCCTCGAAGAATCCCACAGTGCTTAACTGATTTTTAGTAGGAAATCACTGATAGAACTAGGGACCCTGGGTGTTGTATGCTATGGAGATAAAGGTACAGTTCATTTGAAGCTAGCATTGTGTGCCAATTTATCAAATCCAAAAGAGGTGCCTGAGGTAAGACAAGTTCATTTGACATAACTCAGCTGGCAACAGAAACCAGAGCCACAGCTAACATAGATTTTATGTTCAATTAAAGACCAACACAGACTAAAGTGTTCATAAAAGAGCTCACTGATACCTTGTTGGTGATGGTAGTGAAATACTCCAGACTTGTCATCCTGGGAGACTTCAACATTTGTGTTGACAAGCCCATAGGGACAAAACTCCAAACTCATAAAGAAACTAGCCAAAGGCCAACTTCAAGCTCATCTTAATGGAGCCAATATCCTAGACCTGGCACAATCTGGATTCACGCCAAAACATGGAACTGAAACCACTTTAGTGGCACTGATGAATGATCTCTTCCTGTCAGTGGATAGAAGGCAGACATCCATTGCCATTCTTCTGGACCTCTCTGTAGTATTTAACACTGTTGACCATACAATACTGTTGTTTCATCTGAGGGAGGTAGCAGGGGCCCAAGATAATGTGCTTAAATGGTCTGAATCCTTCCTGGAGGGACACACCCGATGAGAAACTGCACATCCGCCACTAAGCTTCTCACTTGTAGAGTTCCACAAGGATCAATTATCTCTCTAGTTCCTTTCAACATCTACATGCAGCCACTGGGTGAATTGGTCAGATGACATGGACTCAAGTGCTAGCGGCTC
Source organism: Terrapene triunguis (assembly GCF_002925995.2). NCBI lineage: Eukaryota > Metazoa > Chordata > Testudines > Emydidae > Terrapene > Terrapene triunguis. The sequence continues at coordinate 27,495,016 of NW_020664436.1, forward strand.
TACCTATCCTTCACTATATACGACCACACCACTCAGTTGAACAGCAGCTGGGTGAAGCTGATCCTGAGCAAGACCGAAGTGATGCAGCTGGGCAGAGGAAAGCATTTTGAAAAGTTTCAGTCCAGTCCATAGTATGGGAGTGCTGCCTTGATTCCTCACTGATGCTAAGCTCTCACATAGCTGCATCCATGAGTAATGCTTTCTACCCTCTCCAGTTGGGAATGAGAGTCCATCCCTTCTTCATGAATGATGACCTAGCCTCAGTTATTCACATCTTTCTGACTTTCATCAGGACTACACCACTGCGATATACCTGGGCATTCAGCCCTTAGGATACTCCAACTAGTACAGACCACTGCAGCTTGTCTCCTAAGCAACATGGGCTACCGTGAACACATCTGATCTGTGCTTTGCTCTTTACGTGGGCTTCCTAAAGAACATAAAAGTCAAATTCAAGGTCTCAGTCATTCCCTTCAAGTTGCTCAATGGCCTGAACCCAGGATACCTAGAAGAGTATAAGAACCGATACAGAATAGAATTAATAATTCTCCAAATCCTGATAGTACTCCATGAGGGAAGCTGTTCCTCATTCTCTTCCATGTGGGATTAGTTTAGTTTTGCCAGATACTTTTGGCTGTTCGCATGGCTTTGGCACCTGCTCCTCTAATTATGTTATCTAGTGCAATCCATGCAACTGTTTGCTCTTTCATGGAGTACTAAATTGCCTTATGAGAAACCTTTTAGGAAACCCTGCATCCAAGGAATTTCTTTTTAGGGATCCAGAAACTAGGCTGAGTACTTTATGTAGTTACTTCATATGAAATCTTTATAATGGGGAATATAAATGTGGCAGCTGTATAGGAGCAGGAAATAAGCAATATTTACATGTATGCACTTTGTGTATGCACTATATAGTTTTTCCTCCCTTGGTGTTCACACCTCAACTGCTAGCAGAGGACCTCACCCTCCCTGATTGAACTAACCTCGTTATCTCCAGACTGATTCTTGCCTGCATATTTATACCTGCCTCTGGAAATTTCCATTACATGCGTCTGATGAAGTGGGTATTCACCCACGAAAACTTATGCTCCAATACATCTGTTAGTCTTAAAGGTGCCACAAGACACTCTGTTGCTTTTTACAGATCCAGACTAACACGGCTACCTCTCTGATATGTATGCACTATGATTTTTCTGGCAAACCAAAGCCAGGATCATAGTTATAGACCAGTTGAATTCTTGTGAGGCAGTCCAACTCTGACAGACCAAACAAACCTCTCTGCAGAGTTCAGTGAACAATAGTATGCCAAGATACCATCGTTTCCCTACACATCACTTAAATATTGCAGCACCATAAAAAGCCACTTTCAGACTTGGAAGTTCCTCAGGCGTGTATCCTGGCAGCAAGTTTTGTATTGGTAGGGATATGAAAACTGACGAATGTGGTTCAAAAAGATTTCCTGACAGCTGTATTACTGATGACATTCAAAAGACGTTGGCACTAAAAGAGGCAGACAAGTTTGTGTGTGAAAGGGAACATGCTACTGCAATTTACTGGCTTTTGAGAAGATGACAGGCTTCACAGAGGCTGGGATAATGTGCATTTGTGTGTGCCATTTTGAATGGGCAAAAGTTCATTGCATACTTTCTGGGCCAGTTTCCCCTGTCAGAGTAAACAAACAGGATGTATTAACATGGCATTTTAAACAGCAGTATCTTGAGTGGCCGATATTTACCACCTATATTCAAAGGTCCAGCTGCAGGACTCTTCTCTCCATTTAAACTGCAGTTGTTCGCATTACCAGGCCAGACTCACCCTTTTGTTTCCTTTCCCTTTAAATTATGCTGCAGGAGTCTATTATAAAATCCTCAGAACACTCAGAGGCTTGCTATGTGAAAGGGGTCACCAGTACAATAGTTTGAGAACCACTGGACTAGATGATCACAGTGGTCCCCCTTTTGGGCTTGGAATCTATGAATCTACTGTTCCCTTGGCTCCAAGCCATCCTCTCCCCCCACACTGACCGAGATCACCACTATGGTTTACTGATGAACTACAGCAGGTGAATCACCCAATCAGAAAGTTAGAATGCCAGTGGCACAAAACACATTCTGAATCCTACTGCCAACAGCACAAACAACCCTTCCAGGATTATGCAATGGCAGGAAAGGAGACAATACGAGCCTTCAACTCCTCCACAATCAGTGCAGCAGAATCTCAACCAGCAGAGCTATTCTGAATAATCAATCCAGACTGCATAGTCCAGACAGACCCAAGCATCAACTACTGTGAAAAGCTGTTGGCACAATTCACTGATAGATAACAGAATACCTATGGGGCTAACTAGGAAAGAAAGTCCTGGCTGACCAGGCTTTATCATCAACCTACCATCCCCAGACTGAGTTTGGCCACATCACACATGCCAAAACTCTAAAAGCTTTGAAAAATATTAGAGGCACAACCTGTGAAATGGATCTAAGCCCTCTTGACTGGTAAAAGGCAGTGCAGAATGGAAATGGTCAATGCCTCCTTCAGAGAAGCACAACTACCAAACTCCTTAAAAATGCAATAGTTCACTCAAACCCCATGAAGTCAATTTGATCCCAAAGATCGCTGTAACCACCATTCTGTCTTCAGTCTCTTTTTCCCGGGCAAAATAACTGAGAAAGTAGGAACCACCAGCCTACAACACCATGTGACATCAGCCAACATCCTGGATGCCTCACAGTTGGGTTTTGGACTAGGGCACAGTACAGAGACTGTTCTAGTGGCACTAAAAGACAATCTTCTCATGGCCATGGTCTCAAGCAAGGTCTCCATGCTCATGCTACTAGACCTCTCTGCAGCCTTTGTCACAATGGACTACAAGGTACTGTACTAACCTGCCTATATGACACAGCAGAAGTAGATGGCTACAGTGCTCCAATTGTTCTTCTCCAGCAGAACTCAGTAGTGATGGGTAATTTAATTGCTCCACCTCTCCAAAGGCCCTCATGTGCAGTGTCCCACAGGGATCCATACTAGTCTCTCCTCCTCAATATCTACATGCGATTACTTGGAGGGGTGGGGGTGTGTGTCATGGACTTAGCTGCTAGTGATATGCTGATAATTATTTCATTCTCACTTGATGCAACCATTGCCACTTTTAAAATGTTAGAAAACCTACAGGAAATAAACTCTTGGATGAAGGAGGAGAGGTTTCTTACCTAATAGTAACTTGAGTTCTTCAAGATGTTTTGTCCCTATGAGTGCTCCAACATAGGATGAATGCATGCCTGTGCGCTCTCAATTGGAGAATGCAAGGCTCTACATGTGGATCCGCGCCTGTACAGAGCAGCACGGTGGGGCCTCCAAATTAGGCCATATTGGGAGGTACGGACCTGCTGCCCCTCAGTTCCTTTTCGACCGCAAAAGCACAGCCTCCACAGCCAAGGGAAGGGAGGGTGGGGGTTGGAGCACCCATAGGGACAAAACATCTAAAAATTCAAGTTACCATATGGCAAGTGACATCTCTGTCTTTGAGTATATGTCCCTATGGATGCTCCACCATAGGACACTCCTAAGCAGTAACTCAATGAGGAGTTGGGTGCTGAGGAGGCAAGTCCAAGACAGTTCGGAGGACTGTGTCACCAAAGGTAGTATCTTCCCTGGAAGCAGGTAAGATGGCATAATGCTTGGCAAAGGTATGAATAAAAAACAAAGTCACCATCCTACATATTTCTGTTATGGGGACATCCTTCAGTAGAGCTATATGAGTGGACTGAGTTCTGGTGGAATGTGCTATTGCTCTGTGAGGGGGATGCATCCCAATGGATTCATAGCAGGTTAAGATGCAACCCAAAACCCACTTTTACAGCCTTTGAGTGGAAATAGGTTGACCCTTCATCCTCTCTGCAAATAATACAAATAGTCTAGGGAAGGCCTGGAAAGTCTTAGTCCTGTGAAGGTAGATGGTGAGGGCCCTTCTGAAGTCTAGTGTATGAAGGCTGGTCTGCTCGCTGGAGGCGTGAGCTTTTGGGTAGAACACTGGCCATGGAATCTCTTGATTAATGTGGTATTCCGACTAGACCTTCGGGAGGAATTGAGGATGAAGTTGCAGTGTAACCTTGTTTTTGTAAAAGCTGGCATATGGCAAGTCAGCCATAAAAGCACAGAGCTCTCCCATTCATCTAGCTGAAATGATAGCTATGTGGAACAAAGACTTGACTGAGAGATGGAGGAGAGAACATGTAGCCAACGGTTCAAAGGGAGGTTGTCTCCAGGCATTGAGAATCAAATTTAGGTCCTACTGGATGAGACGGAGGTTTCCCCGGAGATTTTCAGTGGGTCCTTCCACTAACTGAGAGAGTCTAGAACAGGGATCGGCAACCTTTGGCCCGCAGCCCGCCAGGGTAAGCACCCTGGCGGACCGGGCCGGATTGTTTACATGCCACGTCCGCAGGTTCGGCCGATCGTGGCTCCCACTGGCCGCGGTTCGCCGCTCCAGGCCAATGGGGACTGTGGGAAGCAGCGCGGGCCGAGGGATGTACTGGCTGCGGCTTCCCACCACCCCCATTGGCCTGGAGCGGTGAATCGCGGCCAGTGGGAGCCGCGATTGGCCTAACCTGCGGACGCGGCAGGTAAAAAAAATGGCCCAGCCTGCCAGGATGCTTACCCTGGCGGGCCGCATGCCAAAGGTTGCCGATCCCTGGTCTAGAACTTTCTCAGGTACTGTGAAAGAAATTGGAGAGACTGTCACTGTTTGGGGTGTACACAGACCTTAGCCACATCTTAGTCAAGTCATTATTACATTAAATACTGAATTTTTATCTGTGAACCACTGAGATAACTATTCTCCTCTGCAGATCTTAAAGCCCAAGATAAGCATCCTCCGTCGAGAGGATTTCGCTATGGAACAATCTTCTAGAGATCAGGCCAATCCAATCTTGCTGTCTTTAGGAAATGGTGTCCGGAACTTCCTCTGTGAGAGAGCCTTCCTATCATAAGGGACACTCAGTTCAAACACCCCTTTCATTCCTAAACCCCTTCCATCCCTTTCCCCCCCAAACAAACCCGAACCCTACCTCAAGCAGAGTTTTGACCGCTAAAAGGGAGACATGCCAGAGACTTCGGCCTGGTCTACACTACAAGTTTAGATCGAATTTAGCAGTGTTAAATCGAATTAAGCCTGGACACGTCCACACGACGAAGCCCTTTTTTTCGACTTAAAAGGCCCTTTAAACTGATTTCTTTACTCCACCTCCGACGAGGGGATTAGCGCTGAAATCGGCCTTTCCGGGTCGGATTTAAATTAAATAAATTAATGGAGATATCCCATCTCCTAGAACTGGAAGGGACCTTGAAAGGTCATTGAGTCCAGCCCCCTGCCTTCACTAGCAGGACCAAGTACTGATTTTGCCCCAGATCCCTAAGTGGCCCCCTCAAGGATTGAACTCACAACCCTGGGTTTAGCAGGCCAATGCTCAAACCACTGAACTATCCCTCCCCCCATTTGGGGTAGTGTGGACGGAATTCGATGGTATTGGCCTCCGGGAGCTCTGGACAGCACTCTCAACTCAGATGAGTTGACCAGGTAGACAGGAAAAGCCCCGTGAACTTTTGAATTTCATTTCCTGTTTGCCCAGCGTGGAGAGCACAGGTGATGACCACGCAGAGCTCATCAGCACAGGTAACCATGATGGAGTCCCAGGATCGCAAAAGAGCTCCAGCATGGACCGAACGGGAGGTACGGGATCTGCTCGCCATATGGGGAGACGAATCAGTGCTAGCTGAACTCCGTTGCAGTAAACGAAATGCCAAAACATTAGAAAAAGTCTCAAAGGACAGAGGCCATAACAGGGATGCACAGCAGTGCCGCGTGAAAATTAAGGAGCTAAGGCAAGCCTACCACAAAGCCAGAGAGGCAAACGGAAGGTCTGGGGCAGAGCCGCAGACATGCTGCTTCTACGCGGAGCTGCATGCCATGCTAGGGTGTGCAGCCACCACTGCCCCAACCCTGTGCTTTGACTCCATCAATGGAGAATCACACAACACGGAAGCGGGTTTGGGGGACGAGGAAGATGATGATGAAGTCAGTGAACATAGCTCACAGCAAGGAAGCAGAGAAACCGGTTTCCCCAACAGCCAGGATATGTTTATCACCCTGGACCTGGAACCAGTAACCCCGGAACTCACCCAAGGCGTGCTCCCAGACCCTGAGGGCACACAAGGGACCTCTGGTGAGTGTACCTTTGTAAATATTACACATGGTTTAAAAGCAAGCGTGTTTAATGATTAATGATTAATTTGTCCTGGCAATCGCGGCCAGTACAGCTACTGGAAAAGTCTGTTAACGTGTATGGGGATGGAGCGGAAATCCTCCATGGACATCTCCAGAAAGCTCTCCTTCATGTACTCCCAAAGCCTTTGCAAAAGGTTTCTGGGGAGGCCTGCCTTATCCCGTCCGCCATGATAGGACACTTTACCACGCCAGGCCAGTAGCACGTAGTCTGGAATCATTGCATAACAAAGCATGGCAGCGTATGGTCCCGGTGTTTGCTGGCATGCAGACAACATCCATTCCTTATCTCTCTTCGTTATCCTCAGGAGAGTGATATCATTCACGGTCACCTGGTTGAAATGGGGTGATTTTATTAAGGGGACATTCAGAGGTGCCTGTTCCTGCTCGGCTGAACAGAAATATTCCCTGCTGTTAGCCACGCGGTGGGGGGGAGGGGTAAAGTGATCATCCCAGAGAATTGGGGGGGGGAGGGGGGTTAGTTGGGTTTGTGTGTGTTATGAAGGTTACAAAAGCCAAAAGACTGTGGCTTACAATGGCTGCCTGCAAGCCGAATTCTGTTGCCTGGCACTGCGTGAGTGATCTCTCACACCAAACCGGCAGGCCCTCAATATAAGAGGAAAAATGCGACCTTGTAACGAAAGCACATGTGCTGTGTAATGTGAACAGCAAAATTTAACATGAAAGAGTGTACCTATTGTTCTCTAAAATGTGTCTTTTTAACCACCTTTCCCTTTTCCTCCACCAGCTGCAAATGTTTCTCCTTTGCAGAGGCTAGTGAAGATTAGAAGGAGAAAACGGCGAACTCAGGATATGTTCTTGGAGCTCCAGATGTCCTCCCACCCTGACAGAGCACAGCAGAATGCGTGGAGGCAGACAATGTCAGAGTGCAAAAAAGCGGGGGGGAGGGGGGGTCATCAAGGAGAAAAACAAATTTCACACCGTAGCCTGTCCAGTCACAAAACTGGTTTTCAAAGCTTCTCTGATGCGCACCGCGCCCTGCTGTACTCTTCTAATCGCCCTGGTGTCTGGCAGCGCGTAATCAGCAGCCAGGCGATTTGCCTCAACCTCCCACCCCGCCATAAATGTCTCCCCTTTACTCTCACAGATATTGTGGAGCGCACAGCAAGCAGCAATAACAATAGGGATATTGGTTTCGCTGAGGTCTATCCGAGTCAGTAAACTGCGCCAGCGCGTTTTTAAACGTCCAAATGCACATTCTACCACCATTCTGTACTTGCTTAGCCTATAGTTGAACAGGTCCTGACTACTGTCCAGGCTGCCTGTGTACGGCTTCATGAGCCATGGCATTAAGGGGTAGGCTGGATCCCCAAGGATAACTATAGGCATTTCAACATCCCCAACGGTTATTTTCTGATCCGGGAAGAAAGTCCCTTCCTCCAGCTTTTGAAACAGATCAGAGTTCCTGAAGACGTGAGCATCATGTATCTTTCCTGGCCATCCCACGTTGATGTTAGTGAAACGTCCCTTGTGATCCACCAGGGCTTGCAGCAGCATTGAAAGCCTTTTCGGTTTATGTACTTGCTGGCTTGGTGCTCCGGTGCCAAGATAGGGATATGGGTTCCGTCTATCACCCCACCACAGTTAGGGAATCCCATTGCAGTAAAGCCATCCACTATGACCTGCTCGTTTCCCAGAGTCACTACCCTTGATATTAGCAGCTCTTTGATTGCATTGACTACTTGGATCACAGCAGCCCCCACAGTAGATTTGCCCACTCCAAATTGATTCCCGACTGACCGGTAGCTGTCTGGCGTTGCAAGCTTCCACAGGGCTATCGCCACTCGCTTCTCAACTGTGAGGGCTGCTCTCATCCTGGTATTCTGGCGCTTCAGGGCAGGGAAAAGCAACTCAAAGTTCCATGAAAGTGCCCTTACGCATGCGAAAGTTTCGCAGCCACTGAGAATCGTCCCACACCTGCAACACTATGCGGTCCCACCAATCTGTGCTTGTTTCCCGGGCCCAGAATCGGCGTTCCACGGCATGAACCTGCCCCATTAACACCATGATTTGCACATTGCTGGGTCCCGTACTTTGTGAGAGGTCTATGTCCATGTCTATTTCTTCATCACTCTCGTCGCCGCGCTGCAGTCGCCTCCTCACCTGGTTTTGCCTTGGCAGGTTCTGGCTCTGCATATACTCCAGGATAATGCGCGTGGTGTTCAGAGTGCTCATAATTGCCGCGGTGATCTGAGCGGGCTCCATGATCCCAGTGCTATGGCGTCTGGGCTGAAAAAAGCCGCGAAACGGAGGGAGGGGCGACTGACGACATGGCTTACAGGGAATTAAAATCAACAAAGGTAGCTGTGCATCAGGGAGAAACACAAACATACACAAACACAAACAACTGTCACACAGAATGGCCCCCCCCCAAAGATTGAACTCAAAACCCTGGGTTTAGCAGGCCGTTGATTTCACGGAGGGAGGGGGAAGCAAATGAATACAGAACAAATCTGGTCCATCTATCTTTTACATCTTAGGCTGGCAGCAGACAGTGCAGCATGACTGATAGCCATCGGCATCTTCTGGGTGCTTGGCAGAAAATGCTGCATTACGATTGCTAGCCATCATCGTCAAGACGGTGCAATAGGACTGCCGGCAGGATTGAGTCTCCAGAAGACAAAACATGTCTGCCCAGGCACCTCTGACTGAACTCACTGAGGAGTACGACGATGACGGATACCAATCGTAATACAGCATCTGCTGCCAAAAGGCAAGGAGCTGCTGCTGTATAGCAATGCAGTCCCATGTCTGCCAGCACCCAGATAGCCGATGACGGCTACCAGTCATACTGCACCGTCTACTGCCAAAAGGCAATTAGCTGCTGCTGTGTAGCAATGCAGTACCACGTCTGCCGGCACCCAGATGACATATGGTGAGCTGAGCGGGCTCCATGCTTGCCGTGGTATGTCGTCTGCACAGGTAACCCAGGAAAAAAGGCGCGAAACGACTGTCTGCCGTTGCTCTTACGGGGGGTGGGGGGGCTGACAACATGTACCCAGAATCCCCCGCGACACTGTTTTTGCCTTATCAGGCATTGGGATCTCAACCCAGAATTCCAATGGGCGGCGGAGACTGCGGGAACTGTGAGATAGCTACCCACAGTGCAACGCTCCGGAAGTCGACGCTAGTCTCAGTATTGTGGATGCAGTCCGCCGACTTAATGCACTTAGAGCATTTATGTGGGGACACACAATCGACTGCATAAAAACGATTTCTAAACAACCGACTTCTATAAATTCGACCTAATTTCGTAGTGTAGACATACCCTTCATGAAGTCCATTAGGGACTTCGCTGTTGCTATCCATTTTACATGGAAAGCATTCAGATACTTCGCTGATGGGTGGCAGTATAAAACCCTACAATAATGGAAGTACTCAGGATCAGGTGCATAAGCTACTAATGCTCTTCACATTAACCCTAACACAGTGAGCATTAGATTAATCAGCTCCCCATCCGGCATTATAACATGAGAGTGTATATATTATGGCCTTCCTGCATGCAGTAACTAGAAACTAAAAGGATGGAAATGACCACTGACAGTCTGCCAAACAGTGACCCTGACTCTGCCCCTGCAGCACCAAACCTATGAGACTGTCACCACTGGATATCATTGGATTCTTTTTGTACTGCATACAAGATAGTAAATTGGCTGAGTGCACTTGATAGTAATCAGAGACTGCAGTTTTGTACACACAATCATTGAAGCTTTACAAAACATCTGACCATTTGATCTCATTACTGCTTCCTAGTAAAGTGATGTTCAATAAATAAACTTCAAGGACATGGATCCATGTTTTATTTTGTTTAAATGACTCTCACTGTTTCAAACAGACATACTTTTATTTTCAACCAGGAGGTTGAACAGAATGGCCAATAAATGCTTGAACAAATCCTTCACAAGTTTTGACAGTACCTTTTAGCCTCTAAATGACCCAGCGCTCACACACTTGCCAGTGCAACTCTCTATAGCAGATGGTAGAGTTTTTTCTCTAAGCTGAGAGAAAACTGGGTTACTTACTGGTACCTGGAATTCTCCATGCAATCACATTCACTCATGCACAGTATTCAGCCAGAGAGCCATTAAAATTTAAAATATAAAATGTAGATTATGGGGATTCATAAATGCACTGAACAGCACATTTTCCATCACACCTGATAGTAGACCACTCTTCAGTAGCTGCTTACCTGCTTGATGTGAGAAAAGCTATTGACATGAAACTTTGCCTTGCATTTCTTTATCTCTTTTCTTCTTGTTCATTATACAGACATGGTCACTTAAATGTGTATCTTGAAGTCACATGGAAAAAAAAAAGTTTCCTTGTAAGGCAGTATCACATTTAAGTGAACACGGTTGTAGTCTGTTGTGATTGCTAGAGTTTCAAGGTTTCCCATCCCCATTACTGTAAGACCCACCATGTTTGTTTGTTTGTTTAAATAGAAGCCAGATCCACCCAGAAAATGTGGAATTCTGATCTGAGCCTGGACAGCCCGCAGTACTAACACTTAGCCTGAAATATAGCACTGTCTTCAAAAACTGTACAAATGTTAATTAAGATGTTCATAACAGATTAGCACTCCGTGTGCCTTAGGTGCCTGGATCCTGATCTTTTGCCAAGCTATTTTTGTTGATCCCTTGAGCTGTATTGGATAAGTGTTAAATGCTTTCTCCTTCTGGTTTTGTAAAACCCGTCTTCTAACATTGTTTGAGACATATGCAGTAAGAGGATTTTTTCCCCCTAACTATGATCATAACTTCATACTGGAATAACCAGTTGTCATGCTGCAGCCATAGCATGGGAATTGTGGGCTGCAGATTAATTTAAAACTAGTGAGGGGGAGATCAGAAATAAGTCAAGAATCCATTTTTGGGTTTAGTTCTTACAAAAAAATAGGTTATCAAGACATGAGGGTACACCCATTCAGGTAATAAATATCTCTTTCAAAGACCCAACTTTTTTGTTAACTCTAGCCTGAACTGAACTCTAGGCTAAATCGAGGTCTGGCCCAGACTGACAAACCTAGCTTTGGGAGACCAGATTTATAGCCCCATTACTGTACTTCCTTTAGGGCACATCTACACTGCCATCAGGAGGGGTGAGTGCAGCACATGTAGCCATTCCTGAGCTAGCTTTGATTGCACTAGATCACTAAAAACAAGTCTAGCTGCCTGAGTACAGCTACATTGCGATTTTGAGTGAGCTAGCCAGAGGTGCAGTCATTCTAAGTTGCTGGGGGGTGCTTGACCCCTGCTCCACCCCAGGCCCTGCCCCCAAACCCCCTCCCCTGAGCACGTCTCGCCCTCACTCCTCCCCCTCCTCTCCAGCACTTCCTGCATGCTGCTGAACAGCTGATCTGCAGCGGGAGGGGGATCACCCACTGATTTTCTATTTATTTATTTATTGCATGGGTGCCATGGAGTCGGCGCCTATGCAGCTAGCCCAATCAAAGCTAACTTGAGTACGTCTACGTGTGTTGCAATCACAACTCCTGAGTGCAGTGTAGACATACACTAAGCTTCAGCCACTTAGCCCTCATGCACCCTTTCCGTGCATGCCCTCAGCTCTCTCTCTCCCCCATTACCCCTTTTTTCCCTTTAGTATTAAAAAGTAGTTTCCACACCTTAGCTTCCCATAGGCAGAAGGATGTAAGAGGCCAGCAACACCAGCCACCCAAAACAAGAGTTAGAACAGAGAAACCAGGCAATAACAAATGAGCATGTGCAGAGCTGTCAAGTGTCATGTATGTAGCAGCCCTGTCTGCATTTCCAGAACCCAGCTGGATTGTCATGCATCCCGCTGGGCTGCAGACAATAGCTGTAGCAGCTCCTTCCCAACCACCAGAGGCCACTAGTCTAATGGACTCTCTTCAGCTGCCTTGGCAGGCTTTGGTTTCCCTGATATGGAGTTCCGCCATCAGTTGGTGGTCACGTACTTCCTGGGCTCTGTGATGCTGCAATTGGGCCAGTATCCCTGCAGTTGTCGCCTTTGTGGCATCTGTGGAAGGAGGTGTGATGCTGACCGACCAGTTCAGTGACACGCTGACAGACAAGCTCAAATCAAAGCCATAGGCCAATTCACTTGTGTGTGAATATCAAGGAAATGTTAAGTGGGCTAGGAGGCATATGGCTATTAATTTGTGTGTGGATATAAAAAATGTTCATGTCATTGTCTTCACTTACCTATAACTGGTTATTGTTGTAGATATTGTTGTTTACTATCACATTACATTATGTGTGCCCTGGACTTATTTAACCCTAAATCAAAGGTGTATTTACTTGATGCTTAAACTTCATGAAAACTAACAAAAGACTGTTTGGATTGCTGTAACTGAATGCATTACGTATGCATCTAATTGGATTGCCTATCAAACAGGATTGGAGCCTTGGAACTGTAAATGAAGAAGCATGCTAACTTCAGAGCATGGGTCATTGTGTTCGACAGTGGGAAATCCACAGGCCCAGTCTGCATTTAGTCAACAAAGGAAGAGCACATGCTGAGGTGGAGACACTTGCCAGATTGCTTTCTGGAGAAAACAGCTATAAAAATAAATCCGGGGGATGATCCTGTATCTCTAGACTGATGGATTCTGACAGGGTGGAATACTGAGCGATTTGACAGAGATCCCTAGAGCTATTCTAGGTAATCCTGAGAGATTTATGGAAAATTACTACATCTCTGCTATCACATTGGATTTACAAACTTTGACTCCCCTGTTAATGTATTTTATCTGCTTTAACCTCTCAATAACTCATTTCTTTTTCTTAGCTAATAAACCTTTAGTTAGTTTATTAGAGAGATTGGCTGCCAGCGTTGTCCAGAGTATCCATTGACCTGGGGTAAGCGACCAACCCTTTGGGATTAGGAGTAACCAAATGTGAGGTGATTTTGGGTTTTAATAACCTTTCATCAGAAAGTCTAGTTTGTCTGGTGGCAAGATGCGCTGGAAAGCCGAAGACCATTTGTGACTACAGGTGAGACTAATATAGTGATCCAGGAGTACATACCTGTTACTGGCTTGGTGAAATCTAATTATAGAATATACCACCAGTTTGGGGTGTCTGCCCAGTTTTCTGACAGTTTGACCTGAGATTAGCACACCCAGTTATGAGCTACTCTAGACAGTGTGAAAGGAGGGTCCTTGGGCACTACTGCCTTTTCTTCCCTGGCACCTGGTCAAAACTTAATGCAAACAAGCTTTCAAGGTCTTTTTTTCTACAGGACCATCATAGAACTGTGGTTCACTCATTGTGGCTATTCTTTAAAGCTATCAATATCTAGTTTTAACTTTTAACAGTGTTGGGGCTATGATCTATACACTTAATTGACATGTTGAATGTGAATCCTGTCAACTATGCCAGTGTCAAGCTGTCCTGCAGTGGCTCAAGAGCACAAGTACGAACCTCAGGGCAAACTGTAGGAAACAGGGCACAAATCCCAAATTGATGGTGAGTTCTATACTTAAGTTTCACCAACCAATTATCAAGTGCAAACTCCTCAGACACTAACAGCCTTGACACGGAGTCACAAACAGTCCCCTTGGGTATTCCGATCTGTCTTGTCACCATGATAAGCTTGCCTTTTTTGACTGCTGGTCCCTTACACCAAGGATCACAGCAATATTCAGGTTACTCCCAGTCCCAAAGCACCAGTCACTTACCCCAGGTCAATTGCACTTTAGATCTCACACTAAAGAGAACGCTTGTAGCTAATCCTATAAAAAGAGAGAAAAACAAAAGTGTTATTTACAAGGTTAAAGAGGATGTGTGTGTGTGTGTGTATACACACACACACACACACACACACACACACACACACACCTATGTGAGTTCCAATTTCAAAAAGTAATAGATGCTTCTATAATAAACAAGCGCTATATGTCCATTAGGGCCGTGATTTTCACACTTTTTTTCTGGGGACCCAGTTGAAGAAAATTGTTGATGCCTGTGACTCAATGGAGCTGGGGATGAGGGGTTTGGGGTGTGGGAGGGGGTCAGGGCTGGGGGTGCAGGAGGGGGTTCTGGGTTTGGGGAGGGCTCAGGGCTGGGACAGGCGGTTGGGGCTGCAGGAGGGGGTCTGGGCTGGGGATGAGGGGGCTGGGGTGCAGGAAGAGGGTCTGGGGGGCTCAGGGCTGGGGCGCGGTGGAAGAGGCCAGCAGCAGGTCCAGCTCCTAGGTGGAGACGTGCAAGCAGCTCCGCATGGCTCTCACGCGCAGGCACTGTCCCCCACCCAGCTCCCCACGGTGCTCAGGGTGGGGGCAACATATGGAGCCCTGTGGCCCCCCAGCCTAGAAGCCGGACCTGCTGCTGGCTGCTTCCGGGGAGCAGCACTGTGTCGGAACAGGTACACACTAACCTGCCTTAGCTGGGCAGCATCGCTGATGGGACTTTTAAAGTCCTGGTCGGCAGTGCTGACCGGAGCCGCTAGGGTCCCTGGGTGCTGAGCAAAGCGACCCAGTGCCTTACATGCTGCGACCCAGTACTGGGTCGCAACCCAAACTTTGAAAAACACTGCTTTAGGGCTAACCCAGGCTAAGCACTGGGGATCTTCAGCTTATGCCTGGGGATCTTTGCCTCCCATCCCAAGTCCAAACAGCATAAAGATATTGTTGTTAAGGGTTTTTATACCCTGCCCTCTTTCTGCTTTGAGCTGCAAACTCAGCTGATTGGAGGAATTCACTTGCAAGACATATTCATAGGGATGGGGCGAGTAAACAAGAAAGTGTTTTGTCCTCTTTAACGTTCCACTCTAGTTTGGCTGGTGTCAGTGGGCCTTCCTTGTTTGGCAGGACATAACACCTTCTGCCAGGGATCAGCATGTCAGACTAGTTCATGTCTCTCCTGTCTGGTGATTTACAGTTACAGAGGCTTACCAATGCAAACATTACTCAACTATTACCTTATAATATGGGATACAAATGCTATAAAAGACGGTTACTCACCGTTGTAACTGTTGTTCTTCGAGATGTGTTGCTCATATCCATTCCAGTAGGTGTGTGCGCGCCGCGTGCACGATCGTCGGAAGATTTTTACCCTAGCAACACCCGGTGGGTCGGCTGTGGAGCCCCCTAGAGTGGCGCCGTTATGGCGCTGGATATATACCCCAGCCGACCCAGCGCCCCCTCAGTTCCTTCTTGCCGGCTACTCCGACAGTGGGGAAGGGGGGCGGGTTTGGAATGGATATGAGCAACACATCTCGAAGAACAACAGTTACAACGGTGAGTAACCGTCTTTTCTTCTTCGAGTGCTTGCTCATATCCATTCCAGTAGGTGACTCCCAAGCCCCACCTAGGTGGCGGGGTCGGAGTGAGACATTGCTGTGTGCAGAACCGCTGACCCGAAAGCAGCATCGTCTCTGGATTGTTGCACCAGCGCATAGTGAGTAGCAAATGTGTGGACCGATGACCACACTGCAGCTCTACAAATGTCCTGGATCGGTACTTGAGCCAGGAAGGCAGTCGAGGAGGCCTGGGCCCTCGTGGAATGAGCAGTGAGGTGTGGCGTCGGTACACCGGCCAGGTCGTAGCAAGCACGAATGCAGGACGTAATCCAAGAGGACAGGCACTGTGAAGAGACCGGTGATCCTTTCATCCGGTCGGCCACCGCAACGAAGAGTTGCGTCGTTTTCCTAAATGGCTTTGTACGGTCAATATAGAAAGCCAGGGCCCTGCGAACGTCCAAAGAATGTAAACGCTGGTCTTGACGAGTAGCGTGCGGTTTCGGATGGAAGACCGGGAGAAATATATCTTGGTTTACGTGGAAAGGTGACACCACCTTCGGAAGAAAGGCAGGGTGGGGGCGAAGCTGCACCTTGTCCTTGTGGAACACCGTGTAAGGGGGCTCGGATGTCAGCGCCCTGAGTTCCGAGACGCGTCGTGCTGAGGTGATGGCTACGAGGAAGGCTGTCTTCCAGGATAAGTACAGGAGTGAGCAGGTCGCCAATGGTTCAAACGGAGGCCCTGTGAGCCTGGAGAGGACGAGGTTGAGGTTCCACGTCGGAACCGGCTGTCGTTGCTGTGGGTACAGCCGGTCTAAGCCCTTGAGGAATCTAACGACCATCGGGTTAGAGAAGACCGAGGACGTGAGTTCTCCTGGGTGGAAAGCGGAAATGGCGGCGAGGTGAACCCTAATTGAGGATGTCGCCAAGCCTTGCGGTCTTAGGGACAGGAGGTATTCCAGTATCAAGGGGATAGGAGCCTGCGAGGGAGACGTAGCTCGTTGCTCACACCAACAGGAGAACCTCTTCCACTTGGCTAAATAAGTGGTCCGCGTAGAGGGCTTTCTACTTCCCAGCAGGACCTGTTGGACGGCCTGCGAGCATTGCCTCTCTGAGCGACTCAACCATGAAGCATCCACGCCGTGAGGTGGAGCGACTGCAGGTCGGGGTGATACAGCCGGCCGTGGTCCTGAGAGATGAGATCCGGACTCAAGGGGAGCGTAATCGGCCTCTGTACTGACAGCTCCAGCAGTGTGGTGTACCAGTGCTGTCTCGGCCAAGCGGGAGCGACTAGAATTACCCGTGCATGGTCCCTGCGGATCTTGAGCAGCACCCTGTGGACCAGCGGGAATGGGGGAAAGGCGTAGAACAGATGGTCTTTCCATGCCATGAGGAAGGCGTTTGACCGAGAGCCCGGGGCTCGCCCGTGTAGGGAGCAGAATGCCTGGCACTTCCTGTTGGCCCGAGATGCGAACAGGTCGATCTGGGGAAACCCCCACCTTTGGAAGACGGAATAGATGATGTCCGGGCGAATCGACCACTCGTGCGTCTGGAAGGACCTGCTGAGATGGTCCGCCAGCGTATTCTGGACTCCAGGCAGGAATGACGCCGTGAGATGAATCGAGTGGGCGATGCAGAAGTCCCACAGGCGAATGGCCTCTTGGCATAGGGGAGATGAGCGAGCTCCGCCTTGCTTGTTGATGTAAAACATGGCCGTGGTGTTGTCGGTGAGAATCAGCACGCAACGGCCCTGTAGGAAGTTGAGGAAAGCCTGGCAAGCCAGGCGCACCGCCATCAGCTCTCGGACGTTGATGTGCAGGGCTAGTTGGGACGCGGACCACAGGCCTTGGGTATGGTGCTCCCCCAGGTGAGCGCCCCAGCCTAGAGATGAAGCGTCCGTAACTAGGTGGAGGGAGGGCTGTGGGGCGTGAAAGGGCACTCCTGCACAGACCGCAGTGCGATCCGTCCACCAGGCGAGAGAGGCCAAGACCGAGGCCGGAACCGTGACCACCATGTTCAGGTCGTCTCGATGAGGACGGTAGACCGATGACACCCAAGCCTGCAGTGGGCGAAGTCGCAGTCTGGCGTGCCTGGTTACGTATGTACACGAGGCCATGTGGCCCAAAAGGACAAGGCATGTTCTTATGGTGGTAATTGGAAAGGCCCTGAGTCCTTGAATGACGCTTGAGATGGTATGAAATCGGCTGTCTGGCAGGATGGCTCGGGCACGTCTGGAGTCCAGGATTGCTCCAATGAACTCTATCCTCTGAGTTGGTACTAGAGTGGACTTCTCTCTGTTGAGTAGAATGCCCAGCTCGTGGAAGGTGTGTGTCACTATGCGGACATGAGCCTGCACTTGGTCTCTGGTGCGGCCGCGTACCAGCCAGTCGTCCAAGTACGGGAACAGCTGTATCCCTTGTCGACGAAGGAAGGCCGCGACGACTGCCAGACACTTTGTGAACACACTGGGAGCCGAGGACAAGCCGAAGGGAAGGACTGTGAATTGGTAGTGCACCCTGTTTACTACAAATCGCAGGAAGCGTCTGTGGGGCGGATAAATTGCTATGTGGAAATAAGCGTCCTTCATGTCGAGGGCGGCGAACCAGTCTCCAGGATCCAGTGAAGGGATGATGGTCCCCAATGACACCATGCGGAACTTCAACTTTACTATGAATTTGTTGAGTCCGCGCAAGTCTAAGATGGGCCGTAGACCCCCTTTTGACTTGGGTATCAGGAAGTAGCGGGAGTAAAACCCCCTGCCCCTTAGCTCCGATGGAACCTCCTCTATGGCCCCCATAGCGAGGAGCCCAAAAACCTCCTGTGTAAGGAGTTGCTCGTGAGAAGGGTCCCTGAAGAGGGACGGGGAGGGGGAGTGGGAGGGGGGGGGCGAGGAAAACTGGAGGGCGTATCCCCTCTCCACCGTGCGAAGGACCCAACGGTCCGAGGTTATAAGGGACCAAGCACGGTGGAAGCGGGAGAGGCGATCCCGGAAGGGGGGAGTTGGATCCTGGGTACCGGTCGTGGTGCCGTCCTCGACCGCACCTTCAAAAGGCTTGCCTAGGCCCTGAAGGTGGTCTAGGCTGGCCCTGGTTCTGACCGGGTTGAGGGCCGGTCGACCTTCGCCTACCACCTCGACCCCGCCTCCTAGCAAAGTCCTGTCTTGGACGAGGCGGGGGAGGGTAGAACCGCTGAGGCTGGGGCCTGAAGGGTCTGCGCTGAGGCCCTGGGACATGCATCCCCAGGGAGCGCATCATTGTCGGAGAGTCTTTAAGATTTTGGAGCCTAGAGTCTGTCTTCTCCGAAAAGAGGCCCTGGCCCTCAAACGGTAGGTCCTGCAGGGTCTGCTGCAGTTCAGGTGGCAAGCCTGACATCTGGAGCCAGGAGATTCGGCGCATTGCTATCCCCGACGCCAGGGTCCTAGCGGCCGAGTCCGCTATATCAAGGGACGCCTGCAGGGAGGTGCATGCCACCCGCTTGCCCTCCTCTACCAAGGCCCCGAACTCTTCCCTCGATTCCTGGGGAACCAGCTCTCTAAATTTCCCCATCGAGGACCACATATTAAATCCGTAGCGGCTCAGGAGCGCCTGCTGGTTCGCTGCCCGCAGTTGCAGCCCGCCAGCCGAATAGACCTTGCGTCCGAACAAATCGAAGCGCTTAGCGTCCTTCGATTTGGGCGCAGCAGCCTGCTGGCCATGGCGCTCCCGTGCATTGACTGATGAAACCACCAGTGAGCACGGTTGGGGGTGAGTGTACAAGTACTCATGTTCCTTGGAGGGCACAAAGTACTTCCTCTCAACCCCTCTGGCCGTGGGCGGAATAGAGGCCGGGGTTTGCCAGATGGTGGTGGCGTTCGCCTGGATAGTGCGGATCAGCGGTAATGCCACCCTGGATGGAGCATCCGCTGAAATGATCTGCACGATGGGATCATGGACCTCCACAATCTCCTCCACCTGGAGGTCCATATTGCGAGCCATGCGGCGCAGCAGGTTCTGGTGGGCCCGAAGGTCTATAGGAGGCGGCCCAATGGCGGATGTGCCCGCTACGGCCTCATCAGGCGAGGACGAGGAGGATGCCCCCGGTGGCAAGGGGTCCAATGGTTGGTCCTGCGCCAGGTGTTCCTGGAGTTGGGCATCGCCTGCCCCCTGGTCCAGGGCCTCTGCTGGTGCGGGCACTGGAGCCTCCACGTCCCTTGGAGGAGGGCGGGAGATGGTGGACTCTGGGGCCCTAGGCTCCGAACGGCCCGAGCGGGAGGCAGATAGCGGAGCTCCTTGCGCCTGATGGTAGGCCCAAGGAGTCCAGAAGGACCAATGCGCAGGTCCTTGCATAGGGTCGTCGGTCTCCTGCAGGTGGCCGGCCTCCACTGCCTCAGATGATCGCGACGCCGATCTCGACGGCCACGGCGGTGCCAAACCCGACGCCGTCGGCACCGGATGGTACGGTGCCGATCGGTGCCGGCCGTAAGGCGATCTGTCCCTGTGCGGTGCTGGAGAGCGGTGCCGGGATCTGGATCGGTGCCGGTAGTCCCTCCGGTGCCGGGATCCCGATCTGGAACGGGATGACGATCTGGAGGAGGCGTGGTACTGGGAGCGGCCCCTCGAGCCCAAGTGGCGCTCATACCGGTGCCGGGAGCTGCGTCTCGAGCCCGATCGGTGCCAGTCGTCTCGACGGTGCCGGGATGTTGAACGGCGCGGCGAAGAGGATCTGGGCCGCGAGTACGACCGGTGCCGAGGTGATATTCGGCGCCGGGACTCCGAGCGGCGTCGGGACCTGCTCCGGGATCTGGAGCGGTGCCGAGAGACTCGTGCTGGCGACGGTGGGCGCACCAGGGCAGGCTTTCCTCTGGACTGCAGCACGCGTGGAGCCACCGGTGCCGGGAGTTGTGACGGCGCCGGCTCCGTGAGGGCGATCAGGTCTCTCGCCGTAGCAAAGGTCTCCGGGGTGGAAGGGAGACAAGGTTCCACCACCAGCCTTGGTGGTGAAACAGTCCGCACCGGACTCAACGGCCTCGGTGCCGGAGTCGACGGTGTGGCCGCCTGCCTTTGGCGGTCCAACTGCGGACGCGGCTCTACCCCCGGCACCGGGGGAGCCGGTATCTTCGCGGCAGCAACGTCCCGCGCCTTGCTGGCCTTCTTATGGCCCGGAGAAAGGGATCGGCGCCGAGGTTCTTTAGGCGGGCGCGGTGCCGACGTCGGTCGGTGCCGAGCAGTCTTTTCCGCCGCACCGGTCGGGCCCGCCGG
>NW_020664436.1:27520766-27587781 GCF_002925995.2 Terrapene triunguis
CCCCTTACCAGGTGCCGCCCCAAGCATGTGCTTGGGTGCCTGGTGCCGGCCCTGCTAATGCCATATACAGAGGTAATACCACCTTTCTACTCTATTTGATATTCCTCTGCTTATAGAATTGTGTTCGTTCTTAATGCACTGCAAGGTTATGTTCAACTGGTTATCAACCATGACCCGCAAGTCCTTTTCAATGTCACTGCATTGAAAGATAGTGTCTCCCATCTTATAACTGCAATCTACATTCTTTGTCCCTAGATGTACGACTTTCCATTTGGATGTATTAAAATATGCCATTCACTTTACCAACCAACCAAAGTCAACCTGTAAAACTGACCTATCCACATCGTTTACCACCCCTCCAATTTGTGTGTCAATTTCCAATTTTTCCAGTAATGATTTTATATTTTTGGTCCAGATTATTGATTAAAATAGTGAATTGCATTAGGCCAAGAACAGATCCTGTGGGATCTCACTTGAATTAATCTCATTGGATGATTCCCCGTTTAAAATTACTTTTTGAGATCTATCAGTTAACCAGTATTTACTCTAATGTAGGCTACACTGATTTTGTACATACTTTTTTTAAAGCAAGTTATGTATCTATTCTTTGAATACCTATAGGGTAGCTGTATAATAAAGAGTATTAGTAATTTATGGCATGAATGTGTTAATACAGTATTAAATTAAAAAAAACAATTACAGAAAGTTCTATAAAACGCAATGTTAAATACAATACAAAGTTTATTAAAAATAGGTTGCAAGTGAAATACAGTAGAAATGGGAAACTACAGCAGTTTTCATGTTTTTCCATAATAATGCACAGACAAATATGAAAAGCACTTTTACACATATTCACACTTGACCCGAATGCCCAATAGCGGCCAAATCCACTCAACTGAAGGTTTATATGTATTTTTTTGCTAAGCCTTTTCAGATTCTAGCAGCAACAGTATTCCAGCCACAGCATAAATTTTTTTTCTGAAGAAAAGAGTATTTGTCACCGTAAGGCTGCTAGTGTTCTCAAGAGAAATTGGGAGAGGCTTGCTTTTCCTGATTAACAGACACAGCAAGCATGCAAATCCTTCATTAACACTTTGAATCTGTTTAATCTCCTACTTCATATTTAACAGGTGAAACGGTAAAAGCACACTTTCAAATAAGAAACCTGAAATATGTAAAAAACAAATATTTACACTCCAATTTTCATTAACTTGCATTTATTTATCATACAACTCTTATTAAAAGTGATTTCTTTTCTAAGGCAGTGAAAGTCTACCCCTCTGTATTTGGAAGTGTGCATAATTCCCTAAATATATATTTATAAGAGAACAATATGATACAGAAAAATCATCTAAAGCCCAATTTAGGGCTTTGCAAATAGAAAATTTGTTTGGAATCACAATAATATATTTGTCTTAACGTCACACAAAGAGAAACACTCTGATGAGGTCCTTATCCCCAACATCAGCCATATATGCATAGCTGAAGAAACAACAGTGGGAGGAACAAAAAGAATTCAACAATTTAAAATTAAATAAGGCTATTATAATGTGTAAAAATAGCTTGAACTGCTGAGAAGATTCTCTACAGTATATAACAATATAAGAGGATGCAAGTAAAACCAGATACATGAAGGACAGCTTGACTAGCACTACTTTCTCAATATTAATAATGGTGGTGTGCTGTCAGGATAATAAGTCAAGCCATCTCACTGACAAATTCATATTCGCAGCCAGCAACATCATATTTGATATTTCAAATATCATGACTGTATGCTATGCCATTTTTCTTCTCTAAAAGTAGTATGTAGCTCAGCTGCTATAACAAACTCCATCAATGATGCTCTGTGGCTATTTGCTTAATACTCTCTATTCTACCCTCCTTGGAAAATGCATGCCTTAGTTCTGTTAGCTTTGGACCTGGAATCATTACCTCCATCTTGAACATTTAACATTTTGGTCCTAGCTATGATAGGGCCACTAAGGTAGCCTATTATCTATTGCTTGTTATAGTCTGTTATTTCAATACAGTGTTAAACAAAACAAAACCCTAAGGTTTTTCATCTCCACAGTTTTGTTCTTGTTTTTTTTAAAGGAGGTTTGTAAACCAGACACTTCATTTACAAGAGGGATGTATTTATGTATATGCTTTTCCATGGTTATGGATTAAACAGTTTCAGTTATGCATCCATTTTAGACCCAAACAAAACACCTACAGGATTAAAACTGTTTCACTCAAAGACTTTATCCTGTTACTCTAATGCTAGGTAATGATAAGAGGTTTGTACTGATATGATAATAGTCTGTATGAACAGCATACAATATGTCAAACTTGTATATATAAATTAGACCTTTGTAAAACAGCCCAGAGATTGGCTTCTGTGTCAAACAACCTATAGATATTAACAGCTAGTGCACAGATTAATTTAGGCAGTTCAAACTATTCTCACTCTCTCTGCTCAGCAGCTAAAACAAAGTATGTCTGTAAAAGACCAGGAAACAGAACTTATCTTTGACAAGTGCTACTTGGTCTATTGCAGAAAAAGTTAACCCCCAAAACAAAAGAAAAAAGTGACCTTCACGTGATTCATAGAATTAAAATTTTACAGTGCTTTAATTGTATAAACCACAAGCTCTTGGTAAAGTAATCAGTATTCTTGCTATTGCAACATCTCTAAATCTCAATTAACAGTCTTGGATACAGAGGAATCAAACTCACTCTTCACAGACAATACACCCTCGTCTTGAACAGCCCCATCCCATTCCCTTCTTTTAGAGATCTTTCAGTAACATTTGATAAGGTGCTTTTATCTTATTTTGTGTTCAACTCATTTTCCAGTTCCATTAATTTCCTAGAAGCCTTTACTTTATTGGATACGTCCTGGCCCTGGGAAAAAAGTCGTTGGCGCTCCCTGAATGTCAAGTTCTCTGGTGCTCCAGGTAAATCTGTATCTTGACTGGAAGAAACAAAAGGTTTGTTACAAAACTTAATTTTAAACATCCTTTTATATCAAAGCTTTGCATCCATATAATCTTATCTGGTGTCCTCTTGCCTTCTAACTGAAAGATCTAGATTCAAGTCCTGCAAGGCTCTTTCTTAATGCTGACACTACAGGGCTGTCATTCAGATGAGCCATTAAACAGAGGTCATTTATGACGATCTCTGGTAGTTGAACATGTGGATGAGATTACCTGGCACTTTTCAAAAAGGATTAAAGGGTAACTAAGGCCTAGTCTACACCAGAAAAGGTTTGCTAATTTAGCTATACTGGCAAGCCCTCCTTATATAAATCAAAAAAGTTCTTTTGCCAGTATAGTTCATACTGGTTTTGAGAGTGAAATAAACTGATAAAAGTGCTTTGGCAACTTTGGCCAACCATTCAACAAATCAAATAAAAAAAAAAAAAAAAAATCACCCCCCTAACTGATATTGCTATACTGGCAAAGTTTCTAGTGTAGAGTGGCCTAAGAACTTCTGCTGCCTCCTCCTTCATCCTTGCTGCTACCTACCTCTCTGGTTAACTATTTCTGCCACACCAAGAGAGAACTCAGTTCTCGTGTGTCCTCCTCCCTCACCAGCTTATATGTCTGGAAATCTGGCCCTTACCCAGTCAGACTTGGCTCCACTTAAGGCTCACCAGAGTGAGTCTCTATTCTGTGAACCTTACAAAGTGCACAGTGGCCACCACAACACCTTTTCACCTTACAATGTGCAGGAACCAAGTTAAAGGCTTGGTATCCTTGCCTCAGCCAATGTGAACCTTCAATACACTATGCAGCTAAATTAGCCACACATGCATGTGCAATGCAGTCTTTGTTAGATGTCCACTTCACAAGCTTAGTAAAAACCCCATATAAAGTGTACTGTGTTTGCTTCCTTGTGTGCGCAAATTTATAATCTGGTTGAGGTAGTAAAAAAAAAACAAAAAAACAAAAAACAAACAAAAACAAAAAAAGTATGATGACTGCTGTTTACTCACACAATCACAACACTAATTTATTTTAAAATACCACATGCATGAAAAAGCATATAAAACCAAATTCTATTTTGTGATAATCCAAGATATCCCAGAACCAACTGTAAAATTGTTTTACACTGTCCTGCATATTCTTAGCACTCTCTTTGAAAATCTTTTCTAGGCTTAAATAAGAGCTTTTGAATTCTCTATCGAGAAAGATTTACATAAATATAGATATAAAATGGTATTATAAGAAGAATTAAAAATATTCCAGAGATCGTCAGCTAATTAGTCTGAATACAGATTAATATTTCATGAGTCTCTTCCTCATTTCACCTTTTAGATCTTTTCTCTCTTGGATCCCGATAAACTTCATGGGCTCCAACAATTGCTCCTGTAGATCCAGTGTAAGAATTTGGTCCTTATGCAAAATAATATAAAAGTTACAGTTGAAGGATGGCAGTTATAATACAAAACAAGCTTCAATTTATTTTTAAAAAGGTGCAGTGCTCTTTGCAAAAGTACTGTTTTGGAGGTTTGCCTGAATGCCAGAACAATGATTTCAGTCAAGAGCAGTCAGTCTCTTCCTCAAACTGCAACTTTGCTTGATAAATAATAAAATTAGGGGGTAAGAAAGCAAATTATATTTGGAACAAACTGTGACATGTATCAAATCATGATAAAGTTATTTATCTTGTGGCTCATTTATTATAATGCAGAAATGAAATAAAATATTAAGTGTCTAGAAGGATGTACTTATGCGCAGCTACAATTTTTCTGTGGAACTCTGTCACAAGGTTTTATTGAAGAAAGAATAGCAACTCCAGCTAATTTAACTAGGATAAATATTACTAGTATTAGTAAGTGCCAGTATGCCAATTCCAATTATCTTAAGTTATTTTATCTTTATTTAGCCAGGCTGTGAAAATATTTGGAAACTCTGTAACCTGTAATGTTTAGAGGATGACTATTCATGTCTTATTTCTGTAGTTATCGGTCTTGTTTCATACACTTACAGCACTGCACCTTTAGTTTTAAATTCATATAAGATACACAGTTCTACATAATATATTAATCCTCTCCAAAGGCAACAAGACTAAACACAGGTTTCCAATCAAAAAGTTTTATCATCATAGTCAGCTTTTAAGTATGTTTCTTAAATCACCGGTATTTTTAGGACAGTCAAATTAACTGTCATGATTCTCAAATTTGTTTTCAGATATTTTTGGTTTCCTGACATAGTATATGTAATGTCTTGTGAGCCTTTCTCCAAACAGAAGGAAATGTTTGCTTCTTCCACTGGTGTATTTTGAACCGCAGATAATTAAAAGGTTAAATGTCAGTAAAAGAATAGAACTAGTTTGGATATTCATATATTGTACTCATTTAATAATTTAATACTGTACATTACAATAGTTAGCTAAAAAGGGGTAGCTCAAATCATATTTAAAACACTTAATACTTTAGTAGTATGAAGAATTAATTATCTTTTATTCAGACCAAAATCCCATATATCTGACCACCACCTCCCCTCCAACTTTGAAAAAGTCTAGGTCTGAAGTCTGCTTCTCACACCCATATCTAATTTTGTTAAAATTAGTCAGATTTTATGCCCCAATTTGATGGAATCAATGTTTTAAGTCGGTTCCTTAAGTAATCCAGTGGAAGAAGCTGGGAGAGTGCAGTTTGCAGAAGCGTGGTTTACCAGTGCTAGCATTTATAGCAGAAAAGAGCTGTAAAGAACAATAAAGTGGCAGTGCTAGTGAGATGGACAGATGGTAAGCTGCACAACGAATTCTGCATTTTGTGCAAACGGCTTTGTACTTTACACAGGCAGTCTTCACAGAAGCTTGAGCAATCAGGTGGAGTGTTTAACCTGTTCCTATAGACTATTTTAAAAGTGTGAAATAAAGTAATCAGAATTAATTGTCTGGGTTATGTATTAAGGTTATTAAAGGTGGAGCATCATACTACAATGTTCCTCAATTGTTACCAAAACCCATATAACTGGATCTGACTTGGAAATGGTCCTGATTGTTTACTGAAAAACAAAAATGTTGCTAGATGTGTCACTTGAGATTCCACTTTTCGCACGCTCTTTTTTGGGGGGGGAGGGGCATATGAAAGTCAGCAGAATGCAGGGTTGGAAAATGTAATTAAAAGGCAAAGGGTTTATTGGTTGGTGGATAGGTGGGAGTGGATGGAGAGTGAATAGTGGTTCCAGAATTACTCAACTTAAACACATATACAGCCTTTGAAGTACCAAATCAGAAAGAGAAGTAACAGCATTTTAAAGTGATGGAAGCGTGTGTGACAAAGTGGGACTGTTCTTACTGTTTCCTCTGAATACTGTGTGGGTGCCTCAGTTTCCCTTATGCATTTCTTAAGTCTCCAGTGTGCATAAATGGCCGACAATCTGTCTCCTAGCAACAAATGGCCAGGGCCCTTCCCCCCTTGCAAGGGGATAGCTAAAGGTGAACAAAGAGATCAGGTGACCTCCTGGTCCGGGAAAGAGACAAAGGCCAGAAAGGAGGGGCTGGAGGGGGTTTCAGTTTGGAGCTGGCTGGGGACGGGAAGTGAGGGCAGATGGGGTTGTCTGCCTCGCTGGGCCTCAGAATGGACCCGGCTGAGGGATCCCGTTCTCTGTACCTACAAGCTCTGTTTTAGACTGTGTTCCTGTCATCTAATAAACCTCTGTTTTACTGGCTGGCTGAGAGTCACGTCTGACTCTGTGTGAGCTTCTTGCCCTGAAGACAGTCTGCTCCGAGGGAGAGGAGGCTCCCTAAAGTCCTGACTAGCTTTGTGGGGAGCAGTTCCAGAGCATCGCCCGGGGACTCCGTGACAGCATGTTTTACACTTAATCTCAAAATGGCTGTAGTTGAGAATTTCAAGCGTAGAGAAAAAGGAAAATATTTTGAAAGGATAAAAATAAAGTACTAATTTATTAATTTTTAAGAGGCTTTAGGGCTGGGTCTGTTCCAGCATACTATTTAGAACAAAACAGATGGACTCATCATGGATTGCATTTCTGATATTTAAGGAGAATGTTTATTACAAACATATTTTCTTTTAAATATAATTCAACTTAAGAGCCACTAGTCAGCAGCTCGAGTCCAAACACTTTTGATGTGGAACTATGTTTTGAAAAAGAATGGTTACTTGCCCTACAGTAAATGTGATTCTTTGAGGTGATGTAGTTAGTGTGGATCCCACTATAGGTGCGCACGCACCTCATGCATACAAGATTAGATTTTTGGAATAGCTGTGTGTCTGGGCTATGCAGGCGCCCTGTGCCGCCTTGTGTTCCCCTGCCAGGGCACACAGGGCAGAGCAGTTACGTCTCCCTCAGTTCCTTTGCAACCCAAAGCCCATATCAGAGGGCTCAATGTGGGGATGGAGGGCAGATCCTGGGATCCACACCAACTATAATCTCATCTCAAAGAACCACGGTAAATGTAGGATAAATAACCATTTTGCTTCTTTAAGTGTGTGTCAGTATGGATCTCACTGTAGGTGACTGGCAAGAAGTATCCCCTCTCAGAATGGTGGGAATGAGGTCTGCCAGCTGTATCAATTGAACAGTGACTGCAATACTGCATTCTCAAACTTCACAGCTGAGCTGCCAGCTAAGTGCAAGGCATAGCCTTTGACAGAAGTCACTGTGTTATTCCACATTGCTGCCTATTTCTGAGATTGGTACATCACTGAAGCAGGCAGACAACGTTGTCTGTGCTCTGGTGCAGTGAGTCTTGATGTCTGGTGGGAAATGTATACCAGCCAGCCAGTTGGTAACACAATAAAATGCATTGTGTAATCTATTTCAATATCCTTTACGATGAGATAGCTTTAGCTGGGCATTCTAAAAGGTCAAACTATAAATAGCCAGGATGATAGCCTGAATGGCTTAGTCTTGTCAATGTAATCAAGTACTGGATAAGTCTAGCGAATGTCATTTCTCTTTTTTCCATAGTACAGAGTGTGGCTTGGGAAGACAACGGGCAGGATGGCTGATTCCTTCAGACTAAATTTCAAGACCGCTTTAGGAATGAACTTGGGTGGGGGTCTCAGCACCACCGTGTCCCTATGGAAAGTCATATTGGGACATTTGGACATAAGAGCTTGAACTTCACTCATTCTTCTGGCTGTGGTCATAGTCATTAGGAATACTGTCTAGTGAGAGGTGATGCAAGAAGCATTCAGAGAGATTCAAATGGAGGCTCCATGAGCCTCAGGAGGAATATATTGAGGTCTTAAGCAGGGGTAGGTTCTCTCACCAGTGGGTAAATATGTAATAGCCCTTTGAAAAACTTCAATACTATTGGATGAGGACAGACCTAACACATGAACGAACAGATGGATGGTAAGCTGAAGTTGCCACGAGGTGGATCTTAAATGAGTTGAATGTAAGGCCAGCTGGCTTTAAATGCAATAGGCCGTCAAGCATCCGAGGTTCAGGGGCTGGACTGGGTTCAGACCACATTGAGCTACCCATATCAAGAGCCTCTTCCTGCTCTGTATCAAGATCTCCTATTCTTGTAGGGAACAGTATCTATCTGTTGTATTCAGTCAGTCAACAGCCACACGGTCAATCAAGTACAGTGACTTTGGATCTGGATGGAGCATTTGACTATGGTGCTGGGGGATCAGATCCAGGATAGGTGGTTGAATGGACATCTGTAATAGGTCTGTTAGACAAAACTGCTTTGGCCAACATGGAGTTATGAGAACTACTATGGCCATGTCCCTTTTGTTCTTGGGAATTGTTGGAAAGGCATAGAAGCAGGCCTGTTCACCTGCAGGAGGAAGACGTCCAGCAATGATCCTGGACTCAGCCCTCCTCTGAAACAGAAGTTCTGACACTTGGCATTGTCCCTGGTGGCCAACAAGTTTATTATGGGGGACTCCCCATGATAAATCTATGCAGGGACCATTCATGATTGGTCACAGATTGCCTGCTCAGGAAGCCTGCTAGATTGTTGCTGACTCCTGGAAGGAGTCTATTCTGATGGCAACAGGTCCAGAATTTGATGGCGTTCATGCTAAGGAGTGATGAGCAAGCGCTCCATTGTTTATGTAGTGCATAGCTGTCATGTTGTGTGTGAAAATCTGTACTACTGAATATGAGGACAGGCAGGAATGCCATACAGGCTAGTTTGATGGCTCTGAGCTCCAGCACATTCATAGATAAATCTCATATTGCCTAAAGATCAGGTTCCTTTAATTTTTAGTTTGCCCAAATGAGTCCCCCAATCTGTTTCTGATGCATCCATGATCAGTGTCTTTGTCAGGGATGGGTACTGAAACATTTATCCATTTCCATGTCTTCATGGGTTCCAACCACCAAACCAATTCTGCAGTGATATGACGGCACAGAGACCTTCTTTCCATCTTATGTCTCATCAGGGAGTACACTGACATGAGCCAGAGCTGAAGTCTGTCAAGTGGTGTTATTTACATGCATGCCAACTTGTGGCCTAACACTGGATGACATGTTTGTACTGTCAGCTATGTTTGATGTTAGCTGAAGTATGAGTGCTTGTAATGACTAGGACCTGTCCTTAGGCAGGTATGTTCTTTCTGCTCTGAGTCAATCATGTCGTTCACTAGGAGACCTAGCTGTGTGAATGGGGATAGTGCATTCCAGGATTGCTGGTGCCTTCCACTGAGATCTGCCTCTGATCAGCCAGTCATCCAGCCTTACCTTCACATAGGAGCCACTACCACTGAGTCTGAATGGCAGATCTTGTTCTGGCAGGGATTTGGTCAGACTGTAAATCTCAGGTACTTCCTGTGGGCTGGGTGGAGGACTCTATGGAAGTATGCATCTTGCAGCTGAAAGCAAGGAAGCAGTCTTGAGCCTGAAGAGATGGGATGTTGGAGGCAAGGCTTATCATCCTGAACCTGAGGTGGTGTACATATTTGTTCAGTCTCCTCAAGTGTAGGATGAAAACACCCCTTCTTCAGGATAAGGAAATATCAGTAATAGAAAGACTCTTGCCCTGTAATCCTGAGGATCATCATCTGTGGTTCCTAGATGAAACAAGGCAACTTTTTGAAACAGGCTCTCTGAAGACAGACAGGAAAGGAGGGTTGATGGGGGATGAGTGTGGGAGTGAATGAGATAGGCGTGGGCAATTGCCAACACCCATTTGATGGAGATGATATTGGTCCAAGCCCAATGGAATGGAGCAAGGCTGCTCCCAAAGACTGCTGATGTCTCCTGATCAGTTCTGATGCGACTCCTCACATTCCTGTCAAATGTGCTGCCTAGTTGATGGGCTGGGTCACAGAGAAGACAGAAGATGGCCATTTCCCTGAGTATCACCATCATTTTCATGGTGGGTACTCTGGTTGCCTATCCTGAAAATAAGGATGTGCCTACTGTCTCTGCTAAGGCTGATATTTGTATGGCATCCTTAAGATGGTGGTCTATAAATTTCCAGTGACCTTGGGGAGGATCATGAGTCTTTTACTAAGTGAACCACTTCATCCGTTCTTTTGCTGAAGAGCTTTATTACCTCAAACAGGAGGTCTTCTTTTATGGTCTCTTAGTCATCTCTTTAATATCTCAGATACTAACAGCCAAGAGACTTGCCTTATGGGTCACCATCTTGGTTATCAACCTCGCAGATGTGTCAGAGGTGTTCATGGATAGCTGTAGAATTGTTCTGGCAACACTTTAAATGATTTAATTCCTCAGTGTCCGAAGATACTTTTGACAGGAAGAGAGTCACCTTTTCCCAGACCAGGAAGTCAAACTGGCAAACGCCACTTGGGAGTTTGCCACATGGAGTTGCAGTGAGTTGGATGAGTAGGCTTCACATTCGAACAGGTCTAGCTTTTTGGGATTTCTATCTTTGGGTGTGCCTTTAATCAATTTAGATATTTCCTGCATTATTGCAACTACCAACAATACTGGATTTGGGTGGGAGTGACAGTGGCCAAAGCTTTTTTGGGGAACCGGATAACACTTCTCCACCCACTTAGATGTGGGCTGAATGGTAGCTGAGGTTTGTCAGAGCTCCTTAGATGGTTCTAGTATGCCCTCACTGATGAGGAGTGCAATCCTAAGTGATGCAGTCAAAATGTTGACTTTATGGGATTTCTCTTGTAGGAATGTTGTTTCAGTATGTATGATCTCAGTGATACAAAATAAGAAATCCTCCAAGGCTTTAAAATAGTCAATTGCTGGGGCAGAGGCTAGTATACCAGTCTCATTGAACAACAAATGATTATTATTTCAATAGAGAATGGGAATGCTACTGTTCTTTTGCTGCTCACACCACTGGGTGCTGACACTGCAGTCTGTTGTTGGTGGCCTGGGTAGTGATGCCTCTTGACAGCCTAATCTCCTCCTCTTTCTGGACATACAGGAGGGGTATCTGCTGTAGGACACATCAGAGGATGGTCCCTAATATGGCCCATATGGCCAGGAAAGCATGTTATATCAGCACTGACCTGGTTGTGGCTGACTGGCTCAATGCCATTACCATCTCTTTTGTGGTGATGCTTTGTGAGAAGGCTCTCCAGTACAGGCTTCTAGGGTTGCTCTAAAAAAGCAGGGGAGAGGCATCACTGTTCAATACCAGGAAAAAGCATAATCAGACACTGGTGAAGAAGAAGAATACTCTTCAAATGGTGGTGCTTTAGGGTAATGCCTCAAAGCCAGCTCCAGTGCCAGGTGCCATTCTGTTACCAACGATGTCAATGGAGGGATCTTGATACTTTGAGAGCATCTCTCTGGCCCCTACCTGGCACTGAGGCCTTCATTGGTGCCAATCCCAGCTTCCTGTGCATCACTCCTGCCTTAGCAGAGGTCTTATACATCCTGTCCTTGGAAGAACGGTGGTTCTCCTCCTTATACGATGGTGTCTCTCAAAGTCTGAAGTCATATATGGATTCTGCCTTTTGATCTTGTCCTTGTGCTCAAGTACCAGTCACAATTCTAAATCTGCCGGTGTGATGATGGGTTTGTTGGAACTGGTCTTGGTGTAGCAGCAACCCAAACCAAAGGCCCTAGTGCCAAAATAGTCTGTGTGATGTGGCTAGTGCCGATTTTGATGATATCTTTTCCTGTTTTCCTTTCACGTCTGACCCCTAGGCTGTACTGTCTGCTTGAGGGAGAAGTAGTTGACAATGACCCCTTGGGTACCTTGGAGGTGGTAGTCTCCTTCAGGTTTGACAAGGCGCTCAACCACCATTCAAGTAGGTGTAGTTTTAGCCACATGTTCCTTGACATGCGGAGTCCTTCGGGAGGACTTGCACACTAAACACTTATGGCTGTCCTTCAGACAAACCAGACATTGACCGTGCCCATGGACCAGGGGGATGAGTTGGGGCAGGGGTTGAAGCCTGAAGATTTAGAGTCCACCATGATGGTTGATGTGAGAGGCATCACCCCACCATACAGGAGGGTATGGATTTTGTTTTTTTGGGATCATCCAAATTCAAGAAAATAGAGAATAAGAAGGATGAAAATAGATTTTCTTTACCAAAGCTAGCTGAGAAAAGGACAAATATAATTAGGAGTTGAAGGTCAGACACTCACTGGATTCCGTCTTGCTGCCATTGGTGGTAAGAGGGAACCGAGGGAGGGTTGTGGCCACTCCACTTCCATGGCCTCACATAGGAGAACAAAGAGGCACAGGACACATGTGTGGCCCCAATGGACACTATTTTAAAAAATCTTGTGCATGATGCACACGCATGTGCCCACGTACGAGATCCATACTGACACATACTCGATACTGACACATACTCAAAGACTCAAGTATTATGAACTTTCTCCTCCTTAGCCATGGTATCCAAAAAATCTAGCATTGAACTTCAGTCTGTGATAGCATCCAGGTTCTGGGTACAGTTAGAAGAAAAACCATAGTGCTTTGCAGGCAATGGATGGTGCTAAAATTAATGCAACTAAATTGCTAATAAAGCTCTAATTACCAGTGTAGTTGTGTGCTTGCAGTGTAAAGGGAAAGAGAAGGAGACTACAAAGGAACATAAGACAGGCTGGGAAGAGGGAAGGAGCAGGAAGAAAAGCACTTTAATGATGGAAAAATAGGTTCTTGCCCCCAGTCATAAGGTAACCTGCACTATAATGCAGAAATATAATGACTACTATGTGCTGCCTAGAAAATTGTTTTCATTACGTCAATAAGCCCCAAATATCACCTTAATTTTGAATATGTAAGATTTAAAAGTGTACGGGGGTCCTTTGAAAGCCATTTGCACACTATATTTAAAATCAGTAAGAGTCCCCCTTGTGCCAAGTAGTGAAAGCAGAAGCCCCTCCACCCCCCATTAATCAATCAGAAAACGTATTTTATATTTTCATGGAAAACACATGTATAGAAGCAGCAAGGGCACAGCCAACGAAATAGAATAAGAAACAATTACTGAGACGGTACAGAATGAAAGCCAAAACCAACAGTACTTGGAACTGGTTGAGCAACAGTCAAACTGATTGTTTTTCCTTCATTGTGTGAAAGATGGGATTTTGAGAGAGTTTGGTAAGGAACAAGGAAATTCGAAAGATTAAAACGTTTACAAATAGGAGCATTCACATTGATATCAGGATTAAAGTTAGATCACCACGCTGAGAATAGTGACCAAGTGGGGAGGAGGGGGGAAAATTAAAAAAAAAAAAAAAAAAAATCACAGAATAAGTGATTATATCTACAGCACCACAGTGGGAAATGTGCAGATAGATTTGTAGAGAAAGATTCTGATTTCATTTTTTTGTTTCTACCTTTTGAGCTGCTGGGATGGAAGAAACTTGGTTTGTTTGATGGGGAAGGGGGATGACTTGTTTTGGAAGCAGTACTGTTGGCATTGACCGAGGGTGGCTGGAATGAGGTGGAAAGAAAGATGCCATCTGAGACTGGGCGCGGCTGGCGGAAGAGCTGCTGTGGCGGAAGGGTGGCAGGAGGAAGGTCACCATAAGATTTTCTTGTGCTGGAGTACTTATCCTGACCTGCTAGAGTGGAATCCTCCTCCTCATCATCATTGTATGCAACAAACTTGGCAGTATAAACCGTGTCAGGGGAGAGGACCTGTGTTTTGAGGTAAGAGGTGTTTCGCTGAGGTGGGGGAGGAGGAGCATTAGATGAGGGGGGGGGGGGTGGGAGCTCATATTCCCGTGGAAGCGGAGGTCTGTACAGACCAGGCTCGTCAGGTTCCAGTAATCTTCGTTCTGCCTCATCATGCTGTCTACGCCTTTCAGCTTCCAAACGGTTGTAATACTCCTCCTCCTGTCGCCTCTGTAGGCCCGTAGGAAAGAAAAGTGCAGTGATCAGAACAAGAGAAACATTTAAACATAGGATGGATTCAAGTTTTCCTCCACAAGAGCACTGAACAGATCCCCTCATCTCCCTTCCCCTGCAATGAGTAAGGAAGCCACTCCAAATCATTATACAAAGAGTATATTTACTAATGTGAAAATGACAGAATTGTCCTGTAACACAATGGTAATTCTGAGTTATTTCTGGAGTTGATGCATACTCTATGCTGAGAACATACTTGAGTTAACAGAAATAAAGCTGTACTGACTAAAAGAATTCCCTGCACTCATCTTTCATAAAGTTAGAGTTGATAAAGTAAGGATTTAGCAAAGCTGCAAAGTATTTAAAAAAGAATGAAAATAAAATGGGTGATCTTAGAAAGGAACTTTGGAAGACAGTACAATGTTGCCTTATCCCTCCTGAATAGGTCATCAACAGAGCTTTCGAGGTCACTGATTCTACAAGCCTAAGTTATAGACATTAGAAAAATAACTTCATGCAAAGACAAGTTGCGACTTGTGCAATTTAATTTTTTTTTTAAATGCTTTAATAAATCTCTTGAAGTGTCTTCTACAAATTCATGAAGAAAATGCTCTGCCCATGATGTTTCTATAGGGCCATAATAAAAATAATCTGCACTGAACTCTTGGGTGAACCTGAGAAAAATAGAAGTGCATAATAAGGTACAG
Organism: Terrapene triunguis; assembly: GCF_002925995.2. Lineage (NCBI taxonomy): Eukaryota > Metazoa > Chordata > Testudines > Emydidae > Terrapene > Terrapene triunguis. Next base: position 27,535,694 of record NW_020664436.1, read on the forward strand.
TACGTATTATTTGAACTCTACCTTCTCTCAGAAGCTACCGTGTAACTACCATATGTGAACAAAGTTTCCTATATTTTTCCAGTTTAAAGATTGTTTATTGCTCTGTGAAATAAAAACACTTAATTTTCATCAACACCTGTCAGAACTCCATTGTGAGCTAATAGATACAGATCTATTTTGGACTTTCACTACAAACTGTGAAGGTCAAATTCTATCATTTCTTGATTCACTAACTACCAAATATTTGTATTTTGCAATCACATCGATAAAACATTATTTCTTGTTAAATTAAGGATGTATAGTACAGCTTCTTAAAAAAACTTCTTGTAATTTGTGGCAGGGTGCGTAGAGTTTTGGATACACATCTTTTTTAAAATATAAATCAAAATAAGTAAATATACACCCTTCTTAAACAGCCTGAGAATCTTCTTAACTAAAGAAGTCAGAGACAGTTACCCTTCTATTGGTTATGTATGAAATACTAGTTTCCATTTTGAAGGCTCTAGAGTATTTAGGTGGCACTAAATTTGTAACAATCTTTGTCTGGGACTTATATGTAACTGTCTCTGGGACAGATCAGATTTGCCAGTCATAAAAGCCTTTCAGCTGTAGGTGACCCAAATATCATTAGAATGTACCACATCACCAAAGTTAGAGATGGAGAATATCTATTTATTACTGATCAATCTTATCCACCCTCCACCTCTAACTTTCCTATGATATGACCTCCACTACTTTGCTGAGTCCAGTTGTGTGTGTGATATCCCAGTGATGGGGTTGTTATGACCTCCCTTGGAAAACTAATCTGTTCTAGATTTTCTTTTGCTCATTGTCAGCCCATTACTCCTAGACCACTGAAAAACAGGTCTTAGAGCTTTTAAACTTTTCCCCTACTTGATCTTCCCAGCAGGAGCTTCTCCTATCATTAAAACATCCTTCTCCATTCTGAAATCACAGTTTCACTAAAATCCAAGTTTTCATTCTGAAGAAACCTGATTGTCACTGCTCAAGTGAAATCTTACAGTGGGTGGGATGGTTCTACATCTACCCACATTGAGAGTCAAATAAAAAGATTGAGATCTTAAGAAATTTATCATAAAAATTTTAAAACATCATGTATGAGTTTTTAAGGGATCCAAACGTCTGGAGTTTTGGAGTGTACCTAATTGTATAGAGATCCAATTTCCTGCTGGATCACATTCAGGTCTAATAGCTTCCTGCATAAAAGAACCAACTCCTAGTAATTTTTTTCCAGATTCAAACAAAAGTAACAAAAATATGGTGGAGCATTCTCTCCACTTCTCCATCTCTGAATTCCATACAATATATTTTTCTTTTCTTATAAAAAATCCCAAAGGCAATACAAAGCTCTTCTATTGAGTCACCATAGCCTCAGGTGCTAAAACCCTGCATTAAGTTCCAGGATGATTACTGCTGGGGCAGGCTGGCAGGTCAGTCAGCTCCAACCCAAACAAAAGCAGCGTGGGAATGAATGTCTCTTTCAGGCAGAAGAAACTAGAAAGCTAAGGTAGAGAAGGCTCTGAAGGTAAACTCTAGCAGTGACAACCAAGCTCAGGGAGGACACTTAGGGTATGTCTTCACTACCGGCCAGATCTCCATTTATCGCGTCTAGTCTAGACACGATAAATCGATCCCTGAGCGTTCTCCCATCGACTCCTATACTCTAGCTCAGCGAGAGGCGCAGGCGGAGTCAACGGGGGAGTGGCAGCAGTCGACTCACCGCAGTGAAGACACGACGGTAAGTTGATCTAAGTACGTCGAATTCAGCTATGTTATTCACGTAGCTGAAGTTGCGTAACTTAGATTGATCCCCCCCCAGTGTAGACCAAGCCTAAGCCTGAGATTTCTGTTGTTATTGTTTGTGAGTTACCAATAAATACAAAAGCTGTGAATTATATGAATCTGGATATTAACTCAGGGTCTGTCTATTCTATTTTGGATGGTAGAGGGTCTGAGCCCATGAATATTACCATCATGTTAATATATTCACCTCCCCCCTACAGCAAAACCAAATTGTTAATGGTCAGGCTAAGTAGGTGAAGCCTACAAAGAATTCTTGCTGCACTCAGAAGACCATAACCTTTTCTTCAGCCTCTCTCTTGGTCCGCTCCTCCTCCTGGCGCCGGCGCTCTTCTTCTTGCCTGGCCCTATCTTCTGCTTCTCGTTTACGCATCTCTTCTAACTGTTGCTGCCGTCTGCGCTCTTCATCCTGTAACTAACAAAGACTTGTCTTTAATTGTTTATGAAATCACCTCCCCCTGGATAAGTCAGAGAGCACATATACCTGGAGCATTCATTTTAAAAACTGACCAGTTTAATGCAAAGCACTACACTACAGCAGACCAATAATGTTTTCCCTGTCCAACTCTGATTTATTACATTATATTTTCCCTGAAAGTCCCTAAAAACCATACAGAATTTCTAATAATTGTTGCACATAAAGGATGAGAAATGTATAGAAGGGAATGTACTGCTTTCTTTTCACTGCTGAATTGTTACAACAGCTGTACACAACCAGAGAGACTTTTGGAGAGACAGACTATGCAGTTCCACCTACATTTTGGCATTATGGGAAATTCTACATATAGTTAACTAAAATGAATCAGCAGAACTCTATTAAAAAACTACCTTGCTAGTATGACTGTACAGATGCGTACTGGACCCCTACAGAGGTACAGTTTGACTTACAGTCGAGACCGCTTCAGTAACAAGCGTTTCACAGGTGAACTGAAATTAGACATTTGGAATCAACATTCCACAGCTTCAACAGCTAACAATTAGATCGGGATTTAAGCATTGAAAAATCTTGACTTTTTAGTCATAGGGTCAATCCATTTAAAGTAAGAGGCTCATGTGGCAAGTCTACCAATAGCCTCAAAAGATAAATAAAAAGTCTCCCAGTGTTTCTACAACAGATGCGCACTAGGAAAACAGACAGCGAAGCAAGGCTTTGGCTACTTGAATCTAACATTGCTAATATATAAACCTCAGATAAATGTATATACAATTGTCTATCAGACATTATTACAATGCACTGATCAGACAAATTAGCACCACTACAAATAAATTTTTGCATGGTTCACTGAAGCGGTCAGGAACTGCCACCTATGATGGAGAGTGTACTCATTGGGATAACAACTATCTCTAAAGTACAGAAATTATCTGCCATCTAAGTTGAGTCATGTTTCTTATTGCTATGAGCTTATTTTTACATTAAACTTTTCACAGTAAGATTTATTAAATTGATGTTAGGTCTGTGTTTCCTAAAGCTGTCATAATGTTTACATGTGGTTTTCTGCTAAATATATTTAGTCTGCTCTTGTTCATAGTCAAGCAGTTTATGCACATACATGGTATGTCTATACTGTGATTAGATACCTGTGGCTGGCCTGTGCCAACTGACTCGGGCTCATGGGGCTCGGGCTAAGGGGCTGTTTAAGGGCAGTGTAGATGCTGGGGATACAGCTCCAGCCAAAGCTCTAGGACCCCCCACCTTTCAGGGTCCTAGACCTTGCGCAGCAACCGGAGCGTCTACATACCCCAACAGAATACAGCAATAGTGGGAAAGTGGAACTTTAGAGACAGTGATATTTCTCTCCCTATTTCCCATCTATTTGGGCATGTAACTCCCATTAACACCAACAGAAGGGAGGATATGCATTTGAAGACAAAAGACCCTTTAAACTTTCATTTTGATATCCAGTGTGTCAAATATTGAGTGATGGCTTCCTAATGTTGCAATGGAATTTTTTAAAACTGAATCTAAACGATTCTATTGTTCTATTAAATGACTGCAATCAGATTTATAACTATACAATTTCTTGTTCAAATATTTAACCTAAAAATTGAAATAGCTAGGCAAAATTCTGTAAAAACAGACCTTTTAAAAAATATTCAGTTTCTCATTTATCTGATTAATCTTTCCTTAACTGGCAGTTTCTTTGCTAACGCCCTGAACACTGGATTTACTTATGTGTATCTGGTGGGGGTTTGATTGTAGGTTACATCCTCTATAGAGCACTGTTGCTCATATACCCTTACATGCATAACTAAATCAGCTGATTATCAAGCATTCATTTCAAAGCTGAGAATTCCTCTGATTAGATGGTCAAAGTTACAAACATCAGAGTGTGCCAATCTTTCAAGACCAGTTCATGGTCGTCAAAGTGATCTGTTTTTTTTTTTTTAAATAAAAATGATTTAGTATTCATATTGGCATGTATCTGGTGAATATTTTTCAGAGGCTGTTACTTTCTTGTAACTGGAGTTCAAAGGTAAGTGGCTTTTGTAGTTCTTGACACTGCACAAAGGTAGAGGGAAGACTCAAATACACTCAGTACAATAGGGAAAGCAACTAAACAAGTTTTATAAAATATCTGTTATAAAAGAATAGATCTGTTAATAAAAAAATCTTATCACAATTAAAAGCCTATTGGAATAAAGATCTCTTCTTCCCTTCCCCCTTTTACAACAATTCACCAATTTAGCATAAGAATTAATCTTATGGTACCAAATAATGATATGGCAGGAGAGATGAAAAATTCAGAAAAAAATGTCCTCAAGAAAAATACTTTTTTTCCCACTCAAAGAAAAAAATTGGCAAAAATAAGTCTTAATGAGAGAATAAAGGAGAACTTTTTGACTTTGTCCCAAATACTTAAAGAGAAATATTATTTGTATTTCTAGAGCACCAAAATAAGAAGAAAAAACCCTATGCAACGTGCCAATTTTGGAGTTGATGTCAATGTGTTGACCACAGTAATTTTGGAAGGACAGCTGTATCAGGTAGGAATGTGCCAGCCAGATCAGAGGTTATTCTAGACCTGAATCCTAGGAAACAGGCCAAGAGTGAGAAATAAGGCTGAAGTGGTAGAGAATCGAGTGATCACTACAAGATGACACCTCACTCCTGTATTACCTACATAACTAGCTTCTATTTAGCAGTAGTCATACACCAAGAAAGGACTGTTGAGATGGCAAGGCTCTCCATACCGCTTGAAGCAATTAGCTTTTGTGACTGTGTACAACGGTGTACTACACTAACCCTACAAGCGATAAGTAAGGCACATTTAACTCCTAAATTTTCAAAACAGTGAGAAAATTTACCCACAAGCCCCATTTACATCAATAGGACTCTTGCAATTAAGATTCTCATGCACTAGTTTGAATATTTAGTCTTTTCTAATTTTTTTTTTATTTTATTTTTTTAAGTTTACACATCTGTCTGGTCTGACATTCAGTTAAAGGGACACCTGTCAATATAACTTCTCAAGATGCACAGTACAACTCAAGACCCACAGTACTGCTCAAGATGCACAGTACAACTCAAGACCCACAGTACTGCTTACGTGAAGAGACACATGTTACATGTAATATGAAAACAAGTTCATTTGCTCTATATTCAGTACCTCCCTTAAGCATTTTTTTGTTTAAATAGTAAAGAATAGAAAAGAAGCTCTGTATACACAGACATACAAGAGTAACTGTAACAGATCACTAGGTATAGAAGTATGAACTTTCCCTTCTCCTCTATCCCAGGTAGGTTAGTTTACCATATCATCTGGTCCCATAATCCTTGGTTTCCTGTGTGGCCAACCTGGACTTCTAATACAGTCTAGCTCGGGACAACAGCCAAGCAGCTTCTTCCAAGTTGTTCCCTCTAATAGAGGACTATATCATGACACTGCTAATTCTTCTCACATAGTACTGCTGTGACATGCTCAGTGTGTAGTAGCCCAGACTGCACAAGTACCAATTATGCTCTCCAGTTCTCTCAGGGCAGCATGATGTGCCTCTGCCCAAAACTTAATACACATCTTCAATAAACTAAACATCTAATCTTTAACTAGATAGCCTATTTCCCTGACATGACAGTCCAAGGGGGTAAAAAAAGGAAATCAGTGCTAGAGTATTAGGAGCTGTTGAGCTTAATTCATGGGAATGGCTTGCGTGCACTGGACTTCAAATTGTACAAAATAAAGATGGGGTTGTTAGGAACTTTTAAAAATAAAGATATAAAATATTTTAAGTTTATCTTTATATAGGGGTTTAATACAGGGGAGGGTCAGTTAGAATTAATAATGGCCCCACAGAATTTAAAAGGAAAAACATCACGAAAACTGACATTTTATGCTTTGAAGTTTTCATTAACCACTTGAGGGCCTTTTTAAACATACAGGTTACACTGTTCATTCTACAGGTCTAAATATACAATGAATGTCCTTCAACTTCATTTTCCTGTAGAAAGCAGACAATCTTGGGTACATAAAATGATTGTGGCAGAGATGCAACAAAAATGTAAGGAGTATTTATCACTAAAGTTCAATATTGCCCTCCCCAACCATTCAAAAAAAAAAAATCAGACAAGATTCAAAAAAACCCCTCATGAGATTGGCTTAAAAATGATGAAACTTTTAAAATAATAGATTTGGGGCTCTTTTTATTTGTCTTCTGCTTTTTTGCCTTTAGGCTTCACATTTTCAAACTTTTCTCCAGAACATCGTAAAAATGAAAGCTGAGATTCTCAACACAATGACTCCAGGAATTGGAGCTTTAAGAAACACTGACTATCCAAGACATGCGATAAAACCTTGAGAGATGGGAACACCAGAAGCTGGAATATCCATGGCTTTTCTGAATGTACTTGTCTCATTCAGAAAACAACTGAGAAAGCTCACCTGTTTTGTTGCTGCCAGAGGACTTTGAGATTGGTTATAACAATAGTAATCTGGCACAGAGATACTACAGTAGTGTTTAAATACATGTTATAAATTAGCTGACGCATACATTTTATAAATTGGTCTTGTAAAGCAGTGTTTGCATTTCAATACCAAAATTGGGCAAAATTTTGAACAGTCACTTTTTCATCTTTTGAGTGGTATAAATAATTTGTATCTACAGGACCTGTCCCAAGCATTGGTTCAGATACATGAATTGCATTCAGATTATACCCAATTATACAATAACTAATTTTAAAGGTGAGAGTTTCTTTTCTAGAGAGCTACAGGAAACATTTCAATTATCTGCTCATTCTCAATGCTGGCAATAGCATTTATGTACTGGTTTAGGGATTACTGCCCTAAAACAATCACTTAAACAAGAGATTTTTCCATCTCAATTTTAAATGTAAATGAATGGTGTTGATCCAAATGAAATGGCAGTTTAGGAAAAGAAAGTAAGAGATAGGTTTTCTGGTTATGTTTGTAAATTAGTTGGATATACTAACTCAGGGCAACAGCTCCTGAACTAGTGTTTCATTCTATTACAGAAAAATATCAGAAATTAAGAAAACATATTGTTTACTGCCAATTAATGGAGCAGCTAAACTGGTACACAAAGCCATCACGAGGGAGGATAGGGAACATGACCTTTTAAAGTAATAGGCCATGTACATTTACGGTGTCACTGGATTTAAAAATCTTGTGTATTTAAGCTGCTAAAACAAGTTCATATAAATTTCTGAAGAATGGCAGGACAAGTTTTCTTTGGCTTAGGACTTAAAATGAAACAAGTGAAACTGAGAAAATCTCACCCCACAATTTGTTCCTTCCAACTGCTTAGTAAGATGTTATAAATATATAATTACATAGAAATATCAAATACAGAGTTTCATATTAGATCACAGCTGCAAACAATTCAAAGCCACGGGCAGAACACAACAATTAAAGAAGAGAAGCAGGAGGAGAGGAGTAAGAAGAGATTTAGAAACATACAAAATGCATGCTTACAGTTAACTTACTGTATCACACCTTGATTCAGAACACCCCAGAAATGGCAAAGACAACATCCAATGCATTTTGGATCATTATTAATAAAGAAAACAAAACAAAAATATCAAGACTGGGAAGAGGTATTGAAGAGAAAGAAACAAGAACATACCAAATCTAGAACAGAGATTGCTGGCACAGCAGTCTGCTGCAGGTAATAAAAGAAGGGAAAAAAGAAAGATGCACAGTGAAAATAAAGGTAAGTTTAGATTTGCACTATGCCAAAAGCATTTCCCTTTGATTTGATACTTCAGCTGTTTTAGAAAGGTATTAAAAAAAAGGAATTGAAGAATTTTGGACATTAGATTGCTGAACTGTCTGAACAGCGAAAACCCCAGTGTCCTAATGGTGATAACATTTCAGATTAGCTATTCAGACACTCAAAAAAACAAAGCTAATGATGATGCTAGAGATACTATTTTTATTTGCATCTCTGGCATTATAGATAATGACATACAACAGAAGTGCAGACATTATCTTTAAAAAAGAGCAAGCAAACAGCTAACTTTAGTCTCTGTAGGAAACTTTTTACATGTTATAATTCAGGCTAGGATTGTGTAAAGCCACTAATGTTCTAAAAATGTTGGAAAACCTCACTGACAGCTAATATTTAAAATTCATCCCTTATGGAGAAGAATGATATAATGTTATGCAATACAGCTGGCTACTCAACCCATTAATGATGTGTTTTTTTAAGCCAAGCAATAATAAAAACGTTAACAGACTTTTCTGTGCAAATAGCAGTTTTAGATGGAATTTTATGCCCATAGGTAACTGCTTATGTGTTACAATCACAAAGTTAGCAACACTGGCCAAGGATATATTTAGCCTTTCCTTTCATCAGTTTGTAAGTGTGGGGTATTTATTGCTTCAAAACAGTAATAAAGTTAGCCACAGGGTAAAAGGAAAGCAACAGACTATGGCAAGGGCACAAAGATTAAGTTTAGGAATTAGTGCCAATGGAGTTAATACAAAGCCAAAAGCTGCCAGAAAGAATCCGGAAGAAAAAATACTTCTCTTAATCTGACAGTTATTCTACGTCAAATAAATGTGCACAGATGTTTCTTAGTGCTTGCCATTTGCTTACTAAGGAACTGATTAGGTCAACTCTTAGGACAAGTAGCAGTAAAGATGCTCAACAAACTAAGGAACTAGTTTATAAGTCCTTCAAAGCAAAAAACTCTCAACTTGCAAATTCAGTATTCCTGGGGTTATGATTCATAAGAAAAAAATTAGTTTCTATATGGAAACAGTTTCTCAGTGAAGACAGAAAGGGCAGAATAACTTTAACAGATAGCAAACAGTTGCATTACCTTCTTGCATTTAACAGCTGTAAATATCAAGGGCTTTCACCACTAAAGAAGCCAAATAAGAGCTATCAGAGAGTTAGAATAAAATAAAGATACTAAAGAAACACTGCCCTTTTTTGTCCCTTCCCCAAAGACCTTCATTTTTATCCTCCATAAATAAAACTTTCAGAGCATACACCAGGCATCAACTTGTGTACGTTACTTTGAGGGAATTACAGTCAATAACTACCTCTTCCCCTATCTAGGGGGAAGGGATAGTCATTTCTCTGAAGGAAAAGTTTTACAGCCAGGGAAAAAGATTTTGCTCTCATCTTTGCAGTTAGTTGCTTCATACTTTTATAATACACCACTTAACTGGCCAAACCAAGGTAGTTTACAATATTTTTCTTTAGCATTTTCTATATAATGAAAGACAGGGACATTACGACAGTCCAGTCCTCCTTTATCCTGTGACAATTTCAAATTTAGTTTAACCAGTCTACTAAAGAACACAAGTTTAAATAAATGTTTGCTATACTTGTGCCTAGAAAGGATTACCCCCTTTTACCCTTGCTCTTTTTTCAGCCTCCAGCCGTTGCATAATTAGCATGGTATCCACATCATCATCTTCTTCCTCGTCATCATCCTCATCCTTTTGCTTTGACTCTTGAAGTCGTTTCTGGAACTGCCACTCGAGCATAAGTTTGCGCAGGCGATCGTTCTCTTCTGCTGTACGGTCGGGCTTGTTTTGAAGTTCCTGAATCTCTTTACTCAGCATGTCCACAATGTGCATCTGCTGTTGTTTTTCTAGCTTCTCCTTAGCATCCCGTTTCCAGGGATCAGGAGACAAGCTATCACTGGAGGACAGTTCTTCTTTGCTGATGGTGATGTACTGCAGATCTCTACGTTCGATGGTTCGGGGCTGCTGTTGGGGCTGTAGCTCTCGAATGACAGTGTCCTGGGACCTCTGCAATGTTGAAGGCTTTTCTGGTTTCACCTGCTGCACAGAAACAGGAGAAACCATAGGCTGAGTACGCATCTGGCCCAATTTCCTTTCCTGCTCACGACGCTTCCTCTCTCGCTCTTCCTCTAGACGCGCTTTTTCCTTTTCATACCACCGCTGATGCTCCTCTCTTTTTTTACGTTCTGCAGCAGCTAGCGTTCCTAGCTGGTTTGAAGGGGGAGGTGGAGGCAGAGGCAAAGGCAAATCCATTTGCAGTCCATCAAAATCAGCTGCATAGTGCACTGGTGGAGGAGGGGGAGGTGGAGGAAGGTCTGTTCTGATGGGCTGGGAAACTGTCACTGGTGTTGGCTGGTTGATAGCTGGAGTTTTCCAACGGCCAGGTCCACTTTTGGTTAAACAAGAACCAGGGGAAATAGATTTGGAGGAGTGGTTCAGATGCTCTTGGCTGGATGTGCTGGAATCCACAGATGAATTCATCCATGGATCACTGTCTGACTTTCGATCAATGTACTCTACATCCTTTCTTATAACCACCTCCAGACGATTCCTCTCTGGTTGGAAAACTTTATCATCTCGAAGTTCTTCCTGGGAATGAGCTGCACGCTGGAAGAAATAAAACAAAGTATGCGTATTAGTTAATCTATATGTAATAAAATTTATATCCAATAAAAAAAATAATGGATGATAAAAAATGCATTTCTACAAGACAAAAAGCCTTCTTATCAATACATTTACTCTTTTTGGTAACGTAGAGAACCTTCATAACTAGCAAGTTTCCAATAATTTAATGTCTGCACCACCACAAAATCACTGAGCCTTTTAAACTATGCAAGCCTAGGAAAACTTTGTAAGCTCTGAGGCAGAGCTGTCAAGCTACACTGAGGGAATGATGAAAACAAAGGAGAGCTCATGCCAGCAATCTCCCCCATCTCACACAAGTTCTCAGGGCTATCCTTATCAGCTCTTACCCACTTACAAACACACTGGCAGCCTCCAACAGTAACTCAAGTGCAATAACTCTTCAGTCCAGCCTACTGCTGGGCTGGCAAACATTTTTCTTTCATGAACACAGACACACAAACAAGGAGCGCTGAGGGAAGGGGGGGGGGGAAATCATCCACCCCCCAATTGGGGGCATTCTCCCCTCTCTTGCCACTGTGAGAATCATTTGGGGTAGAGGATGTGGGTGCTTAGATGCCCCACCTTACTCAACTACCTCACAGGAATATTAAGCATTTATTAGTTTGTATACTTATAGCATTTTAAAAGATGTCAAGCACTAACTACTATTACTGCATAGAAAGTGGGAATTCAATTGGATATGAAAAATATTCAAACATGATTAGGCTGATGAAATCTATTTAAATATTTTATTTTTTCTTGAAGCAAATATTCATATTTTTGAGGATTAGAACATTTTCAGTATTGACAAAGAACATACAGACTTTCCATAAGTGACACTGGAGGAGACTAACAATGCAAACTTCTCCATGCTGCCAAACCAATGACCTTAACCATGAACTAGAAAGAATGCCTTGTTTGGGATGAAAGGGTGTATTTTTTATGCTCTATTAGTTCTGTAGCTCTGAACACACAGCTACTTGTGTCAGAAGCACTGGGAAGATGCACCTAGCCAAACAGTTTTCTAATAACTTATGCATTTAGATGATAAAACAGGCATTTTAAGTCAGCCATTAGTTACTGCAACTTTCATGACCACAGCTCCAAATATAATTTAAATGAAACTGCTCCTTAAAAGTGAATAACTAGTTAATTTGACAAAAAATAACCAGAAGAGATCATTCACTAAAATGATTTTACAAAAATGAAATTATTCTGAAACTGAGAAAAATGATGCTTTTTAAAACAAAAATAAAACCCTATAAAAACAACGCTTGTGGATTTCATTAAAAAGTAATTGATGCTGTGAGATTTTTAAAGCTGATTTATTTTAACAATGAAATTTAAAAGCATTGATTGATATGTGAAATCCTAACCTACTTTTCAAGTACTTGTGAAAAACAAACTCCCAGCCATTTGTTGCTTTAGTAAAATGCATTTTTCCTGGCGGAATCAGGGTTTCAAGCTGCAACTCAAGGTCTATACCTATCATCAGCTTTCTAAATGTGGGGTATTTAGGTGTTGATGTTTAGCTAAAATATTTTTATAGCAATTAGCCATAATATGATGTGTTAATTTCCATCTTAAACCCTCATGAAAGTTAAATGAACACTGGGTTTGCGTTCTAAATTCTTAACAGCTGTGAAAACTGGAAGTGTATTATAGGCACCAACTGCATATCAGCACAATCATACTAAGGTTTTACCTATAATCCTCTCTCAAGTGATTACTGCATTGACTTCAGTGGCACTATTGGCATGAGTGAGGATTACTCTCACAAGTAAGGTTTCCAGAGTCAGTTTCCTACTTTTTTTTGTAGGATTGCTACCTCAAGAATCAAGAAAGAAAAGCTTTTTGAAAACTACATTAGATTTTAGCACCCAATTCTAAATCTTTTCTGTGCTTATTATGAATGCTGAGGGATGCTGTATGGTGGTTTTACAGAGGAAGATGGTGGGTGGGCATTACTAGTGTGGGAGATGGGAGACCCTGGTTCAATTCCGTGGTCCACCGCAGATTTCCTCTGAGGCGTTGGGCAAGTCTATCAGCACAATAGAGAATTATAGTTCTCTCCATCTCCTAGGAGTATTGTGAGTATACATTAAATATTGTGAGAATGCAAGACTCTGTGGTAAATGGTTTCCATAATAGTACAACTGGTGCACTGTTTTTATAACGAGAGGCAGTTTACAAGTGACTGAAGTAAATACATTTCACTATAGACCTTGGGTTGGTTCTGACCTACAGATATTTCTCTGCTCCACTTAAAAAAAAAAAAAAAAAAAAAAAAAGCCACATCAACAAAACTACACGCAGGCACTGGGGTCTGTCTGTTTAAAACTTCTTGTGGAACTGGCACCTTAGTTTGCTTTTTAAAAAAATTATTAAATGTTTTGAAAGAGAAAACCTAATATTTTGTATTTCTTTGTCTTCAGCAATCAGCAAACAGAAGGGAAAGGTTTTTAAATTCTTGACAGATTGTTTCTAACCTGCATTGCAGCACTAATTGAGTGATTACTCTCTGCCTGGATCTGTGGTTTGTCTTCATAACTCGGCCACTGATTCTGAGCAGGACCCATTCGATCCTGGGATTTTGAAGCTGGGAATGTGAAATATTCTCTGGTATAGGTTTGTGTTGGTATAGGATAAGCTTCAGGTCTTGGTGGCAGTGTCTGCTCCTGTAAAAGATAGAGAGAATAGGTTAAAACTTATCATACAGATTTCTGCAGATTTTATTTTATTTTAACTTCTAATTTCTTTTTTAACAAGTATATTTTTAGGCATTGTTCTTAATCCCCGCTTCAACCAAATAAATATGATTCTAAGATTTTCTAAGAACAATTAAATATAGACTAGTAATTATGATTCAGGGTCTGAGTGCTCTGGAACTAAATGCACAATGCTTATTGCATAAATTTACTTATAATAATCAAAAATTCAAATGGCAACGCAATAACCACAATTTTGTGACAATTTCTGTTGCTGACTGAGCAGCAGCAAATAAAGCAACAGTGAAGAAGAATAAATACAAACAATTGAACAGTGGCATTCTATTAAAAACCTTCAATAAAAACCTCAGCTTAACCCTACTACTTCTATTGAAATTTAAGTGACGTTAACAGCCAATCCTTTTCTTGCCATTTCTGACCTCTGTACAAAGATTTCCAGTAGAGACTGAAGTTATCTTGGTGGTCGTTCCAGCAGCATAAGCATTCTTCCCTCCAGGGCTTGGTGGCTGATCTATCAGAGAGTTGAAGTAAGCATTGTTAAACATCAGTAACATAAATTTGGCATATGTAATAAAACAAACCAATTAAACTTCATAATGTGGCAATAATAAAGCATTAATTGCATTAGTTGTAATTACTCTTTAATGAATGACTTTCCCCAAATTTTGTTGCAGTTATTACTGTCAGTATTTCAAATGTAGTCTACATTTTAATCAAGTCATCTTCCCATTTTTAGATTTCAAAGACTACTAATAATTTGCATGAAAAAAGAACAGAAGTGAAGTTTAGCTTACTTGCTACATTGGGACTGGAGCGGTGATCAGCTCGATTCTTCATCAGTCTGTCATCCCCTGACAGCTTCTTTGGTTCATTATACTCTGTCCAAGGCAGCTGAGGGCTCTCAGGTGACCCATTTTGGGCAGAATTATTATACAGCTCAAAACCTTCACTCTTTGGTCGGGGTTTACCTGAGCCACGGCGGTCCGAAACTGCAACAGATTAAGACCTTTAAAATTTTTGTTCTTATCCACTTGAACAACTGTTTCCTATTTTAGTCTTGTTTAAAAAAAGGTTACTTAACTTTTATAGCTAAAATGAATCTTCTAGTAAAACATGCTGGATTTTAAAAAAGTTAGAATTCTTCAAATACACAATCCCATATTGTTATGCTAAGAGTTCAAGATTTCTTTGATTTACAGGCTTCAAAAAGGTTTTTGAAACAAAGACACCATAATATTTGGCAAAGCCAGATGCACTTTTACTGAAAGAAGTCTCTTGATTAATCTGAAAGGCTTATGGTGTCTGGGGTCGTGATGTAAACTGCAGTAATGAGGGTTTATTCTTTTAACTCTTTCCTTCCTATATTGCAGCATTCTTTAATAATCTTTAGAAAGCTCTCATATTATAAAACTTAATCAATCAAAATTTGTATAAAGTTGCCACATGGTCATTAAAATGCCACCTCTGAAAGAAATTTTTGATTTATACAGGGGGGTGGGGGGGAGAAGCAATTATTTGGAAAAAATACCAAAGAATCCTAGCTTTTAAAGGATCAGATCTAGAAAATTAACAACTGTCATTTCAACATGATTCTCAGTGAAAATCAATGACCAAACATGGCCCAATGGCTTCTGTTTTGTTTTAAAATTATTTTACTGGTAATCACAAGTATCACAACATCTTTGCAATCAGTGTTCTTTTGGAGAGGGAGAAAAAGTGAATTGAATTCTTGGTCCCTTTGTGAATTTTGTGTATTCCATTTATTTAGATTGTAAATTCCTCTTACGCTTAAATAAATTATATAGTATTTGTACTTAAGTGTTGATAACACATTTACTTATCATTAGAACGGTGTTTGTACTATAACTTTAAACAATGGTTACAACTGAGCTCACTCCTTGGTATGAGAAGTTGCATTGCCATTCCATGGATTCTACATCTGTTTAAAATGTAAAATTTTGGGTATAAAATACTAAACCACTGCTATCAACAGGAACATATGTATATATGTTTTCTCCACCTCTTCAAATTACTCCCAGAAGCACATGCGGAAATCTTTATGAGATGAATTATGTAACTCATGTACATTACAGGAGTAAAATGCTACGTCTTCTAAGGGTTCATATTTCATTGTGGATTGTTGAGGGATTATTTCTCCCTTTCACCAGTGTTGGGGGAAAGGGCCTAAATTTGCAGCACTGTCTTATGAAAATGTTAATCAGTTATTTATTTTACCTCTTTGCATCATTGGGGATGGCTGGTTAAGCAGGGTTGCCAAACCATGGTAAATTGCTCCTTGTTTTGCTACTTCCAGGGTGACTACAGAACCTGTTCTTGTCATGAGCTCTGCTGCCCTGTGACAGAAGTCAAACAGAAGAGAACTAAGCATAGCATTATTTAAAAGTAATCTCTATACAATTCTTTTTATGTCACTGTTGCTAAACCAAGCATTCAACAATGTTTTCTGTTTCACCACAGCATTTCTTTTCTATTCAGCTTCACACGTAAGTCACTTATCCTCTTTGGACAATCAGAAAATAGCATCTAGAGGACGTATGAATATAAAATGGGGAATGTATGCAGGCAGTTACTATTCCTAATGTCCACAGTTCAATGCCAATGTCAAAATTTTCAAGACAAAAGCTAGGACCAGTTTGCTTAAAAGATTTTATACTATGAATGAATATACCCCTTTAAGAATTTAATACAATGATGTTTCTATACGGATACCTGTACCACAACTATAGCAATATTTGTTCTGAACATACTAAAATAATGGAGTGATGAGCTTTTGTTCCTGAGGCTATATGGAACCAATATAAACCAAGACAGAAATAGCCTTAAGTCAAACTAATATTTCTGTCCCAAAACTAACCAAGCCCTTTGTTCACTGCACACAATCTCTCTCTATTTTTACAAAGAGTATTCGCTTCCTCAACTCATCATCTGAAAGCAATACTGTACCTTTCTTGGGACAGACCCACTAAACTTCGACCATCCACGCTGAGCAACTGATCCCCTGCAGCTAGCCGACCATCCTAATTACACATTCAAGGAAGAAAAACACTTTATATACACAATCCTTACACGGGCTTAATCAAGATACATGTAAATACATTTTATTAGTCCAATGAAGAGAATTACAAATGTTTTTATTGAAGTAATCTCTAAATTTGACTATTTGATAGATTTTAACAACTTTAATATTTACAAACATTACTAACCACATCTGCAGCACCTCCTTTTACCACAGACTTGACATAGATTCCAAGTTTATCTTGACCTGCACCCTGCAGATAAAAAGACATTTATGAGGTCATATTTAAATCTTCTCTTTTGTAAGGAAGTGCTCCATGAATCTGACTGTTACATTAATATATCAACTCTGATGTTTCATTATTTTAAAACTTCCCCAACTTACAAAACCAGTGATATGGAAAAAGTTCACATCTTCATAACACCAAAGAAAGAAAGAAAAGGTGTTAATATTTGGTTTCTTGAAACTGTAGCAACTAGAGTACAGGCAAAGGTTATTTGGTTCCATGATAATCAGAAGACTAGGAATAATCCAACAAGAAAACAGGTTTATTAAACCTGTGCTTAACAGTTAACTTTTAATCCTTTTTTAATGAAAGGATTTGTAGTTTTATAGGTATATTTATTAATCCAATACAAGGGCCTGGTTGTATCCTCAATATCCCATGGTACACCAAAGCATTACACTGCTACCCTGGCCATCTGGCTGGTGAAACAGAGAGCAGTTTGGAGGTGACTTATTTAACCTTGAGATGACAAAGGAAAGGGAGAAGAGTGCATTGTAAGTTCTTTGGGGCCGAGTCTGTCTTTCACTACGTATCTGTAAAGCATCTAGCACAATGGGGCGTCTAGGTGCTACTGTAACACAAATAATAAATAATGAATACAGGAGAAAGGAGATGAAATAAAAAAAATTCACTTTCATGGTTGACAGGTCCAAAATTTAAATCTACTGTAAAATGTACAATTGTATTCTTAATGCCACCTTCTTGCTTTCTAAATGTACCTATAAAAAACCTAGAAGACGACATGTGTAAGCATACATTAAAGTCATACTGTTGTGCAATCATTTCACATGCACTCACATGCAAGCTATTACGCAGTGGATTAATCTAACGTTAGGGGTACCAGCTTCAAAAGTGTCACGCTAAGTATAACGATGGGAATGTGACATTATTATTTACTACAGTGATCTGTGCCTTTTTTAAACTGCTCTATCAACTGAAGTCTACCAGTGGCATTGCTAGCGGAACGACAACATATTTTCAGCTGAGATAATACATATATAAAATATTCCTCCTCTGAACAACACCCCAAGTTACTTTGTTATAGAGCAGAGGCTCTCAAACTGGGGGTGGGGGGGTGGGGGGGGAAAAGGCCATGAGAAGCTTTAGGAGAGTGGCAGCTGCTGGACGGGTGCCTAATTCTGAAGGCAGCGCCGCCGCCAGCAGCAGCAGAGAAGTAAAGGTGGCAATGCCATATCATGCCACCCTTACTTCTGTGCTGCTGCTGGCGGCACTGCTTCAGAGCTGCGCGCCCAGCCAGCAGAGATCACTCCCTGTTCTGCCTTCAGAGCTGGGTGGTGGTATATGTACTTGTGTGGGGGGTGGGAAATGACTACAGACACAAAGAAGGGGAGTGTGATCAAATAAGTTTCAGAACCAGTGTTAGAGGGAACACACCTATACTACTTACCAGCATAAATTCATCTCCATATTTTGATTTATGTATTTGTGATATTTTGGTAGCAGTACTATTTGTGGTATTTCCTGCTTAAAAAAAGATTCTATAATGCTTAAGCCACTTCCATTTTAACTTCAAGCCAATCATGCTAAAAACGGAATTTAACAGTTTTTTTTGGAGAGGTAGAGAAGGACTGGATATGTATTAATGAAAACAATAAAATGGAGTTAACTCAAGTTGATCCAAGTTTCTCTTGTTCTAGATTTCTCAAATTCTCAAACACATACAAGATAATTCTTCTGAACTCTAAAATATTCAAATTACTAGCTGATCATAATTGCTTTACTTTTATTTTGGTTCTTATTCCCAATAATGCTTTTTAAAAAAATTTGGAATGAGTAATAAAAATAATATAGAAAGCAATAAATCCAATCATTCAATCAAGACATTAAAGGAATATTTTCTATATACCACCTAGAACCATATAAATATTCACTTTAAAAGCAGTCAACTATACATTTGTGCAAGAGTAACCTTTAAAGTTTAAAAAGCAATCACTTGCTCAACTGGCACTAAACTCACTGCCCCTTCCCCAAACCATCTTTTTGCAGTCTATATAATTTGGCAGTTGCAAAGCAGCACTACCATGTGTACAGGTATCCTCCTTAACTGCAAGTCAGCACACTTACAGAACACTACGGAATTTTAAGAGTCCCAAAAATAAATTACATTTTTAAATCGTCTCATTTAGACCACATCAAGGCCCTTCATAGCCTATCCTCACCCGTGCCCTCTCATTGAGATGTCAACTCCTACCTCTGCTCTGCCAATGATGCCATCCTTTACAGCTTACTTGTTAAATTTCCCCCAACAAGCACTTTTGTGCTGTCTCCCATTTTGCACATCATACATAGGAAGAGCTCCTAGTAAACGTGCTCAAAGCCACCTCCCTGTGCTTCAAAAAACTTGACAAGTTGGGCAGCTGGTGTGCTGACACCGCTGCCTACCAAGCTGACCAATATTGTCACACTGTTTCCCTGTGTATCAATTCTGTCTGTATCTGCCTCTTTTCTTATACTTGGATAGCATGCTCTTTGGGGAAAGTATGCAGTTTCATGTTTTGTACAGTGCCTATCACAATGGAGCATGACTGGGGCTTCTGAGCACTACCACAACACTTATAATAATATGAAGCAACATCCTTCCAAATGCATGGATGTTAACGTCCAGGACTTACATTATGAATACTTTTACACAGCCGAAAACAAACAGGCAACACTGAGGAAAAATGATCCTCTGGGAAGGGCACTAATAACTTCGGAATTGGGAGACCCAGGTTCATTGCCCTTCTGAGCCACAGACTTCCTGTGTGACCTTGGGCACTTAGCCTCTCTGTGCCTCAGTTCCCCATCTGTAAAATGGAGATAAATGGCACGGTCTACCTCACAAGAGTATTGTATGGAAAAATACCTTTAAAATTGTGAGGTGCTCAGATACTACAGTGATGTGGATCATCTAAGTACCTAAGATACAGAGACACTTGTCAGTATACCCAAAGAACAGTTTTAAAAATGTGAATTTGACTATGAAAACATATGACCCATATATTATTTCCCTGAGTATCATTTAAGAAAGATACATTACAGTAACATTTCGACCTCTATGGACAGGATATATTATAATACTTTTACCCCAAAGTGAAAGACAACATGGTAAAGTATTCCCTTACATATAAACGGTGTACACTAGTATAATCTGTCAATCAGCTATAGCTAAATAGGAAGTTAATATTTAGACAACTTACTAAAAGAATTCTTTCCAATGGCGAAAGTTTAACTTCCCCCCTTCCATTAAAAAAAACTACTGCACATTTATGTATGAAGATTGTGAATTTGCCTAAAAAGTTGAATTGCAGTAATAAACTGTATGTGTTAATGGAAAGTGAGGCAGTTTAATATAGATAAAAAAATCAGGACTGGGAAAGCCAAGTCTCCCAGGAGCATACTACAGGTAAAAATTCAAAATTACTCAGAGCTAGATCTATACCAAAATGTATACAAAATGTGCACAAAACAAGAACATCTACAATACTCTTTTGTAGACCAAAATACTTCACTCAATTCTGTAAGCAAAGACCTGTCTGCAGAAGTTAACTTCGGAGTTTTAGACCATTTCCTCTGTCTTTCCTCCCACTCAAAATATAATTTTTGAACATTCTTGTATGTGAAAGAATGAATTTTTCCAAGGAAAACAAGAATGACAAGAGGTCCCGCACTTCCAAAACTTCTACTATTTAGTAGACAAATTTGTCTATAACTAGAAAAGCCATATAAAAATATCACCGACAAAATGCTAGCTACTTTTTAGCACTCATGTTTTTTAAAAAAATTCTTATTTTCAACCAAGAGATTACCTGTAGGCAATGCCCAATTAACTGAGGGAAACCTATTGCACGAGTCCACGACAAAACAGTTTTATTAGTTATTTAAACTTCACAAAAATTCTGGATTTATATTAATGCACCAGGATTAAGGAATATTACTGTTACTATTTCTCTCTGTATAAAAATAATAAAAAGGAAAGATGTGGATCCTGTTAATAAATCTACAAGTTCAGGTTCTCTGGTAGGAGTACTACAATAAAAAAAGGGTAGCAGAAAATAAAAAATGGTGAAAATATTAATATGACATGCAAATGAACTCCACACAGCAGTTTCACAGGATTGTGTATAATAGTTCAAACCTCTTCAGAGCTCACAAGTTTTGGGCAGTTCCATTCCACATGTGAAATTTTATTAAATGTTGTATATTATACAAAAACCTACATTAAAAGAAAATGAAGGCTGCAAACAAAAGCACTTAAAATTGGTGGTATTACCCCCATTTTATAGATAGGGAACCGAGGCACACAGATTAGTGGAAACTTTCACCTTAATTTTAAGTGCCCAATCTGAGATAACGAGCAACTGATTTATCAAACTACTTGGAATTAAACAGCAATTTATGAGGTCAAGCACAGCTCCCACTGATTTCAGTTGCAGCTGTGAGTGCTCAGCACATCTACAAATCAGACCCCTTATGTTAGACATCCAGAAAATGAGGAACACACTATTAACGACCACTTGTGAAATGTGTGGTTTAAGCGACTTGACTAGCATCATACAGGAACTCTGTGGCAGAAGGTGGGATAGAAACCAACTCACTAAGGCAGCATTCAACTGCCTTAACCACAAAACTATCCTCTCTCTTCCTGCAATCCCCGGCCTTATTCAACAACAAACAGGGATCCTACAAATAGTCTCCTTCTCTATGAAACCCTTATTTACCCCGAGCAGGTCTATGCTATATAAAATCCTAGACTTCAATAAGCTATCATAGATTTGGTAGCATCTCTGTTCTTTCCAGATTTCCTGCATTTACTAGCACACATGCCTAACTTTACACATGTGAGTAGCTCTACTGACTTGAATTTTGCAGTTCTGACTTACAAAAGTCTGAGCAAATATTTTCTCTCATTTTGATCCAAGCATGTTTGTACCCTCATCCCTGAAACGTGGGCGTGAACAAACCCACAATCAGAGCTCCATTGAAATCACTGAGTTTCACCTGGAATCAAGTCATGAAATTAAGAACGAAACTCACATGAAATGGCTAAACTATGAGTTATGCATCACTAATTCAAAACCATACATTGATTTATGCTTGCCCAAATGTGTCACAAACCTTAAATGAGCCTTTTGATGAAGCCAGAAACAGAAAGATTAAATAGAAGCCTTTAAAAAGTCTCTTCCCACTAAAATAATATATTTTGTACATGCTATTCAGATTTATTTGTCCTATAAAGTTTGTCATATCTTCATTTTAGTCAACATGCTCTCTGAAATTGGCACTAGCAACTACTACTTGCATTTTCACTGCCAGTAGCCAACTACTTCTCAGACTATCTACATAACAGACTGACCCTATTTTGTAAAATCACTCCACAACAGCAGCAGTCATTAGGGGAATTAAGAAAACAATGCATTTTACGTAGTGTACAACATTTAAGACTGATTACAACTAAAAGAACGGTCAGTTACCTTACATTCCAGTTTTGGAATCTAGTGACAGTTCTCTTATTTGAAATTAATGACAGCTTTGAAGTTTGGAATGGGTAATAAGTGGCAAATATCACATTACCGAATTATTGTACACTGTTCTAAAACAAACATTAAACAGCACACAAGTTTGTTTCAAACGTACATAAAGAAAATCTACATGTAATGAGACATTTTATTTGTGTTGCTGACTTTTGGTGAGGTTACAAATTATCTATGAAGCATTTAATAGTTCCTGAATAAAATATAGTGACACTGTGTTCAATATACAAGACTGTATGTAAAATAGGTATGGTAATTAAACTAGGTAATGTTATCAGACTGATAATGGAAGAGAATTTGACCTATGCACTGCAGCATAAATGAAGCTACGTGTTTTATTGTGTGTTGGTTTTTATACCAAGTCTCAACCTTGAGCACCAAGTGTCAAAGTTGAAGCAAAAATTTGTACAGCATTAAGATGTTCATCTCTCCTACAATGCACACTGATTACAATTCTAATCTGCATTCCTAGATAACCTGCATAAATACGGACTTTTATGGATAAAAAGTTTCACGTACAAAAGAATGTAGTTTACATTATAAAAATGCTTTACAGCATATATACAGAAATCACTTCATCCACTATTGAAATACAGGAGCCATCTAACAGCACCAGCAACACTATAACGGGCAAGACATCTTATACTGCTCCCTGTATCACTGTGGTATCTGAATGGCATGTTCACCTTAAGTGAAGCACTTCTCCAGCTGAAAGTAAAGGTGGACTTTTTTTTTTTTTTTTTTTTTTTTGAAGTCCATGATTTTTAGTGTTTAGCAGAGTTATGAATTTAATATACCAGCTAATTTAAGCTCACAAAGTGATCACCCTATGTCTGACCTACAGGTCCTAACTTGCACAACCTTTTCAAAAGATGAGCCTGGGCGCTTCAATTCATAACACTGTTAGACACTAAAAATCATGGATTGAAGAGAGACTGGATTTACGGCTTATTACAACAAGCTGTAACACACTCACCCCCCTCTTTTTGGCTTATGACTGCAGAGGTGTTAAAGGACCACTCTACCTTGACTGGTCCCCTAGTAAAGAGGTTCCCAAACTGTGGGCTGGGGCCCAAAAGTGGGCCACGACACAGTCCTGGGTGATCTGCCATCATGGGCGGAGTTTCGGGGGGGAGGGAACAGGGTGAGCAGCGACGCCAGGTACTCTGTGCGTCCAGATCAGTTTCCCCATGTGGGTTGTGTATCAGCCGCCATGCCCTTCAGTCTCAAGCAGGTGCCCGCGAACCACTGGGTGCCAATGGCCACAGTGACCGTATAGGACAGCTTGGCCCAGCCCAACCTTGCACATACACAGCCACAAGGAGCGAAGCTGCCCCCACTGTGTCAACTAGGAACTGAGCATATGGACAGACCCTGCAGCAGCACCAAGTCCTCGGGCACAGCCCCTCCCTGCACATCTGAGCTACACCCCTCCCAGCATACAGCCCTTAAGGACCCCCTTCCCACACCCTGAGCAACCCCCCTTCCTGCCCACAGGCCCTAGTTACCCCCTGAGCTGGCTGAAAGGCTGAAAATTGAAATTAAGATCAGGTTGAACCTCACTAACATATGTCCCCAGCTGGAAAAACTGTGCAAGGAGAAGCAGGCACATCCATCCCATTAAGACGACTTCTGGTCTATAAGTTTTTACATATTTTTACTTACGTTTGATTCTTTTCTAAATAGTAGAGAATAGGGTTGGTCTTAACTTAGCACAGAAATTCAGATTTTACACTAAAAAATTGAAAACACAATATAGTGTTCAAAGTTGGACAAATGTTTTAACCAACCACCAACACAATTTAACAATGTTGTAAACATTGTTGTGTTGCTTATTCAGTTTTATACAAAATTGTGTTTTCCTTCTCTGAACACATTTTGCTCTCAACTTTTTTTTAAAGTTTAGTTTTACTAAAACTGTTTGGTTTCAAAGATTTTGAAGCATTTCTTTAAGTACATATTGCTAGGGATTTCTATAATTACAATTGTTAACATTAAAATGAAATGAAACATGTCCATTGTTTATTTACAGTGTTATAATTTGTATGTATGTAATGATTAAAATTAATCGTTTTCCTCAAGAAATGTTAACAGTGGAGTGCCTATTACAGCTGCACAGGTAGACCTCAGGGAAAAAAGTTTGGGAAGCCCTGCCTTACACTATGTGCTAACTACTTATGCTAAACAATCTGTTCCACCTTGCATTTAACTGTGATGCTCGGAGTACCTTTCCCAGATCTGAAGAAGAGCTCTCTGTGGCTCGAAAGCTTGTCTCTCACCAACAGAAGTTGGTCCAATGAAAGATATTATCTCACCCACCTTGTCTCTCTTATATGCTTCCTATTTAAACAAGACATTCTCCTAGCACTTAATTTATGCACAATAAGGATTACAAATTTTGTAAATCAAAGGCTTACAGAGGATGATAACCTTTTGAGCACTCAGTTTGGACAGTATGACCAAATCATTTTCTGATCTGTATTATTCAAATATAAAGAAAAAGATGGCCTTAATTCAGCTTTTAGCCGACTAAAATCTATATTAAGTACAGTACTGATTTTGGTGCATCACATTATGTTCTTAAAATTAGAACAAATGCAAGTTGTCCGAAGAAACAGAATAGGATTTTTACAAATGTTTTTCACAAGAGGAAGTACTAGATAGAGAATAGGCCTGCTAATAAGTGAGGATGTGGATTAAATTAACATAGAAATGGCTAAGACACTAAATTCCTCTGTTATATACCTAAGAAACAAAGTTTGAACAACTGGGCAATAATGAAAACCTTTTAACAGCTATTACTAAAAAGCAGGTAAAGGAATAAATGGGGTAGAAGAGAATGTGACAAATGTAATATTTGAATTTTAGCAAATCACATGGACTGAAAACTCACAGAAAGATAATTTAATGATAAACAGTGTCAAATTGGGATAAGGGAATTTACCAGGGGATAAACAGTGGTAGGTACCGATTAATTCAACGTCGTTATTAACAATCTGGAAGAGGAAGTGGAGAGCAAGTAAATAAAGTTTGCAGGTAATGCCACACTGGGATAATCTGCCCCAGTGAGAAAAGACAAATACAAAAGATCTAGTGAAATTAGAAAATGGACAAACAAAATGAGAGACTCACCTTGGAAGAATACAAGCTAATACAACAGAGTAAAATCATTCAACACAAATATTTAACATGAGAGAAATCTAGAAATGAGCTCCACTGAGAAAGTTTTATGGTTGACAATGACAGCAAATTAGATGCAATGACTATGTATATGCAGTCCAAAATTACATCAGCCCTTTTTACTATCGTCACATTGCAAACTCACATCATATCAGTTCCTCTATGTTCTAGTCTTCGCTACAAAGTTAACATATTAAAACACAACCATGAAAGGTTGAGTTAGCTAACAGTGCATGACTCTGCAGTTAACCTAGATAAGGACAAGTCATATTCAGCGTCATTTCAGCTATTCAGTTAAGCACTTCTGTCTAGCATCACATTAGTTAATGTAACTTCAAAGTCGTGTTTTAACAAAACATGTTTTGAAAGCCCTCTAGGGCCATGATGTAGCTACATCTGGAATACTGCACTTATTTCAGAGAAACTCATTACTAAAAATACAGACAAATTGGAGGGGGTGCAAAAAATGATACAGAAACTATTTGGGAATAAACAGACTGATTTATGAGAAAAGGAACGTAACAGTCCTGAGATATCTGAAGAATCTAAACTAAGAAAGGAGAAGAATATAGTAGTACAAGAGAGTAACGGCTAGGAATAATGGTGTTAATCTAAAGGAATACTTAAGAATAGCAGAAAATACAGTGAGATTTATTAATAAAACTGTAAATTAGACTCTTAAGTGAAGTCACAGAAATTGCACCATTTGGGACACTTTAAACTAGACTGACCACAGAACTAGAAAATATACCATATGGAATAATTCACTCTGCTTTTGCAGCTGAGAATGGTAGTGGGTTGACCACCTCCCTATTTGCTATAGTGATGGTGATTCGACCTTGAATTAAGATCTTATAGGTAGGCACAGGACAGAAGTCTAAACTTTTCTTCCTCTGGGCTCTATGCTGCTGGAATAAATACCCAAAAGAATAAGGTGAGGGTCATGGGCTCCAACTTCTAGTGGGAATCATTATTCTCATAGCTTCCAAAGCTGATCATTTGAGGGTGATGGATACTTAGCCGGGGGGAGCTAAAGCTGTCACTATGTTTAAAAATCGGTGTGCAAAGTGGTTGGCTCAGGCAGCCAAAATAGTGCCCCAGTACAGTGCATCAAAGTGGGACTGCATAGTTTATGTTCAGTTAAGAAGATGGTAGTGAGGACAAGTGTGCACTCCTAAGGTCATTTGCAAGGAGTATCTCTACCCCTCAGGCACTAGTAACTTGTCTTAATATATTGGAATTGGAAAAGGTTCAGAAAAGGGCAACAAAAATGATTAGGGGTATGGAACGGCTTCCGTATGAGAAGAGATTAATAAGACTGGGACTTTTCAGCTTGGAAAAGAGACGGCTAAGGGGAGATATGATTGAGGTCTATAAAATCATGACTGGTGTAGAGAAAGTAGATAAGGAAGTGTTGTTTACTACTTCTCATAACACAAGAACTAGGGGTCACCAAATGAAATTAATAGGCAGCAGGTTTAAAACAAATAAAAGGAAGTATTTCTTCACACAACGCACAGTCAACCTGTGGAACTCCTTGCCAGAGGATGTGGTGAAGGCCAAGATGATAACGGGGTTCAAAAAAGAACTAGATAAATTCCTGGAGGATAGGTCCATCAATGGCTATTAGCCAGGATGGGCAGGAATGGTGTGCATAGCTTCTGTTTGCCAGAAGCTGGGAGTGAGCGACAGGGGATGGATCACTTGATAATTACCTGATCTCTTCATTCCCTCTGGGGCACCTGGCACTGGCCACTGTCGGAAGACAGAATACTGGGCTAGATGGACCTTTGGTCTGACCCAGTAGGGCCATTCTTATGTTCTTAATAAAACTGTGCAATGGCACAGACCAAACACATGGTGATCATTTCACTGGGTCCATAGCATTTCACTGGGTCCGGTGTTGTCAGCAGATGGACTAGATGACTTAACAGAGTTTTCCCAACTTTAATTTCGGTATTTCTATGGTTAGAACTAAACATTATGAAAAATACTATGGAAATTTTTTTCCAGGTGTCAGAAGAAATGTTCAGAAAGCTAGCATTAGACAGTCTCAAACATGTGAACTTAGGCATCTGTAGAATATATTTGCATATGCAGGTACTGTAGCTAAACCTGTATTTCTGCAGATAATTAATGGCAATGCCTCGTTGCTACAAGTTTTAGACAACTATTGTTTGCCTATACCTGTTCAGCTTCACACACCTTGCTTTCTATTCAGTTAAAAATGCCAATAAAACTGGTAAAGCTAAGAATTATCCTTGATTACAGGGTGCAAAACATTAATACACACATGAATTATGTTACTACAGTATGTTACTGTATTAACATCTACTTTAGGTTACAGGAAATATATTCAAATTTTACAAGTGACTTGAGAGAGGACTTGAAGATTTCTGCTTTAACTCCATGATACCTTTCAATGGTTTGAGAATTCACATGCTTAGTACTCTGGGGAAACAACTTTAAAATAAAAGATATCTAAATTTTCCAATTATTATATAATTGAAACATCTGAAGTTGTATTGAGCCCAATTCTCCAATCATTCCCTGAGTATTATTCCCATTGAAATGGTTGAAAAGATCAGGCTTACGTATCAAGCCAGAAGTCCAGAAGGCAAAAGAACTTTGTTAATCAGAAGTCAGATGGGCACCTTGCCTTTTTGTTAATGACAATCATGAACGTTATCCACAGGAAATATATATTTCAGAAAACATAAGAAAGCATTCCAAAAGAAGATAAAGAAAATAACACCACAAATATTTTAAAAAGTGAGTAGAATAATTGGTATGCACTCTGCACACCATTCAGCCATGGGAATAAAATTGTTTGTTCTTGTCATGGAGAATTTTTTTTACAACCTATTTGGGAAGGAAAGAGGGAATGATACAGAAAGGAACGTAGATATAAGAGCATAACACATTGGCTAAATCAATTTTTTTATAATAAAAAACCATGCTATTTGAAATGGATTTCTGAAAGGATTAATCACAAAACTTTTGCTTGGAGTAAGCCTGGTCCTAAAATAAGTGATTTGAAGAATAGTTTAAAACAAGCCTCATTTTATTACATTTAATTTAGATTAATCTGAAATATGTTAGATGATCAATCTACTCAACTGAATTGATAATTAAAATCTTACTTCCTTTCATGATGCTTCATAAATGAGGATATTATAATACAGAAGACAAAAAACTTTGTATGTGTATCTTTGGATTAGATTTTTTGTGCATTATAGTAACTGAGCATATTTTCAGAGATGCAAAAATAACACTGGTCTACAATTTTTGAGAAGTCGTCTGCTTCAGAGATAAAATGTGCTATTTATTATGTATTTTGATGTGCTGAATTCAAATATGATAATTAAAACAACTGATTGGCTACTGTTTCTAAGATATTTAAGTTTTTACATTTTATGTCTATGTATATTGTGTAGATAGTAGAGTTTTAATCAAATTGTAAACCTAGGTCTTTTCATGTGTTTATAGTTGCTTTACATGATATTTCACCTGTCCTGTTTATGTAACACTTTAAAAATCAACAAAAGGGTTATATAAATAAAATTTATTATGAAACAAAAGGCAAAGAACTATTCTATACATAGTTTAGTCCTATTCAGTGTCTACTCGGCGCTTCTTGGCTTGTCTCTTGTATTCATTAAATGGAGCATCTCTTGTCACTGTCCAGCAATAGTCTGCAAGCATTGATGGGCTCCATTTGCCCTGATAGCGTTTCTCCATTGTTGCAAATGGTGAAATCGCTCGCTGTGCTCGTCGCTCACTGCTCCGCAGTTCGGTGGAAAAAAATCTAGATGAGAGTGCAAAAAATGTATCTTTAGTGACATGTTGCAACCAAGGCTTTTGTATGCCTTGAGGAGGTTTTCCACCAACAACCTGTAGTTGTCTGCCTTGTTGTTTCCGAGAAAATTTATTGCCACTAACTGGAAGGCTTTCCATGCCGTCTTTTCCTTGCCACGCAGTGCACGGTCAAATGCATCATCTCGAAGAAGTTCACGAATCTGAGGACCAACAAAGACACCTTCTTTTATCATAGCTTCACTTAACCTTGGAAATTTTCCACAGAGGTACTTGAAAGCTGCTTGTGTTTTGTCAATGGTCTTGACAAAGTTCTTCATCAGACCCAGCTTGATGTGTAAGGGTGGTAACAAAATCTTCCTTGATTCAACAAGTGGTGGATGCTGAACACTTTTCCTCCCAGGCTCCAATGACTGTCGGAGTGGCCAATCTTTCTTGATGTAGTGGGAATCTCTTGCACGACTATCCCATTCGCAGAGAAAACAGCAGTACTTTGTGTATCCAGTCTGCAGACCAAGCAAGAGAGCAACAACCTTCAAATCGCCACAAAGCTGCCACTGATGTTGGTCATAGTTTATGCACCTCAAAAGTTGTTTCATGTTGTCCTAGGTTTCCTTCATATGGACTGCATGACCAACTGGAATTGATGGCAAAACATTGCCATTCTGCAGTAAAACAGCTTTAAGACTCGTCTTCGATGAATCAATGAACAGTCTCCACTCATCTGGATCGTGAACGATGTTGAGGGCTGCCATCACACCATCGATGTTGCAGGCTACAAGATCACTTTCCACGAAGAAGAATGGGACAAGATCCTTTTGACGGTCACGGAACATGGAAACCCTAACATCACCTGCCAGGAGATTCCACTCCTGTAGTCTGGAGCCCAACAGCTCTGCCTTACTCTTGGGTAGTTCCAAATCCCTGACAAGGTCATTCAGTTCACCTTGTGTTATGAGGTGTGGTTCAGAGGAGGAGGATGGGAGAAAATGTGGGTCCTGTGACATTGATGGTTCAGGACCAGAAGTTTCATCCTCTTCCTCGTCTGACTCAAGTGAGAATGATTCTGGTGCATCAGGAACCGGCAGTCCTTCTCCGTGGGGTACTGGGCGTATAGCTGATGGAATGTTTGGATAATGCACAGTCCACTTTTTCTTCTTTGACACACCTTTCCCAACTGGAGGCACCATGCAGAAGTAACAATTGCTGGTATGATCTGTTGGCTCTCTCCAAATCATTGGCACTGCAAAAGGCATAGATTTCCTTTTCCTGTTCAACCACTGGCGAAGATTTGTTGCACAAGTGTTGCAGCATATGTGTGGGGCCCACCTCTTGTCCTGATCTCCAATTTTGCAGCCAAAATAAAGGTGATAGGCTTTCTTAACCATAGTGGTTATACTGCGCTTTTGTGATGCAAAAGTCACTTCACCACAAACATAGCAGAAGTTATCTGCACTGTTCACACAAGTACGAGGCATCTCTGCTCACTTTGGCTAAACAGAAATGTGTCCCTTTGCAAAATCAAACACTGACAAATAAGAGAGCACGACACTGTATGATTTCTAGAGCTGATATAGGGCAATTTGTTCAGCAGAGTGATGTAAGCTTCGTTATGATTGCATCATCCATGACTTCTAGGAATAACATGATGCAATTCATATCATGTATGACGCAATACCAGCTTCAGATTGCATCATTCATTGTTTTGCCTAAAAAGCAAGTACTGTCCAAACCCAGTCATAGATTTATTCATAGATCCAGTCAAAGGTGTATTTTAGTCATTTCTGGTTTAAATTGAGATCCCTTCCCTTTATAACTCACTTATCCTCCGCCATTCCCAAGTCAAGGGTCGTATATATTGACCCAATAGCATATCTTGAAAACTAGAGCCAATCAACAATTTTAAGCATCATTTTCGTTCTCAGTGACCCAGAATTAGTAAAGTTTGACTACATTTATTTCAGAAGCATTTTGGCTGTAGAGCAGTGTAATCTGTGTAACTAGAACATTTTTGCAAACCAATGTAACTTCTGCTCCATGATAAAAGAGTCCAGGCTTGATAGCTAGACTTTTACTCCATTCTTCCTACCACCTCTGAAACAGTAGTATTCACCGGTGTCATCAAGACTAATTCTCATTTTCCAATCTCTGTAAGCTTATACAGAAGATCAGAAGTTTTATAAACATCCTTAAAGGCAAGTTTATGCAGTAGAATCAGTCTCAGCCTGACTTGTCTGGCAAGCAGTAAGTCTACAAGTATTTAAATAAGTTACATTTATAAGCATTCTAAGAGTACACCAGTTTACTCAAACACTCCAGCTGGTTTACATATGCACTTACTATGAAGTATAAAGGAAAGGCTTCTGAAAAACCACACACCCACATTCCCCAAAAGTTGTATGATTTCACAGGTCAGCCTTGGTCAAGAATAAGCATGTAAATCTGCTTATCTATGTACAGAACATGTTGTGACCCTGACATTTTTTAATTTGCCATCAGTTCAGGAGAATGGGGGAAACGAACTCAGTAACTACTGATTATACATTTACAATGAGGACAAAAAGAATCTCTTGCATTTGAAAGTCAAAAACTCTTTGGCAGAGGAAATTCAGTCCCCCCAAGTCCAATTTCAACTTTGGAAATCTAACAAAATTAGACAAAATACTCTAAACCACACTCCATATAATCTCCAAATATAAATGAGGTGAACCAGCTTGCTGTATGTAGAACTGCTTCCTTTAATTGTGGCTACAGCTGCTTTGTTTCATGTGGTGCTCTTCAAAAAAAAAAACAAAAAAACTGATGTTTGAAACTGACTCATGCTCCACACATGCAAACTTTTGTCCCCCCCCCCCGCCCTTGAAAAAACCAGAAACATTTTAGGAATTGGAGAAAGTACAGTTGTAAGCAAAAAAAACCCTCCTCCAGTAAAACTAAGGGGTATTCAAACACTACCACCAAACAATGTCACCAGCTGGAAGAGACACACAATGCACATCCGAAGAAGTGGGCTGTAGCCCACGAAAGCTTATGCTCTAATAAATTTGTTAGTCTCTAAGGTGCCACAAGTACTCCTGTTCTTTTTGCGGATACAGACTAACACGGCTGCTACTCTGAAACCTGTCACAATGCACCTGAATGAGAATGACCATTTGAACATACTTTTGTTAAAATACTAAGTAGTGCGGGGTTGAAAGACAGACAAATTCAAACCCCCTGAAGAGCTGGAAAAATGCCACAGTTCATACATGCACAATTTCTTAGAGTTAAAAACATCCAATGAATCTGTTGAAACATATTCAGTGTTTACAATCCCAAGGAGAAGGGAATAAAAAGCAGGGCTAAATCAGTGCAAGTTCTGTCACTGACTTTAATGAAACCATGATTTCACACTAGGTATTTGTTATTTGTTATAAAAAAAATTTCCAGTGAAAACACTACAGGCTCAAGCACAAAAGAGTAAGTTAACTGGACTTCACCTATATTTTCATAAG
Source organism: Terrapene triunguis (assembly GCF_002925995.2). NCBI lineage: Eukaryota > Metazoa > Chordata > Testudines > Emydidae > Terrapene > Terrapene triunguis. The sequence goes on from NW_020664436.1 coordinate 27,568,431, forward strand.
ACTTGGTTCTCAAAGTAGATAGAAAAGAAAAGAATAACCTTTACATCTGTAAAAAATTATGCTTTTCTTCTATTAAAAACAGTATCAAACATCTTATTTTCCTTCATTCTTAGCTTAATTTTTACCTAGTTTTGGTTTCCATCTGATTTAACTGCCTTGCTATTAATTCTAATTTGTTAGGTAGATGTTATTGGCAGGTGATATCTACTGATCTAGACAAAAGTACATTGATTTAGGTGCCATATCATCTTTGTCTCAGCACTAAATCGCACCCATCTGGAAATCAATCCGTTCCAAATAACCTCTTTATTGATGAAAAATACCACTATTTCTCTCTAATTGCTAAGGAATCTGGATTTCAGAAATTAAAACTGAGTCTGCAATGGGTGTTTTACCTACTTGAATTTTACTCCTGCTTTAAAAGACATGGGAGAAAAAAGAAAAAGTGAGAGGAGAAAAATACTTTAGTGGCCTTAATCTTTTCTAAACCTTCATGAAAAACCCTCTTTCACATGGCAGTCCCCACAAGGTTCAGATATGTTATTTAGTATTCCCCAGCTTTTGCAACAGAAATCTAAAATATAAGTCTGCATGGAACCCTTCACTTACCTCAAATTATGAACTTTCAAAATACAAAAATTGATTTTTCGTTGAGACCCTTTGAGCTTAAAGTTTACTAACTGAGGACTTTACTTTTAACATACACTTTCAACTAATATTCAAATCTGTAAAGCACTGAGATATTTGGAGTCAAGCCATTTACCAGAAATGATACTACTACTGATTCAGTGACACTTTTCCCTTGTGAGTCAGTACTGAACTGAACTAATGCCTGAGCCATAATTAATGGTTGGTGGTGCTACCTTGTGGGTGTGACATTAATTGGGCAGGACCTCTGTTGTACAATCCAAATATTCCAGAGCACTTTTTTCAAGAGATGGGTTTTAGCCCCTGGTGTTGAAACTGAACTTGAGATAATTACATTCTACCCATCTCAATTCAGGTGGACAGTTTCAGATGGACGGAGTTTAAAGTCACATGTAATGTTGCTGGGTTCTGCTAAACAGCTAACAATTTCCAGACCAGTTGAGACTACTTTTCACTGGTGACAGAAGCTATTTCTTTATGAATAATTGATAGATCTTGTGTAATATACTTTGAGATCCTCAAGAATGAGAGAAATCACAATCAGGATGCTATAGTATTACTATTTGCAGTGTTATTCCAGTGGCATTGGTCCCAGGATATTCAAGATACAAGGTGGGTGACGTACTATCTTTTAATGGACCAACTTCTGTTGGTGACAGAGACAAGCTTTTGATCTTACACAAGAGCTCTTCTTCAGATCTGGGAAACTCAGTGTCACAGCTAAATACATTAATGAAACAGATAAGCAGTTAACACCTTTACCGTCATATGATAAAGGAGTGTTAGTGAGTTATAGACTGTTGTAATGAGCCATAAGTCCAGTATCTTTATTAAGTCAATGATTTTTGGTGTCTAGCAGAGTTATGAATTTAAGTTCTCAGGCTCATCTTTTGAAGGTGTTGTGCTGGTTTCCTTTGAGGACAAGGACTGAGAGATCAGATATAGAGAAATCATTTTGTGAAAAGTGTTCACCCACAGGTGACATGGTGTTTTTGTTTTTTATAATTTTTCTGTGCAAGTTCATTTGAGAATGTAGTAATTGTCTGGTTTCACACACACATTTGTTGTTGGGGGCATTTAGTGCATTGGATGAGGTACACTACAAGTTGTAATAGGCATGTATAGGACCCCATGGATCTTGATAGGTCCAATAAAGTTGTCCAAAAGAAGCTGGTCCAATTAAACCCACCTTGTTTAAACTATTGTTTACTGTGCATAGCTAAAAGGCTTATGAAAAATAAATGTCTTTAATGCCAAAGTTGATCAAGCCTAGTAGATGAATACCAGTTAAACCTTCTACACTTATTATGCCCCCTTCCCCTCTGGCTTAATCAACAGGAAAAACCTTTGAATGCTGTTTCTATTGCACAATAAATTGAGCAGCTTCCCCACACACCTATCCTTCTGTACTTACAACAGATGTAATCTGTTTGTGACTGTCTTAATTAAAAAACAGAACACCCTAAATAGACTGTGATCCTTGGACTCTTCCTTTGTGGTTTTCCTCCTTCCAACATGCTGCAGTCTTTGGAGTGGGGAGGGAAAGGAAGCAATCAGAATGAAATAAAATATTTTGTGTATACTAGGAAGTGCCTGAATACTGAAGCTATTATTGCACAGGTAGAATTGGCATATCCACCTGGTTTTGCAAGGAGCTTAGCTCCAGGGAGAAGTGCTTTCCCAGCAGACGACATTAAAACAAACATCTGGGTGACCCATTTGCAATATATAGTCAAAACTTACATTGAGTGAAATCTTACTTGTCCAGCTGAATCAGATCTGTGGCTAGGGTGACCAGGTGTCTGATTTTCGAGTGGAACACCCAGTGGAAAAGGGACCCTGGCGGTTCTGGTCAGCACCGCTGACCGGGCCATTAAGAGTCCATTTGGCGGTGCTGCAGCACTAAGGCAGGCTAGTCCTTCCCTACCTGTCCTGGCTGGCACTGCACTGCAGCCTGGAAGTGGCCAGCAGATCTGGCTTCTAGGCGGGGGGCAGGGCCATGGGGCTCCATGCACTGCCCTCGCCCCGAGCACCGGCTCTGCACTCCCATTGGCCAGGAACCGGCCAATGGGAGCTGGGGAGGGGGGGCGGTGCCTGCCGGTGAGAGCAGCCCATGGAGCCTCCTGCCCTCCCCCTCCCCACCTAGGACCCAGACCTGCTGGCTGCTTCTGGAGCGCAGGCAGCCTGCCTTAGTCCCCCCTGCTGGGCTGCTGACTGGGAGCCACCACACCCCAACCCTGAGCCCCAACCCCCTGCCCCAGCCCTGAGCTCCTCCTGCCCCAGAGCACCCTTCTGCACCCCAAACCCCTCATCCCCAAGCCAGAGCCCTCACCCCCCCACACCCCTGCCCCAAGCCCGCTCCCATATCCTGAACCCCTCATCCCTGGCCCCACCCCAGAGCCTGCACCCCCAGTTAGAGCCCTCACCCTCACCTGCACCCCAACCCCCTGCCCCAGCCCAGAGAAAGTGAGTGAGGGTGGGGGAAATGTAGTGAGTCGTGGCGGGCCCTCGTAGAAGGGGCGGGGCTAGGGTGTTCGGTTTTGAGCAACTAGGAAGTTGGCAACCCTATCTGTGGCCTCAGATAAAGGGGGTTGAGAGAGAGCGCGAGCGAGCGCAAGCAGCCATGGTGCCATAAGCTTATAAGACAAAGAAATAGGAAGCAGCAGCTACCTATTATGGAACTTCCTTCAGTACCAGAAGCTATAAAAAATGCTGGAAAATGATGGGTTGGCAGGAAGCAAGTCACTTACCACCATGTTAGCTGCTTATTAGTTCATGCCATGGGACATACAAAACTGGCAGCTTCCATGATTACTTACTTCTAGGAGACCGAGGCATGAAAAAACAAAAACCCTGTGGTGATAATGCTAACGAAATGCTCTAGGTTCTAAGAGGTTATTAAGAAGCATAGGTAGTTGAGATGCCTGATCTGAAATAATAGGCACCAGAAAAACCCTCTTTGCTCAATAACATCAAATAATACACAAGATTTGCTTTAGGCATGTAAACTAACATTCAGAGTGATCAAGTCTATCCGCACCCACAGGATGCCAAAACACTAGAATTCTACCAGAAGAGAAGCTTGTATGTCAACAATGAAATAATGAACCATACAAAAGTATACCAATGCTTTGTAGTTTGCTAAGTCATGATAAATATACTCATACATATTTGTCAGCATATACTGGAGAAGTTCAGATCCTAAGAGTACTATTGGTGACAGAAGAATCCGATTTTAAAGTTCTTTTTGCGGATACAGACTAACACGGCTGCTACTCTGAAAGTTTTTTTCGTAAGTCAGATAATTCTGGATTGCCTAACAAACAAGTTATCTACGCCACATGTGAAATATCAGAAAGAAATTCCTGATTTGCATAGATATCCCACAATATATTCAAAATTCCGGATATTAAAATCAATCCCATTTCAGCCCCTTTTTACACCACCAACTTATACTGATGTAAATTATTGGGCTAAAGAACCAGTAGCCGTTAGTACAACTAACCGATTAGTTAATACAATCAATTTATTTTCTAGTCTAAAATGTCTTATCCCATATTCTGATTAATTCATCCTTAAAAAAACAAAGTTACGTAACAATCAAAATAATCTGTTTTAGAAAGGCAATGCCTTTTTCTACAGTACCAAATGGCAAAATCTGTCTTGTTCAGATTCTGAAATGCTTGTAATTTTTTTTTAAAAGCCTGTATATCCATCAGCTGGTCACTTTATTTCAGTACATTCAATGGAAATACTTTATCCAATTACCATATTTTTACAGAAAAATACACTTATTTGTGTTTTGAAAGAAATGTTTTTCTTGAGTCAGTTTTCTTGTGGCTGTAACAAATGACCAATTTTAATAAATGGAAGAGAAAGGTCCCATATCCTTCAAAGTACAAAAAAACAATATGTTTAAGTCAGTCTTCACACACTGGTTGTGTTAATTAATCAGCAGCTTCTTCTAAACAATTTTTGTTCTACTGTGCTCACAGAAGATGTTGAAACCCTGCCTTGTTTTGTACAGTATCAATCTAAATTTCTCCACTCTGTAAATATACCTTAAATTCAAGAAATAGTTTGACTCACTGGAGCACATTTTCTAGGTCTGTTAGTTATTCTAGTCACAGACCAGGTCCACAAAATATTAAAATCTCTCAGAAGTACTGTTTAGGATGTCAAATTTTAATTATTCTTACAACACTTTATAAATGGTAAACAGGGACTTTTAGAGGAATCTGGATTAAAGCCAATTAATATGACAAGCAGACATCATAAGTCATGCTATTCATGCTCTTTTAAAGTAAAATAGTTGCAATCAGTGCTGTTACTTAAACAGTAAAAATCTAAAAACTGTCACTACCACAAGTCTCTTTTGAGAAGTGCATAAAAAGAAAAGTACTTAAAATTAAATTTTTTTCCCCTTCTAATTTTTGAAAAGTTAGCCACTACCCCAACTGTGTAACTGCATGCTACATTAAATAGCTGCTACAAGAACAAATACCTACAGACAGGTTTAAACAAGCAAGAGTACAGGAAAAAGTACAAGTATAACATTTAAAACTTTACAGCAAAACAGTTCCAAATAGAACTCTGAACAAAAACTTACCATGGATTCTGTTCTTCCAACAACAGAAAACCACATTTTGATCTCCGGGACTACAGATCCTTAAAAGAAAAAAAAACCCAGCAACAAACAATTCTCCACTTCTCTCTCAGCCCTCAACAGCAACCAACACTACAGTCTGCTGGGTTTTCCAAGACACCCATCAAGATAATTCTGAGCTGGATGCTATGACACTGTATGGCATTTATCAACACTAGCTATAACCAATACAATATTCAGACTCTTACGTAATCACTTATGCGGCTCTGACTTTCATTTACTTTAGGAGCATTATTAAACTTTGAAAACTGCTAGAAAAACAAAAAGGGACCTCTTGTACAAAAGACAAAAAACCTCCAAATTAAACAGGAAGTAATGTGCTGGCCCACAGATGGGTAAGTCGTCACATGCTAACCCCCCACCCCCCCCCCAAGTGATATATTTTTAAAGTAAACTGCATGCACATTCTGCTTCCAAATCATCTGGATTGCATAAAAAGTAACCGCAATGTGGTTGAGAGTCAGGCAGCTTTTAACATCACAACATCTTTCAGGGTTAGAGCAACCAAATTCTGCACACAACCGCAAAAATCAGTACTGCCACTGATGCTCAACCACTCCCATCTCCCTAAAAATCAATGCCCCTCTGATGCTATTTGAGGCACAATTACAACAGGCTTTACTACAGAAAAATATGCAACATTACAATAGTGGTGGAGCAGCAGTAAGACTTTCTGGATAACACTGGACAACCTGTATAATTTAAGCTTTTTAATCAAAATACAACTATTCATAGTTTTAAAAGACATTCCAAGGTATTTTTTCTAACTCTTAATCATTTTAATAACCTCTTATAAGCTCAAAACAGGTGTTTCATTACTAACATTTGTTTTCATTCATTGTACATGCACACTTGTTTGTTACATCGTTTCTCAAAAGCTGTGTTGACAAACACACCATTCATTTATAATGTAAAATTACACAAGTTGAAGGGTAGGGCCAATTTTGAATCACATTTATAACTTTTTTGGGGGTCAGAATAAGGTACCCAGTTAAAACATTAAAATTGAAATTAAAAGAAAAGCTGTTGATATTGTAGACTCTGATTAAGTGGAAAGAGGACCAAATATACTGCTTCTCAGTGACTATATAAATGTTTTCATTCTTCTATTCCATGCTTCACCCCTTCTTAACTTAACATGGGTTTGCAATCCCTTGTATTACAGACTGAACTCCACCATAAGGACAAGCAGGTCCAGCAAATTTCAGTGCAAATTCTGTTACTTTTCCTTACAACTTTAGGTTTGACCTGAACAGACTATCCTTTGAGATAGCAGAGAATTCTTTCTGTAGGAAGAAGTGACAATGGACTGTGCCACTAAAGTCTTTGTGTTCTTAATTAGTAAAAGTTTTGCAAGTTTTCCATTATGACTCCTTAACTTCCATGGATTTTAATTCCTTGAAATATGAAGTTTTGAATATATGGTATGAACCCAGAAGAGAATTTTAACATTAAAAATATGACCTACTTCATACGTTATTTAAATGTTTCACTCTGATTTGAGGAGGAAAAAGTAGTTAATGTTTTGGGAAGGGGGAAAGAAATGCAGAGTGAAAAGGATTTAATTTTCTTCACCAATCTGAGAATCTGCACACTTCCCTCTTCTCCAAAAATGCCTGTGACCTTGCATTACAGTCATCTTCTGACTGGCAAATGTTGACCAGACAGGAGTCACTTCAGAGCTAATCAGTTTCACTCAATAAGTGAGAGAGGTCAGTGTTGAGATGGCACAGCACTCCCTTCCCTCCTTTATGAAGCATAGAAGATTAGGGTTGGAAGAGACCTCAGGAGGTCATCTAGTCCAATCCCCTGCTCAAAGCAGGACCTAATCCCCAACTAAATCATCCCAGCCAGGGCTTTGTCAAGCCTGACCGTAAAAACCTTTAAGGATGGAGATTCCACCACCTCCGGAGGGAACCCATTCCAGGGCTTCACCACCCTCCTAGTGAAATAGTTTTTCCTATTATCCAACCTAGACCTCCCCCACTGCAACTTGAGACCATTGCTCCTTGTTCTGTCATCTGCCACCACTGAGAACAGCCTAGCTCCATCCTCTTTGGAACTCCCCTTCAGGTAGTTGAAGGCTGCTATTAAATCCCCCCTCGCTCTTCTCTTATGCAGACTAAATAAGCCCAGTTCCCTCAGCTTCTCCTCATAAATCGTGTGCCCCAGCCCCCTAATCATTTTTGCTGCCCTCCGCTGGACTCTCTCCAATTTGTCCACATCCTTTCTGTAGAAGAGGGCCCATAAATGGACAATACTCCAGATGTGGCTTCTCCAGTGCTGAATAGAGGGGAATAATCACTTCCCTCGATCTGCTGGCAATGCTCCTACTCATGCAGCCCAATATGCCGTTAGCCTTCTTGGCAACAAGGGCACACAGCTGACACATATCCAGCTTCTCGTCCACTGTAATCCCCAGGTCCTTTTCTGCAGAACTGCCGCTTAGAAAGTCGGTCCCCAGCCTGTAACAGTGCATGGGATTCTTCCATCTTAAGTGCAGGACTCTGCACTTGTCCTTGTTGAACCTCATCAGATTTCTTTTGGTCCAATCCTCCAATTTGTCTAGGTCACTCTGGACCCTATCCACCTCTCCCCCCAGCTTAGTGTCATCTGCGAACTTGCTGAGGGTGCAATCTATCTCATCATCCAGATCATTAATGAAGATGTTGAACAAAACTGGCCCCAGGACCCATCCCTGGGGCACTCCGCTTGATACCAGCTGCCAACTAGACATCAAGCCGTTGATCACTACCTGTTGAGCCTGACAATCTAGCCAGCTTTCTATCCACCTTACAGTCCATTCATCCAATCCATACTTTTTTAACTTGCTGGCAAGAATACTGTGGGAGACCGTAACAAAAGCTTTGCCAAAGTCAAAATATATCGCATCCACCGCTTTCCCCATATCCACAGAGCCAGTTATCTCATCATAGAATGCAATCAGGTTGCTCAGGCATGACTTGCCCTTGGTTGACTGTTCCTGCTCACCTTCCTCTCCTCCAACTGCTTCAAAATGGGTTCCTTGAGGACCTGCTCCATGATTTTTCCAGGGACTTAGGTCAGGCTGATCGGTCTGTAGTGCCCTGGATTCTCCTTCTTCCCTTTTTTAAAGATGGGCACTATATTTGCCTTTTTCCAATCGTCCGGGATGATTGGAAATGAAATGAGTGCAGTTCTTTTGTCACTGAAGTCAGAGACAGAGCTGTATTTATAATTTAAACTTTAGCACTGGAAGTATAAAAGTAGCTCCAGCAGAGTAAATTGATACTTGCGTTATTTGTAACAGTGCCATCTACTGACCAATCATTGTAATTTTCAGTTTTTATTGCCTTTTTTGAAGCACTCCTATTATCTAAGGGCCCAAGAGTTCCACCTCTGGCACAGGTCTTCATTTCTTACAATAAAATATAATTTTACATTATTATTTGAAAGTCAATCGCTTTTCTGATTTTGAAGAGAAATACTGCAAAAACAATTTGCAAAATGTTAACAATGGTGTGCAAGTGCAACTGCCAAATTAATTCCACTCTGACACATGCTGTCTAAGTCTTTTTGGATATTCCATACATTTAAGAACTTCATTTCACAGCATAATTTTTTTTTAGACCTGGCAAATTTCAAAAAATATAATCTCTCTCTCTCCCCCCCTCGTTTTCTGCAGGGGAAAAAACGAACAAAAACAAAACAACCGCATTCTCCCCTCATTCCAGAATTTCAATTTCTGTATCAATGCAAAATATATGACTGAAATCCACTGGAAAAACCAAGAGTCAATAGCTAAGGGAAGTAACAGAAAATGAGAAAGTATGTTCACTGTTACAACTTCTCAAATACCATTTACCTACTTTGAATTGCTCTTTTCTACACAACCTTGGAAATTGCACTGCCTGTACACTTTTTTGCACCTTTTATTACTTTTATGATAATACAGGAAAACTGAAAAAACAGCTCTAATAAGCAATTCTCTGTTCTAAGCAACCACTTGAAAAATATCTCCATTCTATTTCTAGGGCCATTTGATTCAGCTTTCAATGAAAGATCATCTCTTTTATGCAGCCAATATTCTACCGGTTTCTTAAGTAGTTACATAACATAGGTTTCACTATTCACTTTGCTATTTGAAATATACATTAGCTGGGCAAAAAATATTTTCTACATATCCATTGATTAACATCAGGATAAGGAGACAGAACATCTGCTTCTTACTAATTTTCCACAGAGGTGAGAATTATTTTTTAAGCATAAGCTTTTTAAAACTTATTTTGACACCAGCCAGTAGCCCAGTTGTATACTGCTGCTATAAATTAGGAGTATGCTTCCAGTGAAAACTGTGTGCCCGACAGGGAAGCCAGTTCCAGTGGAAACTGCAATTTTCCCCATCTCATATCCCTGGTCCTCCTTACATGAGAAAGTTTTTTCGTGCTAAATTAGGACTCCCCATCGATTTAATAAAACAGTTCCACTTCACATTTCCAATTCCATCTCGCGCAAACACTGAACTGAAATTCAGTTGGCAGTCAGAAGTCTGATGTGAAGATAAATTGGAGTACTCTCAATACTCATGTACTATTAGTCTTTCAGACTACTACTGTACTAACATGTCAATAGCACAAAATTAAAATTTTTAGTCTCCAATTTCGAGATTATTTTCTTGTAGTCACAAGATGATCATTAGGTGTATACTCCTGAAAGCCCTCCCGCCCCTCCCAATGGCAGAAACAGAACATTAAAAATAAATACAAAATAATCAAATCAACACCATCAAGCAGAAACACATTCTGAAATATGCAAAATTTCAGCAAAAAGAAGAATCTTTACAAGAACTCAATCATGTTTGACAGCTTAAAAGCCGTCAGATAATAGCATCTTTAGGATGTAAACTCGTTGGGACAAGGGACTTAATTGTTTTGACACAGGTCATCTACTGCACAGCAAAAAGACACTATCTCTTTATCGGTTTGTACATGGTCTACTCATGATTGGGGCTTTTGGGCACCACAGTTATATTAATAAATCAATCACACTAATATTTAAGCTGAAAAACAAGAGAATGTTGTGTCTGCTACATAAAGCCCATATAACGGACCTAGCCAATAGGTAGAGCCCTCCATCTGGTGGCTGGAGTAATATGTGCATTCTTTATGTTACCAGAGCCAAGACGAATCTATTGCCAGTACCCTTTATAAGGCAAACTTTCAAAAGGTAACCTCCTCTTGCCACAGCTACTCCGCATATAGTATTTTAAAGAGCAATAAGATAAAATAACAAAACAAATTAAAATCACATAGGCACCTAATTTCAGTGCACAGAACAATAAGGTCTTGTCTTCTCTACACAGAGTAAATAGAAACTTCTATTTACATACTTGAATCTTATTTTTCTATCAACTCATTTTTAAATTGTAATACATATAAAAATAACACTTCCATAAAAATTGGCATTTATTACTCCTTATCCTGAAGAGTTTCTGCTACTTTTTAGCAGTGAATCGGTTTTAATTATCTTTTCATACTCAGTTCAAACCCAAAATATCCAAATACAAAGGGTTGATAGCATCAATATTTAACTTAAAAAAAATACAAGTATGAATGCAATATATTAACAATTACTGTGATATAGTCAATATTAAGAGTGCCAAATTACAAAATTAAATCCAAAAATTCATTATAGGACAACTTCAATATTAAAATTTTCTGATTTAAATGGTTGTTTCTCTTACTTTGTTCATATTCTGTGTAGTGTGTAGACCAGCATTTCATAGTCAGGAACCTAGCAGGCTAAATATGGTATGCAACATATACTTTCCCAGGACATGTTTAAGGAAATGTTTAAGTAAAAAAAAGTGTTGCTTGATAATTTTACTGCAATATGTTTTCATACCTTAGCAGCAACAATGCTTAAGCCCATTCCATTTTGTTTCTTTAATGTTACTGTGATGATTTCAGGTTCTTTCCTCAAAGGCTGAGCCTATCAAATGGAGGTGGGGGAGGGGAAGAGACAAACATGTAAGTTTGCATTAACAGCAAAACTAAGTATGACGAGATCTGCATAAAATAGTCTAAATCAATAAAATAAACAATGAATGATTGGATGGAATACCTGTTGACACACAAAAACTCCTTTTACAAATCATTTTCACTTTAAACACCTGTGACTCTTGATTAGTATTAGTTTAGACAGAGGTTATCAGCATTAAATCTGTGCTCATATCACTGCCAAAGGAAAGGTCAAAGTCCACCAAAAAATTTACTGAGGTCTAAGAGATCTACAATTCTAAAATCATTTAACAAAAGTAAAAGCTGAAAACTAGTTAAATCATTTTATGATAACTGTGCTCTTTGAACCTTGTTTCAGTTTTTTTTAACCCAACCTCTAGAAAATAAAATTCACGTGCAAAAATACTGGGGCAATTAATATTTTCAGAGCAGATTAAAACCTTTAAATACTTCACAAAAAAGCAAGACATTTAAGTTTGAAAAAAATCGCCGGTGGATATTTGCAGTAGGTAATTTTCATGGTATTTTCTGATGGTGCCAATATACTCTTAGGTAATGTAGGTGACACTACAATCTTAAGCATATGAAGCCCATAGTAGTGTCCAAATGAAGCAAAACTCTGTTACTGTCAGTTTCATAAGACAAAAGTTACACAATTTAAAAAAAATGAAACACCATTGTGGTAAAGTTAATTAAAAAAAAAAAGCAAGGAAATTCTAAGCGAAGTCTACCTCAGCACACTTATGCCAAAGACTGCAGCAAAACAGGAGCCTGCTCCCATTTTATTTAATAGGAGTTTTCCCATTGGATTTAAATTGGAACACAATCAGGTTTCAAGTCTATTAAAAACCCACTGGTGAAGTGACAAATTTCTCCAAAAACACTATGTAGAGGAAAAAGTCACAAGACCCGGGGAACATATAGCTTTGTCACTGTTTCCATCTTTCAGCTCCTTTTCAAACAAAGGCTTAAAAACTAAGTCAATGTAAAGCAAATCTTCAGAAGTATTTATTTTTATAAATTTTACAGACTACCCACCAGGAGTAAAACTCAATTTTAACTCTCAAAAAATCGGTGGCTCAAAAAGATTTCATCACCTGCTCTAGAACCAAATTATCCACTTCGTTATGGATGTCACAAAGTACAGTTATTGTCAAAAAAGCAAATGGAAAAATGGCACTTTCTTACTCATGAGATCTACTTCGTGTGTGTAATTCAGGGTGATATTAGCTTACATTAGTGACAAATAGACAATGTGTTACTTGATTACTTCCTTTTTGGGACTGATCTCTAACTAGTCCAAGACTTCTGGGATATTGTCCCTCTGTTTCCAAATACTGGAGGCAGTTCAGGTTTGTCCACTTCTTAATAGTAATGTCTTATACTATATTCCACTATCTACTGGAAGACATTTCTAACTTTTGGCTTGGCTAGACAGGTTGTCCCAAAGAGCCTGAATACCATAAGACTTGGATGAGCCTGCATTTATGGCATTATTTAATGAGGCAGCATGAGGTGTCATGGTCAGAGGTCTAATCCCAAAGAGCTGAAACATCTTGTTTCCTTTGGCTGTTATTCCTTTTTGTCCACACTCCTGTATAGTCTGAGATGGTGGAATGCCTGCATGAGGCCAGAAGAGCCGTTTACCTTGTAGGAACATCCAATGTATTTTAGGATTTATCACTGAGTAGCCAATCAATCAGATTCAAAGTATTAGGAACTGGGATATATAAGCAAACGCTATCGCACCTATTCAGATGATGGAGAGCAGACCCTTGCAATAGCTCCATTAGTGTTAATTGTGTCACAAAGAGAGATACCATCTAATAACTAGGTACAGACAAATTCCTAGACAAGCCATCTAGTCTATTATCAATATTTTTGTGAATGCTCTTGGAGGAGTAAGTGAGACCAAAGAGTAAAATTTTGTACTAATAAAAGCAACTGCTATGGGTGAATGAAGACTTGGCTGATGAAAGTGTCATATTGTAAGTCTCTGACAGGTCCACTTATATGAGGTGGTTTCCTGGAGAGATTACAGAGAGAGGAAGACAGTCTCCATCCTAACTTTTGTTTTCTTCATCAACCCCTTCAGCCTTTTGAGCATACACAGCCCAGACTTCTCCAGAGCTTTTTCATATTATGAGGAATAGAGTAGAACCTTGTTACCTTTTCTTGAGGGACAAGTTCTACTGCCCCCTAGCTCTAGGGCCTACAAGATTTCCTTCAGGATGAGTTGATACTTTTTGTCACTGCTTGAGGTGAGGAGATGAAAAAATGGTGTGGAAGAATCTGAAGACCAAGGCAGTACCTCAGCTGCACTACCTCTTGTACCCACTTTTCTGATGCCTATTAGCACCAGATGTCTTAAATGAGGTATCATGCCCTCAAGTCCATTTTAGAACCAAGGCAGGATGGGTCTCAGTAACAGTGACTGTCTGAACTGGAAGGAGATTTTTTTTCTTTACTACTAACTTAAATTTGGCATGATTCTGAGGGGCTAAGCTTCTTTACGCTATTGCAACCAGGATATTGTGGTTTTAAAAAACAACTGCCAGTGAGGTTCCTAAAGGCAGTTTGGAAATCCTGTCTAATGAGGATTTCTACCATCCTGCCTATAGGATCTTTTGGGAAGGAATCCCTCTTAGCAGGAATTGCCATTTCCATTGCCAGGGATGCCACTGCTGCATCAGCTTTAGAAAGGATGAAGAAAAAACCTTTGGGTTCAGGATTTCTTGAGTCCTGATCCCCCACTTTGGCAGGCACTTTATCATTCCATCCTAATGATTTCTTCGAAGCAGTTGAGTAGGGGATGGCAAATTCTGCTTTTATTGATTTCATCATATTATATTTTTGGTAAACTAATGCAATTATAACAATGTCAAAACATTTAGGCTATGACACAAACTTCTCATTGAAGTAATACTGGTCTTTTACAAAAAGGTTAAATAAGTGTTTTTCAGACTGAGTCTTGTTGCCTAAGAGTGCTCCAACAAGCAAAATGAAAGTAAAAAAAAAAAAACCAACCCAAGAACACATTTCCCTGACGATCTGGCAAAAACAGAAGAATGTGCTAGATTACTGAATATTCAATATTAATATTTAGTTGGTGACTGCTGGTTTACACAGCCCAAAGCAGAAAAGAATACACAAGTAAACAAATGAACAGGTTGCCCTGTACATATAAATTAAAAATATACTTTCAAAATGAATCTTTTAATAGTATTTTTGAGGAAAATCCCTTTGCCTTCTGCTCCCCATTGAAAATTTGTTTACATTATGATAGGCATGCTATGACAAAGATAGGGAAACATTGATATAAGCTGATCTTGAAACATTTCCACAAATTGTTATTTTTCTTTGCTAAGAAGCCACATAAACATCAGTGACATCTATTCTTTGGAATAAGGATAAAAACTGAGCACACAGAAAATATGGTTCACTGCAGGTTAATATTTATAGACTCTCACTCTGAATTACCCCAAAATGAACACTTACTAGCTCAGCATTCTCGCGTAACAGGTGACTTTCATAGTCTGCACCTTCAAAATACATTGTCCAAGTGCCTGGTGAACGTGGATGAGGTGTCAGCCTGCAAAAGCCTAGAAGGGAAAAAAGCACAAGTGAACATGTGCCACTCACTTGAAGAATTAGCTGTTGAAACAGCTAAAAATAATAGTTTTGCTGGTGCATTACTACCATACAGCAATATTTATCCTGATCTGTTAAAATGTTTTGAATGATGTATGCTGAACAAAAGATTACAGGCATGTAAGAATTACAACGTCACAAGCACATGATTAACACCACAACCTTACAGTTCTTTATAGCATCTTCCACCGGAGGAACCCAATGTGCTTAGCAAACATTAAGGGGTCATTTATGACTCCTTTGAGCTTAAAGTGTTCTACAGAGAGAGGACTGGCTGTATAACCCAAGCAGCAGTTCTTGGTAGTATTGTGCCTTTGAAAGACTTGGTGGAACACAAAGGAGACACTAAGCCCTTTTCCCCTCCTCTTTCAGTTTATGCACTTTCTCCCAATTTTCCTTCATGCCATGTTTCTCCTGTCTTTCCTGTTATTTTTCATTTCTGCAGGATCCGAAGTGGTAGCACTTTACAAAAGGAAGGACCACACAGGGAACATTTCTCTCTTTCTACAGGTCCATGTATAAAGACCTTGATGTAGGTGCTTACTAAACACACGCTGCCAATACACAGAAGATCACTTCAATTATTTAGAAGCCTGAAATAAACGTGCATTATGCCAAGGGGATTCACAATGTCATACGAAAGTAAAATTCAGAAAAGTATATAGAAGTTTTACATACCATGTGAGTGGGGTAAATTTAAATAGTTTAATGAAAGTGTAAAGCAAAGGATAATGAAATAAGGATTGAACACTATTGTGATTGAGGGGAAAAAAAACAATAAATACCTCTAAAGATACCTCAAGTTCTACATTTACTATACTACAGAAAAATAACATTAATATACAGTTTAATAGTAGCAGGACTGACCTCTCTGGCATAGTGGATCTAAAAATTCTTGTAAACCACTTGGAATGTTTCTGACAACATCACATGAATAGCCATCTTCTGGCAAAAGAAAAGGCAGCTGTAGATCAGGATCCTCTTCCAGCTGGACTTCTCTGCCATCACTACGAGCTAGTTCATCAGCTGTATTTTCTGCAACAGCCACTACATTCTCTATCAACTCCTGGACATAAGACAAAAGGACATTGTTATGTTTAAAGGGCTAAATTAATTCCACTATTAAATAATTAAATATATATATGATTGCATCATTAAGCAGCCAAAATTCAGGAAATTACAAAGCTAAAGTTGCACATAAAACCTCAACTCTACCCCCACACACGTGCCTATATATTACAACACAAGCTTTATCAAATCCAATATCATGCAACTTCATTCTCCAACCCTGTGTAGCATCTTCTAATATCGTCTCTTTTTTAACGTAAGTCAATACACCAATGAACATATATTAGACATTTTACATGAGGTCTGCATTTGAGAATTAGTATGTGATCATGTAATTAAAAACTATACTGTAATGCATATGCACAGTCAAGTGCACATGGCAACCTTAATTATGACACTTCTTGTCTTGGTCTAATAATTTTTGTACAATATTTTGTCCTTTTTTGTACAAAAGAAAGATAGGGGGGAAATGCATTAAAAGGGGCTGCTTATTCCAGAATATGAAAGCTCTAGTGGCTCACAAAAAATTGATGATCATGTACAATTCCATAATCTGGGCCTAGTTAGCTATTTGCTACCAGAATGCCCTGTCCCACAGTTCTTAGAAGGTTCACTGGAGGGAGGGCCCTTATCCTGTACCACAGTAAATAAATCCAAAGGGGCCCATATCATAAAAACTTTTGGAATAATCAAAGGTACATCAGAGTGATGCTCCCACTTGCACACATTATATAGTGCAAAGCAGCCCTTCATATCTTGCAAAGTTTCATGTACAACTTCAGAACGCTTTTCACTGTGCAGCTAAATTAGCAACATATGTATACACAGTGAGGTCTTCCTTAATTGAGCTTTTTATGAGCTTAGCAAAAGAAATTCAAAAGCTACCAATTGTCAGAGTGTTCACTTTTCATCGGAACATTCAAAGGGAAGACCATCTCCATGCCACGATTCTTTCTCTAGTTGCTTCCACTCTAGAGCTGTTCAAACACCACCACATTTTAAAAAATAAATAAGACATTTTGACTCTCTCTTCTTATACTCAATCTTCTAAAAATGTCACTGCAGGTCAAAGAAACCTTGGAAAATTTTAACCTGAAATGTGAATGTTCTGAATGGGCAAGATGCTCCACAGATAGTGTTTAAGAAGCAGATATAAAAGACCCCACCACGCTAACCATTCCTCAGTTCCTCTCCAAATCAGAAGAAATGACTAACACTGCAGACGTATTGGAGCATAAGCTTTTGTGGGCGAATACGCACTTCGTCAGACGCATGTATTCACCCACGAAAGCTTATGCTCCAATACGTCTGTTAGTCTATAAGGTGCCACAGGAGTCTGTCGCTTTTTACAGATCCAGACTAACACGGCTACCCCTCTGATATTTAACACTCCAAAGTAGAATGGAAGGAGGGGGGGTTAAATGAGGATATACAGAACAAAATTCTTGTTACTGGCAAGTATTTTTTTTTCTTATGACTGTCTCTGCAGATCCCCTCCGCAGTGGACCAACTTAATAGCAGTGATAATCCTGAGAATAGCTAAATAGTGTGTGACTCTTACTAAGTGTGGATGACCAGATATCAGTACATAAAAATGCCTTCTCTCTTTTCCAGCTCCCTAGCAAACAAAATCCTTTCCACAACGATCCATGCATTTGTCACCTCCAGGCTGAATTATTGTAACTCAGTGTATCTGAAGGTAAAAGTCAAGATAGAGCACAGCTTTCAGCTGGTACAGAATGTGGTTGCCGGCCTTCTCCATGGTTTAGGTCACGGTGAGCACATCAGACTGGTACTCGAGTCCTTATACTGCAGGGGTTCTCAAAACTTCATTGCACCGTGACCCCCTTTTGACAACAAAATTTACAACATGACCCCAAGGAGGAGGGGGGGAGCGTGTGACAAAATCCGAACCCCGCCGACCTGGGTAGGGGGCCAAAGCCGAAGCCCAAGGGCTTCAACCCCAGGAAGGAGGTCTGTAACCTGAGGCCCGCCACCCAGAGCTGAAGCAGTTGAGTTTTGGTTTTGGCCCTGGGCAGTGGGGCTCGGGCTTCGGTCCCGGGTCCTAGCAAGTCTAATACCAGCCCGGGCAACCCCATTAAAATGGGGTTGCGACCCACTTTGGGGTCCTGACCCACAGTTTGAAAACCTGTTATACTGGCTTCTGGTCAGCTTTCAATGCCAGTTTAAGGCTTTGGTCCTAATCTTCAAAGCAATTAATGGATCAAGCCCCAGTTCTAAATTATAGACCAAATTTTGATCTATGAACCATTTTGACAGCTGTGCTTCTCTGGGACAACACAGATCACAAAGATCAAGACAAAGCACATGAGAATCTTCTTCAGCTATCCCTCGATGCGAGGATGATGTCTGCCAAGAGGGTTCATTGGTGAGTTTTTAAGTGGCTGAGGAGCCCAATTCTTGCACTGCAGATTTTCCCACAGAAGTGACAGGTGTAATCTTGGAGGAGACAATTGTTGGCTGGACTGTTATGCCCTCTCTTTCCTCCTTTGTTACTTCTCTGTCTCATGAGCACGTCTGTTCTCCTCAAAGTGAGCTGTGGCTTGGTGTATGGTGTGGTGTCACTGTGGTCTGTTCCGTGCCAAGTCCTCCCAGTTTGTTGGGTTGGTGCCTCCCTTTTTAAGACGTACTTTCAGTATGTCTTTGAAACACTTCCGCTGCCCTCCGCGAGCCCTTCTTCCCTGACTTAACTGAGAGAAGAGTACTTGCTTCAGGAGGTGAGTGTCAGGCATACGTACACAGTGGCCAGTCCAGCGGAGTTGGTATTTCATGACCTGCGCTTCTATACTGCTCATGTTGGCTGCAGAGAGAATGCTGATGTTAGTGTGCCCGTCTTCCCAGCTGATCCTGAGAATCCTCCTGAGGCAGTGCTGTTGGAACCACTACAGCCACTTGAGATGTAGTCTGTAGGTTACCCAGGTCTCGCACCCATAAAGAAGGGTGGGGATGACAACTGCCTTGTAAACCAAGATCTTGGTATCTGCTTGCAAATCCCTATAATTGAAGACTCGTTTGAGTAGTCTTCCAAAGGATGTGCTGGCACAGCGGATCCTGTATTCAAAGGATGTGCTGGCACAGCGGATCCTGTATTCAATTTCTGTGTCAATGCTAGCTGTTTGGGAGAGGTGGCTGCCAAGGTATGGAAAATGGTCCACATTTTCCAGGGGGTCTCCACTGATGGTGATTTATGGAGTACAAAGAGTAGTTTGTGCAGGTGAGGGCTGATAGAGTACCTTGGTTTTCCTGATGTTGAGAGAGAGAGAGAGAGAGAGAGAGAGAGAGAGAGAGAGAGAGAGAG